>NW_027361775.1:23680000-24280000 GCF_039654945.1 Dendrobates tinctorius
TACAGGATAGAAGAGTGGGAGCAGAGCCATGCATACAGGATGGGAGCGGAGCCATGTATACAGGATGGGAGAGTGGGAGCAGAGCCATGTATACAGGATGGGACAGGGGAGCCATGCATACAACAGGGGGAGCCACACAGAGCTGGACGGGGGGAACCACACATACATTTTCTGATGATTAGAAAATAATCAGCATGTACAGTACTCCAGTACAATTGTTCTTAAGTGCTCAATGCTCCATTTCCTTGTAGGTTCCAATCATTAGCAGTGACGGTCATCAGTAGAAGTAGCCCAGTGCTCCCACTGAAACAGAAACAAGCCAGGTGCTCCCACTCATTCAAAACCTATGGTGAGTTGAGTCACATTAAAAATGTTATAATTAAATGATAAATATGCACTGCTAAACTACAACCGCGTCCATAGCCACGCCCCCTTATGACCAAAGCCCCGCCCCTGTCACACCTCCATCCCCGCCCTGCCGGGCCATGGAAGAATGGTCTTGGTTCAAGCCGGTCCCTGGTGCAAAAAAGGTTGGGGACCACTGTTCTAGAGTAATCATTCTTGGTAAATCACAGTGCAACCTTAATTGTTTTTCAACTTAAAAACCTCACACCATCAGGATGTAGTATTATCCCTGGTTTTATAAGCGGTCTGCATTCTTTGCATATGCAGTGCACATGATAGATATTTTTATTACATGCATGAGGTGGTTGTCATGTAGCCAAATTGCAGATAATTAAATCTACTAACAATTGGAGGATAAAAGGAACAACCATTTTTATTGACCCATAATAAAAGTCCCGATCACCCCAAATGTAGAGGTGCGGGTTGAGTATCCTGCTGGGCAAACTACTAACCCATACATGAAGCTGAAAGTTAATATAAAAAGTAGAAGATATGCACTACCTATATAGAGACATGCATTTATTACACTAGTCTCACTGATTACGGCCATGGAATTGGAAAAGAAACTGTTCTAGAATTGTTTTTTTCTCCTTCGTCTCATTGTGGGACACAGAGACTGTGGGTGTGTGCTTCTGCCGTCTGGAGGCTGACACTAAGTATACAAAAAAAGAGTTAGCTCCTCCTCCGCCGCATACACCCTCGCCCCCAGACCGGGCGTAACTCAGTTTTTGCTTAGTGTCTGATGGAGGCACACGCAGTCTGGAGCTCCAGACTAGGTTTTTTTTTTTTTTTTTCCTCTTTTTCCCTTTCTTTGAAGATAAGACAGGGGCGACGGATCCTATAGAGAGGGTCCGATCTCCCCAAATCACCAACGGGCGACCACGTGTGAGTAGTCCTCCACGTGTTTTCTCTCCCGCATCGAGGGACACATCTGGGACTTTTCCCCAGACAACCATTTTTCTTTTTTATTTTGTAAAGAGGGGCAACGCATCCTGATGAGAGGATTCGATTTCCCCATGAGCTACAACGGGCGAGCACGTGTGAGCGATGGGCGATCCCCAACGGACTCCACGTTTTGTTCCTCTCCTGCAACGCGGGATTTCAGGTTGGCCCCTTCCACCCCTAGGTAGTGACACCAGGGGTGCAGTTGGAGGCGCAGGTGAGCCAGGGGATCGAAGCATCCACCCCCAGTAGCCTCCCCCTCCCCGCCCAGGGATGGGGTTGAGAGCACCCCAAGAGAGCCCCCCCGGCGGCAGGCTCACCTTTGTTTGTAGGGTCACCCCCCGGAACGGGACCCTCCAGAAGGCGCCGCGGGGCTGTCTGTTCCCCCGCCCGACGGGGTTACTTCTTCTCACGGGGCCCGACTCTCTCCCCGGTGGAACCCGGTGCGAGTAGTGGGCGGCGGAAGGGACTCCACATGCGGCAGCAGACGCTCTGCGGCCAGAAGTCCCGCCGGCGGCCGCGGTCCCCGCGGTATGGGGAGATCCGCAAGGCCGCGCGAGGCCTGCCCGCCCCTTCCGGTGGTAGCCGGAAGCCCCGCCCACTGACTTCCGGCAGCCCGGGGGGCGCGCAGTGTCCGGGGAGCGCGCGCCCTCCTCCCCCTCCTCGCAGGTCCCCGCCGGAGTATGGCTGAAGCTCCGCCGGCGGCCGCGGTCCCCGCTGTATGGGGAGGGCCGCGAGTTCCGCGCGAGGCCCGCCCGCCGCTTCCGGTGGGGGCCGGAAGCCCCGCCCACCGACTTCCGGCGGCACGGGGAGCGCGGCGGGCGCGCACAGTGACCAGAGGCTCCCGCCCCCCCTCCCATTTCCTCGCCGGAGTGCGGTCGGAAGCCCCGCCGCCTCTCTCCAAGGTGCACCGCAGTGCCCCCGGCGAGTAACGGCACGTGAAGCAGCTCGTCCACGTCTCAGGGTTTTTCGCTGCGTCCAGAGCACCCCGTGGAAGAGGGGGGACGTTACCGGTGGGTGAGTGCAACCCCGTTTCGAGTGCCGCACTGGTTGTCAAGGAAGGGGTTACCCTCCTCCTCCTACCCTACCCTGCAATATGTCTGGCAAAGGGAAAGCTCACTCTTTCCTATACGCTGTTTGCGTTTCCTGTGGGGTCAGGCTGCCTAAGGCGCAGCCGGGTAAATTTTGCGAAGCCTGTGAGTCGGAGCGAGCCCAGGAGCCCCCCATTGTTGCAGAGCCCAGGGGTCAGGACCCCCCAGAATGGGCAGTGTCTTTATCGCATTCTATGATGTCCCTTACGAAGGCAATTGAGTCCCTTCGGGGCCCGGGCAGGGTCAAGGATGGTGGTCTGCCAGCGGAAGACAGCTCGTCCACGTCTCAGGACCCTTCGTCCGTTAGGGGCCGCTCCAGCACCAGACAAGCTCATGGTAAGAGCTCGTTCTCCGTCGGCCGGGCCTTCTGGGGAGTCGGCGGCTATTTTTAGGGCATCTCGTTCCCTGTCGCCAAGCTCAGGAAGCGATCAGGACGAGGGCGAGGAGGAGGAAGAGGAAGCCTGGAATCCAGAAAGCCTGGGATACCAGGACTCGGTGGACAGCCTCATTGAGGCGGTCAACCAGACTTTAGAGATCGAGGATGATGTGTCCACGGCCTCAGGTCACAAGGTCTCCTTCAAGAAAACCAGGCGTCCGCATAGAAGGTTTGCCACACATCCGGAGTTCGAGGAGCTAGTCCAGAAACATAGGGAACACCCGGATAAGCGCTTTGCAATGCAAAAGGCGCTGCAAGCAAAGTATCCGTTCCCTCCTGAACTCCATAAAGGGTGGGTGGCGTCGCCAGTAGTGGACCCACCGGTGTCACATTTAGCATCAAGATCGCTATTGTCGATACCCAGCGGTTCTTCTATTAAGGACCCAACTGATCGCCTCATAGAGGGGCTTGCCCGCTCAGTGTATGAGGCAGCAGGGTCGGCTCTGGCCCCCTCCTTTGCGGCTACCTGGGTGGCTAAGGCCATGGTTTCATGGGCAGACACTCTGCATAGGGCCCTCCAAGACAGGGATCTGCCCGCGGAAATCTTGGAGGTGACAAATCAGATATCAGGAGCGAGTGATTATCTCGTCGGCGCCGCTCTGGATGCGGCCGAGTGTTCTGCTGTGGCAGCAGCAAATGCGATCGCCGTAAGGCGAGCATTATGGCTGAGATTATGGAAAGCGGATTCTATCTCTAAAAAATCCTTGACCTCATTGCCTTTTCAAGGCAATCGATTGTTCGGTGAAAAGCTTGATAAACTTATCTCAGAAGCCACAGGGGGGAAGAGTAGTTTTCTACCGCAGCAGAAGAGTTGGCCGGCATTCAGGCAGACGCAGAGGCGTTTTCGGCCCTTTCGTAGCTCCTGGAGGTGGACTTCGGCCAGGGCATCCACCTCCGCAAATGATGGTCAGATTAGAGAAAGGCAAGTTTCTTACAGGGCCAATCTGCTGGGTAGAGGCCGGGGCCGTTTGCCCAGAGCGAGGGGGGCCAGATCACAAAAGCCTCCAGCAAAATGACTCGAGGCACTTCGTACCTACGGACGACAGAGTGGGCGGACGCCTACTAAGGTTCAGCCACGTTTGGGTCGCAGTGGCACGCGACGCTTGGGTGGCAGAACTGATATCGTCCGGGTACAAGATAGAGTTTGTCGGACTCCCGCCACGGCGTTTCTTCCGTTCCCGGCTCTCCGGAACAGAATCGCAGGCGGAAGGTCTGTTGCAGGCTATAATGACGCTACAGCGCAACGGGGTCATTGTCCCAGTGCCGAAAAGCGAAGAGACGCAAGGTTTTTACTCCAACCTGTTTTCAGTCCCCAAAAAGGACGGGACAGTAAGGCCAGTACTGGATTTAAAGATCCTGAACAAGTTTATCAGGGTCAGGCGGGCGATTCCGGATGGAATCCCTCCGTTCGGTCATTTCAGCCATGGATCCAGGGGAATTCCTGGCCTCGATCGATGTGCAGGATGCATATCTACACATCCCGATTTTTCCTCCACACCAGAGGTTCCTGCGTTTTGCGACCGGAGGGCGACATTTCCAATTTGTTGCTCTGCCCTTCGGTCTGGCCACTGCCCCCAGAGTCTTTACAAAGATAATGGCAGTGGTTATGGCCATCCTGCATGCTCGGGGCATAACGGTACTACCCTACCTGGACGACCTTCTGGTAAAGGGGCCGTCGTTTCAGGCGTGCCAGGAGAATGTCGGTATCACTCTGGATACCCTGGCCCGCCTAGGTTGGGTCGTCCTTGGTTCCGGCTCAGAGAATCGTATTTCTAGGCATGGTTTTCGACACCTCCCAGGGGCTGGTGATCCTCCCTCAGGACAAGGCGCAAAGGATCAAACAGGGGGTACGGAACCTTCTTCAGCCGGGCTCCAGATCCATCCGGTACGGCATGAGTGTGTTGGGCAGAATGGTGGCGGCGATGGAGGCAATCCCGTTTTCCCAGTTCCATCTCCGTCCGCTTCAACATGCGCTCTTGTCAGCATGGGACCGAAGGCTGCTTTCCCTCAATCATCGGTGCAGTTTGTCTCCACCGGTCCGACGGTCACTCCAGTGGTGGACTCGCGACTCGTCTCTGGTTCAGGGGAAACCCTTTCCCCCGGAACAGTGGTTGGTGGTGACGACCGATGCAAGCCTGCAGGGTTGGGGAGCAGTTTTCCAGAGTCACCCAGCCCAGGGGCGGTGGTCCTTTCGGGAGGTAATTCTCCCGATCAACATTCTGGAGATACGGGCAATACGATTGGCCCTGCAACATTTTCAGCGTTGGCTGACAAACCGGCCGGTGCGCGTTCAGTCGGACAATGCTACAGCGGTAGCGTATGTGAACCATCAGGGGGGCACGCGCAGCCAGGCAGCCATGCGCGAGGTCGGGCTGGTACTGCGTTGGGCCGAGAAAAACCACGTGGTAATTTCAGCGGTGCACATTCCGGAAATCGAAAACTGGGCGGCGGATTTTCTCAGCCGACAGGGGGTCGCGGCAGGGGAGTGGTCCCTGCACCCCGAGGTTTTTCAACAGATCTGCCAACGGTGGGGGACACCAGACGTGGACCTTATGGCATCCAGAGAGAACGCCAAGATTCAAAGGTTCGTCGCTCGATCCCTCGACCCGCAGGCAATCGCAGCAGATGCTCTGGTGCTTCCGTGGAGCCAGTTTCGGCTCCCGTACTTGTTCCCCCCGCTACCTCTGCTTCCAAGAGTCATCAGAAAGATAAGGAGAGAGAGGGTTCCAGCAATTCTGCTGGCCCCAGACTGGCCTCGGCGGGCCTGGTATGCAGATCTGGTTCAACTCTTGGTGGACGTACCCTGGCGTCTCCCAGATCGGCCGGACTTACTGTCCCAGGGGCCGATCTGCCATCCGAACTTAGGGGCCCTGTGTTTGACGGCGTGGCCATTGAATCTTGGCTGTTAACACAGGCAGGATTCAGGCGCGATGTGGTGGCCACGATGGTGAGTGCCCGAAAGCCTTCCTCGGCGAAGGTATATCATCGGACTTGGGAAGTGTTTTTCCGTTGGTGTAGGGATCGCGGTGTGGCTCCTCTGGTTTTTTCGATCCCCAACGTACTGGCTTTTCTGCAGGCAGGGCTGGACGCGGGATTGGCTCCGAGTTCGCTCAGAACGCAAGTCTCGGCCCTGTCGGTGCTTTTCCAACGAAAGGTCGCTTCGGTCTGGCAGGTTAGGACGTTTATGCAAGGGGTCGCACATTTAGTACCCCCCTATAAGGCACCGATGGAATCATGGGACCTGAACTTAGTGCTCAGGGCCCTTCAGGAACCTCCCTTCGAACCGTTACAAGAAGTCTCCTTACCTTACCTGTCCAGGAAGGTCGTTTTTCTGGTAGCAATAACATCTATTAGGCGGGTTTCGGAACTGGCGGCTTTATCTTGTAAACCGCCGTTCCTGACTTTTTATAAGGATAAAGTAGTTTTAAGGCCAGCTCCCCCCTTCTTGCCGAAGGTTGTCTCTGCATTCCATATCAACGAAGACATTGTCTTACCCTCGTTTTGCCCGGCACCGGTGCATAGGGTAGAAAAGGCATTGCACACCCTGGATCTGGTAAGAGCCCTTAGGAGATATGTGACAAGGACAGCGCCATTCCGCCAGACAGACTCTCTTCGTGATTCCAGAAGGGCGGCGGAAGGGACACGCTGCGTCCAGAGCGACTTTGGCCAGATGGGTTCGTCTGACAGTCCAAGAATCATATCAAATCAGTGGCACGCCGGTTCCGGCAGGGATCAGGGCACACTCGGCTCGAGCAGTGGGTGCCTCATGGGCACTGCGACACCAGGCTTCAGCGGAACAGGTGTGCAAAGCAGCTACCTGGTCCAGTTTGCATACGTTTGTCAAACATTATAACGTACATACCCAGGCATCCTCGGATGCAGGCCTGGGAAGAAAGATTCTCCAGGCAGCAGTTGCGCACCTCTAATCAGGGGCGCAAAATAGCATGGATTGGGTGAGCTAAGATCCCGCCCAGGGACTGCTTTAGAACGTCCCACAGTCTCTGTGTCCCCCAATGAGACGAAGGAGAAACATGGATTTTTGTGAGTACTCACCGTAAAATCCTTTTCTCCGAGACGCTCATTGGGGGACACAGCACCCACCCTATTAGCCAGTTGGCATCTGTTTATTTTGAATTATACAAATCCTTATGTAAGGATCAGGGTGGTCCCTTTTTCAGACGTATAATTTCTTGCCTGAGTTTAAGGCGCGTTCTCCTACTGCTTATGCACTAAACTGAGTTACGCCCGGTCTGGGGGCGAGGGTGTATGCGGCGGAGGAGGAGCTAACTCTTTTTGTATACTTAGTGTCAGCCTCCAGACGGCAGAAGCACACACCCACAGTCTCTGTGTCCCCCAATGAGCGTCTCGGAGAAAAGGATTTTACGGTGAGTACTCACAAAAATCCATGTTTTGCTAGCATGGCTTGCCACACTGAAGTTATGCGCAGGTCCAGGGAACTACAACATTTTCAAGCTCACCAGGTGAACCAGCTTTTATAGAATCCCATTCCATACCGTGCTGGCCTTTGTGGTCTTGGGAAGCAACACAAGAACACAGTTATTAAAAAAAGTCAACCTATGTATGAAAGAGGTTTGATATGTGAAATTACCATGTTCTGATGTCTCCTTTCTCCTTGGCCTCTCTCGTTGTGCTGAAACGACAGAATCCGTCTCAGTCTCATTGTCCAAGTTTTCTTGGCTTCCTCGAGTGTTTGGACTGTAAAGAAAAGGAGAAAAAAAAAATTAGGAAATTTCACAACTCAAACTTTGAGGCTTGCTGTATTAGGCCACATTTACATGGTCAGTATTTTACCTCAGTATTTGTAAGCCAAAACCAGGAGTGGGTGAAAATACAGAAGTGGTGACTTGTTTCTATTAGGGTACGTTCACACTAGGTGTTTTTTGCTATGTTTTTATGCTAATTTTCAGCTGCTTTTTACAGTAACAGGAAAGCCTATGAGACTTCAGAAATCTCATGCAAACACATTGGTTTTTTGTCATCAGGATTTTGAGTTTTGTTTTTTGTGTTTTTTAATTTTTTACATAGAGCATGTCACTTTCAGAATTTTTGCAGCATTTTTCACCCCTTGACTTGGATGGTAACAAAACCGCTGGAAATAAACAGGTTGACTTTTTTTGCAGCGTATTTGCTGCAGAAAACTCAAGGACAGCAGGATGTGACCTCACAGTCAGCTCTGCTACCTCTAGATGGTAGGCTGCATGGTTGCACGATGCGTCCATACAGCCTGTCATCCATCAGAGACACCGAGCAGCGAACCCGATTCACTAGAATGGGGGACCCGACAATACAGTGTTTGCCACGCTGTCATGTGCATGACAGTGCGGCAAACACCACTTCTGATCGGTGGTGAAACCATCCCCGCCAGTAAGAGCCGCGGTTCCCATCCTGTCAAAAGACCAGGTAAGCCAACAGCTGTGATCGGAGGTATAAAGTTTACCTCCAGTCACTGGGGTCAGCTGATGGGACTACTGCTCCCATCAGCCGACGCATGCTGCCGCTAACATTAAGAGCAGGAGCGGCTGAAGGGAGTCTTTGCCTGCATTTTAAGATGAGCCAATTCTGGCTATTTGCCCAGCTGTGATATCAAGCCCACGCCTTAGTAAAGGAGCGGTGTCTATAAGGGTACCGTTACACCTAGCGATGCACCAGCGATGCCGACTAGCGATATGACGTGGTCAGGATCGCTGGTGCATCGCTAGGTGGTCGCTAGTGAGCTGCCACACAGGCAGATCTCACTAGCGACATCGCTGGGGACGGGGGTCGCTATTTAACCGTCAGACACGGCGATCCTGCGTCCTCCCGCTCGGCTCCACGCGTCGCTCGTCAGCGCCACAGGAAGCACAGCAGGAAGTCGCCGACGAGGAATGGTCCAGGAGCTTCTCGCGCGATCAGCGATAACCAGCGGGGGAGCAGGTCGGAGGTAAGTATCACATGCAGCGATATCGCTAGAAATATTGCTGCAACGTCACAAAATTGGTGACTTTACAGCGATATTGCTAGCGATATCGCAGTGTGTAATGGGGGCTTAAGACACCTATGCATTACTAATCCTATAATTGGTAATGGTAAATAAACACATCCAGGATAAAGCCTATTAGAAATAAAACAAAACACACTTTTATTTTAAAATACCGGTCATTCTTAACTAACACCTAATTCCACCGAAGCCCTTGTCTCTTGTAATAAATCAAAATAAATAATATATATATATATATATATATATATATATATATATATATATATATATTTATTTCACACCTCATCATTGTTGTTTACCACGCCGTAATCTATTTCTGGGGGATAAACAATTTCCAAACTGGACAGTGCCAAGATGCGACCGTACAGGATGAGAGTCACTGGTGAATGAGCTGCTGCGAGCAAAGCAGTGACTAGCGGTGATGTCATTGAGGTTATCTCCAGTCATTGAGGATGAGCTCCCAGCAGGGCTGAACTGTGGTGACCTCTGAGATTCCCTGCTAGCACTGTGAGAAAGTGGAACAGGACAGAGGCGAATTCACCGGGAGAATTTCACTGTGGTGAATATGAACTGTGTTGAACTAGTCTCTGCACCAAGCGACTTTCTCACAGTGCTAGCGGGGATCTCACTAGGTCACTGCAGTTAAGCCATGCTGGGAACGCAGCCTCAGTGACCTCACTGCTAGTCACTAATGCTACACTCGCAGCAGCTCACTCATCAGCAGCTCTCAGCCTGGACGTTTGCATCTTGGCACAGTTCAGGTTGAAACCTCTTTACCCTCTAGACATGGATAACTTCGTGGGACAGAACAACGGAGAGGTGAAGGATATAATAATAATTTTATTTCTAAAGTGCAGACATATCGCAGCACTTTACATTTTAGAGGGGACTTGTACAGACAAGAGACATTACAGCGTAGCAGACACATATCAAAACAGATACCAAGAGGAATGAAGGCCCTGCTCGCAAGCTTACAATCTATGATTTTTTTATTTTAATTCTCTCGCAGGAGAAAATGGTGTCTGTGGAATGGACGATGTCGTAAGTATGGTGCAATTAAGATTTCAACTAAAGGACCTTTTCTGTGTGTGTTTTTATACAATATGACTATGGGGTTAGTAATGGGGACGACTTATAGACGTGTCACCATTACGATCCTCCGGACATGATGTCGCCTGACAATACAAAGGTGACATCAATTCCCCCCCCCCCTAACTATTACCCCACTTGCCACCCCGCTACAGGGCAAGTGCCAGAATTGGCACATTTTATACATGTGCCTTTTCTGGGGCGGATAAAAGTTGATGTTTTCAGCCTGGGGGGGGGGGCGCAATATCCATGGCTCCTTCCTAGGTTATTAATATCAACCCACAGCTGTCTGTATGGCCTTTGCTGGTAATTAATTATAGAGGGAAACTACATTTTAGTAGCCAGTAAAGGCTACGTATACAGCTATGAGCTGATATTAATAGCCTGGGATGCTCCATGGGTATTACCCCCTTCTCAGGTTATAAACATCTGGCCCCAGTTGTCGGCTTTCCCGCTGCTGGTTAAAAAAAAATTACGCAGGTGTCCATGCCATAAAAAAAAAAAAAAAAAAAAAACCACACACACTGCATGTGGTCTTGTGAAAAGAAGCCACACCGATACCAAAATAAGATAAAGGGATTGCCCATATAGGATAATCACTTTTGCTAGACGAGTCCCTCGTCAATGAGGCTGGGTTCACATTACGTTCTAGCAGTCCGTTAGACGGACTGCGTTACACCGCGGTATAACGCGGTGTAACACAGTCTGTTAATGCTGCCATTCAGCCCCATTGTCGGGCACATCGCAACGCATGCCGTAAAGCGGCATGCGTTCGCGATGAGCCATCATTCAGTGACGGAGCCTTGGACGCAGGCTGCAGGGTCTGAGGCTCAGTCACCACTAGCGCAGATGGAGCATCTACACTAGCGGTATAGCATAACGCGTTATGTTATAGCGTTAGGCTGTGTGCACATGTAAGCGTTTTTTTCACGTTTAAGCGTTTTTACTGGCAAAACCGCTTACAAGAAGAATCCCATTCATTTTAATGAATTCTGCACTTTTTGTGCATATTGACGCGCTTTTTCAGCAAAAAAAGCATTGCGGTAAAAAACACAGCATGCTTATTAATTTTGCGGAAAAAGCCGCATTTCTAATTATATTCTATGAGACTGGGGATGCTCCGGAAAAAATGCACAAAAAACGCGCAGAAAAAAAAAAAGCGAGTTTCCTGGGAGGAGTCCGGTTTTTAGTTAGGAATTTTCTGCATACGTGGGTATATAGCCTTAAACCAGCCCGTCAACGCTATGCGTTGAGCGGGCTGTGTTAACGCAATGTGAACCTAGCCTAAGGTATAAATGTGAGCAGACCTGTGCAGTATAGGAGAAATACAGTGTCACACACAGTGCTGACTGATAACAAAAGCCTTTCTCCACACTGATACTAGGGGAGAAACTTCTTTATGAAAGGGGTTGTCCACCTTTAGGAACAATTTTTGTTTTCTTTCTTGTATTTGGGGCTAAGAATCATTTTTGCAATTGGGTTTCATTTAAAATTTTGTACTGTTTGCCTGCAATAGCCTCCTGTGTTTCACTGTAAACTGCAGCCTACAGAATGAGCCAACTGAGAATCTGTCAGTCAGCCTGCCACGACGGTCTGACAGGGAGTTTTTAACTTTTAGGCTGGGATCACACATGTGAGAAATACGACCGAATCTCGCATGTTAATACCCGGCACTGCCACCAGCAATCAGGAGCGGAGAGTGCGGCTGCATGTATTGCTATGCAGCCGCACGTTCTGATCCGAATGCCGGCGGCAGTGCCAGGTATTAACATGTGAGACTCAGCCGTATTCCTCGCATGGGTGATCCCGGCCTTACAGTCTCTCTGTGTACCTCTATCTGATGCAACCTATAGTCATAAATCAATAAAGCATCCAAGTTGACCGTACAGGGAAACAATAAGTCTGTAAAAGAAAAACAATGTTTGATATATATATTTTCTGCAAAGATCTGAATTTTTTTTTTAATCTAAATTGTGTATGTATTCACACACCTTAGGACAATTGGAATTTTTTCTTTCAACTTTTTCAGTACACTGTATGGTAAAATGAATAATTTCATTCAAAACTACAACTTGTCTCTAAAAAAAGAAAAAAAGAAAAAAGTCCACATATGCTTAGGTCAATGGAAAATTAAGTTAAAACTTATGGTTCTCGGAAGACTTAGCAGAACAAAAAAAAAAAAAATACAAAAATCAAAATACAAAAATCCATCTGGATGGGAAGGCTTTAAAAGCCCCGTCTCACAGAGAGATTGCTAATACGTCACCGATTTTGTGACGCAACAGCAATCTCGACTGCTATCTCCCTACATGTGACACGCAGCAGCGACCGTCCACCCTGCTGGATATCGCTGATCATGGGCCATATTTTCGTTTTCGGCGTCCCGCTGACCAGCACGCATCGCTCTGTTTGATCGCTGGATCGTTGCTGCGTCGCTAAAGAGATCTGCCTGTTTGGCAGCTTACTACCGATCATTTAGCGACGCACCAGCGATCCCTACCAGGTCGTATCGTTGTCGGGATCGCTGGTGCGTCGCTAAGTCAAATGGGACCCTAAGGGTACCGTTATACTTAGCGACGCACCAGCGATCCCAACAACGATATGACCCGGTCAGGATCGCAGGTGCATCGCTAAGTGGTTGCTAGTGAGCTGCCAAACAGGCAGATCTCACCAGCGATGCAGCAGCGGTCGGCGGTCGCTACTTACCTGTCAGACGAGGCGATGAAGACGTCCTCCCGCCCGCATCCACGCGTCGCTTGTCTCCACAGCAGGAAGCTGACGATGAGAAACTGCCCAGGACGTTCTCACGCGATCAGCGATAACCAGCGGGGGAGCGGTCGGAGTAAGTATCACACATAGCGATATCGCTAGCAATATCGCTGCTGCGTCACAAAACCAGTGACGTTATAGTGATATTGTTAGCGATATCGCTTAGTGTAACGGGCCCTTAAGTCTTTGCCTCTATGGTCAATTTTCGTTTTTACCTTCCTTTCTTCAGTTGACATAGGAAAGGAGGCTTTTTTTTTTTTACAGGACGAATTGTAGTGGGTCAAGTATTAAAGCATTTTTTTTTTGTTAGGGAGTTAAAAGATTAAATGAAGAGTCACAATTTTGTGTTTTAATTTATTTTTTTTCCTGGTACGAATTTTACCGATCAGGTCAATTTTACATTTTGATAGAATGGGAAACACACACAGTTGCTATGTCTATTTTTAAAAGAAAAAACAGATGTTTTTTTTTTCCCCAACATCATTTTCTTCCATTATTTTTTAGTTTCCGTGACATGAACATGTGATTGTCTGATGGCTTACATAATATACTCCAATACTATAGTATTCCAGAATATAGAGAAAATCGCTGTGCCATTTGAAGCTCAGTCTGGCTGAGCTGTACAGACAGAAGTACCACGATGGCAGCAACAGGGTCCCTCAGTGGGCCGCTGGCTGCCATTGTAATCCATCGGGGCATAGGAAAGGGGGGGGGGGGGGGGGGGTGATGGAAGCTAGTGCGGAGCCATTTAAATGGTCCAGCTCTGGCCTCTGCTGTTGGCCGATGTCGCATACAAATGGAGAGATGTCAGCTTTTAACCCCTTCACTACACAGCCAATTTTTGTTTTTGCGCTTCCGTTTTTTTCCTACTCTTCTGACCAGGGCAGACATAAGAAGGCTTGTTGTTTTGCGAGATGAGTTGTACTGTTTAATTACACCATTCATTTTACCACATAGTATACTGGAAAAAGGGAAAAAAAAAATTCCAAGAGCTTTGAAATAAAACAATTCTGACATTGACCATGCAATATGATTTTCCTCATCAACATGATTATGGCAATATCAAACATGTCCATTTTTTTTATTACTTTATTGGTGGTTAAAAAAAATAAAAATAAGTTGGGAAGTTGTGTTGCCATTTTATTTTCCAAAGACCCGGAACATTTTTATTTTTCAGCCGATGGAGCTGTGGGATGGTTTTTTTTTTTGCGGGGTGAGACTACGTTTTTATTAGTAGCATTTTGGGATGGATGTGACATCGCTTGTTAAAGCATTTTTTATGGAAATGCGGCGACAAAAACCCCCAAAAAATGCAATTTTGGAGCTCTTGCAATTTTTCACCAATTGGGTTACCATATTTTTCAGACTATAAGATGTACTGGACCATAAGATGCACCACAAATTTTGGGGTGGAAAATAGCAGAAAAAAGATTTTTATAAGATGGGGTCTGTCTTATTGTACAAATTTAAGGTATCTTACCTGAGGGCCGGCGGTGGTAAAGTGGGGTCACAGGAGGCATGGTCCCTTCCTCAGGAAGCCGGCGGCGGCAAAACTGGTCAATGCTGCAGTCCCGGGGTGCGATGCTGTGGGTCCAGTGTCGGCGGTGAGGCAGAGCATGGAGCAAGATCCCTTCCTCAGGATGCCAGAGGTAGAAACGTGGTGACGTTGCGGTCCAGTGTCCACGGTGAGCAGAGCCGAGTGCATCATCGGCCATCTTCCTGAGGCTGCGTGTGCACAGATAGAGATCTCGGCGGCCTTCAGCTTCAGTCAAATGGCGGCCAAGATCTCAATCTACGCACACGCGGCCTCCGCCAGCCATTTTCCTGAACCCGAGGGCCGCAGGGATCTCAATCTGCGCACGCGCCGCCTACGGAGGCCCACGGTTTCAGAAAGATGGACGCAGGGAAACCGGTGATGCACTCGGCTCTGCTTTCCGTGAACACCAGACCTCGGAGTTGACACATTTCTGCTGCTGGCATCCTGAGGAAGGGACCCTGCTCAGGTGCACTCCACACTGCCGACACCGAGCCTCAGCATTGCCACACCTCTGCCGCCAGTTCCGCTGCTACACCACTGCTGCAACCCCCCCCGGTAAGCCTGCGTTCGAAATATAAGACATCCCCCATTTTCCTCCCAAATTTTTTGGGGAAAAAGTGCGTTTTATAGTCCGAAACATATGGCAATTGCTTTTATACTTTGATAGATCAGAAATATCTGAAAGCGGCGATACCACATGTATCTTTTTCTAAAGCATTATTCTCAATGGGGTAAAAGGGGGGGCAATTTGAACTTTTATGATTTTTCTTCATATTTTTATAATTATTTTTTTTTTAACGTTTCCCTGGTCTTATTAGCCCCCGTACAGGACTTGAAAATGGAATCATTCGATTGCTTGTACTATATACAGCAATGTTACAGCATCACTGCATATTGCAGAAATCACGGTCTCCATTGCAGCATGGCCAGAGGCTGGATTTCAAAGGCACTAGGTAGTGACAGGCATGGGGGTCATCAACTGACCCACAGTTGACATGACAACCCATCGGCGACGCGTGATCAATCACGGGCGCGCTGATGGGCGTAGTCAATGACACACACACACGTTGACGTGTTGTTGAATGCCGCTGTCAGAGATTGACAGCAGCATTTAACAAGTTAATTGCGAGCGGAGCACAACCCCACCTGCAATTGTTAGAGGCGGGTCCTGGCGGTAATACACATCCATATCCTGCCGGGTATGGGGTGGGCTTCGATGCGTGAGCCCACTCCATACACCAGCTTCCGACATGCGCTGCACACCTATGGCAGATGTCGTGAAGGGGTTTAACCCCTTCCACATGCAGTTACCCCACAATGACGTCCAGTTACGTAATTTTGCGTTAAAGGGTTGAATTCAAAATTGAATAATTTAAAATATGAGACTAGAGGAAAAATTGGTAAAACAATTAAAAGCTTAAGAATCAGGTAGTTAACAGGATAACAGTGCTACAGGTTACACACAAGGCCATAGGGCTGTCTGTGCTACTTCGTTGGCAAAAGCCTTGCAAAATCAAGATGCCATTGATTTGAACAAAATGTATATACTCACTGAAAAGACGGAGGACGCGAATCTCCAATGCCCCCTGTCCGCTCGATTGGTGGTGGCAAATCAGAGTGGCTGTCAGCGCACACAGAGCCTGCGTCAGACTGCGAACCGTCTGCAGACACCAGCTGTAGAGACAGGGAGAAGCGTTAGCAGTGACCACACACAAACAGTATTTGTAAACCTGACAGCCGTCTGTGCTGTAACAGTGTCTACTGCCACCGTGTGATGAAAGACACACCCAAACATACGACTACAGGTGGTAAAATTCCTAACTGTTCCCTAACAGCCTGATGTAAGGCAGATAGCCGGCTGCTGGAGTTTTACATACCGGGTTTTATCATGTACACTCAGTTCTTTAAATCCGTTAATATTTTCATATTAAAAAAAAAATTGTTTTGTTTGCTGATTTTAACTAAAGAAAATACAAACAATTATATCAATAAGTGTATATATAAAAGACACAAACATGATACCTACACCTAAGAACACATAGTACCCCGATATGCGACTCTGGTGGGCCGCTACTTCCCCTATAAAGGTCCAGTGTATTTCTAGAATTACAGGTTAAAATCCCAGATGTGGAAATCCTATTACCTCATCTGACCTATAGACCAAAAAGATAGAGGAGCCTGTGGTCAGCCATTCTCTGAAAGTAGAAAGACCTGGTGCACACCATGACTCACAGCACAAGTATGTAGATAGGAAGAAGACAGCCAAGTAAGGGAAAGACAAAAAGGCATGGAGCAAAGGATTCAATGGAAGAAACAAAAGCTGAAGCAGCACATGATAATAACAGAAGGCCCGGAAAGGCATGCCAGCATCAAGGGAGCTTTTGGTAATTTGGAAGACTACAAGAGATTTAATGGGAATGTGTCACCCAATTTATTTCTTCCCCTCAATCTTTTTTTTTTTCCAGAATTCTTGTTTAATTCTATTTTCTATACATGCTTAAAAGGGAACCTGTCACCATCGCTCTCCTGTGCAGGCGTACTTCTCCGCCCTGTTGAGGGCAGAGTAAAGTACTGCAGCGCGCAGGACCTCTCTGACCTTACCCTGCGCACTGAAGTACTTTGCTCTGCCGTCAACAGGGCAGATAACTATGCCAGCGCAGGAGCGCGATGCCAGGGAGCAATGAAGAAGCAGGAGGGCGGCATCGTAAGAAGATGGGAGACGCCAGACCCGGACCTACGACACTCATCGGACCGGCCCGCCCTGCAGGTGAGTATAATAAAACTTATTTTCCTTATCTTTCAGGTTGGACTGGGGGTTTATCTACAGCATTATAGAATCAATATGCTTAAGCCCTTGACGAACCAGCCATTTTTGGTCTTAAAAGGGAATCCGTCAGGCGAATTTTACACCCCTAACCCCATAAGTGCATGTTGCGCTTTAAAAGACAAATCCAGCAATATCTCTACATGGTCATTCGGTTCCTCCATTCCTAAGAAATTAACATTTTAATTGATATGCTAATGAGGGGAGACCTATTTGCAGATCTGAAGCCTCTGTCACTTCAGCTCTACTCCCTGCCCGACTGTCAGTTTCTATATGATGTGACTTCAGACAAAGGAGCCCTCAGCCAAGCAGAAGGAGGCAACCCTTGGTGGGGAATAGAGCTGGAGTGACAGAGGCTTCAGATCTACAAACCGCTTTTCAGGCTCATCTGCATATCAATTCAAACACTGATATCTCAGTAACAAAGGAACGGACTGACCATATATAGATATTGCTGGACTTATCGGTAAAAGAGCTACAAGCGCATAAAACTACTTTGGGTTGAGAAATCCTGCTGACAAATTCCCTTTAAAGAACAAAAAAAAAATGTTAATGTTTACATTCTGTCATGTATAACTTTTAGAAAATCGCTTTACCTGGTTATTTTGCATAGAATATTTTAGGCATCATTTTCAGATAAATATATGGTAGAATTAAAATTTATATGAATATTTTTCCTGGGGTACAATGCATTAAAAAGGTAAATTTGTATGACAGCACATATTACTGCCTATACATGTAAAATGCTCCGGCATCTGTCAGGGCATCCTACCCAAGGCATGCCCTAAGTGACATTGTCAAGAAGTCATAGCTGGCCTCAATAATCCCACGGGCGCTGATAGGGGCAGGAAAAAAAAAAAAAAAAAAAAAAACACAACATCCTCCAATTATGAGCAGCAAGAAATCAACATTCATTAGAATGCAGAAAAAGATAAAATGGTCAGGATTGAAGCCATCATCCATCCAGCGGGTATCATATACCAGGGTTCCCAAACTCCAGTCCTCAAGGCCCACCAACAGATCATGTTTTCAGGATTTCCTTTGTATTGCACAGGAGATGCAATTATCACCTGAACAATACTAAGGAAATCCTGAAAACATGATCTGTTGGTGGACCTTGAGGACTGGAGTTGGGGAACCCTGTCATATACCATCCGTATGTTGGGATGCCTGCCTGTGACATACATGTAAGTACTGAAGCAGGAAAGTAGAGGGCATGTTACATTACTTACCCAGCATACAACTCTTCCGTTAAAACATGGCAGCTTTGCATTATCATCAGAAATTTCTTCTTTCACCACCCTACCAAGAAACAGATGAAGAACTGAGAACACAGAGAAAGATTTATGTGAAACATGAATATTCGTGCCTCGTAGTATGGGACACCGCAAAATGTGCCCCTGGCACTGGCTACATCACCTTCTCTGTAGAATGCCATTCCTCGGTAATTCCTTCTGGAAATGTTAGGATATACAGATACCAATACTTTTAATAGGACATGTGCCTACACAATCTCACACTGCCAGTATTGTGTGGATACCGCAAGGACAGCCCTAGTGAAAAGGGTAATGTTCAGTTATCTATTAATACTTTTCTAGGAGGAATTAGAGAGGGGGCGCAATCAAGTGACAAGGACAACTCCCTACAAAATCATCATTTGGACAATGAGCGCACACCTCATATTCGCCAGTGGAATGTTTATTCCCATATGCCACATCATACATATGTTTTCAGGAGAAATAACTACGCAACAAAACAATGATGAATTGTAAAATATGACCCAAAATTGGTATTTAATTTGGAAGACAAATACTTACTATGGCAAGAGAGTAGACAAATTCTCCTTGAACAACTCTGTCATACCCCACGCTTGGCCACAAATAAAATAAAAAAAGCTTAGCTTCACCTGTTGTGCCGGCACTCACACGCCCCAGGGCTCCTGTGCGGTTATTGTGACACATGACCCTGGCGCCCAATCAGCGGTGGCGTCACTGTCCCCTTCAGACAAATTGAACATGGAGAGGAAATCCAGGCTGCAGCCGATCTCTGACTTCCTCTTCAAATTCAATTTGTCTGAAGGCAGAGAGTGAAATCAGCGCTGATTAGGTGCCAGGGTAACGTGTCATAACACTGCAAGAGATCCACAGGGAGACCGAGTGCCGACCCTGCAAGAATGCTGCTGGCACGGGAGGAGAGTATAGGCTTTTGCATTTTATCAGGGTCAAGTGTGGGGTATGAGAAGGGGTTGTCCTAATAGCGGACAACCACTTTACGGAGTTCCAACATCCACAATAATTTGAGAAGACACAAAGCCAACATGCTGCTGAATTGACTAGGAGCTTAATGGGGTTGTCCAAGTTTATTTTAACTGCAGACTTGTGAATCCACACATGGCACATTGTCAGGATTCTCCTGTGCTGCTAGCGAGACCGAGCAGTAATGTGACCGCAAGTAGTAATATGCATATTTCCAACCAAATTACAACCAGACGTGTGCAGCTTCAATCAATGCAAGTCAACTCAGCAAGGCCAAGCAATTCTAGTCGGAATGTGGATAGGAGTATGGATAACTCATACTTGCAGTCGTATGACTACTCTCTCGCCATCGGCTCGAGAGAATCCTGACAGCACATGATGTGAGCACTGTGAGGATTCACAAGTCTGCAGTCACATGGTGACTGCAGACTTTCATGGTAAGCCTGGTCAACCCTTTTAAGGGTATGTGCAGACGCTGAGTATTTGAAGCAGATCTTCCAGAAATGTCTCACCACAGCTTCTAGCACCGCCCGCACATGAATCGCCAGTAAAGGACAGCGATAAAAGCAGTGAAATAAGCACCGCCACCATAAGATGATTTCAGTGAGGTGCTGGTGTCACTTACTGCTTCTATGCCCGGCACCTGAAGACATCTTCTTTCAGTTAGATGCCGAGTGCCAGTGCTGCACTCGGCTCTCCCACAGTGTCCATCACCCAGGACGTTATCAGAGGGCAACGATGCAAAAAAATAGTAACTGCAAAGCTGCCCCCCAATGATATTCTGTTTTAGGATGGGCGACTGAAGATATGGGGAGTGACATCACGTTTGAGACTCCTTGCAAACAAGACATCACAGGCAGAAAATAAGAAAAAAAGAAAACAAATTTAGGGATTAGCTAGATAAGAAAGGGTGTACGATCTTGGGTAAGAAAGCAAACTGTAAGCGTTTTTAGGGTATAAGGATAGATATTTAGAAAATATATTCTAGGTGCCAGACCACCCCTTTAATGAAAGCCTTTTAGAACAAATGAGGAATAACAAGAAACTAATAAATGAAATGCACACACAAGACAAGCATCTTCCAGCAGTAGCGCACTGCGGATATACGGAGGATAAAATCCCAAGCAATGTGTTTCACATCAGCCCAGTCAGCAGCCGAAAAGAAAAGAGGAATCAGCGCTATAAACAAAACCAAATGGCATATTAAGGGGATAGGATTCGGATGCTCTTCAAGTCGTGACCTTTAATGTCCCTGCAATCATATAGCAGGCATCTCTGGGACTTACACACCCAATTACAGTCCCTTGGGACAGTAACAGATGTCTGTAGAGGCAAAGCAGCAGACACTCCCAATAACATAAACCTTCTGAATAAAGTCCGCACCGGGAATACCCAAACACTATAAAAGCAGATTTAAGTATAGGGATTCCTGCTGGTAAGGGTGGACGCTTCAACAGTGGATCTGGACGCACAGCTGAACAAACCTACGTGGCAGAGGAGCATACATAGTAACAGGGTGGCTATTGCTCTCAGATGTAAGAATCTTGCCTTTAATGTGACGGCCAGGAACCATTAACTTGGTTATGACATGAACATACAGTATATGTGGAACATACAATAGCACAAGCAGCAGAGAAACGCAGAAAACATGGGGTGTCATGACTGCACAGTGTTCTGCTTCCACCTGCTGTCACTGCAGCCCACACACGGTGCAGACTCCGCATACCCCCTGATGTATTATAGGCATGGCAGAATAACCAACCTATGCACGTAACCGGATGCTACACAGGCGACGCTTCACACCATCTATAACATAGCCTAATGACCAATAACTACTGACAAATGCAGCTGTTCTCCTTGTCTGGGTGGTTCTGGATATCTCTGAATGAATCCTTATTGTCAGGCCTCCAAGAAAACCAAACAGTCTGCAGTTTTATGTATGCCAGATACTATATGATGCTGAACCGTAGCCAAGTTTACACAAAATCCAAATTCACTGTCATTTACATTTGGAAGTGTAAAAATAGCTAGGAAGCAACTTTACTCAAAGGGAATGTTCAGTTTTCTTTTACGTGGATTTTGGAGCGAGTTCTGGTCCGGAAAACACGAGGAAAAAAAAAAAAAATCCAAAAACTCTGAAGAAGCTGCTCGTTTATTTAAAATGGGAAAACACACCTAAAGAGGACAAGGGGCTGTTCTTCAATGTGGAAAGAGAAGCAACGGGTAAGTTCTCAAGGACAAAAAAAGCTCCACACAAAAGCAACATCAATAAAATTGACAAATGAGAAAAAAAAAATTGGTTTTCTATAGGGTTCTTTCTACATTTTTTTTTTACCAGAAAACCCCAGTTAAAGATGTGCAGATGTGTATGAGCAGTACCGGTCCTAAAATGTCTTTTTGCACACCTTTTTCAGGCACATTTTAGACTTTAGTTTTAGACTAAAGAAAAAAGAAAATTAACATTATGCACAGCAGTATCAAAATGACTATAGTCGGCACCCGACCTGTACCTGAACCCCATTGAAGTCAATGAGGACCTGAACTTTGGAGGCAGAAAATTCTGTGTCCCCCAGTCTCTCTCTCTCAGTCCTCCCAAACTTCCCTTGGAACTCCAAAGTTTAGAATGGACTCCCAAGAAAAATCTGTGTTTGGAGTCTAGTACAAACCTTTGAATTTTTAAGTTCCGGTTCACTCATCTCTACTCTGGAGTATCTCCAGAAGAATATGCCAACATACTCATCAGTTTAATGGCACTATATAAAAAAAATATATTATATATATATAAAAAAATACTGTATATTGTGTTTTGTTCAACGATCTATAGAGAAAGCCCTGCATATTGTGGCCAGCTGTCATCACCAAGCAGTGAAAGTCAACACAATCTGCCAGTCCACAAGCCTTCTGTACCCCAAATGGCTCCATGTACATTTTCTTTTCTCCTTCCCCTTTTCTGGGATCTATTCCAGTTTGCACAAGAAAAAGCAATGGGAAAGCGTTAAAACTACTAGAACATACAATAGCAGCCTAACCACTGAGAAGCTATGCTTGACAGGGTTTGGGGGAAGTTATTGTAATATACAGTAAGTCAGAAAATGTGCCAGCAATGAACAAGACCCACGTAGAGGCCACATTATAAGAATTTTATGGCAGATTCATACACAGATTTCAAAACTCTTCATTAAAATCACTAGAAGCATTATTAGTCATTGCATTAGTACAAAACTGCAAATGTTAGGCTAAGTTCACACTACGCATTTATGCAGCTTTAAATGCAAATTTTCAGCACCAAAGTCCGAGATTCCAGAAGTCTCATGCACACAGCTTGTTTTTTTGTCATGAGGATTTTGCGCTGTGCTTGTTTTTTGCCCAATGGAGCATTGTCACTTTTGTGTTTTTTCAGTCATTTAAATGAATAGGTGATGAGGAGGAGAAAAAAAAAAAAACCCACACACCAAAAGCGCAGGTATGAGGTTTTCCTGCATTTTTTGTGCCAAAACACAATTCTATAGAATAGGACTTTTCAACATTAAACTTTAACATGTACAATAGACAAATCAAGCTTGCAAAACAAAAAAAAAAAAAAAGCAGCACAAAAACTGCAAGGAAAACTTTTTTTTTCCTGAAGCTTCTTTTCTGCCAAGAGATCATGTTTTGCTGCAGAAAAAAAGCCTAGTGTGAACTTACCCTTACTGTGGTAAGTCTGAAAGCCTATCTGCAACAGCAATGTTCTGATGGTTTTCCCCATATGTATTCATTGTAATGGAGCTTGTATTAAAGTGAACTTGTCAGCAAAATTGTGCTCGGTAAACTACAGACACCGTCAGGTCGGCGCTGTTATACTGATTAAAATGATACCTGGATTGATGAAATTCATCTTGTGGTTGTTGGTTAATTTGGATTTTATTATGATACGGGGGAGAATATGCCTATTTTTCTTCTATTTACGCATATAGTTTTAAGAATTTTTTATTTTCTAAACAAAATGGCGCCAGCAGCAATAGATGCGCAAGTGCCATTTTGTTTGAGAAAAAATTTCTTACACAAAGTGTGTAAAAAAACGAATATGCATATTATCACCCATATCATGCTACAGCGCTGCCGTCTGCCTAATGTATTATTTTTTTTCCCCCCAACCACTGCACTGAATATGGTTTGAAAAAAAAAAAAAAAAAAACATTAGGCAGGTGGCGGCGCTGTAGCACGATACGGTGGATAATATGCATATTCGTTTTATTTACATATGTATTGTAAATAAAACAGCGCCGACTTCTGCAAGATGAATGTGATTTTTTTTTCCCCCAAACCATATTATATTCAGTATGTAAACTAAGCGGCAGGTCACTGAAGGATCACTGACCTGTCATAAGCCCATGCAGATGAATATGAAAGCAAAGCACCAAATAAAGACCCACCCCCACAGGCCGCCCCACAGCAGGAGAATCTCATTAACTGAAAGTTTAAAATAAAGAATAAACAACAACCACAAGATAGATTTCATCACCCAGGTATCATTTTAATCAGTATAACGGCGCCGACCTGACTCTGTAGGTTACGAAGCACAATCCTGCTGACAGGTTCCCTATAGAGAGAGAAAGACCATAAGAGACATTCAGATTTCCATATCAGTCACAACTGGTGGGACGAGATCTCATATGAACCACAAAACATGTGCATCGATAGCACTATCTAAACGAGGTACTATTAGGTTTCCTTGGGCAACAGAATTTATACTCACCCATCAGGGAGAAAAAGCAGATACAGCGGCTATATCAATAAAGGACATGCTCTCCCCTACCCCCAGTGACTATGAAGGGATGAACAACAATAGGTGTTCGAGACTGTAGCACCCATAGGGACAAGACAGCTGTCAATGTAGAGACAACTATGGTGCAAGACACCTCTCCTATGTTGCCATTAAGACTTTCTGGTGTGTAAAGGCCAACAACACAGGGAAGAGAACCTTCCTTAAAATTGTATATGACAGTACAAATTATGACACACACGGGGTGCAATTCATTATGGCGCTGGTTTTTGTCAAGATTTTGGGGTTTTGTGCTTTTTTTAATTGCATGCACTGAAAACTTCTATGTGTGCCTATTTTAAGTTTATTTTATAAGTGCTTGACTTTTTATTGACTTTTTTCCTTTGCTAGCTTTCAAAAAGTCACAAAATATGTTGCAGATGTACCGGTACTCTGTTTTCCCTCCTGGAGTGATTCTATGTACAGCATGCAATTGCATCTTCAGAGAGGAAGAGGACTTGAACTCTATAGCGCCACCTGTTTTAAGCAGAAATCCTACAAGTCACTAATGACCCTTTAACAAGCCTTGAAATGTGATTGGGGGCCAAAATCTTGGCATGCCAGAGCAGATATGTCACAAGAAGAAATGTTACCCCCTTAGACCTTTATGTACAGCAAGGATATGAGCAATTTTTGCATCATCTTAACTTTTTGCTCTAAAGTGACAAAAATAGTTAAAAACAAAAAATACATAATTTTTGACTTGACGCAAAATTCATGAATGGTACAAAAAATAAGTGATTTAAAATAAAATACCCAATGATGAATCAGGCCCCTAAATGTATGCATAAAAAGAAATGGCAGCTGGAAACAAATCTACAAACAATCCCTTACATGTGCTCTACTGATGTGATTATTTTGGCAACTACTTGAATTCTCCACAAAATAATTCAGCAGCAACTTTCCATAGAATTCTGTATTGTGCTGTCACCCTCTTATTACCCATGGAAATCAACTCATCTATGCAGTCTCCAGCACAAGCTTCTGGAAGCTGGGTGCTCATCTGTGCCGGGTTACAATGGCAACACGGCATGCAACTCTGATGTCATCACTGAAGGTCGGCTGCGCTCCTCAAGAATAATCAGGTAGTAGCTCACTTTGCTACTATATGTTTTTCAGGAGTTAAGCCACACTTCCCACTAGGCTCTGCTCAAGTCAGATGACAGATTATCTACTCAGCTGCTCCTACACCAACTCAGTCCAGCTGTTAGTGTGGTTCAAATCTTCAACTCGACTGCATCAAGGAACCTACTCATCTGTCATTTCAAGCACAGTACACATCCTCAACTTGGCCGTGTCAAGTTATATTACAGCTTCCTCGTTTCTGCTAGGTCTGTGTGCTACCCACACTTCTGTAACATGGGGACCAATTCTCTATTCAGCTCTGCTATTCCTGTGTGCCGGCTGCATCAAGTATTTCCAGCTCCGCTGATCCACCTGCCGTCATGCATATTCATCTCTATAGATCCAAGCAGTTCAAAGTATTGTCCGGCTGCCTTGCTCTGCTGCATCAACCCCTCCATGTATCTGACTAGAATTCACATGTCTGCCATTTTTTTTCTTTTTTAGATTTTCTGTTTTTATGGTCTTATATAACGTTACTGAAATTCTCACCCAAGTCATCAACTTTTACCACTTTACTTGCCATAAGGATTTCCTCTCCAATGCACACTCTTGCTTTGATTGTATACACTATCAAATTTACCACCTAAAATAATCACTCAAGATTCTGCTACAAAGTCATGGCTCCTGCATTCCTAAGACCCGTGACAGATGCAAGCAGTCCATTAAAATAACCCTTCCCCTGGATTAAAAATGGGCCCCATCTGGTTGCACACATTTACTTGGCAAGTATGCACCATGTACTTATGGGTGCCAAGCCAATTTTTGAGATTTGAACGTGGCAGTATAGAAGAAGCTCCCGTCAACACCACAGATACCATCAGCTCTCTCTCACAAATACACAGAAGGTTATTAGTATGGACTAGTTTGTTTTCTTTGGTTTAATATCTTGTTGGCTTGTGAACCAATTACTAGCTTGGTGTCTTAATAGGTCACGTGGCCATCAAAGACCGTGCTCCCTAGTTTGCAAACCACACTCAAGCTGACTTTGTATTACAAGGAAGGCCATTTATTTTTGATGGTTGATCGCTTCCATATTCACACACGCGCCAATGATCGGGACCCTGCACTCTTATAGACAACCTGTTCAGCCAATTACTGGACATATAAAGAGGCGTTTACGCCATCCATCAGAAGATAACTGCCTAATGAATAGAATATACATGCCAGAATGCAAATCACCACTGCTAGCTTTAAAGAGGGGTTTAACGTCATAAATGCAGTCAGCACACACACAAGCTTATGGGGGCTCAGATTTGAGCCCAGAACCCTTGCAGTGCTGGAGTCCTGTGTGCAAATCTAAGGACAATATCTGCAAGGAGTTTGTATGCTCTCCCTCTATTTTCATGGGTTTCCTCTCACACTCCAAAAGACTAATTTAGATTGCGAGTCTCAATGAGCACAGTGATCATGTAAATAGCTGTGAAAATTAATGGCATATAAAAGGGAATAAAATAAATAAGGCAACAGATTCATTACATTATATTAATTCACAAAGCAAAACTTATAAAAAGTACACTTAAGAATTGTAAAGCTTTGGCGCCTTGTTTATCTAGGAAATATATGCACTTCTAGAGCTGTATGAAGGCAATACTGTACAGAATCACAAATTCCCAGAATACGGCCTGCCTGCCAAAATCAAACAAAAAGTGCTTGTAAAGCAGGGTAACCAAGCTCTTTATATTAAAAAAGTGTTTATCTCAGCAAGAGAACAGAACCATCTGCACCTGGTCAAGGCATGCAATCCACAGACAGGCAGATCGGCAAGTGAGTCCGCAGCTGACAGAATCCACCACTGCAAGTGTAAGGGGTGCCAAAAGTTCCAGCCAGGAATTTCCACCACAATTGTGACTTGCCGACTGTAAACACCATTCCTCAGAAAACTCTGGAAACTACACTGTCGGACAGCAGCTGCTAATAGAAGAAATATTCTACCACCGAGCTCCAAAACAGTATGTGCATCTGTATACGGCACGTATATACACAAGGGCATTACAGACAAGGATTTATAAAGTGGTAGGTAGCAATTTAGTGTAAATGCAGTACATACAGATATTTCATTTATACTTTAACCCCTTCACTACCAAGGGTGGTTTGCACGTTAACTACCGGGCCAATTTTTACAATTCTGACCACTGTACCTTTATGAGGTCATAACTCTGGAACGCTTTCATGGATCCCGGTGATTCTGACCTTGTTTTCTCGTGACATATTGTACTTCATGTTAGTGGTAAAATTGCATTCAAATAACTTGCGTTTATTTGTGAAAAAAACGGAAATTTGGCGAAAATTTTGAAAATTTCGCAATTTTCCAACTTTGAATTTTTATGCCCTTAAATCACAGCGATACGGCACACAAAAAACTTAATACATAACATTTCCCACATGTTTACTTTACATCAGCACAGTTTTGGAACCAAAATTCTTTTTTGTCAGGAAGTTATAAGGGTTAAAAATTGACCAGCGATTTCTCATTTTTGCAACACCATTTTATTTTTAGGGACCACTTCACATTTGAAGCCACTTTGAGGGGTCTATATGATAGAAAATACCCAAAAGTGACATCATTCTAAAAACTGCACCCCTTAAGGTGCTTAAAACCACATTCAAGAAGTTTATTAACCCTTTAGGTGCGTCACAGGAATTTTTTGAATATTAAAAAAAAAATGAACATTTAACTTTTTTTCACAAAAAAAATACTTCAGGTTCAATTTTCTTTATTTTACCAAGGGTAACAGGAGAAATTGGACTGCAAGACTTATTGTGCAATTTGTCCTGAGTACGCTGATACCTGATATGTGGGGGGAACCACTGTTTCGGCGCATGGCAGAGCTCAGAATGGAAGGAGCGCCGTTTGACTTTTTCAATGCAAAATTGGATGGAATTCAGATCGGACGCCATGTCACGTTTGGCGAGCCCCTGATGTACCTAAACAGTGGAAACCCCCCCAAGTGACCCCATTTTGGAAACTAGACCCCCCAAGGAACTTATCTAGATATGTGGTGAGAACTTTGAACCCACAAGGGCTTCACAGAAGTTTATAACGTACAGCGGTACAATTAAAAAATCATATTTTTTCCACAAAAATGATCTTTTCACCCTCAATTCTTATTTTTCCAAAAGTAACAGGACCCTAAAAGATATTGTGCAATTTATCCTGAGTACGCTGATACCCCACATGTGGGGGTAAACCACTATTTGGGCGTATGGCAGAGCTCGGAAGGGAAGCAGCGCCATTTGACGTTTTTGGCTGGAATTGAGATCGGACACCATGTCGCGTTAGGAAAGCCCCTGATGTACCAAAACAGTAGAAACCCCCCACAAATGACACCATTTTGGAAACTAGACCCCCCAAGGAACTTATCTAGATGTGTGGTGAGCACTTTGAACCCCCCAGTGCTTCACTGAAGTTTATAACGTCCGGGCGTGAAAATAAAAAAAATCGTATTTTTTCCACAAACATGATCTTTTAGTCCCCATTTTTTTATTTTCCCAAGGGTAACAGGAGAAATTGGACCCCAAAAGTTGTTGTCCAATTTGTCCTGAGTACGCCGATACCTCATATGTGGGAGAAAACTACTGTATGGGCACACGTCGGGGCTCGGAAGGGAAGTAGTGACGTTTTGGAATGCAGACTTTGATGGAATGGTCTGCGGGTGTCATGTTGCGTTTGGAGAGCCCCTGATGTACCTAAACAGTGGAAACCCCCCACAAGTGACCCCATTTTGGAAACTAGACCCCCTAATGAACTTATCTAGATGTGTGGTGAGCACTTTGAACCCCCCAGTGCTTCACAGAAGTTTATAACGACCGGGCGTGAAAATAAAAATATCGTATTTTTTCAACAAACATCATCTTTTAGTCCCCATTTTTTTTATTTTCCCAAGGGTAACAGGAGAAATTGGACCCCAAAAGTTGTTGTCCAATTTGTCCTGAGTACGCTGATACCTCATATGTGGGAGAAAACTACTGTATGGGCACACGTCGGGGCTCGGAAGGGAAGTAGTGACGTTTTGGAATGCAGACTTTGATGGATTGGTATGCGGGTGTCATATGCGTTTGGAGAGCCCCTGATGTACCTAAACTATTGAAACTCCCCACAAGTGACCCCATTTTGGAAACTAGACCCCCCACGGAGCTTATCTAGATGTGTGGAGAGCACTTTGAACCCCCAAGTGCTTCACAGAAGTTTATAACGCCTGGGCGTGAAAATAAAAAAAACTTTTTTCCGCAAAATTATATTTTTGCCCCCAATTTTTTATTTTCCTAAGGGTAACAGGAGAAATTGGACCCCAAAAGTTGTTTTGTAATTTGTCCTGAGTAGGCTGATACCCTACATGTGGGGGTAAAACACTGTTTGGGCACATGGCAGAGCTTGGAAGGGAAGGAGCACCATTTGACTTTTTCAACGCAGAATTGGCTGGAATTGAGATCAGACGCCATGTTGCCTTTGGAGAGCACCTGATGCGCCCAAACAGTGGAAACCCCCAATTATAACTCCAACCCGAACCTCAACACACCCCTAACCCTAATCTGAGCCCTAGCCCTAACCCTAGCCCTAGCCCTAACCCTAGCGGGAAAATGGAAATAAATACATTTTCTTTTAGTTTTATTATTTTTCCCCTAACTAAGGGGGTGATAACGGGGGGTTTGATTTACGATTTATGGCGGTTTTTATGTTTGGCGGCTGTCGCACGCTAAAAGACGCTTTTTATTGTAAAAATAGTTTTTGCATCACCACATATTGTGAGCTATAATTTTTCCGTATTTTGACCCACCGAGTCATGTGAGGTCTTATTTTTTGCGGGACGAGTTGACGTTTTTACTGGTACCATTTTCGGGCACGTGACATTTTTTGATCGCTTTTTATTCCGATTTTTGGGACGCAGAATGAACAAAAACCAGCGTTTCATGAATTTCTTTTGGGGGGTGCGTTTACACCGTTCCGCGTGCGGTAAAATTGATAACGCGTTTTTATTCTTCGGGTCAGTACGGTTACAGCGATACCTCATTTAGGTCGTTTTTTTATGTTTTGTCGGTTTTTTGCAATGAAAACTATTTTATATAAAAAATAATTATTTTTGTATCGCTTTATTCTGCGAGCTATAACTTTTTAATTTTTTTGCGGATGATGCTGTATGGTGGATCGTTTTTTGCGGGACAAGATGATGTTTTCAGCGGTACCATGCATATTTATATGCGTCTTTTTGATCGCGCGTTATTGCACTTTTTGTTCGGTGGTATGATAATAAATCATTTTTTGCTTCGTTTTTTATTTTTATTTTTTAAGGGGTTCGCTAAAGGGGTTAACTAATGGGACAGTTTTATAGGGCAGGTCATTACGGACGTGGCGATACCAAATATGTGTACTTTTATTGTTTTTGGTTTTTTTTTATTTTGAAAAAATGGATTTATTGGGGATTTTTTTTTTTTTTTTTACTGATTTATTTAGCGATTTTTTTTAAATTTTTAACACTTTTTTTTTTTTTTTTTTTTACTTTATTACCTTGTCCCAGGTGGGACATCATTGTCCTGTGACAGATCGCTGATCTGTCACATCACAGATCACTGTGACAGATCAGCGATCTGTCACAGGCACTGCTGCAGACTTCCTCATGCCTGCGCTTTGCAGGCAGTGAGGAAGTCAGCTCCCTGCAGGCCCCCGTCGCCATCTTGGATCCGGGGGCCTGTAGGGAAAGAGCCCCCCGCAGCAGCGCTGCACATTGCGCTGCCGTGGGGGGCTCAGGGAAGCACGGAGGGAGCCCCCTCCCTGCCGATGCTTCCCTTTAACCCCCGGTACACCGCGATCGCGTTTGATCGCGGTGTGCAAGGGGTTAACGTGTCGGGGGCGGTCCGTGACCGCCCCTGACACATTGTGCCGGGTGTCAGCTATGATAATTAGCTGACACTCGGCCGCGATCAGCGGCGCTCACCACGTGGGCGCCGCTGATCGCGATGACGTAATATTCCGTCCATGGTAATTAGGTCCATGGTCACATGGACGGAATATTACGTCAATTGTAGGTAAGGGGTTAAACCTTTTTCACATTTCCGCTTTTTGAGGTCAGTGTAAATCCACCAGAATGTGAAAAAACGGATCCGTTTCCGTTGTGGCAAAAACGGAGGCCACCGGATTCGTTTTTTTGAAGGATCCGCATTATCAGCTAGTGGTGGAAATTTAAAGGAACACAAGGGCAAGAGAGGGAGAGCAGGCGGGCGGGCGAGAGAGAGGGAGGGCGGGATTTCTGCAGTCAGAACGGAATTTGGGGTAAATTTCTGGCAAGGGCGGATCCGTTGCCGGATTCCGTCAAAAAACGGTTGGCAACGGATCCGCCGCCCATAGGCGACCATTATAACGAATGTCGGATCCGTTGCTATCCACTATTTTGATGCAGACAAAAACGTTTCATTGTCCGTCCACTCAAGTCAGCAGACGCCAAGATTTTGGCGGATTCGTCATAAAACGGATCCAACGGATAACCAGCCGTCAAAATCCACCGCTAATGCAAGTCAATGGGGAAAAAACGGATCCGCCAAAAAAAATGGCGGATCAGTTTTCTTTTCAAAACGGCAGATTTTGACTGATGGCAACAAACGGAAATGTGAAACAGGCCTTACTCTTATAATGTAAATGTGCTTTAATATTCAGTGTGGAGGATGGACCATGTCACCATGGTAAGTATAGCATGCTCCAGACTAATAGGTTAATGACCTTTCATGTAAGAATGAAGGCATCTGTTCTGGAGCAAATGGAAAAGCGGTGGAAAGACACCCCCAATATTCAGAATTATTACCCTGGGCATGCCTCATAGTGGTTACAGACAAAGGTGCTTAGATTCACAGCTACTGGCAACTTATGACAATACAAGTTTACGAACGGAAACATGGATTTTTGTGAGCACTCACCGTAAAATCCTTTTCTCCCAAGATGGTCATTGGGGGACACAGATACTGTGGGTGTATGCTTCTGCCGCTAGGAGGCTGACATGAAGTGAAAAAAAGAGGTTAGCTCCTCCTCTGCAGTATACACCCTCACCCCTATTGCGGGCGGAAATCAGTTTGGTGCCAAAGCAGTAGGAGAACAACAAATTACCTTTAATACAGGTACAACATGTACAAAGGAAAACACCACCCTTATATCAAATATGTAAATACATTCATTTAAACAAAAGCCAATTGGCTAATAGGGTGGGTGCTGTGTCCCCCAATGAGCGTCTCGGAGAAAAGAATTTTACGGTGAGTACTCACAAAAATCCATGTTTCTCCTTCATCTCATTGGGGGACACAGATACTGTGGGACATCCTAAAGCAGTCCCAGGGTGGGAGATTGACTCACCGATCCAAGCTACATGCACCTCTTGTTTAAAGGTGCGCCACCGTTGCTTGGAGAATCCTTCTACCCAGGCTCACATCCGCCGAGGCCTGAGTATGGATATTATAATGTTTGGCAAATGTGTTCAGGCTGGACCAGGTTGCTGCCTTGCAAACCTGTTCCGTCGAAGCCTGGTGCCGAAGCGCCCAAGAGGCGCCCACTGCCCAGGTAGAGTGCGCTCCAATCCCTGCTGGAATCGGCATGCTCTAATGCGGTAGGACTCCTGAATAGTCAAACGAATCCATGTGGCTATGGTCGACTTTGAGGCAGCGAGTCCCTTCCTGCCCTCTTCAGGGAGCACGAACTGCATGTCCGTCTGACGAAAGGGTGCGGTCCGCGACACGTACCTCCGGAGGGCTCTTACCAGGTCTAACGTGTGAAGAGCCTTTTTCCACCCGGTGTACCGGTGCTGGACAAAAGGAAGGCAAAACACATCTTCATTAATGTGAAAAAGAGGACAAGACTTTCGGTAGAAAAGGAGGGCTGGTCTGAGGACCACCCTATACTTATGGAAAGTGAGGAACGGAGCTCGGCAGGATAGAGCCGCCAGCTCTGAAACCCGCCTGATGGAAGTGGTGGCCACTAGGGGAACAACTTTCCAGGAAAAGTACCTCAAAGAGATATCCTAAAGCGGTTCCAATGGAGCTTCCTGCAGAACACTTAGGACCATGTTAAGGACCCAGGCGTCCATAGGTGCCTTATAGGGAGGTATCAAGTGGGACACTCCCTGGATGAAAAGTCTTCACCTGCAAATTGGTAGCAATTCTGCACTGTAACAGGACGGATATGGCCGACATTTGACTCCTGCGGGAAACTGGGGCAAAGCCCGAGTCTAATGCTCTATCGACTGAGCTATCCGGGCTCTCTAAGCCCGACTGGAGAAAAACCAAGATGTCGGGGATCGAGAATCTCAGCGGATTAACACCGCGGCCTTGACATCAAGCAAAGAACACCTTCCAGGTGTGGTGGTAAATTCATGCTGAAGAAGGCCTCCGGGCGCTAATCATTGTAGCGACCACCTTGCTCCCGAACCCTGCCTGGGTTAGAATCCAAGATTCAACGGCCCTGCCGTCAAACACAGGGTCCCTGAGTTCGGGTGGCACATCGGCCCTCGCGACTGTAGATCTGGGTGCTCTAGCAGACGCTCAGGAACGTCGGCGAGCAGCTGCATTAGATCTGCGTACCACGCTCGACGGAGCCAGTCTGGGGCTAGCAGAATCGCCGGCCCCCCTTCCGTCTTGATCCCTTTGCTGACTCTCGGGAGTAGTGGCAGTGGGGAAAATAGATATGGGAGGCGAAACTGGTTCCATGGCAGAATCACCGCATCCACAGCGAGTGCCTGCGGGTCCCTGGCCCGAGCAACATATGTGGGCACCTTGGCATTTACTCTGGAAGTCATCAGATCCACATCCGGAGCTCCCCACAGTTGACAAATCTGCTGGAAGACTTGGGGATGTAGAGACCACTCTCCAGATGCAAGACCCTGCCGGCTGAGGAAGTCTGCCGCCCAATTTTCCACGTCAGGGATATGGACAGCCGAAATCACCGAGTGGTTTGCTTCGGCCCACTGCAGAACGTGCCCCACCTCGCGCATGGCTGTTCTGATGCGGGTGCCCCCCTGACGAATTATGTAAACCACCGCCGTGGCGTTGTCTGATGGAATCCGGACGGGGCGGCCTGCTAGAAAGTGATTAAACTTCTGCAGAGCAAGCCGAATTGCTCGTATCTCCAATAAGTTGATCGGGAGGTCTGCCTCCTGTGGCGACCACGGTAACTTGGTTGTGTGGTGGCGAAACACCGCTCCCCAACCGAGGAGACTGGCGTCGATTGTCATTATCAGCCCATGACCTGGAGGGAAAGGTTTCCCCTAGGCCAGAGAGGGAACTGGTTATCCACCATACGAGCGACTGCCTGACTTGAGAGGACAGTTGGCACAGCCGATCGAGCGTGAAAGGATTCTTGTCCCAGGCTGACACAAGGCGTGCTGCAGAGGGTGACGATGGAACTGGACGAAAGGTATAGCTTCAATTGCTGCCACCATTTTCCCTAGGATCTTCATCCCGGATCGGATGGTATGAGGGACTGGTTGGCGTAGTGTCCGGACTCCCTGCCGGAGACTAGCGCCTTTTCCTGAGGAAGAATTACCAACCATCGGCAAGTGTCGAAGATCATTCCTAGGAAGGAGATCCTCTGAGCTGGCACAAGGGATGATTTCTTTGTATTGACCAACCACCTAAGTGGCAAGAGTATCTAGCGTGATGTTGCCACCTTCCTCACATGCCCGTATTGACAGTCCCTTGGACCAAGAGGTCGTCCACATAAGGCAAGATGACTATGCCTCGAGAATGCAGTGTGGCCATGACAATTGCCATAACCTTTGTGAACACACTGGGAGCTGTGGCTGGCCCGAAGGGTATCGCTACGAACTGAAAATGTTGAACGCTGATGGCGAAGCGTAGAAACCTCGGATGAGGAGGAAAAACTGGGAATATGCAGAAATGCGTCCTGGTTGTCTATTGAGGCCAAGTATTCTCACTGCTCCATGGCCGATATGACTGAATGGAGAAACTCCATCCGGAAATGTCTGATCCTGATGAATTTGTTCAGAAGCTTTGGGTCCAAAAACAGGCCTGACAGACCAGTCCTTTTTGGGAACCGCAAAACGGTTGGAATAGAACCCCTGAGCTCTTCCGTGTTCCAGCACTGGAACAATGACTCCGTTGTGCAGGAGTGACTTGATGGCTCCCAATAGAGCCCTTACCTGGGTATCCACCCTGGGAAGCCGGGAAAGAAAAAAAAACCATCTTGGAGGGTATCTGAAATTCTATTTTGTAACCTGAGGACACCAATTCTTTTACCCATACGTCGTGAGTGATGTTGGCCCAGACTGGAGAGAACAGTAGGCGGCCGCCCACCTTGCTGGTGCCATCTGGTAAAGTCCTCGAGTCATTTGGCCGATGATCTTTAGGATCTGGGTCCCCTCGATCTGGCCTGTTGAGCACGCAATCTCCCCAATGGGTTGGCTCTATATGAGACCTGCCGCTCGCTATCATGGTTGGGGCAGCCTTAGGTGGCGGAAATGGGCCCCGTAGTCCACCCGGAGTCTTTTAACGCATGACCAGTCTCCTATTCGGGTCCCGGAACAGGCTCAGGCTGCTTGGCGGCCACTCCCTGACGAATGCAGTCACGCTCGGCCTAGAATGGCCGGTGGCACTGCGAAAGGCCCGAACACGTGCCTGAACCGGGTGACGAAAAGCGGTTTAACCTTCTGTTGAGGGAGAAACCTGCTCTTTTCTCCTGTGGAGTCGGAGATAAGTTGATCCCAACTTTTCTCCAAATAGGCGGCCGCACTGATAAGGCAGGGAAGTCAAGGACTTCTTGGAAGTAGAATCGGCCCGCCATGTCCTCAACCATAGGGCTCCTCAGATAGAGATTGCATTAGCGGCAGCAATTGCTGAACAATTGGCCGCATCCAAAGACGCATTCGTTACATAGTCTCCGGCTATCGCCATCTGACCTGTGACCTCTGAAATCTTTGCAGGTAGATCCTGCGCGACCCTGTTTAATGTTTCTGACTATGATAACATGGCCTTAGCTACCCAAGTTGCTGCGAACGAGGGAGCGAGTGCAGACCCGGGCGCCTCATATACTGAACGAGCTAGGCTCTCAATAAGGCAGTCCGTGGGATCTTTAATTGAGGAAACCCTAGGGACAGATAACACGGTCTTAGTGGCCAGGCGTGGGACTGGGACCAGTGGATCCACTATCGGGGAGTCCATCCATTGTTTACTTAAGTCCGGAGCAAACGGATACCTAATTTCAAGTGCCTTTTAACCCAAGAAAACGCCGGTCTGGACGTTCTCTGTGAAGCTGCACTATGTCCTCAAACTCAGGGTGAGAGGAAAAAATTCTGTGCGGCCGCTTCACTCGTTTAAATGCCACTTTATGCCCCATAGCCGCTGCGGTATCATCCTCAATCCCCAGGGTCCGATTGACAGCTTCTATGAGGCTATCCACTGTTTCACGTGACCCTGGAGTGTCCAGGTCAAGGGGCTCATCTGAGTCGCAATCTGAGGTCTGCTTGCTATCAACCACTGGTGACGGGGAGCGAGAAGCAGAGCTTACGGATGCCAAGGCACCGGATGGACTGGGCGACACCGTGTGGATTCATTTCCCCCGGGTCTGCCTGGAGTGAGAGCGGCCCCTGCAGGCCGGAGGCTCCTGTGAGGTGGAGGTTCCCTCTAAAGGCGGCGAGACACTGTCCCTGCCCCTATCTGGGGCTTGAAGGGATTCTATTGCTCTCGTAAGCGACGCTATGTACTGTGACAGTGATCGGGCCCACTCCGGGGGATTTGACACATTGGTCACAGGGGTGGGATCCTGGGCGCGTTTGGATTTGCAGGCTTCGCATAAACGCTTGCTCTGCACCCGCGGAAACGGCAGCGTAAAAGAACGTGCATCTTTGCTTTTTCAGACATGCTGTATCTGTCCGCTGCTGGGGATATTAGGAAGAGGTAGCCCCTCATTTCTCCCTATAGCGTGGCCTCTCGGGCAGCACTAACCCCAGTCCTGCGCCTCCCCAAGCTGGATGCTTCCTTTACATCGCGAGCCAACATCTGTGGCGCGCACCAGCCTGTAAAAACCGCTCTAGGGTCGATACTTCCGCTTTGTGGCCTAGCCCGTGCTCCAAAGACGGGGCCCTCGATTTTACCGCCGCCCAGTGCGGGGCGAGTTGCCGGCAGTGACGAGCGGCCCCGAGGGCGGAACTTCCGGCCGCGGCCTAGTTCCGGCAGAAGCCATGGCCTCAATTTTCCCCTACCCGAACGGGGGGGGGGGCGCGGTACCAAAAAATGGCGCTACTGACCGGCGCGGCGTTCCTGTCCCACGCTGGCGCCTGACGATCCAGCCCTTCTCTTGCAGGGCTAGTGGTCGCCGAGCTGTGGGCTCCAGCCCGAAATCTTCGCAGAAGCCCTCCCCGACCCTCTCAGCCTGAGCGCAGGTATGTGAGGGGGTCTTTGATAACAAATAGGACGGTGCAGGCACCCTAACTCCATCTAACCCCTTCAGGGGGTGAGGAGAGGGACCGTCCGCCACCTTGCAGCACCGCAGTCTAACGTTGGTGGAGCAGTGGGAGCCGCACAGACTAGTCTTGTGCCTCTGTGCAAGCCCATGGTTTCAATACCTAGGGGTGGACAGGGCTAAGTCTGGCATAATGTCCCACGTCGCAGGAAAGGATTACGTGGAGGGATACTCGCACGTGCTCGCCCGTTGATGGTTTGGGGAAATCGGATGCGTTGCCCCTGTCTTATCTTCATAAAATAAAAGAAAAAATAGAAGTCTGGGGAAAAAGACCCAGATATGTCCCACGGTGCGTGAAAGGATACGCGGGGACGATACTCAATGCGTGCTCGCCCGTTGATGGTTTGGGGAAATTGGACCCTTTCAATAGGATCCGTTGCCCCTGTCTCATCTTCATAGTAAAAATAAAATAAAAAGTCTGGAGCAAAACCAGACGTGTGCCTCCATGGACACTAAGCAAAAAACTGATTTCCGCCCGCAATAGGTGCGAGGGTGTATACTGCGGAGGAGGAGCTAACCTCTTTTTTTCACTTAGTGTCAGCCTCCTAGCGGCAGAAGCATATACCCACAGTATCTGTGTCCCCCAATGAGATGGAGAAAAGCCCAATCTCGCTCGCGCCCACCGTCATGCTTCCGAGAGACTGGAAAGTGCAAGATGCCACAGCAAATGGCCCAAATACACAGCTCCTCTCAGTATAAAGCAACTCCATGCTGGTAGCAACAGAGGCACACCAAGGTGTTTAATGGCAAATGCAAGGTCAATTAGTTCAGAAACTACAAGGCGCAAGCCATGGGTCGTCTTAAGCTATAAGCTAGGCTATTTTGAGCCAAACAAGCGCTACAAGAATGACTGCAGCTCTTTCCTCTTCTGGAATGTAAAAGTCAAGTTGCACATGCAGACCAGACTGTGGACAGGTTGGTATAGAGATGAACAGCATGAGATATACACACACTTTAACATTATATATAGGTTTTTTGTTTTGGTACTTCTTCCATTCAGGTTCTTACTTGTGCATAATGCAATGGTTGTTCCCATCTTATACATATGTGACTTAAAATGCTGCTGTTCTTTAAGTAACCATTGAATCCTGCATATTGGAATAAAGTTTGCCGCAGTAACGAAAACTTCAATCTTCCAGGCATACATGACATACAGTAGACATGCTTCTGTATTACTAGATTCCTTTATTACGCTGTTTGGAAAACCAAATAAAGAGATCTTTAGAAGGCTGGGTCATCAATACCAGATCAGTGGAGGTCCGGCAGCCTCACCGATCTCAGCTGAGATGCTCCACTCCATACACCATTTACATCATGCCACTTCCAGAGCTGATAATTGCTGATTGGTGGGGGGGTGGGGGTGGGGGGGTTCAGGTCAGATTCTCACAGATCAGCTGGTAGCACCGCAGGAAGCAGCCCAACATAAACAGTACACCGTTTGAGAATGAAGGTGGGGCTTTTGCAGAAATGCTGAGGAATTGCCGCAGCATTTCCGCAACTCCCTGCACCAGGTAAAACGCATGTGGTTTCCCGCAAAAGACAAGAGTTATGCAAGCGTTTTTAGCTTGCGAAATTCAAGCGCTATTATTTTTTATTTTAATTCTATTTTTACAGGAATATGGTACCCAGGGCATGGAGGAGAGTCTGCTCTCATCCAGACCCTGGGTACCATCCGCACATGAAGTGCTCACTTTACACATGGTGGGCATAGTCACATGCGTAAAGTGAGCGTTTCAATGCAATCCTATGGCGGCAGAATCGCCACGCTTCTGCAAAATTAATGGACATGCTGCAGATTTTTCCTCAATGCAATTCCGCAGCAGAAAAATCCACAGCATTGGCACAGCAACTGTGGAATCCCATGATTGCATGGGATGCGTTTTCACTAGCGTTTTTTAAGCATTTCCGCGGCGGCCTTGCCACTGCAGGAACGCTTAAAAAAACGCAACGTGGGCACACAGCCTTATTATTAGGAACATTACCATCTAGTGTAAAAACGACTTTTGTCTAGAATGCTAGGGAACTTTTCCTCAAGAAATTGCAGTTTTCATTTCCTATATGCCCTTCTAGTGGTCACAAATTGGTTGCATGAAATGCACAAGATTTCTTGTGGTCTCCTCCTTTCGGTCTCACATCTGAACCTAGAAATCGTCTGGCAAAGCATGCAGAGTGTGTGGGGAGGGTCGGGGGAGGGGGGCCTGGTAAAAGACCAGGAGCAAGCCGAAAATTCATGCCCGCTTGGGACCGATGAAACTGTAAAACTGCTTACATGGCTTCATAACTCTGCACACCAAGGGATGTAAAGGCACCGTTACACGCTTCAATGTCCCAGCGATCTCACCAATGATCCGCCGCGGATGGGATCGCTGGGACATAGTTAGCTGATCGCTGGTAAGCTGTCACATAGGCAGACTCAGCAGCGATCAGGACCAGCAAGCACAATGTTATCCAGGGTAAACAGCAGGTAACTAAGTGCCGCGCAGCCAGGTCATCAGCACAAATGTCTGTGATAGGGGCTTGTGCTTTCGGCCTGAGAAGGGAGTGAAAAGTGTCAAAGATTTTCTTGGGGTTGATGGCTAGTGAGGAGATCAGGGTGGTGAAGTAGGTCTGTTTGGCAAGGTGAAGGGCAGCGTTATAAGTTCTTTACATTTGAAGTGGATGAAGTCTTCTGGTGTGCGGGTTTTCTCCATAGGCGTTCAGCACTCCTAGAGCATCGCTGGAGAAGTTGAGTTTGCGATGTGAGCCAGGCCTGTTTTACTCTGTGCTTGGAGGTTCTGAGGGTGAGGGGAGCTATTTGGTCAAGGGTGCTTCTAAGAGTGTCGTAGTGATGAACAGCCAGATCAGGACAGGAAAAAGAGGAGATTGGGGACAGTGATGAGTGTAGGGAGTCTGCAAGTATCTGAGGGTTAATGGCTTGTAGATTTGACTGTGTGGTAGGTAGGAATGAGCTGGGGTGGGTGAGGATTTGTGAACGTGAAGGAGAGAATGTTGAGCCGGACAAAGACCAGATCAAGGGTGTTACCGTCCTTATGTGTCTCAGAGGTTGAAAGCTGCGAGAGGCCTAGAGAGGTGGTTAGTGATAGAAGCTGGGATGAAGATGTGAAGTAGGGCTGTTAATGGGGATGTTGAAGTCTCCCAGGATAAGAGTTGGTCGTTCTGAGAATATGAAGTGTGGCAGACAGGCTGACAAGTGGTCAAGGAAGTGGGTGGGTGAGCCTGGGGGCCGGTATTTGACCGCTACTGTGAGTGAGAGGGGACGGAAGAGTCTGATGGTGTGGACCTCAAAAGAAGGGAATATGAGTGATGGAACTGGGGGAATGACCTGGAAAGTGCATTGTGGCGATAGGAGTATGCCGACTCCACCACCATGTCTGTTTGTGGGTCTCAGGGAATGAGAGAATTGTAAGCCACCATAGGAAATGGCAGCAGGAGGGACAGTGTTAGAATATACGTAGGATTTCCGCAAGATGTGATTATTTTATTTCTATAGAGCCAATATGAAGCACTTTACAAATGTGAAAAAGATCAAGACATCATTTGGCCATATATGTAATATTCTTGTGAGCTATGAGCCCTTTGTTTTTTGTAGATACCCTATACTCTTACTAATAAACTATGGTTCCAATTGGGCACCTTTTCTAGGAACTCTAACTTACATATTAGTTCATATGGCAGAACCACACAACCCCTTCACTGTAGAATGAACTCTCATAGACACAACACTAAAACTGGGTATCAAAAACACGGTTTGTCACGTCACTTTGATTTATTTCACCAAAGAGATTTTTCTAAAGCTATCATTTTTCCTATAGAACACATCCCTGAACACGTTTCCAATAGAACCCAAGCACTGAATAGAAAAGAGGTCTATTGGATTTATAAATTAAAGACAATTGGTCCCTATGGCCTCAATATTATCAATGATGCTTTTATTTGATAGAAGAGGGGGAAAAGATTTATTCTTCACACCACCACAGTCAAGCTTAATGGTCTAGTGGACTAATACCTTACATTTGCACTTTATAGTCTGCACTTGTACTTCATGAGCCAGGTTCTAATACCCCTTGAGGACTCACCTTTTTTAACTATAGCCATGCTTCAACCTCGTGATCCTTAGCACTCTGTTTCATATTTTTTGTACTTTTACATAATTTTATTTTTTCTTTTCTATATAGACTCTTATTGTTGTGTTTTCTATGTTTGCTTATATGGTTTTTTTTTTTTTTTGTTTTTTTAAATAAAGTGACAAACAACCCCTCAATTTATTCTTCACACCACCACAGTCAAGCTTTATGGTCTAGTGGACTAATACCTTCCATTTGCATTTTATGAGCCAGGTTCTAATACCCCTTGAGGACTCAACTTTTTTAACTATAGCCATGTTTTAACCCCGTGATCCATAGCACTCTGTTTTATATTTTAATTTTTTGTACTTTTACATATTTTTATTTTTTCTTTTCTATATATACTCTTATTGTTGTGTTTTTTATGCTTGTAATAAAGTTTCATTGTTTGGTTTTTGTTTTTTTTTTTTGACCTTTGCTGATTCTGTTTGACCCTGTATTGGCGCCTTTTTTGTCTATAAGTATGTTTCACTGTCTTCCAATGTAATCTGCCCTGATGAAGTGAGCCAGCAGGCTCAGGAAACGCGTTGGCTGAATAAAGAACCCTTTACTCTATCAGAAGCAAGCGCAGTCCTTATTCCACTTCCACGTCATTTCTGCAATTCTGTCCTAGGACCCTGTGCAGACTTGCTGCTGCTTCTTAAGCGTTCATGGGTGTTGTGACTTCCTCAAAACCCCCAATAGGTGAGCACCTTCCTTACTGTTCCACAATTTTAATTGTTTTATACGGATTTCACACAGTGGATGCGCCCTGTATCTCTCCTTTTATCTCATATTAGTTCATAGAAATTCACTGTAAAGTTGACCTATATGGAACGAGAAAAAATAAAAAATACATCTAAAAAGTATCTTAAGAAATCCACCAAGGTCTGATGCGGTTAATAAAATGCTGCAAGTCCAGAGTAACGTTTTGCCCAATACTACTACACTGCTCAAAAAAAATAATGGGAACAGAATATAACTCCAAGTAAAATCAAACTTCTGTGAAATCAAACTGTCCACTTAGGCAGCAACACTGATTGACAATCTATTTCACATGCTGTTGCACAAATGGAATAGACAGATGAAAATTATTGGCAATTATCAAGACACAATAAAGGAGTGGTTCTGCAGGTGGGGACCACAGACCACATCTCAGTACCAATGCATTCTGGCTGATGTTTTGGTCACTTTTGAATGCTGGTTGTGCTTTCACACTCGTGGTAGCATGAGACGGACTCTACAACCCACAAAAGTGGCTCAGGTAGTGTAGCTCATCCAGGATGGCACATAAATGCGAGCTGTGGCAAGAAGGTTTGCTGTGTATGTTAGCGTAGTGTCCAGAGGCTGGAGGCGCTACCAGGAGACAGGCCAGTACACCAGAAGACAGAGGGAGCCATAGGAGGGCAACAACCCAGCAGCAGGACCGCTACCTCAACCTTTATGCAAGGAGGAACACTGCCAGAGACCTGCAAAATGACCTCCAGCAAGCCAAAAATGTGCATGTGTCTGCACAAACTGTTAGAAACCGTCTGCCATGAGGATGGTCTGAGTGCCCGACGTCCACAAATGGGGGTTGTGCTCACAGCCCAACACCGTGGAGGACGCTTGGCATTTTCCACAGAACACCAGGATTGGCAAATTCGCCACTGGCGCCCTGTGCTCTTCACAGATGAAAGCAGGTTCACACTGAGCCCACGTGACAGAGTCTGGAGACGCGGTGGAGAGCGATCTGCTTGCAAAATCCTTCAACATGACCGATTTGGCAGTGGGTCAGCATTTCTTTGGGAGGGCCGCACTGCCCTCCATGCGCTCGACCAGAGGTAGCCTGACTGCCATTAGGTACCGAGATGAGATCCTCAGACCCCTTGTGAGACCATATGCTGGTGCGGTTGGTCCTGGGTTCCTCCTAATGCAGGACAATGCCAGACCTCATGTGGCTGGAGTGTATCAGCAGTTCCTGCAAGGAGTGTATCAGGAGTTCCTGCAAGATGAAGGCATTTAAGCTATGGACTGGCCTGCCCGTTCCCCAGACCTGAATCCGATTGAACACATCTGGGACATCCATCATGCCTCGCTCCATCCACCAACGTCACAATGCACCACAGACTGTCCAGGAGTTGGCAGATAATTTAGCCCAGGTCTGGGAGGAGATCCCTCATGACAACATCCGCCAACTCATCAGGAGCATGCACAGGTGTCGTAGGGAGGTCAAACAGGCACGTGGAGGCCACACACACACACACTACTGAGCATCATTTCCTTGTCTTGAGGCATTTCCACTGAAGTTGGATCAGACTGTAATTTGATTTTCCACGTTGATTTTGAGTATCCTTCCAAATCCAGACCTCCATGGGATATTAATTTTGATTTACATTGATCATTTTTATGTTCTCAAAACATGCCACGATGTAATGAATGAAGATTTGCAGCTGCGATATTTCACTCAGTAATATCTACGATGTGGTATCTTAGTGTTCTCTTTATTTTTTGAGCAGTGTATATAACACCAGCAAAAGGGGCATTTGCTTCTTTTTAGCAACCACAGTCCAATCTTACAGTACGTACCCGCCAAGGGGAAGCCGGAGAAGTCATTTCTCAGGTAGCAGCGAGTTCCACTAGGGCCACATTCAGAGAATTTTAAAATGGGAGTTTCTTGCAGAATAATCAAGTTTTGAAACCGCATTAAAAACACTTGTGTGTTTTTTTTGTTTTTTTTTTTAAGATGTATGTATGGGCCATTTACTCACAATCCCTTTCATACTCAAGCATCACAGCTGAACCCAGAGGTCACATAACCTGTAGTTGTGAAGTCACTGCTGCAGGTTTTAAAAACAAACAAACAAAAAAAGCCACAAAGACAGGAGCAGAGGTGGACTGGCATAGCTGGAGTAGGGGAGGGTGAGTGTCAACTCAGTTTACCATTTTCACCTACAAGCAGCAAGTATCGTACTTAAGACTATAAGACACACCGGACCACAAGACGCACCCCAAGTTTTCAGAAGGAAAATAGGGAAAAAAATTAATGTGTCAAAAAGGGGGTCCGTCTTACAGTCTGAATTCAGCTTACCTGAGGGAGGGGGGTGATCAGCAGCGCTGGTGGAGCAGGGTCACAGTAGATGTTCGGTGGTCCGGCGATACGACTCCCATCCCAGGCTGGTGCAGCAGGTTTGGCCGTGGATCGTTGCCGAGATCTCAACCTGAGCACGCGCAGCACTCGGCGGCCATTTTCCTGAAGGCCACCGAATCGCAATGGATGTGAAGGCCTCCAGGCTTTCACAAAATGCCGGCGGAGCCCCCCCCTGCACCACAGAGCACTACCGCCAAACCTGCCGCACCATCCTGGGAAGCGAGTGTGATCATCGCCCGGCAGGGTCGGACTGGGACCGCGGCAGAATCGCCCAACCCCCGCTACCGCCACAGTATTTGTAAGTATATTCCGACTATAAGACACCCCCCCTATTTTCTCCCAAAAATTTTTGGGGAAAAAGTGTGTCTTCTAGTCCGAAAAATACGGTTTGCAAAAAAATTATAAGTAGAAAAACGGTAATTAGACCTACCGGTAATTGTGTTTCCAGGAAGCCATCCTGACAGCACGCTGGAGGACGTCGTTCTTATCCACAGTGGGACAGGAAACCACGAGAGTTCAAAAGGACCCTCCCCTCACCACCCTTCAGTGTTTTCTCAAAGTAACACATCTGGATGGATGCAAGAAATTTTTATTTAACAAAATTTCCACATACACATATTACATCACAATAGTACGGATGAGTATTGTAGGGAGGGAACTAATAGTGCTGTCAGGATGGCTTCCTGGAAACACAATCACCGGTAGGTCTAATTACCGTTTTCCAGGTCACCACCTGACAGCACGCTGGAGTAGTACCAAAGGAGACTGGTCCTAGGGTGGGACTACCGCATGGAGTACCTTTCTGCCGAATGCTAATTGTGCGGATACCACATCTAATTTATAATGTTTAGAGAAGGTACTGAGACTGGACCAGGACGCAGCTCTGCAGATCTGCTCTGCCGAGGCTCCCCCCCCTCTCTGCCCATGACGTGGCCATGGCCCTAGTTGAGTGGGCTTTAAGGTTCTCGGGGGGATTCTGTCCCTGTGTCCTATAGGCTAGACTAATTGTGGATTTAATCCATCTTGCAATTGTGGACTTAGACACCTTTCTCCCTTTATTCGGACCACTATATTGAATGAAGAGATTTTTATCTTTCCTCCAAGGCCTGGTTGCATCTAGGTACCCGAGTACTGACTCCCTGCCGTCTAGGTTATGGTAGGCGCTCTCTTTCCTATTCTTAGGGAACTGACAGAATGAAGGGAGCACTACCTCCTGATTCATGTTTGAATCTGAGACGACCTTTGGAAGGAAAGCCGGGTCAAGTCTTAAGATTAATCTATCGTTAAACACCTGTAGATAAGGGTCCTGGATAGACAGGGCCTGAAGTTCTCCTAGCCTCTTTGCTGACGTGATCGCTACCAGAAATGCCGTTCTGATCGAGAGGTTACCAACCCCTATGTCTGCCACTAGCTGGAATGGGTTTTTACATAGTGCATTGAGGACTAGGTTAAGATCCCAGGGGGGAACCGACTTCCTTATTAAGGGCCTCAGCCTCTGAACTGCCCTGGAGAAGCGGGCTACCCAAGGGTGTGCTGACAGGGCGCAGTCATAGAACACACTAAGGGCTGCGATCTGTACTCTTAGCGTACTGGGTCTAAGACCCTTTTTGAACCCTGCCTGCAAAAAGTCCAGGATTTTTGGGATATTGGGGTGGTCAGTCTCAACTGTCGTCTCTCCACAGAAGCTGCAGAATCTTTTCCAGATCTTGTTATATATTGCAGCGGTTACCGGTTTCCTACTCGCCTGCAGGGTAGAGATGACGTCGTCTGAGAGGCCCTTTGATTTTAAGACCTGCCGCTCAGGATCCAGGCCGACAATTGGAGTGCTTCTGGTGCCAAACCGAAGCCTGATGGAGGAGGTCCTTTCTTTCTGGTAGAAGAATGGGTTCTTCCTCTGCCATCTTCCCCAGCAAGGAGAACCAACTTCTCTTCGGCCAGAATGGTACTATTAGTATGACTCTGGCTCTGTCGTCGCTGATCTTCCTGAGAGTTCGCGGTATGAGAGCGAGAGGTGGGAAGGCGTAAAACAGTCCCCTGCTCCATGATTGCGATAGAGCGTCGATTCCTGCTGGGTTCCCCAGAGGGTTCAGAGAGTAGAAGGTCTTGATCTTTGTGTTCTGCTTGACTGCGAACAGGTCTATCTCCGGAGTTCCCCACCGGCTGCATAGGTTGTTGAATACCTCGCTGTTCAGCTCCCATTCCGTTGCGACGACTCTTCTTCTGCTGAGAAAGTCTGCCACCCGGTTCTTTTCGCCCTCTAGGTGCACTGCTGAGATCGAGAGGGTGTTTCTTTCTGCCCATCTGAAGATCTGCTCGGCTAGGTGCTGCAGTCCTGGGTGTCTTGGGCCGCCTTGGTGACGCAGGAAAGCCACTGTCGTGGTATTGTCCGATAGTACCTTGACGTGCCTGTTCCTAACTAGTGACTGGGCGGACGATAGTACCTTCCATACCGCATGAAGCTCTCTGAAGTTGGAGGACTCCTTGCTGTCCTCTCGACCCCATCGTCCCTGGTAGTATCTTCCCTGGACGTGTCCGCCCCAACCTTGCTGACTTGCGTCTGTGGTGACTGACCTCTGGATCCATGAGACACCGGTGCGTAGATTCTTCGGAATGGTTCGCCACCTCAGGGAATTCCTGACTCGGTGAGACAATCGGATCTTCTTGTCTAACGAGCTCTGCCTTCTGTCCCAGGAAGACAGAACTGCCCGTTGTAGATCCCGAGAGTGGAACTGGCTCCACCTGACACAGGGAATACAGGATGTCATTAGGCCCAGAATCTTCATGGCCTCTCTGATAGAGACCCGTTGTCTTGCGAACTGGCGAATCCTTTCCCTCGTGCTGGTCTGTTTTACCTCCGGAAGGTAAGACATTCTTTCCTCTGAGTCCAGCATTACTCCCAGGAACTTTATTTTTGACTTGGGTACTAGATCTGATTTTTGCCAGTTTATAATCCAACCCAAGCTCTGCAGCGTGGAAATCAAAGACTGACAGTCGAGTCTGAGCCGGGCCACTGAATCTGCTAAGATGAGGAAATCGTCTAGGTAAGGGACCACCGTAATATTTCTGATTCTTAGGTAGGCAACTACCTCTACCATCAGCTTCGTAAAGACCCTTGGAGCTGAAGCTAGCCCGAAGGGGAGGCAGCAGAACTGGAAATGATAGATTCTTCCCTCTTTCCTGACTGCAAACCTGAGATATCTCTGATGGTCTGGGTGGATGGGAACATGGTAATATGCACTCTTTAAATCTAAAGTACACATTACCGCCCCCTTGCCTAGGAGAGGAATCGTGGATTTTATTGATTCCATTTTGAACCTTTTGTATCTTAGCCACCTGTTTAGGGGTTTGAGATTGATTATAGTTCTGGACTCTCCTGATGGCTTTCTTATTGAGAAAAGGCTTGAGTAGTGCCCTCTGCCTTCCTCTCGCGCGGATACTGGGATAACTGCGGCCGTTGTTAGGAGGTCCTGAATAACCAGCCACATGGGGGAGGCAGAGTGGAGGTGAGAGTTGGTTATCAGAAAACGGCTCGGAGGGAGGGAGTCGAACTCTATCCTGTACCCCTGCGAGATCACCTGTAGCACCCAGGGGCTGCTGGAAATTTTCTGCCATCCCTCTAGGAACCCCAGCAATCGTCCCCCTACTCTGGTGGCGTCATTTCCTTCGGGAGTTTGACCCGGAGAAGATGGAGTCGTTATTTCTACTCCTGCTCTCTCCCCCTTTGGGGTAGCTCCATCTTCCAGTTTTCCCCTTCCCTCTGTAGTCAGACCTCTGGTTAAAATGGGGTCTACGAAAGGGCTGATATTTTTTGCGTTTCTCTTCCGGGAACCCTTTTTTCTCGTCAGAGGCTTTCTCCAAAATATCATCGAGCACCGGCCCGAAGACTTTGCCTCCCGAAAAGGGGATTGACCAGAGCTTATTCTTGGACTGAACGTCCCCCGACCAGCTCTTTAGCCAGATGGCTCTCCTGGCCGCGTTGGTCAGGGACTGATTCCTGGCCGTAAATCTGACTGTTTCCGCTGAAGCGTCAGCTAGAAACCCAGTGGCTAACTTTAACAAGGGAAGGGATTTTAGGATAGTCTCCCTTGGGGTTCTATCTGTAAGGTGCTCCTCTAAGTCATCTATCCAGAGGTGCATTGATCGTGCTACCGACGTTGCTGCTATATTTGCCCGTATGACCGCGGCTGAACTTTCCCAGGCTCTCTTTAAGAGGCAGTCTGCTTTCCGGTCCATGGGCTCCTTCAAATTGGAGGAGTCCTCAAAGGGAATTACCGTCTTTTTAGACACCTTTGCAACCAGGATATCTATTTTTGAGATTTCCTCCCAGACCTTGACCTCCTCTGGGTCAAATGGCAGTCGCAGTTTAAAGTCTCTTGGGACAGTAAGTCTCTTCTCTGCCTCTTCCCATTCCTCCAGTATCATTGCTCGTATATGCGTATTTACTGGGAAGACCATCGAGGTTTTCGACCGCAGTCCCCCAAACATCTCGTCCTGTACTGATAGAGTCTCTGGGGGTTCCTCGACCCGAATAGTGTGTCTTACAGCACCTAACAGTTCGTCCGTATCCCCTGATGAAAAGAGGTATCTCTTCCCCTTTTCTGCGGGTTCTCTCATCTCCTCCTCGTCTAGCCCTGATTCGGACGGATCACCTTCCGACGAGGAGTCTGACTCTCTTGGCCTTTTACCGGATACCTGGGGAATCGGCTGCGGAGTCTGGGGGCATCTTAGGCCTGATACTGAAGCCTGTACCTCCTCCCTTATAATGGATCTCATGTTAGACATCATAGTGGCTTGCTCATCCCCCACTATGCGTCTGGTGCATGCGTCACATAAGGGCTTCTGCCATGTGTCTTAGTTTTTTGGCACAGATTGGGCACTTTCTCTCCTTCTTCTTACACTCCTTCTCTGCAGGGGTCCCCTGGAATACATAGAATATGTGACCTATGGGATCTGCCTACCTAGGGTCCTGCAGTAACCTTTGGTGAGGTACTCACGTAACCCTGGCCATCTGGCCCCGTCTCAGATTTCGCCTGATCTTCCATCTCTGCAGGAGTGGCTGTATGGGGCTGCTCTCCACCGCTAATCCGGGCGATGTCCGACCTGCTCTGAATCCTCTTGGAAGGGACATCGCCTGTCGGCTTTTTCACACCAGGTGCGCGGTTCAGTTCAAATCCTGTGACAGAACCGCTACCCGGAAGTACTACCGTAGCCCGGGCCCGCCCCCGGAAGTGACGCGGCCGCTCGGGTCGCAATCCGCCCTCCCCCCGGAAGCTGACGTCGTGGACCCCGTGACCGGAAGCCCTGCGACGCCGCCGCCTGGAGAGGCGCGATCCACCCCACGCCGGCTCCCTCCCCTCACCACCTTCACCTGGCTGTGGGTCTTCTGCCGCGCTGGCTGCGGAGATGTCCCCCCGTCCTCTGGTGCTGGGACCACTTACAGGATGTGGCTCTGTAGAGGTGGCCTGGCTGAGGGACATCTGAGGCGACGCCTGGAGTCGAGAGCCCCCTCAAGGGAAGCGACTCCATCCCCCAGGAGCAGCGCTACACTGGGTCTGCTGAGGGACCCTCGGGTGGGTGTCAGCCTGCAGAATTCTTGAGGCGGGAAGGGGAAGGCTGGGCCCCCCGAACCTCACCATCTGCTCAGAACGGTCGGATCTCTCGTCGTTCCTATCCACAATGGGACAGGAAAAAACACTGAAGGGTGGTGAGGGGAGGGTCCTTTTGAACTCTCGTGGTTTCCTGTCCCACTGTGGATAAGAAGGACGTCCTCCAGCGTGCTGTCAGGTGGTGACCTAGAAAACCCCTTTAAAATACCCAAAACTCACTCGACTCTACGATGCCCCTGCAGCTCTTTGCTTCACTGACAGAAGCTATGTAACGGGGTTGATCAAAAGAAGCTTTCATGTAAATCATTTGTTCCCGACACCTAATGAAACTCCTAGACGCTGCTGATCAAAACAATTCATGTTAATGTAGTACGAAGGATTCATTGCCCAACAAGGTGCATGAAGATCATAACTTCCAAAATTGAGATATTGATGACCTACCATTAGTATACATCAATGTCAGACTGTTGGGCCCCCGGCAACCCCACAATCAGTGGGTCCCAAGGCCATTAATAGCACAGTGTACGAAGCTCCGTTCACCGTACAGTGGCCATACTTAATTACTGCACCGCATCTATAATCAAAGTGAATGGGACCTGAGCTCCGGTACTAACAGCAGACACTTCACAATGGACAGGGCTTTAGTGTACATCTAATGGCCGCGTGACCAATTAAAAGCAGGCTGTAGGGGTGTCAGACCCCTGGCACCATGATATAGAGGACCTATCCTAAAGATTGGTCATCAATATAGTCCTGGTCAACTCATTGAATAGTGGCTTTTTTTGTCGCTTCTGGCATCACAAATCTAGTGCTGATGTGATAAAGAAAAGATTTATTTTTACACATGAACTTCATAGCATGTTATACTATATCTGTGTTTGGGATATTGTTCTTACCAGTGCAACTACCCCGAGTAACTCCCAACGTACTAACCATAATTTCTACACTAGTGATGTGATAAAAACAGATTCCATAGATGCTTTTTAGGCTGCACAAACACATACTTGTGTTATCCTAGTTGCATTGGTTTTGTTTCCTTCACTGAAGCAGGTAGCTTGAACTACTTTTTTTTTTTTTTTTAGCTACTGACTACGCAATGGATCGGCTAAAATCAGAGGAAATTCAGTTGAATTCATTTCCTCCCGGGAGCCACCAGCTTTCAATCATAGAGTCAACTTTGATTGACAAGTCCGCTCTACAGCAGTTGGAGGAGTGTGAGATGTGAAAGTCTTGGTGCATGTTTACAGCCGCTGCAGTGCAGTGAGCACTGACCAATCGCTCCATACACCCACTGACAAAGCTGGCAGCTTCTAGGAGAAAATAACGTCGTTTTTTCTTATTTGCCCGGCGGACGGCCATTTTACTGAAAATGGGGCTGACTTGTAAAGCTACTTACCTATAGATTAATTCTTTATCTGCTTTTTCCAACGTGACTTGTTTCCTTCAACGGCTGAGTCTGGTCCGAAAAACAGATGAGGACCTGCCCAGAATCTCATGGATCAGAGACACGGATCTGTTTATAAAACTCATGTGTGTGATTGAATAAAACTTTATGGGTCCGTGCACTGTGTGAGCTTTAAAAAAAAAACAAAAAAAAAAAAAACCTAAATGTACCTTGCTAGGACATGTCTCATGGATGCAGCCTTAGGTGAAGTTGAACGATTCTGTAAAGGACTGGGAGGAAGTGTCCCTGTATAAGAGGGCAGTGCAGGGCTGGGGGATGTGTAGTAAGGGTCGGTGTTACAGTCAAAACGTCTTACCCTTTACCCTAAGAAAAATAGTTATATGGAAGGACGTGGATCTTGGAGCCCTCTGTTAAGTATTTTTAGAATCCGATTTGCATGTGATGTATCAGCACTAAATAGTCTAAGCTGGTCAACTGGAGCAAAATAGGCGTAAATTAAATTTATGGGATCAAATTACAAAAAACTGGCATGTGTATATGCATTCTCCCCTTTTGCTATGAAGGCAGTTTTTGGTTGCAAGCAATTACCTTCATAAGTCAAATGATTAGTGACAGGACGTCCCACTGTGTGCAATCTAAGTGTCACATGGTCTGTCAGTATATGCACTTTACCTCTTCTGAAAGGCCACAACACCATTAAGCAAGAGGCACCGCAAACCAAACAGCATGAAGACCAATGAGATCTCCAAACAAGTCAGGGCCAAGGTTACTGAAAAGTACAAGTCAGGGTTTGGGGGAAAAAAAAAAAAAAAAAGGAAGGAAGAAGATTCCCAATCTCTCATGATCCCCAAAGCACCAATTATCATCAAGTGGAAATAACATGGTACCACAACAAAAACCTGACAAGAGAGGGCCGCCCACCAAAACTCTCAGACTGGGGAAGGCAGGCATTAATCAGAGAGGCAATACAGAGACAAAAAGACAACACCAATGGAGCTGCAGAGTTCCCAAGTAGAGACTGGAGTATCAGTGTATCAGTACATATGACCACAATAAGCCGTACACTCCATAGAGGTAGCCTTTATGGAAACATGAACAGAAACAAAGCCTTTACTTACACACAAATTGTAATGCTCGTTTTGAGTTTGACAAAAGACATGTAGGAGACTCTCCAAATGTATGGAGAAAGGTGCTGTGGTCAGATGAGAGCAAAACTAATCTTTTTGTCCACCAAGATAAACGTAATGTCTGGCACCAAACCAACAGGACTCATCAACCCCCCCCCTCCCACCCCCACCAAGAACAACATCCCCAGAAAGAAATATGGTGATGGCAGCATCATGCTGTGGGGAAGTATTCCAGCAGCAGGGACAGAAAAAAATGATCAAGTTGAAGGGAAAAAGGATTGTGCAAAATACAGGGATATTCTTCAGCAAAACCTGTTTCAGTCGGTCAGTGATTTGAGATTGGAACTGATGTTCACTTTCCAACAAGACAATGACCCAAAGCAACACTCGAGTGATTTAAGGGGAGATGTGTAAATGTTTTGGAGTGGCCTATTCAAAGCCCAGACCTTAATCCAACTGGGAATCAGACCTGAAGATAGATGGTTTCCTCTGGTGAACAGCAAACTTGATGGAGCTGGAACACTTTTGCCTGGAGGAATGGGCAAAAATCCCAGCGTCAAGATGTGGAAAGCTAAAAGAGAATTATCCAAAGCGACTTGCAGCTGTAATTGCAGCAAAAGGAGGCTCTGCAAAGTACTGACTTTTGGGGGGGGGGGGGGGGGGGGGTGAATAGTTATGTACAGTTTTCAGTTACGTGCAGTTCCTCAATTATTTTGTCCAATTGTTTGTTTTACAATAAAAAGAAACAAACTGAACTGATGCAAACCCTCAAAATAAAAATAAATACCCTGAAATTCCAGGAGCAAAACATGAAAAATGTCAAGGGAGGCGATACTTTCAAAGCCACTGTATGCAATACACAGATTTTGCTATGGATCTTTAGGCCCTTTTCTGAGCAGACAATATGAATAAATTATAACTCTTAGATATTTTAGCAAAGCTTGTCACCATAAACATATACACATATCAGGCTCATTAAAATCACGTCAAAATAAAACCACCGTTAATGACTAATTTTCCGACTCCCATTGTAGGGCATTGTAGACTTGCTAAGTGACAGCATCACGTACTAGTAACTCTTTAATCCTCAAAAAAGTACGGAAAGCTACCTACAGCTCCAGACATGCTCCGAGCACCTGGGAATTACAGGACGAGGAAAGACTGCTGCTTTTGAACTTCACTACAAACCCAAACCAGTAAAAACATATTGCTGGGTAATATAATCCTGGAAGGAGGGAGTAACACGAAAAAGGAAAAAAAAAAAAAAACAATGAAAAAAATCATCCAATCACTAATGCAAAGTAAAACGTGCTGGAAACTTGATCCAGAAATGCTATGAAATATAACACAAAGCGAGTGTCACTTCCCAGGGCGATCTGACAACAGATCAGGGTCACACATTGAATGAGGAGACAGCAGAATGCACACATTACATTGTTCCAGCTAGGATCCATGCTGCCAGCGAGGACTGACTGTCACAGAAAGTAGCACTGTGATACAGTATCCTGCCCCTCCGGCCAACCTCTTATTATAACTCCCAGCTATAACCACTGTTTACATCTGGTAACTTTCCCTAAACTCTTTGCTGTCACCGCAGCGCTCGCTTCTGTAGCTCTGTTCCCTCTCTGGCAGACAAAGGGCCTGGGCAGAGCTTCAAGGCGGCACGGAAGAGGCAAACAGTCCTAGAGCTGAGCCATTGTATACAGCGAAGCCGGGTCCACAGCCGACTGATGACATCACACGGTGTCTATCATGAGTGTATAACATCAGACACTCATGTCTGCCCTGCAAAGTTATCATCCCCTAATCCTCCAGGACAATCACTCAAGCCAGCAACAAGAGGGACTGCATTCTTTTTTTTTTTTGTCTTGTCCTACAAATACGGTAACTGGTTCCCCAGAGGAGAAGACAACCTGATATAACAAAAGCATCTCAATATTATAACTCCCATGGGCATTACCAAATATCAAAAACGGAACTCAAAGAACGCCAATTATTAAAGGAGGACAAAGGCTGATTAATAGGCACAAGAATAGTAAAATAGAAAATACCAGGTCTACTGTAGATATGACCCAAATCACACATAGGAAACCCTATTGGGGATGACCACCCAAAAACTGTGTTTGGAGACAGTCTTCTCAAATAAAAGGGTCAGTAAGAATATTATGTGATGAGGAAAAGACGTCGCTCCATCCTCCTAGAAACAATACTTTATTGGAAATCCATGTGAAAAACGACAGTAAGATCAAACCAACTGACGCATTTCGGAATACAATTCCTTAGTCATAGATGACTCCTACCATTAAGGAATTATATGCCAAGACTCGTCAGATGGTTTTATGATCTTACCGTCATTTTGCACATGGATTTCCACTTAAGTGTGGATTCTAGGAGGACGAAGCACCGGTTCCTCTGTTTGGATTGGCTCCCATTCCTGCTCAACATGCCGTGCACCCGGGATGTCTTAGACGCAGGTGTGGGCAGACGGCGTTTTAGTTTTGTATAGTCTTTGAAGAGTGTGAAGCTCTGCTTTAGGTAGTCTGGTCGGGATAAGGGGGTGGTAGTCTCAAAGAGATGGTCTTCTGGGGAGGTGTCAATGTCAGGCCACGTTCACATGGTCAGTATTTGTAGCCAAAACCAGGAGTGGGTGATCAATAGAGTTGAGCGACTTTGGTCGGATCGGGTTTCGTGAAACCCGAATGAAACAAAATAAGTTTCAGATGAAACTCGTCCGACTAGAGCAAAACAAAGTCGAAGTTTCGTCCGACTTTTATTTCCCATTGACTTGCATTGGGGTCGGGTTTCGGACGAAACTCCGACTTTGCTTTGCTCTAGTCGGACGAGTTTCATCTGAAACTTATTTTGTTTCATTCGGGTTTCACGAAACCCGATCCGACCAAAGTCGCTCAACTCTAGTGATCAATCCAGAAGTGGTGACGTGTTTCTACTATACTTTTTCTCTGATTGTTCCTCTCCTGGTTTTGGCTTAGGCTGGCTTCACATTTGCGCTTTTGTGCGCAGCGCATCGTGCGCACCCGTGCGCATGCACACCTATGTTTAACATGAAGTGCGCATGGTCTTGCACACTTGCGTTTTCGTGTGCATGCGTTTTTTTGTCTTTTGCACCAGGCGCGCCAGACGCAACATGTTGCATTTTTTGGTGAGCCCTGTCTCGGCAAAAAAACGCATGTGCACGGAATGCGCAAAAACACCACATTGAATCCTATGGGAACGCATGCGTGCGCATGGTCTTGCGCACGGTTGCGTTTTTTTGCGCATGCGTTTTTGAGTGAAACAAGTCTAGAATGTTCTCTAGACAATGGAAAAAATGTCACACCTAAAAATGCATGTGCATAAAAAAACGCAAACGCATGCAAAAACGCATGTAAAACGCAAGCAACGCTGCGTTTTTTTGACGCATCAGCGTGCGCATGACGTTAAAAAAACGTGCGTTTGTTTTGTGTTTTTCTTTGCGTTTTTATGCGCACGATGCGCTGCGCAAAAAAACGCTAATGTGAAACTAGCCTTATACTGGTGTAAAATACTGACCAAATACTCACCGTGTGACCAGGGCCAATAGGCCATCTGACTGGGCCCATTCTTGTCTCCTAAAGGGATGGGCAATAATCAACCCCTTACAGGCCCAGGTATGGGGCAGCACAATCCCCACTATTATACCTCGCTGTACCCGGATGATAGGGCAGTAGTCGGCATCCGCACACTCACCCGAAATCATCGTCCATAGACTTGAAGAAGAACTTGTAGTTGGGTTTGTTCAGCACCCCCTTGAAGTCTCCGAGCGTCACCCGGTCAGATGGCACCGGCAGCTTGACCAGATACGGCGTCTCCTGCTCGTCCAGATGGTAAATAACCTTGGTCTCCCCCATGATGATCCGGCCGGGGAGACAGGAGCTCAGGACGCGGTCCGGGGGTGACGGGGCCCGGCCCCAGGGGCTGTCATACACGGGGGGCCATAGCGGCAGATGTCAGGAGAGCAGGGAGACAGCGGAGCGGGGTGGGGGGCACCAATAAACACTTCAGTGTGTGGCCTGTCAGCCCAGCAGGGCTCGTCCCACCACAGTACACGGCCGAAGACTCCGCCGCTAGCACTGCGGGTACACAGGCCGCCGTTTAGTCGCTCGGTGCCAGTTCCCGTCCGGGTTGTCGGTGTGTTTCTGTCACTCGGTATCCGTCTCTAGAACACTGAGCATGCGTGCCAGCCTCCGGAGCCAGCTGCTTCCTGCGCACGCGCTGAGATGCCGTCTTAAGACGCCAGTCACGCCCCTTATCATGTGACCTGGTGTAGCGCCGGATATCCGTCCGCAGGCAGATTACGTCATTAGTCTTTGGTAGTGGCTGTGTGATGTACAGCAGTGTGCGCTGCCTGGCCTATTCCTGTGCAGCACGGCCTATGCGGGGTGTGTTAGTAACTTCAGAGTGGGCGGGGAGCATTCTGCCACTAGGGCGCCATTCACACAGCCATATTTTTGGTGCGAATGCTACCCGTGAAATAAACGCGCATGTTATTCAGTGGGGCATTGCAGAGGAGCAATGTTTTGACAGACCGAATCTGCATGCGAAAAGTATCACGGCAGTTTCTGGTTTCTTCCATAAATCAGAGGACGATCGCCCATTCAGCGCATGGATACCCTACAGAGCCGGTCTAGCGTCTGATTATTACAGATACATGGCAGTTCTCAAGGCCCAGGAAATTATTAATATCTGCTGCTGTAAAAAATTGATAGGAGGGGGGGGGGAATCCATCCTACATTTCTGGATGAAACCGATTTTTTCTCTGTTCGTGTGAACCCACCCTCATATTAAAAAACGGGTCCGTGAAACTGAGCATTTCCTATTCTCAACCATTGGCCATGAAAGTGTATGGGGATCTGTATAAAATGATAAAAAAAGGAAGGCAAACATTGTACGCCTGAGATCCATCCTAGTTTCATCCTTCATGACCTCTTACTGCCTCCTGACAGAATAGTACGTCAGCGGTCAGTATCTCCCGCTTTAATGAGGGCTCCAGCTGACGTGCCCGCAATAAGCGCGAGTGGAATCGCGATCCGCACACGCCTATTAAGTAGTTAAATTCGACAGCGGGCATTTAAATGCACTTCTTGATGCTGGTCTGGAAATACACGCAGCGACGACTCCCGTCATGTGATCGGGCGTCATCGCTGCATTGCCATCACCACCAGAGGTCTCCTCGAGACCTCTATAGTTGTTGATGGCAGATTGCTATGAACGTCACCCGGTGGGCGCTGCTCATGGAAAGCCTGTAAGACTGTGTGCACACATTGCGGACTGTCTTGCGGATTTTTCCACACGGATATGTCAAAAGACCTGTGGTTTATCTGCAGTTTTTCTGCGGTTTGACACCTGCCATGGAGCGGGTGCCAAACTGCAGCAGAATCCGCACAAAGAATTGACATGCTGCGGTTTTGAAACCGCGAAAAAAAATCTGTATTGTCTGCACAGCGGTTTTCATTGATTGTAATGGTACTGTACACCGCAGCGGAATCCACAGCATGTGCACACACCCTAATTCTGCTGCACAGAGGTGACCTGAGCATCACCTCTATGTAGCAGAGGCGATCGCGCTATGGCAGCTTCTATTGAAGCATGCCAAAAGTTAAAAAAAAAAAAGTGTTAAAAAAACCCAAAAAAGTTCAAATCACCCCCCTTTTGCCCCAATCAAAATAAAACAATTAAAAAATCAAACCTACACATATTTGGTATTGCCGCGTTCAGAATCACCCGATCAATCAAAAAAAAAAGGAATTAACCTGATCGCTAAACAGCATAGCGATAAAATCAAAACGCCATAATTACTTTTTTTTGGTTGCTGCAACATTGCATTAAAATGCAATAACAGGCAATCAAAAGAACGTATCTGCACAAACATGGTATCATTAAAAACGTCAACCCGGCCTGCAAAAAATAAGCCCTCGCCCAACCCCAGATCACAAAAAATGGAGACGCTACGGGTCTCGGAAAATTGAGCAATTTTTTTTTTTTTTAGCAAACTTTGGAATTTTTTTCACCACTTAGATAAAAGAGAACCTAGACATGTTTGGTGTCTATGAACTCGTAGTTTTAGCATTTAGTGAACCTAGCAAAAAAGCCAAACAAAACACAAGTGCGGGATTGCACTTTTTTTTGCAATTTCACCGCACTTGGAATTTTTTTCCCGTCTTCGAGTACATGACATGGTAAACCCAATGGTGTCAATCAAAAGTACAACTCGTCCCGCAAAAAATAAGCCCCCACATGGCCATATTGACGGAAAAATAAAAAAATTATGGCTCCGGAAAGAAGGGGAGAGAAAAAGCTCCTGTCATGAAGGGGTTAAACTGATACTCAGTGGACAAAAGAAGTCTACCTGCTTCAGGGAAAAAAACTGAATCAAGTAGGACACCTGAGAAAAGTCGGTGTGATTCTCTCAGATGATGAAAGCCTAAGTGTCAACTCAAGAAATTTAAATGATCCACCAGGAAATCACAACTTAAAGGGGGTATCCGGGACTTTAAAAAAAAAAAACGTATCTAAGCACTAACAGGCAGGTAATTGCAACCTACGTGCCTGTGGTGTCTGGCGCCATTCCCCGACACAGAGCGGTCACAGACCGCTCCTGCCGGGGATTCCGCTGCCTCCGCTGACTCGTCGGGACTTCCAAAGTCATTCTGATTGACGGCTGGCTCCCCCAGTTATCGCGTATCCGGCTGTCAACCAGAATGACCTCAGAAGCCCCGCCCAGTCTACAGAGCTGAGCCGAAAAGAAGCCTCTGCTATGTCACCATGTAGTCAGCAGAGGCTTCTGAATCCCAGGCAGGAGCTGAAGGAGCAGTATTTGAATTTTGCAACACAAATTTAGCTGAAAGAGATGGGGGGCACCATGTTGCATATGCAGTGGTCCTACAGTGACTAAACAGCAGAAACCCTCCACAACGGGACCCATTTTGGAAACTACACCCCTCAAGGATTTATCCAAGGGTATAATGAGCATTTTGAACTCCGGTACGACACAGAATTTACACAATTTTTATCCAGCTTGACCGCTTTTGCTCGCCTGGCATCATTCTAAGGGCTCATACTCACTTGCGAGACTAGCACGATTCTCGCATGTGTTTCTATGCAGCCGTATGCTCCGGTCCGAGTGCCGGCGGCAGTGTCAGGTTTTCGTGCGAGTCTCTCGCAAGTGAGTATGAGCCCTTACAGGTAGTCACTCTTTACTCATGGTCTATTCTTCTATGAGCACTTATGTATTGCTGATATGGACTACTCATTTTATTGGGATGGTTGCCATAACTATACTTACCTTTATTTTTCTTAGAGTTTGATTACTCATTTTAAGACTATTCTGATATGTAAGTGTAGCCTGGCCATAAAATAGGATAAATTCCATTTTACCATGCTTTGTCAGTATATTAAACCGTGAGCAACTTGTTGGGGTCTCTTTTGGAGTTTTATTCCCTTTTTGTTATGATATATTATACATTCCTGTATACCTTCATGATTTAGGCTACTTAGGACTCCATTTTATGTGATTAGTATGACATACTATTATTGGAAGCCACTTTACTTTATTATAAATTAAGTATCCTTTTCTAGCTTGTCATTCTCTTATTAATATAGCAGTGAATTAGTGTGGATATTGTGGTGTCCCCCTGACTGGGTAATCTGTGATAAATCTTTATTAGAAAATAGATTAAAAGCTTATCGTTTTTTAATCTGATTGTTCTCCGTTTTACACTGGATATTTATTTTTGGCTGGCGTATGCGTTTGTAGTATTGCCTGAAGTGCCATTAACTTAGTATTTGGACACCTTTTGATAATTGATTTTGATGATAATGTCTGCACGAGAACATAATTTGTCCAAACATGAACAAGACATTATGTTTCACCGGAGGAGAATTGGTGTTGTCCAAGAGTTTTTTAATGTCCCTTTCTTCATTATCCTGGTACCTGTCCATGGAGGCAGTTCATGCCTGTACAGGATAGAAGGGCTTTTAGTTGTAAATGAAGAAATAGTATTAATGTCCTGAAGAAGTTTTTAATGAGGATTCAGTTCCATCAGGCAAGTTAGGCTGTGTAGTTCCATAAAGCCTTTGTCCTTGAAAATGTCATTAGTTGACAAAAGTATCTGGGTTCTGAAAATCTTGTTGATTGAAAAAAAAGGTTTTTAATAGTTAAATCACGTACAAATATATTTAACGACAGAAAAAAACATCTAGTTTGTAATTAGTTGGTGCAAAGTTCATGCCACAGTCTAGAAGCTTAGACTCAACATCAGCGCTCTCAACAGGTCCCAGTCTCATCTCTCCACCTCGCGCCACTCCCATGAGGCTCAGCTACCGGAGGAATCGGACCATCTATTCGACTCAGATTTGGACTGCAATCAGGTGCTCAAGCTCAGAGACATGGATGACAGTATTGTTAATGCTGTGAAACAATTCCCTGAAGGAAATGAATCCCTCCTCTCCTGCAGAGCCATGCACACCATCAAATGTTCTTCGAACCACAGATATCAGCAAGGTGTTAGACAAGGAATTGGGTGCACACAGAGAAATGTTTCCAGAGACAGAGATGCATGGAGATTGTATAAACTTTTTCCGTGGATCTCGTCGAATCTTCATACACCCTTGCCTCAGTGGACCTCTATTCTCTTGTTAATTCAAAACCACGACTCTCCCACTCTTGGATGCAGCCTCCCTCAAGTACCCCCACAGGTAGACCTGCGGAATCCTTGGACAAATGAATGTTTAAAGCTACTGAATGGGCTAAACACCTGTGCCAAGGGATCGTTTCCGGGGCTTCTATAACTGAGCTGTAGTACCTCGCAGAGTAGATTACCTACACAGGTAACCATTTTTGTTCTGCCTAGCTTGAAACTGCAGGCTGTTATGATTAGGCCCCAAGCAAAAACATTTGAATGGAACACCTTTTTTGGCTCAAGTCATGGAATGCGGACCCTGCATGCAGAAGATCCCTCACTAAGCTTCCCTTTCACAGCTCCCCCCAGTTGGCTAGGCAGATTGTTTTGGATGCCACTAGTGGAAAGACCAAAGCGCCCTACTAGGAGACAGAAACCACAACAGTTTCATCCCTTTCTCTTCTATCTACCAAGGTAGGCCTCCTCAAGAGAAAAACATACCTTCCTTTACACCAGTTACATCATGGCATAAATGCGACCAGTCAGATAAGTACTCCAGACCCAGAGGCAAGAAGTTTTCCTCAGCATGTTGAGACACCCACACCCGGGAACCTCTGTTGAATGGTCGATGGTCTTCTCTTCCAGGACAAATTGCTCTCTGCAGTAGACTATGCTTGGGTCAAAGAGGCAATTTCCTATGTAAACAAGATAGAAATTTCCACTCTCCCATGAGATGGATCTTTCAAAACTCACTGTCCATGGTCTCCTTTTTTGGCTTCTGTTTTTTTACAAGCCATTTTCTCTCTTCTCCAATCGGATGTTATTGTTCCATTTCTGTCCAAGAGAGGTTCACAGGTTTTTATTAATTTATTCAAACCTGAAGGAAGTCACAAAAAACAATGTGGACCGCTCAACGTATAAGGTAGTACAGATTCAGTTTCCACTCATGACAAGAGTTAGGTGTTCTTATAGTCTGCTCAGGATCTCAAAATATAGAAGTGTTCATTTAAACCACCATGGATTGGGGTCAACTTTTCCACAATACAAAGCATCCTAATTCTATAGGACAAACAGACATCAAAACAATAGTGTAAAACAGTAAGGATTGATTCATCATGTCCATGGCATTACACTCACAGATAAATAGCAAATTAAGATCACTTAAAAGTACATAAACTGGTAGGTGTCATATCTTGCATTACCCAAGATTTCGCCTTTCCGACTTTGACAAGAACTTTTGTTTGCTGTGCCTTTTTTGTACCTTTCTCCGGCTCATCTTGCCTAGCGATCTTTACGCAAGTTGGAAGTGGTCAGAGCAGTGCATCACTACTTGTGAGTGATGGCCTACTTCAGACGTTCAAACTCTGTCATTCCAGAAGGCCCTAGTAGAGTATCTCCTCCTCAAGGCCACCATCACTCGCTGGATTCATACTGCCATTCTGGGAGTGTATCAGGCAAGGATCAGTGAGGGTTATGGTTTACTCTACCCAGGTAGTATAGGTTTTTCCAGGGCCAAGAATCTTGGTAGAAGGGTGTTGTAAGCGACAGGTGCGTAGGTTACAGCCCGAGATATCAACTTTACCATCATTTTACCTTTATGTTCTGGCTATCTTCTGTTTCCCACCTATTGGAACTTCTTTTGGACATTCCATTTTCTCCTATGTCCACTGAATTATGTGCCCGAGAAAAAGAGGATTTTTGGTAGTCACAATAAAATCTTTCTTGTAGCCTTCATTGGGAGGCACAACACAACGTTTTTTTTTGTCTCATTGGGCATGTCTTTGTGGTTATTCCCACTGTTTTTTACCTTCTGCTGCTTCTCCTACTGCTTGCTCACTAACAAAAGTAGTTTCGCTCTAGTAGATGGGTGTAGCCTGCTAAGCAGGAGCTGACTTGTTGAGTGTATTATAAGGGTCAGCAGCATACACTCATGATTCTCCTATGTCCCCCACGGCAAGTACCAAAAATCCTCTTTTCATTTGGTGGAGGCTGGAAGGAGGGAGACTGCAGTTTGGACTAGCGGTGTGCTAGTTATTAAAATGTTATTACTGATTTCTTTAACTGGGATATCAGCTCCAGTCACAGGACAAATTCAATGCAATGCAGAGCTGATCTGCGTTTGCCAAGACCCAACAACTCCTGCACCTTACTGGCACATAGCAATCTTAAGATCAGCAAGACTGGAGCAGGAAGTATTACTCCTTCCTTAACTGTATACATGGCACTCATTCAACAACGTGCATACTGTGAGCAGGAAGGCAGAGACTGTAATAAAACATCTCTGCCTTCGCTATGTGTAGTCCGTCTGATAGTCCGCTCCCTGCTCATGCACAGTAATTATGCAGCTGCTAACTTTGCAGAAAATGTTATAAACATCCTTGCAGAGTCATATGTGAAGAGCTTGGACATCTTAAAATATTATAATCGACAAGTACTTAATTAAAAAGCTGCTTCAGCACCCCATTAGTGCCAGGCAAATGCCAAATAATATGTACCTAATATACTTGGTTCTATAAACCCATTCTAAGCATTGTGCCACAGTTAGTCCATCAGTGAACAATACAAGCCATATTAAGTGCCTAGTGCAAGATGTAGAGAACCCAAAACATGAGTGTAAATATCATGATAGACTCCTTCCAAATGTTATCTGCTAGAGTTCTTGTGATGGCGTCAGCCCCAAGGGCAAACATGGCAGCAGGGACTCGGGAGATAAAATTTAGTATGCGTTATCATGATCTTTACTCTCCTCATGCTTTGGGTTATTTTCATCTTGCATTAGGCACTTATCTAAAGGCTTCTATTGTTTACGATACACTGACTGAACTTGTGGCACGATGCTCTTACTTGGTGCTATAGTGCCATTCTATTATTTGGTATTTACTATTTAGCGTCTGATTCTTTTCTATGTACTTTTTACCCATCAGTGGTTGAATATCTGTTGCACATGCACTTTAATCCTATTTTATATATACATTCACTCATTAGTGCTGGATATAGGATTCTCATCCCGACATAACTCCATAATATAATTAATCATCCTTTCACTTATGATATCATGATTACAGTCTAATGATTCCATACTCCTATACTGTCCCTTTGATTTAGTTGTCCTTGTCCATCGTGGTTTGTTTTTAATTAACCCCTCTCATGTAAATCAATACATTTTTGATTATGAAATGCAATCAAATTAACATTTCGCCTTATACATGTTATATTTTTTTAGATTTATATTGTAGTTTGCATCAGTAGCCTATGACCCTAGTGTATGTGCAACCGTGTTCTTTATTTCCATGCACAGTCATTCTTCGTTGGTTTTATTAACATAACATAAAAGCTAGACCTCCAAAATCATTCAAGATCCATATATAGTCTTTTATTTGTTCCCCAAAATAAATATTTGCACGCAAACACATTAGGTTTTAGTCCTGTGAATGATGGTACTGGCGCAAATTCCTGTCCCATTATCCTGGATCGTAAATCCTAAAACATGGTGGAGTCATCAGAAATAACTAACCAACATTCCATTGGTTTGTAAATGTGATACGACAGAATATGAAACTGAAGGTTTAAGATTCACACGTCCGACAATCAGAGGCCAAATACAGACGTCCCTGGGTCTCCTGACCAGAACTCAATAACTCCTAAGCATACAATGAGGCCATTGAGCTCAGCTCAGGAAACTCGCTACTGGTCTGAGTATATCGCTCTGCAATCGGACCACGCATGTCAGATGTGTAAAACCAGTCTAAGAGAAGGTTGTTTTAAAATAAGCCCAGAGAGAGCAGCACCAAAGAACTAGGCCACCCAGCATATGCTTTACCATGATGGTGGTAATGCTTATGTGGAAGGGCCAGTCTACATAATCCTTGGCAGTCAATTGATATATTTGCATTTTGTGGCACTGAGGCCGTGATGCAAATATGGCCGATCCTCTGGAAGCCAATCCTCATGTTCGGATTCATCAGTTAGTGGTGACTAACCGACACGTACGCATGGGCTTTGGAGTAGAAGTACGGTCACCGTCCACATCACTCATCTGAAGATTCCTCCTCTGCTTCTTCCAACCACTGTATAAATTTTTGAAGCTGTATTAACAAACAAGAAAGTTAATAAAACACTGCAATCTACAGAAGTAGTGATAATCTGCAATAGCCTTTCCATCAATACCACATCAGCCAAGCCTAAATATAGCTGGTACTACTCCCTCCTCTTCTATCCATCCCCAATCACTCAAAACGTAGCCATACACCGTGGACATTATTTAAGGAGACTCGTGGCTCACCCGACAGCGCTTACATGTATTTTTAATGGTGACAGTCAATAATTTATGCAGAAACAAAAGAATGTGATGAAAACAAATATTCTCGATCCTGCCTTCTGATATTTGAGGCTGTCGGAGGGTTGGGACACCCCAAAGCACATTAGGCTGGTCACGACAAGAGTGGCTAGTTAGTTAAATTTATGAGTATGCAGGAGTATTAAAACGTTAAACTCAACTGGAAATAGCTTCCTTCCTTTAAAACGTTTTCCAAATCTGCATATACAAATTTATGTACCTCAACAGTTTTCCTATTTGTACATTTAACATTGTCAATCACATTGCACAGCATTAATGGGGTTTTCTACTTTCATCCTTTTTGTAAAAGCTCTGTGAGATGTCACCATGAATACGTCAGTAGGAGAAACCTTCCTAAGTCATCTATATGGGCATGTATGTCATAGGAAGCTGAATAACAAGATACCTGGATATTTGCAGTCTGATCTTATTCCAGAGATATCCGTGTTTTCTTATATGTAAATGACCTCTTCCAGGCTATTGGGAGGATGGTGCCTGGAAGATCAGCTCTGGAGGCAGAGTTATTTTTACATGAAAGGGAGTTACCAGTGAGACAACTAACACAGAACCGGAGAAATGAACCTTGTCTTCTTGCAAACATTCTTTGCAGCTCTCTGAGCTATGCTGTATTGCAACAATATTCCAACCCTGTCTGCCTGTGAGATGGAAGCGGAGAGGAACCTGCAGATGTGTCAGGTATATTCACACACAGCTCTGCAGTGAGAGCAGAGAGCGGCCATTACACATCACACTGGTAACTGCCCTTCATGTATAATAATCTCTGGAGGCAGAGTGATCTTCAAGGCATCATCCACCCCAGAGCCTGGAAGAGGTCTTTTATACAAAGTGATAAAAGATGATTTCTCAGCAACAACACATCTGATATGAGACATACAGGTAGGACTAAACAGAGAAATGCAGTGACAGATTCCCTTTAAAAGGAAGAGGTAATACTATATAAATTCATATTCAAAATAATAAATGACAACACGGAAACACAAACTGTCTTACTGCTTGTTTTTTACGTAGCTGACGTCCCTTATCTGTTATTTCTGTTTGTGAAAACCAACGGAGAATCATCTCCTCAGCCAGCACATCCTGTTGGTAAAATCCCATTAGAACCTAGAAGAGGGAAACATTGTGGGGGGTGTTAAAATTAGACAAGCACTTTTACATGTCCACACATTTAAAGAGAAAAGCAAGGATAACAATATCTGGACACATGACACATCAAAAGAAAGGTACTGTAGATCTTGGAATATACTTAAATTCCTAACCACAATGGGCTATAATAGGTCCACTGCTGATCCATTCAAACAAGATTCGTATTGATCACACAATATTCAATATTTTGAGGATAGGGAATAACTTATAATATTGATTAAAAAAAACCCTTAATGTAAAAAATAAATAAATACTTTGAGGGTTATGCCAAGAATTGCAATATTTTTCACAAAGCACAGTGAAAGCATATTTATTAATATAAGGACTAAACCCAACATAAAAAGTTTCTCTTTCTTGTACCCTGGTGTATTTTTGATCTCTATCTGCCCTCTGTGCATCCAGCTTTCAAATAACTGAATGGACAGTCCTCGTCTTCTAAAACTATATTTTTCACTAGCGCCTGCGTATCCTCAGTGAAGCAGACCCTTTTACCCCATCCAGCACCACCATGTCTCTGAGCCATCATTCAGCTAATATAATGTAGAGTTCAACTTATTTTTCTATGCATTCTAGGCTCATGTACAATATTCTGCCTGACCCATGTTATCTTCTGCCATCTACATCAGCTGCAGTTTGGTTTCACATAATTAGCAAATTCTAGCAGAGCTCAAATGTCTTGCAATCCAATATGCAACAGTGCATAAAGATAACGTAGGGTACTTAACATAATTTTGATTAAAAAAAATGTAAAAAAAGTCATACCACCGCATAAAGGTGACCCTATTCGGGATGGTCCTAACCTCTAGTAGATTTTAATACTAGAGGTTAGGACTGTCCCTGTTATCTTTATGCACTATTGCCATTTACTTACTGCAGGGTATTTGCTCATTTTGTTTTAGATTTGGCCTGTTTAGTGGCCAGTGTAAACATGTGCCTACAGGTTGCATGCACACCAACTTATATTCCAGTTCATCTCTTCTGGTTTTAGTTCTCCAGTGGAAAAATTACCAGTGTACAAAAGATCTAAAAATGAAATGATGATCTGGGGAACATTAAAAGAGATTTTTAAATTGTAATTATTATTTAAAGAAGTCTGGTAAGGTTATCATCCCCAGTGGCGAAATGATGAGTAAATCGTCAATATATCAGCCGTACCAACTATAGAAAGAATGAAGGGATTAATGTCGGGATTAATGTCCGGGAATATGAATTTGGATTTCCACCATGCAACATAAATGATTGTGAACGTCTGGAGAGAATTTTATAGCACGGTTTGTGTGGGATGATGATATACAAATGTCAGCAGTAATCTAAGCATACTGATCAAGCCACAAAACCCAATTCAGTTCCTGTAAAACCTGCTTAGTAACTGATAAATAACCCGGAAGGTGAATTAGTAATGGTTGCAATAAACAGTCCAACCAGGAAAAGAGATTGTCATATTCGGAAACTATATCTTATACTACTGGCCGAAACAGGGGAGGAAAAACTCTTGTGGATTTTAATAGATTAGTTTTGATTATTGTGTCACTTCTTTCTCAGAGTTTTTAAACCACTCTTAGTGTACATGTTTTTATGCTATGACTAAGCATTTGTTGTACCTGAAACGTGCGCTTTGCTGGCATCTCCAGTTTGTGGAACCATATTGGATAGGTTTTTAACTTGAAAAAATAAACATGAAGATTTTATTTCTGAGCCCCTCTATATAGAGCCCTATCCTGCAGTATATTGTTCCTCTCAAAATTTCTATATACAGACCCAACCTGCAATACATAGCTCCTCTTAGTTACCAGTAGGCATGCTGCCATCTGGTAAGAGCTCTGCACAATAATAAGTGCGCTCTGTCGCTTTCCATGAAATTATACCTCACCGTAAATGCTCCATTTGACAACCAGCATAGATATGTGCTATCCTGATCATCCACGAGCACCGTAACTACTAGAGGACGGCTCCAATGACAACTGAAGGGTAAATAGAGCCTGGAGGATCATCCTTAAAGGAGTGATATGCGCCCAACAGTGACATGCAGGAAGGAGTAAGTAAAGCTTTATTAAGTTCTCTTATATTTCAGTGCCCTTATAATTACAAGCAGACCATGGGGGTCTGTGTCCTGAGACCTCCATGACTGCTCAAACCCCCAATCCCCTCCTCTTAAGACTCCCACAGCTGCTGTCTGAGCGCTCGCACAGAGCGGGGTATGAACGCAATTGAAAGTATAGACTACAAAAGTTTAGTGACTCCTTAATAGGATTGTTAATTTGCAGTAAAAATATTACATATATTTTAGTGATATGATAAGAAACAGCAATCCCATCAGAAAATTAGACAACAGCCTCCAAGTATAAAAGAAAAAAAAGTGTATCAACTTATGTGACTGGACAATTCCTGTAAACTTTACATTTTTATAGGTAATCAAAAATAGATTTTTTGTTAAAAGCATGTAATCATTATTTCACTAGAAATACACATTATACATTTCTGTGAATGAAGTTACGCATATTACTAGTGGACAACCCTGTCTTAAATAATGCATTTAAAAGTGTAAAATGTAAAAAATAATAAAAAAAAGATATACACCTTTCACACTGGTCCCACTATAGCGACATCAGCGCTAGACCTCTTATGAGCGCTGCAGCCAATCACAGTTGCAGTGCTGACACTTCCTTTGCGGGAAGTGTGAAAACTGCAGCCCTTTAATGGCAACTGGGTAGGCGGTATCTGCTATTTTTATTTTACACTGGGGAATACAAGTAGTGTTGTCTGAATAAGTCAATTTATCTTTTAGTTTGATACCTTTGTAGTTGCTGCCCAAAGAGGTTCATGATCCAAAAAGAATTCTTCCATTGCACTAAGACAGCACAAGTGGTCAGACGCACGTTTCACATAGTTTTTAAAAACTGGGGTCCATCTTTTTAGGAGCTGTGTAAACAGAAATTTTATCTATATGAAATGCATGATTATTTTAAAACACAATCATTTGACTCTTGTATATGTTACCCATACATTTAGTTTATAGGGTCTCAAAAACAGTAATTAGACCTACCGGTAATTTTATTTCCAGGAATCCATCCTGACAGCACCATGGAGGACGTCCTTCTTATCCTCACTGGGACAGGAAACAATGAGAGGTTAAAAGGACTCTCCCATCTCCACCCCACAGTGTCTTTTCAAAATAAAACACCTGGATGGATACGACATAAATTTATTATTCTTTATCCAAAATTACATCACATTAGTATAAAATTTTTCAGAAAGGAGGGAACTAGCCGTGCTGTCAGGATGGATTCATGGAAATCCAATTACCTGTAGGTCTAAATTACCGGTTTCCAGGTCACCAAACCTGACAGCACCATGGAGAATACCAAAGTATGATGATCTAGGGTGGGACCACCGCATGAAGAACCTTCCCTACCGAAGGCCACTTGTCCCGAGACTACATCTAGCTTGTAATGTCTTGAGAAAGTATTCAGACTCGACGATGTTGCGGCCCTACGAATCTTATCCACTGATCCCCCCCCCTCCTTTCTCTGCCCATGAGGTAGATATCGCCCTAATTGAATGGACCCTAAGGGTTTTTCGGGGGAGATCTTCCCTCAGCCTCGTAGGCCAGACCAATTATGGATCTGATTCACCTAGCTATTGTGGATTTTGACACTTTTTTTTTTTTTTACCCCCATTTGGTCTCCCATATTGCACGCACAAGCTTGTGTCCTGTCTCCATTCCCTAGTTGCCACTAGGTATTGGAGAACAGTCTCCCTAACATCTAAACAATGAAAAGATTGTTCCTTCAGGTTTCTAGGGTGCTGGCAGAAGGAGAGGAGAACAACTTCTTGCTTCATGTTCAGGGTTGATACTACTTTAGGCAGGAACGCTGGGTCAAGCCTCAAGACCAGTCGGCACTCAAATACCCATAAATACGGGTCCCTGATAGATAGAGCCTGCAATTCCCCTATTCTGTTAGTCAATGTTATCACTACCACGAAAGCCATTTTAAATGAGAGCCTACTAATGTCCATATCATTTGCTGGTTCATATGGATGTTTACAAAGTGCGTTTAGCACCAGGTTTAGATGCCAAGGTGGGACAGATTTCCTCACAGAAGGTCTCAACCTCTGTATAGCTCTAGAGAACCTAGCTATCCAGGTGTGAGTAGATAGTGGAGTGTAGAAAAATACGCTAAGGGTTGAAATTTGTACCCTTAATCAAGAATCTTGGGAATGTCTGGGTGAAATGAATCTACCGATGACTCCTCGCAGTAAATGCAGAAGTGCTTCTAAATATTATTATAAATAGCAGAGGTCACAGGTTTCCAAGCTTGCTTGAATTGTAGATATTACTTCTTTGGACAATCCTCTCGATTTCAAAACCTGCTTCTCAGGATCCATGCTGATAGTTGAAGACTGTGTGGATTGTGGTGGAGAACTGGACCCTGGCAGAGGAGGTCTTTTCTCCTTGGAAGGAGGATGGGATCTTCTACCATCTTTCTCAGCAGAGGGAATCAACTCCTCTTTGGCAAGAAAGGCACCACCAAGGTATTCTTCACCCTTTCTTCCTGAACTTTCCTCAGCACTCTCGGAACCAGAGGAAGAGGGGGAAAATGCATAGGACAGCTTCTTTCCCCATGGTTGGGACAGAGCATAGACTTCCACTGAACCGTCTAGGGGGATTAGGGAGAAAAAAAATTTCTGACCTTTGCGTTTTCTCTGGATGCCAACAGGTCCACTCATGGAACCCCCCCTCCCCTAGCATTGACACAGCATGCCACCAAACAACTCCTTGTTCAGTTCCCACTCCATCGGGAATATCTTCTGCCTGCTCAGGAAGTCTACCACCCGGATTCTGGATCCTTCCAGGTGTACTGCAGAGAGAGATAGCACTGTCCTTCCTGCTCATTTGAAGATCTTCCTTGCTAGGTGTTGCAGGGCAGGATGTTTTGGTCCCCCTTGATGGCTTAAGAACGCCACCGTCGTCATGTTGTCGGACAGGATTTTTATATATGTCTGCCTCTGACTGTCGACTGGACCTGGAGAAGTACCTTCCATATTGCATACAGTTCTCTGAAGTTCGAGGATCTGGATCCCATCTCTGAACTCAACTCTCCCTGGAAATATCTTCCTTCCGAACGGCACCCCCAGCCCAGCTGATTTGTGTCAGTGGTGATCACGATGCAAGAGGAGAGAATCCAGGGAACTCCCACCTGGAGGTTTTCCATAGTGGTCCACCAGGGTAGAGATTCCTTCACCACAAGAGATAGGGGCATCACAGTGTCCAGTGACAGTTGACGCTTGTCCCTGGGAGACACAAGAGGTCATCAGTCCCAGGATTCTCATAGCTTCTCTGATGGAGCAGCTGCATCGTGAAAATTAGTGTTCTTTCCATCATAGCGATCTGCTTCTCTTCTGGTAAGAAAGACGTTCTAAGGCTAGTTTCACACTAGCGTTAGAGGGCGCAGCGCAGGGCCGCCGCTAAGCCCCGCCCCCGGCCGGGCCCTCCCGGTCAGTTTCACACTAGCGTTCGTGGACGCAGCGCAGCGCCGCCAAGCTCCGCCCCCTCCGGTCAGTTCCTCCTCTGATCGCATGAGGCTGCATGCGATCAGCGTACCCTATATTTAGCGTTGGATACGCTGATCGTGCACTGACCATGCGCTGGTCTGATTTTGCTGGCGCTGCGCCCAGAGCACAAAAATGCAACACAGCACGTTTTTGTACGCAGGGCACAGCGCCAGCAAAATCAGACTAGCGCATGATTAGCGCACGATCAGCGTATCCAACGCTAAATATAGGATACGCTGATCGAAGCAGCCTCATGCGATCAGAGGAGGAACTGACCAGAGGGGGCGGAGCTTAGCGGCGGCGCGGCGGCCACGAACGCTAGTGTGAAACTAGCCTTAGATGGGAGTCTAGAGGAACCCTTAGGAATCTCTTATGGATTTTGAAACAAGATCCGACTTTTCCCAATTCATGACCTATCCCAGCCTCTGAAGAGTGGAAATCGAGTTCTGGCAGTGCTCCCTGAGTTGTTCCTATGATCAGGAAGTCATCTAGGTAGCGGACTATGATGATATCCCGTTTCCTTAAATAGGCGACTAACTCCGCCACAAGCTTGGTGAACACCCTGGGAGCTAAAGCTAGACCAAAAGGAAGACAACAGAACTGGTAGTGACAGACTCTCCTACTGGACTCTCAGAGCAAATCTTAGGTATCTCTGAAAAGAAACATGGAAGGGAACATGATAGTATACGTTTTTAATTTTTTAATTCCTGTCTATAAAGGGAATTGTAGATCTGATGGATTCCATCTTGAATTTCTTGTATTTTATCTAGCGGTTCTTTAAATTTATTAATGTCCTGCTCTCTCCTGAGGGTTTCTTTCTTTTACCAAGAAGAGACTGGAGTAATGGCCCTTGCACTTTTCCTGCTTGAGAACCAGGACTACAGCTCCGATCTTTAGGAGATGCTGGACATCTAACCACATGGGGGTAAACGGCTGACTGAAGGCGGGAGTTTGTTATGATGAACCTCGCTGGGGGGAAGTTGGGTAAACTATTTTGTAACCGCAGGTGATTATCCCCAAAATCCACTGTTTTCCTGAGATCTCCTGCCAGCCCCCAGGAGCCGCTCTAGCCGTCCCCCCCACTCTCACGGCATCACTTTCTACCCGAGCCTGAATTAAAAATTGAGTCCTTACCTCTGCCTCCCTTGGGGTAGCGCCATCTGCCCGTTTTTCCCTTTCTCTTATAGCCTTACTTCTGGCAAGGTTGGGGCCTATGAAAAGGCTGATATTTCTTTGGTTACTCCTTGGGGAACCCTTTCTTTTTGTCTGATGCCTTTTCCAGAATATCATCTAGAACAGGCCCAAACAATTCATTGCCCAAGAAGGGAATGGAACAAAGTTTGTTTTTGGACTGTGTATCCCCTGACCATGTCTTTAGCCAGAAAGCTCTCCAGGAGGCATTGGATAAAGACCCATTCCTGGCTGCGAATCGTACAGATTCTGCTGATGCGTCAGCCATGAACCCGGCCGCCAGCTTCAGGAGGGGAAGGGATTTCAGGATGGTTCCCCGGGGGGGTCTAAGATCTCAAGTGTTCCTCTAAGTCGTCGCCCCATAAATGCATAGACCGAGCCACCGAGGTTGCTGCGAAGTTAGCTCGAATTATTGCTGCCGAGGTTTCCCAGGTTCTCTTTAGTAAGCCATCCGCCTTCCGGTCCATAGGTTCCTTTAGGTTTGAAGAGTCTTTGAACGGAATTGAGGTTCTCTTCGCCACCTTGACTACTGGAACGTCAATATTGGGGATGTCTTACCAGGCTTTGGATGTCTTCCGGTTCAAAAAGTAAGCAAAGTTTGAAGTCTCCAGGAATAACCAGTCTTTATTCCACATCTCCCCATTCCTTCATAATCATTGAGAGAATATGGCTGTTAGCCAGGAAGACTATTTCTCTGGGATCGCAAACCTCCAAACATCTCGTCCTGTACGGAGAGGGGTTTTTGGGGCTTCCTCCACCCGCATTGTATTCCTTACTGCATAGAGGAGTTCATATGTGTCTTCGGAGGAAAAAAGATATCTTTTCCCTCCCTCTGGTGGGTCAGTAAATACCTCCCCCTTCTTCCTGATCGGAATCATCCGACATTATCTCTTCTTCAGAGGACATTTCTATTTCCCTTGGTCTTTTACGGGAACCACTCTGGGATTCGGGCTGTGAGGTATGTGCTTGAGCTAGCCCAGAAATCTTGGACCTCTTCTCTGATTATGGACCTCATGTCCTACAGCAAAGAAGTCTACTCTTCTCTAATAATTTTCTAAGTTCAAGGTTCAGATAGGTGCTTCTGCCATGTACTTTGATATTACAGAAGGCACATATTCTACCCTTTCCTGACTTCTTGCAATCTCTTTTAGGAGTTGCCGTGGCAGGTGTTCCCCCCCCCCCCAGAAAACACAAGAGTAGATGCCATGTGTTTCTGTGTGTGGGGTAAGGGCTTCGGGTGGGTATCTTTAACCAGCTTACTCACGTGCCCCTGTCTCACGTGCCCCTGTTCCAAGCCAATCTCAGTTTTGCAGAATCCTCAATATCCTAAGTATACTGTAGGGCAGCCAACATACATTTTAGAACCCTATTTATACAATACCATCCGTATTGTGCCCGCTCGGTGTCCTCGACAGATCCTCCTTCCTGCGTTCCACAGTGGAAAAACACGCTGGCCACGACCCGGATGTGTTCTGCCCGGCTCGCAGAGATGACGTCGCCAGAAGTGCACCCACAGGGTTTCAGCGCGCCTGAGGCAGACGACGGAGCCGAGAGCCTCCAGGCAGGAGGAAGCGGCTCAACTCAGGAGCAGCGCACATCGAGGTAAGTTGAGGGACCACCCATCGGAGGGTGTCGGCCGCAGACTACTTGACAGTGGGAAGGGAGAGGCTGGGCCCCCAATCCGCGCTGGTCTGCTTGGTACTGCCAGGGATGAGCTTCCTCTCATCGTTCCTATCCTCACTGGGCAGGTAAAACACTGGGGTGGAGATGGGAGTGTCCTTTTAACCTCTCGTTGTTTCCTGTCCCAGTGAGGATAAACAGGACGTCCTCTATGGTGCTGTCAGGATTGATGACCTGGAAAAATGGTTTTCGCAAATTTAAGAAAATGTGCCCAAAAGTAAGCGATGACATAAAATAAAAAAAATACAATAAAATAACCATTACTTACATGACAAAGCTCACTCTGGCCTAGTGGTCCTCGCTAGTCCTGCAGTGATGGTTGTCTGTCTATTATTCTTAGGAACATTGCAGGCACCACTTCAGCTGTCTCATCAAATACATAAAGTCACTGCTAAGGCTGCAGTAATCAGATGAATCACATGGCAGTATGTCATCACTGCAGAGCCACCAGGGACCACCAGAGTGAGGAGAAATGAAAGGATACATAATGGATATTACTAGATATTCTAACATTGCTTACTATTGGACAAATCTTTTTTAGTACCTTTGAAACCCCCTTTAAAAGGGAAGGTATCCATCAGAAAATGACTTTCTAATTAAATCTCAAGTTATGTCAAAACATTTTTAGTTTTGATTTTTTTTATTTTTTAGATATTTTATTCCCATATCATAATCTCTATTAAAAACTAAAAAAAAAAAAGAAACTTTGCAGTTTTCACATTGGCCACTGGGGCTTTTTTAGACTAATTTCCTTCTTGTCTCAGGAAACAACACATCTACGTAGCCATGATAGTCAGATCCTGACCCTATCTTTTGTATTGAAGCATCTAATGAGCCTGTGCGAAGGTCATTCTGAAGAGAGAGGGCTCAGCTGTGACATTGCCTATTGTGATTGGTGAATCCTGTGTTATAAGCTGCATATAGAGGGGCTACCTGTCATTGTAATCATGTTACTGATATCTCTTGCTGTAGTTAGTGTGAAACTATTTTCTAGCTTTCAATCTTTAAAAGAAGCATCATGTAGCACTCACAGGCAGAACCACATCACAGTAAGGATTCACATCAAGGGCTCCATTCAGTTGTTGCAGTGGGAACTCCAGGACCACTTTGCATAAAATCTGCATCACTTCCACAAGAGAGATGTTATAGGCATATCTGTAGAGAGAGGAACGACTTACATTTATGATCATATCTCCGGCTTGCATGTAATACATATATTTACTGCTTGAGAACACAACCATTCCAATGACTTGGTAAATGCACGATATGTTCATATCTAAAGGGGGGGGAAGGTATTGCAGTTGAAGGAATATTCAGATTCCAACTTACTTGAGTGAGTTGATTTCTAATACAAGATTATCACAGGAAATATTCTCTTCCACACCTCTCTGCAATGTTCCCAAAACTTCATTCTGAAAAGCTGTATAATAAAACAGCGTCACTATCAAAACCACGTACAAGACGACAACAACTTATTTACCCCACAATCTTTTGTGGTTAGGCTTAATATTTCAATAGACATTATTTGGTCTATCCCACAAAATTGAGCAAATTACCCAGACTACAAGATAATGGGACATAAAGAGAAAAAAATACCTTCAACGTCATCCTGAAGGGGGGAAACAGGGCGGCTGCTCATCTGCTCGGTGCACACGCTCTTTCCACTCTCACTATCACTGTCCTCTTCAATTGTAATTTTGAGTCCTGAAAATAAAAAAGGAGATTTTTGTGTACTCACCGTTAGATCTCTTTCTCTTAGCCTTTAATTGGGGGACACAGAACCGTGGGTGTTATGCTGCTGTCCACTAGGAGGCGACACTATGCATAATCTGAAAAAGATTAACTTTGGCTCCTCCTCTGCAGTATACACCCCTAGACGGCGTCAGCCTTCTCCAGTTTTGTGCAAAAGCATTAGGAGGAATATACCAGAAACATAACCATGCCTGTAAGAAGGCTACTATAAACGAGCTCAAACAATATGAGAACCCAACCGTAACAACGGCCCGCAAGGGCAACAGGGTGGGAGCTGTGTCCCCCAATTAGAGGCTAAGAGAAAGAGATTTTACGGTGAGTACACAAAAATCTCCTTTACTCTGTCGCCTAATTGGGGGACACAGAACCGTGGGACGTCCCAAAGCAGTCCCCTGGGTGGGAAGCAGTGGACGAATATTGTACTGACAGTTCCCTAAATTTGGGGTACTGCCGCCTGCAGGACCCGTCTACCCAGGCTCGCATCCGCTGAGGACTGGGTATGCACTCTCTAGTGTTTTGTAAATGTGTGCAGGCTAGTCCAAGTGGCTGCCTTACACACTTGATGTGCCGAGGCTTGATGCCGAATGGCCCAAGAGGCCCCTACAGCCCGCGTAGAGTGTGCCGTGATACCAGCCGGAAGAGGAGCATTGTTAAGGCGGTAAGCCTCTTGAATGGTGGACTTGATCCACCTAGCAAGGGTGGCTTTGGAAGCCGGTAGGCCCTTGCGAACGCCTTCTGGAAGAAGGAAAAGTGAATCAGACTTCCGGAAGGGAGCAGTCCGAGACACGTAAATACGCAATGCCCTGACAAGGTGAAGCGTATGCAGAGCCTTCTCCACTCGATGACCAGGAACCGGGCATAGAGATGGTAGTGAGATTTCCCCATTGAGGTGGAAGGTGGACACAACCTTCGGAAGGAAGGATGGCACTGTACGGAGAACCACCTTGTCCTGATGAAAAACCAGGAAGGGTTGTCTGCAGGAAAGAGCTGAAAGTTCAAACACCCTGCGTAGCGAGGTGATTGCCACCAGGAAAACCACTTTCTGTGATAGAAAGTGGAGTGAGACCTCCTTAAGGGGTTCAAAAGGAGGTGTCTGTAGTGCTGTCAAGACCAGGTTGAGGTCCCACGTCTCCAACGGATGTTTGTAGGGGGGAACCAATCGGGAAACCCCTTGGAGAAAAGTCTTCACTTGCGGCTTGTTAGCAATACGCCTCTGAAAGAGCACTGAAAGCGCTGACACCTGGCTCTTAAGCGAGCCCAGGGATAGCCTGGCGTCCAGGCCTGACTGAAGGAAACCGAGGACCTTTGGAAGAGAGTAGGGGAGTGGGATGTGCCCACGAGATTCGCACCATGTGAAGAAAGCCTTCCATGTACGATAGTAAATCTTGGCTGAAGTTGGCTTTCGAGCCCTGATCATGGTTTTAACAACGTCCGGTGAAAAACCTGCTTGGGTCAAAACCCAGGTCTCAATGGCCACGCCGTCAAATTGAGAGCCCCTGAGTTCTTGTGGAAGAACAGGCCTTGTGACATAAGGTCGGGACGTGTGGGGAGACGCCAGGGAGCGTCTGCTGTGAGTTGCACGATGTCGGCGTACCATGTACGCCTGGGCCAGTCTGGAGCGATCAGGATTGTGGGAACACCCTCTTGTTTGATTTTCCTCAGGACTCTGGAAATCAGGGGGAGGGGTGGAAAAATGTACAGAAGCTGGAACTGGGTCCAGTCCTGAACCAGGGCATCTGCTCCGAGCGACCGCAGATCGCGCGTCCTGGCCATGAAATTTGGGACCTTGGCATTGAGATGGGATGCCATCAGATCCACGTCCGGGGTCCCCCAATGATGGCAGTTCTGACAGAAAACTTCAGGATGGAGACACCAATCCCCAGAGTCCATTCCTGTCCCAGGACTTGAGGATGGCCAGTTGAAGGGGGTCTGAGGTGAAACTGGGCAAATGGTACCGCTTCCATTGCCGCTGCCATCCTGCCAAGTACCCTCATGGCATACCGGAGAGATCGGGGAAACCTGCGGAGGAGAGTGTGAACTCCCAGAGAGCCAGTGCCTTGTCCCTGGGGAGGATCACCAGACCCTTGGAGGTGTCGAATAGCATCCCCAGGAAGGTCAGAGACTGACTCGGGGTAGTCGAGGACTTCTGTAAATTGACTAACCATCCCAGGCGACTCAGAGTGTCGATCGTGATTGAGACGTTGACCTCGCAGTCCTTGAAGGTGGGGGCCCTGATGAGAAGGTCGTCCAGGTATGGAACGACTACTATGCCTCTGGAGTGCAGAACGTCCATGGTAGCTGCCATGACCTTTGTAAATGTTCTGGGAGCCGTGGCGAGACCGAACGGGAGGGCCACAAACTGGTAATGGTCTTGGTTGATTGCGAATCTGAGAAATCTCTGATGGGCGGGAGCAATCGGTATATGCAGGTATGCGTCCTGTATGTCTATGGAGGCGAGATATTCTCCTTTCTACATGGACGCAACGATTGACCGGAGGGATTCCATGTGAAAGTGACGAACTCGAACATACTTGTTGAGTTGCTTGAGGTCTAGTATGGGTCGGACGCTGCCTCCCTTCTTGGGCACCACGAACAGATTGGAGTAGAACCCTCGGAAGCACTCGTCTGCTGGAACCGGTATTATGACTCCTGCTTGCAGGAGGGAAGAAACCGCTTGATGGAAGGCTCGAGCTTTGAGTGGAGGTTTTGGAGGGACAGAGAGAAAAAAAAACTGTGCGTAATAGGCAGCCAGACCTGCTGAAAGAGTAGCAGTCGTCCGCCTACAAGTGTGGTGTTTCCGGAGGGCATGAGTCATGATGAAGGAAAAGTCTGAGCTTTTCCTCCTTTGGATTTTGCCTGGCTTGCCTTTGACTGCCAGTTTCTGTCCGGCGTCTGTGCCGCCCGTGTGTTGTCCCTGCGAGGGGAAAGGTTAAGATTTTGTGCCGGGAGCGAGGCGGACCAGCCTGAAGAATTCCGAAAGGATCGGAAACGAGATTGATCACGTCTTTTAAACGTGCGTTTTGGTTTTAGCTGAGGGAGGGAAGTACTTTTACCCCCGGTAGCATTGGATATCATTGTATCCAGTTTTTCACCGAAAAGACGACCACTGAAGTACGGAAGATTTGTTAGGGACTTTTTTTGAGGCCACATCCGCCTTCCATTCTCTTAGCCAGAGAATATGCCGGATTGTGATGGAGTTTGATGCTATTCCCGCTACCCCTCTTGCAGAATCCAACGCTGCATGACCATGTAATCTGCCACTACTGCAATTTGCACCGCCTGGTCCGCCAGCTGAGGATTTGAAGCTTGGAGGCCCTGTAGTAATAGATTAGCCCAGGCCATAATGGCCTTGGCTGCCCAAACTGAAGCAAATGCGGGAGCCAGAGAAGCACCTGCCGCCTCGAAGATTGAACGAACCATGCGTTCTACCTGTCTGTCTGCTGCGTCCTTGAGGGTTGAGCTGTCCGGCAGCGAGAGAAGCGTTTGTCCTGCCAGCCTAGAGACTGGAGGATCCACTTCAGGCGGATCTGTCCAATCCTTAGTGTCCTTCTGTGGGAAGGGGTACTTTGCTTCCAAGTATTTGCGATTGGCGAATTTTTTCTCAGGCTACGAAAAATGCTTTTTTGAAATTCCGGGTGATTAGGAAAGACCTTAGATGGTTTCTGAACACTTTCAAAGGAAACCTTGTGTTCTGGTACTTCAGGGGTTGGATCAGAAATGTCCAGCACCCGAAGGATGGAAGAGATTATATCCTCAACTAGCGCAGTATTGCTAGGGGGACAAGGGAGCAGAGCGTTCTCTGTTTCGTTATCTGAGTTGGAGTCACATATGCCCTCTGAGTCTTGCGCATCGCTAAGGAGCTCCCTAGCGGGCGAACTAGGGCGGAGGTGTTCTGTGGTCTGGGATCGTTGTGGAGATCCACATTGTCTTTCTCTATCAGGGGACGGTCTCGGTGACCTGTAGCCACTGTGCCTCTCCCTGGAGGGGGACGACCTAGTGCTATGTGAGGACGCAGATGAACGCGACCTCTGGGTCCGCTTGCGTCTCGAACTGTCGGAAGCGGCCTGTTCCTGAGACCGGACGTCCCTTTGCTGGGTAACATTCATAGCCGAGACATAACCCTGCAGTAGTGTGGAGGTCAGGTTATCAATAGACTTTGTCATAGACTGCGACATCTGAGTCGCCCATTCCGGCGCAGTAGCGGCCGCAGAAGCGTTGGTAGGGACTTCTTGGGGTTCTGATCCTGTTTTTTGGGTTAAGTCCTGGCAGTGCGGGTACGTGCTGCCGCTGGGGAGAGTGGCCTTGCAGGCTGTGCAGACTGCGTAAAAGCAGTCTTGCCTGGTCCTTTTCCTTGAGCCCTACATAGTACCTATTCGCAGAGGCCCTACAGGGGTATCTACGCAGAGGAAAGGAGGAGTAGGGGAGCGTTATAGGTTACAGGAACTCACAGCTGAGTACAAAGAACCCAGCTGTGATCTTACCCCACCGGTGCTCCCCCTAGGTCCAGCCTGATAAATCCCACGTCCTATGCTCCCCAGAGACCGCTGTGCTGCCTTCAGTTTCTTCAGGTGCAGCAAGATGGCCACCGGATTCTGAGGTGGAGGGTGGAGGGGGAAGGGGGCGGAGAGCTGAAAAGGGCGCGCAGAGCTATGTAAAAGCGCGCCCTTCCTGTCTCGATCCGCCCCTTCTATGACACTGCAGTGTCATTTTTCATCATCCGGGGGGCGGGAATAAGGCGGCGACTTCGGCTAGGCTGAAGCCGCGGCCTAAATTTGATAGCTCATGCCCAGAAGGGCTCCAGGATGGCGCTGTTGTCCGGGGGAGGGTCGAATTCCAACCAGACCCCCCCGGATTCAACGGTAGGCTAGCGGTGGGGACATGAGCGCCACCTGGGCCCTGTGGGGGGTCCCTTTCAGGCGCTATGCAGCTGGTGCTGCCGCAGAGACAGGGGCGCAGGGAGCCCTGTCTCTGACAAGTGCCATGCCTGCCTGCACCTCCCCTGGTCCAAACAGGAGCCCGCAGCTGGGCTGGGGTCCCTGGACGTGTAAGTGGCCGAATGGTGCCTGGTACAGGCCCTACCTGCGGTGTCTCAACCTAAATCCCCCAGAGGGGGATTAGGGAGGGTGCTGCTGGCACCGTCAGGGGGCTTCGTCCTACCCTCGACCTCACCCCAGAGCCCAAGGGAACTGGGAAAGGAGGGGGGGGCCTCGACTTCGAACCAGTACCCGAGGGACTGGGGAAGGAGCGACATGGGGAAGAGCCATCTCGACCTCAACCGGGTACAGATGAGGGAGCCATGCCGGGAGTGTCACTGGAGACCCGCTTTTCTTTATCTGTAATCCGCTGAAAAAAAAATTAAGGAAAAAAACAGAAGAGAGAAAAAAAATCTTAGGTGTGCCTCCTTGCGACACTAAGAAAAAACTGGAGAAGGCTGACGCCGTCCAGGGGTGTATACTGCAGAGGAGGAGCCAAAGTTAATCTTTTTCAGATTATGCATAGTGTCGCCTCCTAGTGGACAGCAGCATAACACCCACAGTTCTGTGTCCCCCAATTAGGCGACAGAGTAAAACAAAAAACAGTTGTAGATATGGAGGATATATTTATTAACATATATACTGTGGTTGACAGTCAACAGAAGTGAGAAATCCGAAGACTGAGATCCAATGAAAATCATCAGGGTCCACAAGATCTTTACTCTTCTTTCATGTTAATGGGTAAAAAAGGCACCACCAACTGTTGGGCCGTAGTCAACAAGTCCATATTTTACAGTCTATACCATGGACTGACTTGGGGTCCGCTCAAAAGCCCAAGGCCGCATTCACACATCTATGTGTCATGGTCCGAGTGCAGACTGAGGTTGACCAGATTGCCGTGGGACTCAAAATTGACAACTTCTTATGTCTGTCAAGTTCAGGTCAGGAGACCCATGGACAGTCCATGCACCACGGTCTGTGTTCAGACCATGATACACAGAAGTGTGAATGTGGCATCGCAGTCATATATGAGGCTGTAGAGTCCAGGCCAGGACCTGTGACTGGTCCTTTCATGGCAGTCCGTACTTAGACGGCAAAACAGAGGTCTGTCAATCCGGCCTAGAACATACAGTCAAGGACTATGCTAGTATTATGGCCACAATCAAATGATGCCGCAAACAGACACTAAGAGGACTGAGATTTTAGAAACTATTGGTAAGATTTGTAATACATTTTATTTCTATACAAATAGGACGAGTTTATGACACTGATTTTCTTTATTTCCTCCTGCCTGTCAGTTTCACTCTGAAAAAGAACATTCTACATTTTAGGCCTATACCTCCTGCAGAGATGCGTGAGCAGACGCAACAGCAGTTTCTGCTTTTACCTACTCACCCCAAAGGCTTTTCTGCAGCTCGTCCTCGTCTTCATCTGCGGTTTCTGAAGACTTCCACACATAACCTTCACCCTCTGATCCAACCTCTGCCTTGTTGTACACTGTTGGTAGTAAGCACTTGATTAATTCTGGCAGATATTCTCCAGGAACACTAAGCATAACAAGAGTCAAGGTGATTGTCCCAAGATCACAATGTACTGCCTATCCATAGGAAAAAAAAACTGACAAAGTACGGTTGAACTTGATAAACCCAGGTCTTTTTTCAGTAAATATATAGTGTGTCCGTAAAGTCATGGTGCACTTTTGACCAGTCACTGGAAAGCAACAAAAGATGATAGAAATGTGAAATCTGCTCCATATAAAAGAAAAACTCTCCCACCTTCATACCTATTCAGTGCAGTTCGATGTGGGCTCCATTTGTTGCCCTACACACATCCAAACGATAGTGAAGTTCTTGCCACACACAGGTAAGAACGTCTGGTGTAACAGAGTGAATAACGTCTGTGATTCTCTGTTTAAAGTGACTAACGTCATTGATACGTTCAATGTACACATGTTGCTTCACAAAACCCCCAAAAGTAAAAGTCTAAGGGCGTCAGATCCGGGGATAGTGTATACTTTCCTGTGACTGGTCAAAAGTGCACCATGACTTTACAGACACACTGTATATATAATGGGCTCCCAAGCTCCCTGCTTGACAGAAGGTGGAGGTCAAGAATTCACTTTGCTGCTCCAATGAAAGTCTATGGGACTTTGATCTTGGCACATTCTCGTTACTGTAATTTGGTACAGCCAGTACTGCATAATTGAGTTTAATGGCATTATATGCTCTATATTGAAATATGCTAATTATTATGGTGTTCGTTACCTTTGACTTTTGATTTTTCCTCCTGTTTGCCAGTCGTTGCATCATCACTGAATTCATCGTCATCCTCCTTGTCTTCATCTGGATGATGCAGAGAAATAACGGTGCTATCCGGCAGATCTAAATCAGGGCCAAGAATCACCTAAAGAGAAAAGAAGATTATAAGGGAGTTTCATCTGCGATTAGGTCACAGAGATTAGTGATTAAAAAGCAAATTCGGCACTACTCATTTTGGCATCAGGAGGCGAGCAAGGCCAGCCAGTGATGTCACATCTACAGATATCTTCAGCAAACCGCAGCTTTCGTACGCCTCTTCTATTTCAGTAAATAGGTCAGGGTCACGGTACCATGCACACCATTTGCAGAGAAATGTAGACGTAATAGCAAAGGTCCCACTTACCTCCTGATGCACAAGTGAGCAAAGCTGGAATTTCTCTTTAAAGGGGTATTCCCATCTCCAAGATGCAGTAGGTGTAATAATAAAAAATATAATATTTACCTCCAATTAGAAATGTTGTATAGTTCTTCTGATTCGCTATGTCGCTTACCCGATGAGCAGGGCATTGCATTAGCTTAGGTATGCATGGTTATGACCACTCATATAGTGACAGTCAGTTAGACAGACAGCTGTTAGTGGTCGTAAACATTGATAACTAGGCTACTGCAATGCCCTACATGAGGTAAGCGATATGGCTAATCAGACGAATTGCAATACAGTTCTAATTGGAGGTATTTAGTAATATTACATCTACTACATAATGGGATAGGATCTTGGAGATGGGAATACCCCAAGTATCTCCATTACCTTTGAGGTCAGGACGCAGTGTTCATTTATCCTCACTCTGTTCTTCACAATAACATTATTACAAACTATAGATTTTTTAATTGTCACATCATCCTCAATTCGCACATCATCCCAAATATACACATTATCCAAAACTACTCGATCACCTAGAAAAAGAGAACAGAAAGTATGTAAGATGGTTGAAATGTATGTTAGCATGTCAGTAGTACTGGCTCAGTGCCTGCGATGGATGGGGGCCTTGGGTTATAAACTTAAATCATGCCAACTATTATCTGCAGAGCTGGCAACAACATGGTGCCCTGAAAAAGCTGCTGTGTCCAGAACACTTATCTCTGCGGAAAGCTTCTACATGGCCTCCTGTACAATCACATTTCATCAGCCGTAGCTCACCAATTGTGCAGTTTTTCCCAATACTGGTGTTGCTGATGCTGCATTTAGACCCAATTGTCGTGTTGCTCCCAATCAGTACGTTTTCACGCAGGACGCTGCCATGGCCACGCCTGACATCTGCCCCTCTGTAGATATTGTGCCGGGAGTGCGTGCAACTCTGTTCCTCCTGGTCAGTAAAGTTCGTTTCAGGCGTTACGGGATACAACCAACGGCACAGGATGTCCGAAGTTACAGCTTCATACATTGACAGGTTGGATACACGAGCGCCATACTCCTCCTGAGTCACATACAGGTGAATTTGATTCCCTAAAATCTGCATAAAGAAAGAAAAGTCTTACAATAGGCTACACAATCACATCCAAAATGTAACCTTGTAGAGTTTGGGGGCATGTGCCAGTGTAGTTTCCCCTTGAAGATGACCAGTCAGCTCTCCAAACACGGCTAGGTAAGTAAATACTTGCTTTCGCCATTCCGTGAAGTAGCAATTCTAGCGCATCTCGTATTCTCCATTCTGCTGGTCCTCAGTTATTCCTCCTAGAAATCTATAACTGCATTAACAACTGGGTGTTAACATTCTCCTTTCCAAAGGGGTGTGTTTCTATAGAGTCGGTACTGATTGGACAGTGGCAGACAGTAGGAACACTCCCCTACTTGAGGGGGAGGGGGGGGGAAACACTCCCCTACTTGAGGGGGAGGGGGGGGGGGAAACACTCCCCTACTTGAGGGGGAGGGGGGGGGGGAAAACACTCCCCTACTTGAGGGGGGGGAAACACTCCCCTACTTGAGGGGGGGGAAACACTCCCCTACTTGAGGGGGGGGAAACACTCCCCTACTTGAGGGGGGGGAAACACTCCCCTACTTGAGGGGGGGGAAACACTCCCCTACTTGAGGGGGGGGGAAACACTCCCCTACTTGAGGGGGGGGGAAACACTCCCCTACTTGAGGGGGGGGGAAACACTCCCCTACTTGAGGGGGGGGAAACACTCCCCTACTTGAGGGGGGGGAAACACTCCCCTACTTGAGGGGGAGGGGGGGGTGGACACTCCCCTACTTGAGGGGGAGGGGGGGGTGGACACTCCCCTACTTGAGGGGGAGGGGGGGGTGGACACTCCCCTACTTGAGGGGGAGGGGGGGGTGGACACTCCCCTACTTGAGGGGGAGGGGGGGGTGGACACTCCCCTACTTGAGGGGGAGGGGGGGGTGGACACTCCCCTACTTGAGGGGGAGGGGGGGGTGGACACTCCCCTACTTGAGGGGGAGGGGGGGGTGGACACTCCCCTACTTGAGGGGGAGGGGGGGGTGGACACTCCCCTACTTGAGGGGGAGGGGGGGGTGGACACTCCCCTACTTGAGGGGGAGGGGGGGGGTGGACACTCCCCTACTTGAGGGGGAGGGGGGGGTGGACACTCCCCTACTTGAGGGGGAGGGGGGGGTGGACACTCCCCTACTTGAGGGGGAGGGGGGGGTGGACACTCCCCTACTTGAGGGGGAGGGGGGGGTGGACACTCCCCTACTTGAGGGGGAGGGGGGGGTGGACACTCCCCTACTTGAGGGGGAGGGGGGGGTGGACACTCCCCTACTTGAGGGGGAGGGGGGGGTGGACACTCCCCTACTTGAGGGGGAGGGGGGGGTGGACACTCCCCTACTTGAGGGGGAGGGGGGGTGGACACTCCCCTACTTGAGGGGGAGGGGGGGGGTGGACACTCCCCTACTTGAGGGGGAGGGGGGGGGTGGACACTCCCCTACTTGAGGGGGAGGGGGGGGTGGACACTCCCCTACTTGAGGGGGAGGGGGGGGTGGACACTCCCCTACTTGAGGGGGAGGGGGGGTGGACACTCCCCTACTTGAGGGGGAGGGGGGGTGGACACTCCCCTACTTGAGGGGGGGGGTGGACACTCCCCTACTTGAGGGGGGGGGGTGGACACTCCCCTACTTGAGGGGGAGGGGGGGTGGACACTCCCCTACTTGAGGGGGGGTGGACACTCCCCTACTTGAGGGGGAGGGGGGGTGGACACTCCCCTACTTGAGGGGGAGGGGGGGTGGACACTCCCCTACTTGAGGGGGAGGGGGGGTGGACACTCCCCTACTTGAGGGGGAGGGGGGGTGGACACTCCCCTACTTGAGGGGGAGGGGGGGTGGACACTCCCCTACTTGAGGGGGAGGGGGGGTGGACACTCCCCTACTTGAGGGGGGGTGGACACTCCCCTACTTGAGGGGGAGGGGGGGACACTCCCCTACTTGAGGGGGAGGAGGGGGAAACACTCCCCTACTTGAGGGGGAGGGGGGGAAACACTCCCCCACTTGAGGGGGGGGGGGAACACTCCCCTACTTGAGGGGGAGCTTTTTTTGTTAGAACGTTCCTTGGCCACCAATATGGCAACCAATACAGCAAACATAACGGCTTTCGATCAGTGTTCAGTCTTCTACAAACCAATTCTGCGTACGTTCATAACATGTGGAGAAGTCTAAAAAGCACATCAGACACCTCCCCTGCTGTCTACTTACCTCCTCATTAACCAAGATGCCCCGAACAAAGTCGTCCCTAGTTTGGTAGTCAAAGTTGTCTGTGAACAGCTCTGCGACCTACAATGTAGCAAATATAGAGAAAATACAATATTAATCAGTATGCAAAAAAGGTCAAATCAATCATAACTTATCAAAAGAGAGGAACATTCATCTCTAGTTCGGTGTAACAAAGGATAGTATGTTATACAACTACATTGTTAGCAGTTCGCACTATATGCTCACTAGCCACAACGTCACAGCGATGGTCAACTGGAGAGCAGATTGTCCGGTTTCCCATCTTTATCTTAATAGTCTGTGACTTGTTAATGTGAAGTGAAACTGTTGGACTATGAATACAACTAGCAAGAGTACATTACAGTATTGGTGATGCAGATGTGAGCTGTAAGGGCTTTTCTAGGCCAGGGCTCTCTGATAGGGTTTCGAAACTTGGAGAGCATTTACAGAAGCTGACACTAAAGATATCATAGATGTTTGACTCATTACATGCTGAATGTTATTGCTGTTTATCACATTGTTTTTTGATTTTTTTTATAAAATCAGATACCTATGAACAATGTTATACAGTGGATTCTTCACCTATAGATATCCACTTAAAAAAAACAAGTTTAACAATTTTTTTGCGAGACTCCATAGGAAAGAATATAGTAGTCTACTACACCATTTCATAATTTTTTTACAATATATAGGTATATAGTGTAAAGATGGAGGAGATAACAATGCACTCTTGGCCTCCATGTAACAATAAAGATCTATGAACAGAATCTAATAATGTTAGCATCTGAATTTGCTTACATAAGGGTTCTGCATTGTCGGCGAAACATGACTAACACTCCTCCCTTACCTGCGGAGAGCAGATGCTAATGTGACAGTCCAGCAAATCATGACGAAGTTCTATCTCATCAGCCTTACTCTGGAAGATGCTCTAAAATAGAAAACCGAAGACGACAATAAGTATAATAGTGGGAGGAAGCAATGATACAAAATTCATAATATAGATTTTTTTTTATTTTTCCTTGAACAGATGGTGTTTAGAGGGGATAAGACTTTTATTTAGGCTTGCCACTAGGTTAAAACCCCACCCCAGTGACTTTTTTTTTTTTGTTCACCCCCTTGTTAGGGACCATGTGTGCATATGTCATGAAGGCAGTAACATTCTCATCTGTCGCCATCTTCTCCCGGTTTCAGCAGCGCTCCGGCACCAAGTGACCGCAACTCTACACCAGCCGGATCGATAAGTGCAGAGAGAGAGAGAATTTTTTCTATGTCCGCCAGAAATGATTTCAGGGTTAAATTTCCTCCTGACTTCATTCCTCCGGGCATGCGCTGTATAAAAATGCGGATCCTGCAGTACAAAAAACGTTACATGGTCCGTCCAGGCATCTCGGCGGACGAAAAAAAATTGACGGTTCCGCAAAAAAACGGATCCAATGGATTGCCATCCGTCAAAATCCACCAGTAATGCAACTCAATGGGGAAAAAAACGGATCCGCCCAAAAAAAGTCGGATCCGTTTTTTTTCAAAAAACGGCGGATTTTGACTGATGGTCAAAAACGGAAGTGTGAAACAGGCCTTACACAAAAAAATGACAATTTGCTGGAGATGGACTTTAAGAGGGGTTACATGAGTATTATAGTTTTTACAAGCAGATATGGTTGCATGGCTGATCTCTTACCATTGGAAAGTGGTAGCGCTTCAAGTCCTGGCTTTTTTGGTACAACAGTACTCTTTTTGTCTTGCTATCCATAGCAAGAATAACATCATCCTCTTGACAACGTGTACGGTGCAGCGGGGAGGACTCCTTAAGGATCATGGTCATCACAGAAATATTCTTCTCCAGCTTCCGTCGAGTCCTAAAAGAGAATATAGAGGCAAATTAGTAAAGGCTTCGGAAATCATACGCAAGACTCCTATGGAAAATAACTGACCTGTGCTCCTCCAAAGCAGCTTCGATGTTTATATTAGCCACCACGTCCCCGGTGACCAACACGAAGTCTGAGCGCACCAGGGATTTGGCATCCACATCTCGGAGGACATCTCCAAGGGAGCGGTAAAGTTCAGAGGTCACAACGCGCACTACATTGGAGCTCGTAGCCCGACACCATTTGGAATTCCTGTGTGGATGTAAACCATTTTAGAAGGCAGCGTAATATATACTGGTATTTGTGAGAGGCATGGCTATATTTAATGGGCACACCATAGAGAATTACTCAAAGAACAGGAGTTTTTGCATCTTTGTGCAAAAATAATAAACCAAAAGAAACTCCTATGTCAACAATGGAGAAGTTTTAGTAAAAGACGGCCACTGAAATACGATAGCTACCACTGATATTAGCTACTTTCCCCAATATAGCTTAGCACTATACACAATTAAATCAATGCGTTGATTGGGCTCGGGCGTCACAACACCACATCACAGCCCCAGGACGGCGAGAAATGACACCGCGAGAACGGCGCCGGCACAGGGGGAGAATATAGGCTTTATTATTTTATCAGGGCCGAACATTTAGTTTAAAAAGGGGTTGTCCTAGTAGTGGACAACCCCTTTAACCAGGGTTGTGGAGTTGGAGTCGGAGCCCATTTTGGTGGAGTCGGAGTCATGGAAATTGAGGAGTCGGAGGTTTGGCTTACCGACTCCACAGCCCTGACTTTAATGCAGGAGACTATTTATTCATGTAAATTGTAATAACTGCTGATGCATAAAAATGGACACCACGCAGAGTGTGATCTTAAAGGAGACAAATTGTTCATTTTTTTTCTTGATGAAAATTGCATATTAATTTTTTTTTTGCTCGTGGAAACTTAGCCCAATAGCGACAGGATCTTCCTTCATTAGATCAGACTCCCAAAATTGGCTCAATATAGCCAGTCGGCCCTATAAGCCCGCTGCCCACAAATGGGCATCATTGTGGCCTGAAACAATCAGGGCACAGTTTATTGCCTAAAAAATGAGCCATGAACGGCTTCATATCCTGGCACAAGGCACATCTCAGGGGATTGTATCTTAGTTCTAGGATGTGGAAAGGGAAGATTGAATGAGATGGTAGGCTTTAGGCCGGGGTCACACTTGCAACTGCAAAGCGAGAAACTCAAATCAATAGCCGGCACTGCCGCCGGCGCTCGCGACCGGAGCGCTCAGCTGCATATAAAGACATGCAGCCGCATACTCTGGTCCCGAGTGCCGGGTATTGAGGCGCGAGTGTCTCGTATTGCAGTTGCAAGTGTGACCCCGGTCGAACAGACATTTCCACATCTCGTTACCTCAGATGATCTTTTATCTCATTTGCCATCCAACAGCAGAACACAAATGTTTCTTTGACACCAGTGGCAGTGAGAAATTCCAGGGTATAATCAATCAAAGCCACATTCGCCAATGGCAGAAGAGCCTGGAAAATAAGAAAAGATGCTAGGACACCAAAAACATCATTACGAAGACAGAAAATAATTAATAGTAAGTAATAGCAAATACAGCGCTGACTTCTAACCAGCAAATACATTTAAGAGGACCTTTCACCAAATTTTTCATGTTGAGCTGGACACCACGTAATAGTGACTGCAGAGTGGAATAGAAAGTTACTGGTTTTTATGTTGATTTCGCCTCTCCGTTGCGGAGCTATTAGCTCCAGTTAATGATCCCACACTTCCGTGCTGTGTAATATATCTCCTGTGCTTATTCAGGCTGGCGGGACCTGTGGACTCTGCTGACGTGACCCCGATGACATCATCACAAGTCCTTCTGCACTTCTACATTGTTGCTGCTTTCAATTGGTCAGCGTCATACAGACAGCAGAATTACACAACCCCCATGATGTACAACAAGTTATATCGTGGTACCGTGATAGCCAGAAATATCGACGTGAATACTTTTCTGCCCATTGATGACAAAAGTATTCTCAGAGTGATACCTTTATTGGCAAACCACAAAATAATATATGTCTGCAGCTTTCCGAGCACAGAGGCTCCTTCTTCAGGCAGGATTACAGATAAATAAGAAAAAGGCACAACATTTAAGGGATAATACAGTAGCTAGCACATCAGTTCATGAGGGAGGCAGGGGGGGAAAACTATCTGATAACTTTAGTTAAGTCCAAGTGGGTGTTAACACATTAGGTGCCAAAATATTTGATAGCTAATATCTCCACAACAGAGAGGGGAAAAAATGTTTGATTCCGCACTGGAGCATTATTACATTGTGAACTTTAAAACTTTGGTGAAAGGTCATCTTTAGGGTATCACCACATCATCCATTTATCAGATATCTACAGGATACCACCAATGTGACCTGCGTGTATCTTGAGAGGCTCTAACGTGCACTGCTCTTAGTGGTTATGTGGCCAGAATTCCTTTTTTTTTTCACCAGTCACCTCTCAGCAGCCCCCGAGAGGTCTCGTTGGTAGAATACACCTTTACGATTACATTTCATTTCAGGCATAGCCTAAGGAAATACCATAAATGCATTAATGTACAAGTAAAGAATGCCCCTTTAAAGTGAACCTGTCTGACCACCTTGGATCTGATATTGATTGGTCACCAGTAAGTAAATCTGGGCAACCTCTTACACCAAGCACAGTTGGCATGCAGCTATAACACTGCAGAGCCCTGCACAAACCAAGCCCTTAGCTTTAATAACTGGCAGAATAGCCACTAATCAAACTGCCACGTGCCATTGACAATAGTTGCCTGTGCTTTGCCTCGGTGGTCACAGACTCCCGTTAGCCCACCCTGTCTGGATTGACATCCTATTTGGCAGACCCAGCGCTGACATGAGTTGTCGAGCGCTGCTCCGCTATTGCTGTGGTAACAAGGTTAGCACAGGCGTACCAAGCGTCAGAGCCACAATGTTATCTATAGTGGCAGGTTTCCTTTCATCTGAATTCTACGCTCTAACTATGGGCAGCGTGAAAAACACACTGGATCCCCAATGACATGATTTCCCACTGACAAACGCAGAAGAAGCGCGATTGGGGGGACAAAAAAAAAAAAAGACAGGCGGTCACATTGGAGGGTGACAGGTCTACGTAAAGGTATTCTCTGGTGAAACCAAGTGATCAGAAGGATAGGCGACCACTTACTGATCGCGGGGGTCAGCACTGATTGGCATAATGGGGCACTTTTATCCCTGTCTCTCTCAAGCCCCATTCATTCTGCCGGAAAAAGCTGAGCGGCGCAGAAGTCAAACTCACGCACTGTTGTGATGAACGTGGCCTAAACTACCGATCAAGCGGCCGGACCCCACGATCAGTACATTATTACTAATCCTGAGGATTAGCCATCACAACACATCACCCCACAGCCCCTTTAACTACAGCACTTTCCTAGACATCAACAATCAATCCTGTACTACCTGTAGATTAGCCAGCCTGGCCCTATCCATGTGGTCGGAGACTGATGCAATACAAAGCCAACAATAAGTCATAAAGAGCCATCAGGCAGCACCGATCGTTCTGCCTGGCACAGATGTAGGCGCTGTAGGGGCCCCGCAGTCACACACGCCATCTGCCAGTCATTTGTGCCCTCCACACGTAACCCGGCTCTCACCCGCGGCCGATCCTTGGTAACGGGGTAAAACCTCCGGTCGAAGCTGTCCGCGATCAGCACGGCCTGAAGCGGCGGCAGCTCATCGTCTGCCCCTGCGCTGCGTTTCCCCGCACGCGAAGCCATGTTATTCACGTTTGTACTAATAGCCTCCTCGGCCACCGTCCTCGGCGTCGCCCGGCGCCTCCTACGGTGGCCTGGAAGCGTCATAGCCTTCAAATTGTCCATTCACGACTTCAGCCATCTTGGTACACCCATTATTTATTTATAGCGCAGCCGCAGTCCTAGGCCTCTTATGTGCGCTTCATATAGTGTATAGCTCGGTGCCCGGTTAGGCTGCTGACTGAGTATGCATTGCAGTGTACAGACAGAGGTAGCACATAGCCTGCACTTATTGCTATCATCTCTGCCAGCTGCTACAACAAAGATAAGAGAATGGAAATATCACTTTCTGCCTTTTTGCCAAAACTGACAAAAAAAATAAATGCTAATGGTTGAGGTGAGAAAAAAACGTCACATATAATATGCAATTATCCCACTGAAATAAAGCCTCATATGGATACTGTGAGGTATGAATAAAAAAAAAATGTAACGGCTGTGGAAATGAAAAGAAACTGCGCAAGTTTTCACAGGGTTAAAAAAGATGGCTGCTACAGGTCACGGTGGAAATAAGGCTTGTGTGATTACGGGTGTGTTCTGTGTCCACATCGGACAGCGCTCTGACGTGTTAATGGCACTGTTCACATGGCAGGTAGAACGTATAGGCATCGCCTAGTTCGCCTATACGTTCGGGCCGGCCCTGGCCCTATTCAATATTCCAGATGTGATTTGCTCATTTAAGTCTATGGGTGCAGAAAAAAAAATCAGATCCCATAAGGATTATCTGTGAAGCATCTGATTTGTATGGAGACATCGCAATTATATGATCTGTATTGGGGGAAGCATGGTGGTTCAGTGGTTAACACTTATAGCGATGCCGTCCTGGGTTCAAATCCCACCAAGGACAACAACTGCAATGAGTTATAATAATAATATATAAACATTTTATTTCTATAGCGCCAACATATTCCGCAGCACTTTACTTTTTAGAGAGGACTTGTACAGACAATAGACATTACTTAACAATAATCACATAAACAGATACCAGGAGTGAGGGCCCTGCTCCAAGCTTACAATCTATGAGGAAATAGGGAGACACGAAAGGTGGATGGTAACAATTGCTTGTATTGTACACACCAGCCATAATGTAGGAAAACGGGTGTTCATGCAATGCTGCATGAACTGGTCACCAGTCAGTATATGTACAGACGCAGAGTAATGTTAAATACATGTAGGGTGTGAACAGATGATACGAGGGTCTAGGTTTTGAAGAAAATTTTGTATGGGAGTTTGTATGTTCTCCCCGTGTTTGCGTGGGTTTCCTCCCACACTCCAAAGACATATTGATAGAGAAATTAGATTGTGAGCCCCAGTGGGGACAGTGACGATGATATCTGTAAAGCACTGTGGAATTAAAGAGGCTTCCTACTATTTTTTCACTGATAACCTATCCTCAGGATAGGTTATCAATATCTTATTGGCCTGGGTCCTACACCCGGCACCCCTGCCGATCAACTGTTATTGATGACGGCTGAAGTACTCACTTGACGAGCTGCTCCGTCTACTTGTAGTGGCTTGGTACGGCACATCAGCTTTCTATTCAAATCAAATGTGTAATATCCTGCCGCAGCCTCTACAAGTACACGGAGCAGCTTGGCAAGTGAGTTTTTCCAGCCACCAACACCATTAACAGCTGATCGGCGGGGGGTGTCGGACTCCAGTCAATCAGACATTGGTGACCTATCCAAAGGACAGAAAACAAAAAATTGGGTATGTAGCACCAGTAAGTCCATAATAACTAGATAGAAGTGTTTGCAAGAGGCAAATTAAATGTACAAAACATACCTTTATTGTTTACAAAGTGCACAGGGAATGGTTAAAAACATTTAAAAAGTAAAAAACAAAAAAAAACGGGGAAAGGTTTGACCGTCTGCATAGGGTCCACATTACAATAAATAAGGGACACAAAAACCTCCCAGACAATCGATGACTATGAGACAAAATCTAGAACAATATAGTACATAAATAAGGTGCTGAAGCGATGACAAAATAATGAATATAAGTATTTGTATATACCTCTGCCAGGGATAACTGGAGTATATAAAAAATACTCCTGGTCAGGTGTTTGTATCAATCATTATTAACCAGCACCTGCCGCCCAGTCCTTGCTGGACAACAGTGTTAATCCACTTGAGTTCTGGCTTGGTACTTTGCTTTGCCTTCTGTGTGTTTAATTTGTGCAGTGCTTGGACCTCTGGCTCTGCTAGTCTCTTTTTCTGTTTTCAGTTGGTTTCTGCAGCCTTCTCTGTGTTTTCTATTAGGAGATGACACATTTTTGTACCCAGTTTTTAGATCATTCAGGGACCCCCCTCCCCCTATCTATAGGTCTTCGCTTGAGATTAACCTAGGATCGTCGGTGGGTCTATTCGCAAGGAATGGGTCGCCCACTCCATCATAGGGTATCAGCCTAGTCATAGTGCAGGGTCAATTTTCTCCCTTCTACCCTAGTCCTGTGTTGCAAATAGGTAACAGTAAACAGAGTACAAGCAAAACGGCATTACAATTGGACTATTTTGTAAATGCTCGTCGGAACTCATATTAAACAACATTGTTTTAACGATCAGTTTAAATTACTAGTTATTTGAGTTGATTTAGGATATGTATATATTCCCTTCTATTCATAAATAAATACATTTGAAATGTATCATTGGCCTTAGGCTGTGTGCACACGCTGCGGATTCCGCTGCGTTTCCGCAGCGGTTTTGGCCGCTGCGGACACGCAGCAGTTTTAGCTGCGGTGTACAGTACCATTCATTTGAATGGGAAAAAAAAAAACGCTGTGCCGACACTGCGGAAAAAACCGCTCGGATTTGCTGCGGTTTTGAATCCGCAGAAAGAATTGCATGTCAATTCTTTCTGCGGAAACCGCTGCGGGTTCCTATCTCCACCATTGTGGAGATAGTGAATCCGCAGGACCAAACCGCAGGCAAAACCGCAGATAATCCGCAGGTCTTTGGACCTGCGGATTATCTGCGGTTTTTGCAAAATCCGTGCAGATTAATCCGCAGCGGATTCCGCAGCGTGTGCACGTACCCTAAGACTACAAAGATCATAGCAGATATATGCTCCTGTAATTCCAAGAGTAGAAGAGAGATGGCAGAAAGGAGTTGAAAAATAAGGCCTTATTTCTTAGTAATGTTTCTTTTATATGGGATAGAGGGGAGGCGGGGAGGGAGAAGGTCGGGGCTGGACGCGTCAAAAAATATATATCAAAATCATTTCAAACAAAATGTTTCTATTTTTTTCCTCTGATTGTGCCTCTCCTGCTTTTGGCTTACAGATACTGATGTAAAATACTGACCAAGTACTGAATGTGTGAACGTGGCCTATGCTGCTTAATAGCATATTATTACTATAATATATTATTATTGCGCCATTTATTCCATGGCGCTTTACATGTGAAAATAGGTATACATAATAAAAAACAAGTACAATTATCTCGAACAAAACAAGTCCCCGACTTGCACAGGAGGAGAGAGGACCCTGCCTGCGAGGGCTCACAAACTACAAGCGATGGGTGAGGATAAAATAGGTGAGGGTAGAGCTGGTCAAGCAGCGGTTTGGTGAATCGGTGGTTACTGCAGGTTCTAGGCTTGTCGGAAGAGGTGAGTTTTCAGGTTCCAGTTGAAGGTTTCCACAGTAGGTGAGAGTCTGATATGTTGGGGTAGAGAGTTCCAGAGTAAAGGGAACGCACTGGAATAATCTTGTATGAGATTGTGCAAAAAGGAGATAAGAGGGGAGTAGAGATAGAGATCTTGTGAAGATCGGAGGTTGCGTGCAGGTAAGTACCGGGAGACTAGGTCACAAATGAATGGAGGAGACAGGTTGTGTATGGCTTTGTATGTCATGGTTAGCGTTTTAAACTGGAGTCTCTGGGCAATGGGAAGCCAGTGAAAAGCTTGACAGTTGAGGACAGGCCGGGGAATAGCAGGGGAAGAGATGGATTAGTCGGACAGCAGAGTTTTGGATAGATTGCAAGGGTGCGGGAGTGTTATAAGGGAGGCCACAGAGCAGGAGGTTGCAGTAGTCAAGGCGGGAGATGATGAGGGTGTTTTTGCAGATTCTTGATTAAGGAATGTGTGGAATCGGGAAATGTGTTTAAGATTAAGTCGTCAGGAAGTGGAAAAGGCTTGGATATGTGGTTTGAAGGAGAGATCAGAGTCAAGGATTACCCTGAGGCAGTGTGTCATGGTCTGTACTGAATTGGCGTCTATATTATTGCAACCACTAGGGGGCACAGAGGAAGATAACATAGTCAGATAACAGCCGGGGGTCGGTACACTGGAGAGGCAGTTCGGTAGCCGAGGATCAATCAGATAACGTAGTCAGATGACAGCCGGGGGTCGGTACACTGGAGAGGCAGTTGGGTAGCAGAGGATCAGCAGAAGGAAGAGCTTGACTAGAGGCTGAAAGCACAATAATCTCGCACTGCAGCAATCTCAAGGCCAGGTTTATATAGGACGTGTAATTAGCAATCAGAGGGCCAATTAGAGAACACAGGGTGGAGCCGATCAGGAATAACAATCACTTGTATCTGGGTTTTAGCAAGGAGCTGTCCAGCTGACTTGAATAGCTCAGGAGGTAGAGCTGCTAGGTCGTGGACAGGAGGTACTGGGTTTGATTCCTGACAGTACCCCCCTCTTCCAGGATGGCCTCTGGACATCTCGGGGCCTGGTTTATCTGGAAATCTCCGGTGAAAGGCTCTTGTAAGTCTAGAAGCATGAACGTTGTCCTCTGGTTCCCAAGAGTTTTCTTCCGGTCTGTAACCTTTCCATTGCACCAGATAATGTAAATTACTTCTAATTCTCCTAGTGTCCAGAATCCTGTCCATGATATATTCTTCTTCACCATGAACCTTTTCTGGTGGAGGAGGTGGCTGACTTCTTCCCGGAAATGGATTATCACAGAATGGTTTGAGTAAGGATACGTGGAATAGTGGGTGAATTCTCAGATTGCTTGAAAGTTTCAAACGGAAAGCAACTTGGTTAATTTGTGCCAAGATTTGAAAAGGTCCAGTGAATCTTTGACCCAATTTAGCAGATGGTACGTGAGTTTTTAAATTTTTAGTGGACAGCCAAACCTTGTCACCCACCTGAAAAGTAGGCGGGGCTCTCTGATGTCTATTTGCTGCTTTTTTATAGTCCTCCTGGGCCTTCTGCAACATCTCAATTAATTTCTTCTGAATCTTCTGCAAGTTTGCAAGTCTGTCAGTAACAGCAGGGATGGAAGTGTTAACTGGAAGGTTAGGAATCATCACTGGATGTAAGCCGTAGCAGGGGCGTATCTAGGGGGGGCAGCCGGGGCAGTTGCCCCGGGCGCAGCCAGGAGGGGGCACAGTCAGGCCGCCTAATGCAGCGGTCCGCAGTGTCCTCCCTGGCGGCTGCGTTCTGCCGCCCCCCCGGCCTGAGAGTCGGCGGTTCTCTGTGTCAGCTGTCAAGCTGTCAGCTGGCGCACAAAAGGTGCGTGTGCCGGCTCCCAGGGAACAATTGTACTGGCGTCTATACAGACGTCAGTACAATTGAAGCTCTAACTCCTGGGCCAGAGCGACGTCAGCAGTGTGAACAGGTCTTATGATCACGCTGCGGATGGGTCGCCCTCCCAGGGCCGTGGGGTACTTGGTACCAGGCCGGTGTCAGGGGGATGTGTCACAGCAGCAGTGAACCAGTCTGTGGCCCTGGGCGCCCAAGTAATCAGGGGTGTTGAATGGTGGTTTGTAGTTAATGGAATAGTTCATGACGCCACCTGTGGTGTTCAGCAAGTGGGATGTTGGGCCGACGCTGCATGCAGATCCTCTGGGGCTGGTGTTGTGTTGAAGCCAAGATGGTGAAGCTCCCCACAGGTGGAGCTGTAGCCCCAGGGCAGTGTAGATGTAGGGGCAGAGGAGAGGTGCAGGCGGTGTAGAAGCTGATACCCAGATGTAGTGGTACAGGGTGTGTTGGCGCAGGAATAATTGGAGAACACCAGGGCGTGCAGTTCCAAAGCTTTACTCACAGTCTGTAGCACACACAGATGCCTGCCTCCGTGCTGTGTCCTCCGGGTCAGGGACTCAGTCAGCCTCCAGATCAGATGGAATGCTCCCTTCCAACACTCCGCCAACATGTGCCTTTCTGAACGTCTCATCTTATAGCGCCTTTAAGTGTGAAGTACTCCTAGTACTGAGTTACACTGGAGTGCCTCCTGACAGATGTTCACAAGAACTCTACTTGTACGGCAGACAGCTGTAGCCTGCTTCGGGGACTCCTCTCTCCTGAGTCCCGGCTCACTATTCATGTTGCTGTTGTGCCCCCAAGTCTTAGATGGAAGTAGTGCATTTACAGCCCACTACTCCACCGGTGTCTGCTGCAGGACCTTCAGTATCCATACAACCTCGGGGACCGGGCCCCGGCCTTGCGCTTAGAACTTCTAGGCAGGGTTCTCCTCTAACCCACGTCCTCTCTGTTCCCTTTTACTCCTTCGTTCCGTACTAATCCCTCTCTCGCATAGAAGATCAGGTTTCAGTCCAATGTCTTTCTCCTTCTTTCCTTTCCTGTGCCAGCTGGCTCAGATCACTGAGGCAGCTGCAGCACTCCTTCCTCCATCCCTCTTCCAGGGAACCTCACTCCTCTCTGAGTGACTCTCTCTGACTCACTGACTGACTGAGTACCTAAACCTTCCCGCTCTTTATGTATTCTAAACTCCACCCGCCTCCCAGCATGTTTCGTGTTCCAAGCAGGGAGCCACCAAAGGTGCTCTGCTACACTCCAAGCAGGGAGCCACAATGTGGCTTTGCTGAACTACCATGTTGTGTGGGATGCGAGTGTTGGAGCGTGGTTAGAAGCCACCAACTCACCTGGATGGTGGGGTACACGCTGCAAGTTCAAGGTCCATAGCGCTTCCTGCCCCAGTTGCAGGCTGCGCGTCCGCTGGGCTATTTCTTCCTCCAGCTGCTGGCGATTCATCTCGGACACTGGGTTGGAGCCTTCAGCCATGGCGCCAAGGAGATGCGGCATGACCTCCCTGCGCTCCGCAGGCCTCCTCCCGTCTCTCTCCAAAATGGCGTTCTGGCGTTCTTCTTGTCTCGGCCCATTTCCCGCCACTGGCTTCTGCCCCTCCTTCTTGGGGCGGTGTCTTCTTCCAGCGCCTCCATACCAAGCCAGTATACGAACCCCTCGGGGGGGTGGGCCATGTTGCCGTTGCATAGTAATTCAGGCAGGGGAGGCCCAGGACAGTTTGCGGTCTTTTCTTAGGACCTCCTATGTTGTCACGCCCTTCTTCACCACGCCAGCGGCCATTTTTAACATTCATTTTACAGTCTATCAAATTGGGTCTTCTGCACATTCTCAAAAGTTTTAAGTCTAACAAATCTTAGGCACACAGAACCCGATGGCATCGGGTCTCGTCATCCCGTTCGTGATGCCAAATTGGGTCGCCCTCCCAGGGCCGTGGGGTACTTGGTACCGGGCTGGTGTCAGGGGGATGTTCCATAGCAGCAGTGACCCGGTCCGTGGCCCTGGGCGCCCAAGTAATCAGGGGTGTTGAATGGTGGTTTGTAGTTAATGGAATAGTTCGTGACGCCACCTGTGGTGTTCGGCAAGTGGGATGTTGGGCCGACGCTGCATGCAGATCCTCTGGGGCTGGTGGTGTGTTGCAGCCAAGATGGTGAAGCTCCCCACAGGTGGAGCTGTAGCCCCAGGGCAGTGTAGATGTAGGGGCAGAGGAGAGGTGCAGGCGGTGTAGAAGCTGATACCCAGATGTAGTGGTACAGGGTGTGCTGGCGCAGGTATAATTGGAGGACACCAGGGCGTGCAGTTCCAAAGCTTTACTCACAGTCTGTAGCACACACAGATGCCTGCCTCCGTGCTGTGTCCTCCGGGTCAGGGACTCAGTCAACCTACAGATCAGATGGAATGCTCCTGTCATGGTTAGGACATGGTTAATGTCCTGTTCTCACAGGGTTAACTTTTGCCGGCCTCTCTTTAGATCTGGGAGGGGTATTTATATTAACTCCAAACTAGCATTCTCTGTCAGTTATACTGCTGTTCTGGTGTGTCTGACCCCTGGTGTGCGTGTACTCTGCGTTGTTTGTTTGCTTCCCGTGTATGACCCAGCTTGTTCCTTCACTCTGTACTCCGTCTCTCGTTTTTGTACTATTGTCTTTTCTGGTTCTGACCTCCTGGCTTGGCTAGCGTTACTCCGTTACTGTTTACCCCTATTGTACCGTCTAATGCCCATTCTGGTTTTCTGACTTGATTGGACGTTACGTAGTCATTTACCTGGATGACATCTTGATTTACTCTGAGGACAGTCAGTCACACTTGCATCATCTGCGTACGGTGCTTATGAGACTCCGGGAGAACCATTTGTATGCTAAGCTGGAGAAGTGCTCATTTTTTATACAAGAACTGTCTTTTCTGGGTGTAATTGTATCCGGGGAGGGATTCCGCATGGATCCAGGGAAGGTTCAGGCCTTTACAGATTGGGGGCAGCATCATGACCTGAAGGGGTTTCAGCGATTTCTGGGCTTCGCTAATTATTATAGGAAGTTCATTAAAGGGTTCTCGCAGGTGGTAAAACCCTTGACGGACCTCACTCTTAAAGGGGCAGATGTAAAAAATTGGTCCGTGGCCGCAAAAAATTCCTTCCTGGCATTAAAGAAATGTTTTACTACAGCCCCTGTGTTGGTACAACCGAGATTCGTCAAGACCTTTTATCGTCGAGGTCGACGCTTCGGAGGTGGGGGTGGGGGCAGTATTGTCACAGGGCCCCTCTACCCTGACTAACCTCAAACCCTGTGCCTTTTTCTCTAAGAAGTTCTCTTCGGCCGAGAGAAACTATGATGTCGGTAACAGGGAATTGTTAGCAGTTAAATTGGCCTTCGAAGAATGGAGGCATTTTTTCGAGGGGGCCGCTCATCCCATTACGGTCATCACTGATCATAAAAACCTGGCCTATATCGAGTCTGCTAAGAGATTGACCCCCAGACAGGCTCGGTGGGCACTTTTTTTTCTCGATTTCATTTTACCATCACGTTCCGACCAGGGTCTAAAAATGTAAAGGCAGATGCCTTATCCCGAAGTTTTGATTCTGTGTCCCCTCCAGAACCTCCTTCCTCCATTCTTCAACCGGGAGTGGTTGTAGCCGAAATCTCCTCTGAGTTACAGAGAGAGATTCTGGAAGCACAAGCACAAGCTCCCAGGAATAAACCCCCAAGTAAATTATTTGTACCCGAACAATTCCGTCCCACATTCCTTCAAGAATTTCATGACTCTGTGTTAAGTGCACACCCTGGTATTGCAGCTACCCGGGGGGGCAGTAGCTCGGGGTTTTTGGTGGCCCTCTATGGGTACTGATATAAAAAGGTTTGTGAATACCTGTGGGGTGTGCGCGCACTCTAAAAGCTCTCAGGTCCGGCCGGCCGGGGAATTGGTGCCTTTGCCAATTCCGGATAAACCATGGACACACCTGTCCATGGACTTTATCACTAACCTTCCACCTTCCAAGGGCAACTCAGTGGTATGGGTAGTGGTTGATAGATTTCCTAAGCAAGCCCACTTTGTGCCATTACCTGCATTACCATCCGCTGAAACCTTGGCCCGCTTGTTTATACAGCACATTTTTCGACTACATGGAGTGCCTGTGAACGTGGTCTCAGACAGGGATGTGCAATTTGTGGCCAGGTTTTGGAGAGCATTTTGTATGAAGTTGGGGGTCACGTTGTCATTCTCCTCTGCCTATCACCCGGAATCCAACGGACAAACGGAACGCACCAACCAGTCATTGCAGCAGATTCTGAGAGGCCTGGCCTCCTCCAGACAGGAAGACTGGTGTGAGGTATTACCCACGGCAGAATTTGCATTCAACTGTCGGATTAATCAGTCTACCGGAAAGTCTCCCTTTCTGGTCAATTATGGGTTTGTTCCCCAGTTTGGGGAATTTTCACGTATGGATTCGGATTGCCCTGGTGCCGAGGGGATGGTACAACAATTAAAAACCCTCTGGAAGGAGGTACAGGGGAACATCTCCAAAGCCCAGAAGAAGTTCAAACATTTTGCAGACAGGAGGAGGGGGGTGGTTCCTGCGTTGACAGTGGGGGAAAAAGTCTGGTTGTCCACCCGTAACATCAAACAAAATACCCTCTATGAAGTTGGGCCCCAAATTTATTGGCCCATACAAGATTGTAGAGGTGATCAACCCGGTGGCATACAGATTACAGTTGCCCACCTCCTTCAAAATATCTAACGTCTTCCACAGGTCCCTATTAAAACCTGTGGGGACAGTTAGAGAAGATCCCTCATCTGTGGCTCCACCAGTGTTGGTAGAGGGTCAACTGTTGTGAGTTCATTTTCCCCTTCACCGTCGATGTCTGATGAACTACCTCTTCTGGTGAAGGAAGGTAGTGAGGCTGATTACCAAACACCTGATCTGGTAGATGATGACTGGGTAACAGGAACTTCTGACTGGATATAAGGCAGCCGACGCCCTTCTGAGTCGCTGGTGATTTCTCTGCTGGATTCTTGGAGACCAGTCTGACTCCTGCTTCCCAAAGATAAGTCATTGCTGTGCATTGGCTGGTCATCCAGGTATTTTTGGTACTAGAGATTTGGTGAGTCTGTCTTTTTGGTGGCCCGCCTTGTCTCGTGATGTCAGGAATTTTGTGCAGTCATGTGGGACTTGCTCTTGGTCTAAACCTTGTTCTCGCTCTAGTGGGTTGTTGATGCCTTTGCCGGTGCCCAGGAGGCCATGGACCCATATTTCAATGGATTTTATCTCTGATATGCCTGTCTCTCAGAGAATGACTGTTATTTGGGTGATTTGTGATAGATTCTCTAAGATGGTCCATCTTGTACCACTCCCTAAGTTGCCATCTTCCTCAGAGTTGGTGCCCTTGTTTTTGCAACAGGTGGTTCACTTGCACGGGATTCCTGAGAAAATTGTATCTGACAGAGGAGTTCAGTTTGTGTCTAGATTTTGGAGGACTTTCTGTTCCAAGCTGGGAATTCAGTTGTCCTTCTCCTCTGCGTTTCACCCTCAGACTAATGGGCAGACGGAGAGAACAAACCAGACTTTGGAGTCGTATTTGAGATGTTTTATTTCTGCTGATCAGGATGATTGGGTTTCATTTTTGCCCTTGGCCGAATTTGCTTTAAATAATAGAGCTAGTTCTGCCACTTTGATGTCACCTTTTTTTTGTAACTTTGGGTTTCATCCTCTATTCTCTTCAGGGCAGGTGGAGCCTTCTGCCTGCCCAGGTGTTGACACTGTGGTGGAGAGAATGCACCAGATCTGGGACCAAGTGGTGGATAAGTTGTCTCTCTCCCAGGAAAAGGCCCAGCGGTTTTCCAACGGGCATTGGACCATTGGTCCCCAGTTTAAGGTTGGTGATATGGTTTGGTTGTCATCAAAGAATATCGCTATGAAGGTGGCTTCTCCAAAGTTTAAACCTAGATTTATTGGACCTTACAAGATTTTGGAGATTCTTAATCCAGTCTCTTTTCGATTGGCTCTTCCTGTTACATTTAAGATCCATAACGTGTTTCATAAGTCTCTGTTAAAGAGGTTTTTTGAGCCAGTAGTTTCTGTGGTGGCACCTCCTGACCCGGTATTGGTTGAAGGTAATGTGGAATATGAGGTTGAGAAGATACTGGATTCTCGCCTGGCTAGACGGAGACTCCAGTATTTGGTTAAATGGAAGGGTTATGGCCAGGAGGATAATTCTTGGGTCCCTGCATCCGATATTCATGCCGAAAGATTGGTTTGTGCCTTTCATCGGGCCCATCCTGATCGCCCTGGTGGCGTGGATGAGGGTTCGGTGACCCCTCCTCAAGGGGGAGGTACTGTTGTGAGTTCATTTTCCCCTTCACCGTCGATGTCTGATGAACTCCCTCTTCTGGTGAAGGAAGGTAGTGAGGCTGATTACCAAACACCTGATCTGGTAGATGATGACTGGGTAACAGGAACTTCTGACTGGTTATAAGGCAGCCGACGCCCTTCTGAGTCGCTGGTGATTTCTCTGTTGGATTCTTGGAGACCAGTCTGACTCCTGCTTCCCAAAGATAAGTTTTTGCTCTTCTATTGAACTTATTAGTTTTGTTTTGTTTACCTAGTTTTTTGGAGTTCAGCCATCCCCGTTCGGGGGTGTGCTGAGTTCCATTTTTGTCTGTGATCAGTTTGTCTCTTTGCTCTGTCTTCAGAATTTACCTGAGTGCTGATATAGTCTTTTTGAAGTCCTAGCGACTTCAGGGCCTGTTTTTCCTATCAGACAGTTGGGACATTTTTTGGTAGGGTTTTTTACGGATTGTAGACAGCAGCTTTTCTATCCTGTTCTTTTGAGTTAGCTTGGTCCCCATCGTTTGCTCAACCTATCTTTCTATCTGTGTCAGTGTTTTCATCTTGCTTCACCGTCATTATATGTTGGGGGCTTCCTATTGCTTTGGGGTCTGCTCTGGGGCAGTTTAGTTTTCCCCTTTCTTTCTTTAGGCCTATTTAGTTCTTCAGCTGTGATCGAGGGGTCTAGGGCATCGTAGGAACCCCCCATGGCTACTGTTAGTTGTTGTGGATAGGATCAGGGGTCTGCAATCCGATAGCTACCAACCTCTCCGGTTTTCTGGACTTAGCTTGTATTTTTGTTTTTTCCTCCTTCGGTGACTCATTCATAAAGTCAACTGGAGTACGAGGTAGGGCGCATCGTTGATTCACGGTGGGTGCGCCGGAGACTTCAGTACCTTATCCATTGGAAGGGATATTCCGTTGAGGATCGGTCGTGGGTTCCGGCCAGTTCGGTGCACGCTGATCGACTGGTGCGGGCTTTTCATGCCAGGTACCCTGAGAAACCTGGGGGTCCAGTGGCCCCCCATTAAGAGGGGGGTACTGTCATGGTTAGGACATGGTTAATGTCCTGTTCTCACAGGGTTAACTTTTGCTGGCCTCTCTTTGGATCTGGGAGGGGTATTTATACTAACTCCAAACTAGCATTCTCTGTCAGTTATATTGCTGTTCTGGTGTGTCCGACCCCTGGTGTGCGTGTACTCTGCGTTGTTTGTTTGCTTCCCGTGTATGACCCGGCTTGTTCCTTCACTCTGCACTCCGTCTCTCGTTTTTGTACTATTGTCTTTTCTGGTTCTGACCTCCTGGCTTGGCTATCGTTACTCCGTTACAGTTTACCCCTATTGTACCGTCTAATGCCCATTCTGGTTTTCTGATCTATTGCTACGTCCTGACTATCCATTCTGTCTAATCCTTTGGTACTGTATTGCTATCTCATGCTTTGACCTCGGCTTGATCTGGTTTCTGTCTCTGTCTATGCCCATTGGTAACATTGTCCTGTAGTTACCTTTCTAGGAGTTTCCCTGCAGCTCCTAGCTCTGTGGAGCTTAAGCCACGCCCCAGCAGTCACGTGCTTCAGGTCCTGGAGCATGCATTGTCACCACTGCTGCCCGCTCCGCAGGTATCTTTGTGCACAGTCTTTGTACTCAGGACACACGCACTGGCTCAGTGAGCAAGTGCAGTGCGGTGTTCCTGACAGCTCCCTTCCAACACTCCGCCAACATGTGCCTTTCTGAACGTCTCCTCTTATAGCGCCTTTAAGTGTGAAGTACTCCTAGTACTGAGTTACACTTGAGTGCCTCCTGACAGATGTTCCCAAGAACTCTACTTGTACGGGAGACAGCTGTAGCCTGCTTCGGGGACTCCTCTCTCCTGAGTCCCGGCTCACTATTCACGTTGCTGTTGTGTCCCCAAGTCTTAGATGGGAGTAGTGCATTTACAGCCCACTACTCCACCGGTGTCTGCTGCAGGACCTTCAGTATCCATACAACCTCGGGGACCGGGCCCCGGCCTTGCGCTTAGAACTTCTAGGCAGGGTTCTCCTCTAACCCACGTCCTCTCTGTTCCTTTTTACTCCTTCGTTCCGTACTAATCCCTCTCTCATAGAAGATCAGGTTTCAGTCCAATGTCTTTCTCCTTTCCTTTCCTGTGCCAGCTGGCTCAGATCACTGTGGGGGGTTTAATGTGTGTAGGGGGTTAATGAGTGGGGATGGGGGTTAATGTGTGTGGGGGGTTAATAAATGGGGATGGGGGTTAATGTGTGGGGGTTAATGAGTGGGGATGGGGGTTAATGAGTGGGGATGGGGGTTAATGTGTGTGGGGGTTAATGAGGGGATGGGGGTTAATTTGTGGGGGGTTAGTGTGTGGGGGGTTAATGAGTGGGGATTGGGGTTAATGTGGGGAAGGGGGTTAATGAGTGGGGGGGTTAATGTGTGGGGGGTTAATGAGTGGGGATGGGGGGTTAATGAGTGGGGATGGGGGTTAATGTGTGGGGGTGGTTAATGAGGGAATAGGGGTTAATTTGTGGGGGGTTATTGTGTGTGGGGGGTTAATGAGTGGGGATGGGGGTTAATGTGTGTGGGGGGTTAATCAGTGGGGATGGGGGTTAATGTGTGTGGGGGTTAATGAGGGGATGAGGGTTAATGTGTGGGGGTTAATGAGTGGGGATGGGGGTTAATGTGTGGGGGCTTAATGAGGGGATGGGGGTTAATTTGTGGGGGGTTAATGTGGGGATGGGGGTTAATGTGGGGAAGGGGTTAATGAGTGGGGGGTTAATGAGTGGGGATGGGGGTTAATGTGTGTGGGGGTTAATGAGGGAATGGGGGTTAATTTGTGTGGGGTTAGTGTGTGGGGGTTAATGAGTGGGGATGGGGGTTAATGTGTGTGTGGGGGGTTAATGAGTGGGGATGGGGTTAATGTGTGGGGGGTTAATCAGTGGGGATGGGGGTTAATGTGTGTGGGGGTTAATGAGGGGAAGGGGGTTAATTTGTGGGGGGTTAATGTGGGGATGGGGATTAATGTGGGGAAGGGGGTTAATGAGTGGGGGGGTTACTGAGTGGGGATGGGGGTTAATGTGTGGGGGTTAATGAGAGGATGTGGTTAATTTAGGGGGGGTTAATGTGTGTAGAGGGTTAATGAGTGGGAATGGGGGTTAATGTGTGGGGGGTTAATGTGTGGGGGGTTAATGAGTGGGGATGGGGTTAATGTGTGTGGGGGGTTAATGAGTGGGGATGGGGGTTAATGAGTGGGGATGTGGGTTACTGTGTGGGGGGGTTAATGAGGGGATGGGGTTAATTTGTGTGGGGGGTTAATGAGTGGGGATGAGGGTTAATGTGTGGGGGGGTTAATGAGGGGATGGGGTTAATTTGTGGGGGGTAAATGAGTGGGAATGGGGAATAATGTGTGGGGGGTACATAATGTGTGGGGGATTTGGGAGTAGGGATGGGGGGTTATTTAATGTGTGGGGGGATTTGGAGTGGGGTTGGGGAGTTATTTAATGTGTGGGAGGATTTGGAGTGGGGATGGGGGTTATTTAATGTGTGGGGGGATTTGGAGTGAGGATGGGGGGTTATTTAATGTGTGGGGGATTTGGAGTGGGGATGGGGGGTTATTTAATGTGTTTGAGGGATTTGGAGTGGGGATGGGGGGTTATTTAACGTGTGTGAGGGATTCGGAGTGGGGATGGGGGTTATTTAATGTGTGTGAGGGATATGGAGTGGGGATGGGGGATTTAATGTGTGTGGGGGGATTTGGAGTGGGGATGGGGGATTTAATGTGTGTGAGGGATGGGGGATTTATTGTGTGTGGGGAGATTTGAGGACACAAAATGAAGAGTATGTATGAGGAAACAGTATGCGTGATGGGTACAGACAGTATGGGGAGCGAACGGGTTAATGTTTGTGGACACAGTATGGGGAGTGAGGGTGATGGGATGTGTGCAGACACAGTATGGGGAGTCGGGGGTATGTGTGAGCAGACAGTATAGAGAGTGAGGGGGTAAATATATGAGGAGACAGTATGGTGAACAGAGGGATGTTAGAGGAGACAGTATGAGGAGGGAGGGGAATAGTGTGAGGCGACAGTATATTGCAGACATTTTTATTTAGGAGCATTATAATGACACTTCTATCTTTAAGGGGATCGTGTGGAGATTTGCTGCAGAAGACCGGAGAAGATGGACGTCTGCAGAGACGACTGTGGATGAGAAAACTCATCATGGGGTCTTGACAAGAAGAAGAAAAGGAGACCGACTCCAGAGACAATGTCATCTATAAGGTACCTGGATGTAAATATTATTTGTGATACTGACTAATTCTCATGTTTTTATTTGTTAGGAACATTAAAGGGGTTGTCCAGGTTTGTGCTGAGTCTGCAGTCATTCTATGTGACTGCAGACTTCTGAATTCTCACAGTGCTCACTGAACGCTGTCAGGATTCTCTCGTGCCGGTAATTTACATACATGCGGTCACATGCTGACTAGACATGTGTGGCCTCACTCAATGAAAATGAACAGAGCGAGGCCGGGCACGTCTAGTTGGAATGTGGCCAGAAGTATACAAATCACATACAGTGGGGCAAAAAAGTATTTAGTCAGTCAGCAATAGTGCAAGTTCCACCACTTAAAAAGATGAGAGGCGTCTGTAATTTACATCATAGGTAGACCTCAACTATGGGAGACAAACTGAGAAAAAAAAATCCAGAAAATCACATTGTCTGTTTTTTTTTTCATTTTATTTGCATATTATGGTGGAAAATAAGTATTTGGTCAGAAACAAAATTTCATCTCAATACTTTGTGATATATCCTTTGTTGGCAATGACAGAGGTCAAACGTTTTCTGTAAGTCTTCACAAGGTTGCCACACACTGTTGTTGGTATGTTGGCCCATTCCTCCATGCAGATCTCCTCTAGAGCAGTGATGTTTTTGGCTTTTCGCTTGGCAACACAGACTTTCAACTCCCTCCAAAGGTTTTCTATAGGGTTGAGATCTGGAGACTGGCTAGGCCACTCCAGGACCTTGAAATACTTCTTACGAAGCCACTCCTTCATTGCCCTGGCGGTGTGCTTTGGATCATTGTCATGTTGAAAGACCCAGCCACGTTTCATCTTCAATGCCCTTGCTGATGGAAGGAGGTTTGCACTCAAAATCTCACGATACATGGCCCCATTCATTCTTTTATGTACCCGGATCAGTCGTCCTGGCCCCTTTGCAGAGAAACAGCCCCAAAGCATGATGTTTCCACCACCATGCTTTACAGTAGGTATGGTGTTTGATGGATGCAACTCAGTATTCTTTTTCCTCCAAACACAACAAGTTGTGTTTCTACCAAACAGTTCCAGTTTGGTTTCATCAGACCATAGGACATTCTCCCAAAACTCCTCTGGATCATCCAAATGCTCTCTAGCAAACTTCAGACGGGCCCGGACATGTACAGGCATAAGCAGTGGGACACGTCTGGCACTGCAGGATCTGAGTCCATGGTGGCGTAGTGTGTTACTTATGGTAGGCCTTGTTACATTGGTCCCAGCTCTCTGCAGTTCATTCACTAGGTCCCCCCGCGTGGTTCTGGGATTTTTGCTCACCGTTCTTGTGATCATTCTGACCCCACGGGGTGGGATTTTGCGTGGAGCACCAGATCGAGGGAGATTATCAGTGGTCTTGTATGTCTTCCATTTTCTAATTATTGCTCCCACAGTTGATTTTTTCACTCCAAGCTGGTTGGCTATTGCAGATTCAGTCTTCCCAGCCTGGTGCAGGGCTACAATTTTGTTTCTGGTGTCCTTTGACAGCTCTTTGGTCTTCACCATAGTGGAGTTTGGAGTCAGACTGTTTGAGGGTGTGCACAGGTGTCTTTTTATACTGATAACAAGTTTAAACAGGTGCCATTACTACAGGTAATGAGTGGAGGAAAGAGGAGACTCTTAAAGAAGAAGTTACAGGTCTGTGAGAGCCAGAAATCTTGATTGCTTGTTTCTGACCAAATACTTATTTTCCACCATAATATGCAAATAAAATGAAAAAAAAACAGACAATGTGATTTTCTGGATTTTTTTTTCTCAGTTTGTCTCCCATAGTTGAGGTCTACCTATGATGTAAATTACAGACGCCTCTCATCTTTTTAAGTGGTGGAACTTGCACTATTGCTTACTGACTAAATACTTTTTTGCCCCACTGTACTTGTGCTGACATGACTGTATATCTGCAAGGGAGAATCCTAAAAGTGTGCAGTGCATTAGTTGTGAGAATTCGGAAGACTGCAATGTCAGGATTCAGCTCTGCAGGTTCCAGTGTCATCACATAGACACTTCACTCATATGTGATTTTCATAGTTATGGTCCTGTGACAACAAGCTACTCTTCCTGCTTTCAGTTTTTTACTGAACATTGAGAGGATTAGGGAGAGCAGCTCGTGGGTACATGACTAACTGTGCAAGTCGCATATGTACTTGAGGGGGGGGGCGCCGAACCAAATTCTTGCCCCGGGTGCCAGAAAGCCTAGATATGCCTCTGAGCCATAGTTAGCATAAAATGGACTTTGGGATGTAGAACTGTGTTTTGAATTGTTATAAGCAAATTCAGCTGTCGCTAAATAGTCCACCCAGTCATCTTGAAGGTATGAAATAAAGCAGCGGAGGTATTGTTCGAGAGTCTGGTTAGTCCTTTCCATCTGACCGTTGGATTGAGGGTGGAATACAGTAGACAAATTAACAGTCACTCCCAGAACTGTACAGAAGCTCTTCCAAAACCTCGATGTGAATGTCAGGAATTCCATGCAGCCTAAATACTTCTGTATGCATTAATTCTGCGGTTTGTTCCGCTGTAGGAATCCCTTTAGTTGGGATGAAGTGGGCCATTTTTGTGAGTCGATCCACCACAGCAAGGATCACAGTCATCTCTTTAGAAGGAGGTAGATCCACGATAAAATCCATTGAGATTGATCCCCAAGGCCTGGATGGAATTGGAAGGGGTTGAAGAAGTCCTAGCGGAGAAGATCGTGGTGTTTTGTTTCGTGCGCATGTTAAGCAGGAGGAAACATACTTCTTCACATCGTTCGTACAACTAGGCCACCAAAATGAACGAAGCAGTAGTTCTTGGGTCTTCTTAACTCCAGGGTGTCCTGCAAGTTTAGAATCATGGACTAGTTTTGAGAACTTCCAGTCGTACAGCTCCAGGAACATATATTCTGCGGTTCAGCATCCAAAACCCATCCTTAAAAGAGAGATTGACATCCTTCGGGGGATGGTCAAGAATAGGGTTATCTTGGTATCCATCTTTAATCTTGGTATAAAAAACTTTAGAGTCCAGTATTCCCCAAAAATTTTTAGGGTATAGAATGGTACCGTCAGAGTTTGACCTCTCCTGAGGTTCAGAAAAAATCCTGGACAGTGCATCAGCCTTGACATTTTTTGATCCAGGCCGATAGGAAATTATAAAATTAAATCTGGAGAAAAAAAAGGCCCATCGTGCTTGTCTTGCAGACAATCTTTTAGCTGTACAGATGAACTCCAGATTCTTGTGGTCAGTGAGGACAGTCACTGGATGATTGGCACCTTCCAAAAGGTGTCTCCATTCGGAGAAGGCAGCTTTAATGGCTAACAGTTCTTTATTTCCGATATCATAGTTCCTTTCTGCAGATGACATGGTGTAAGATAGAAATGCACATGGGTGAAGTTGCATCTTGTCTCCAACTCGCTGAGATAACACGGCTCCTACCGCAGCGTCTGAGGCGTCCACTTCCACAACAAAAGGTAATTCCGGATTTGGATGGACAAGTATGGGTGCAGAAGTAAAAAAGAGTTTTTAATTTGTCAAAAGTCTCCTGTGCCTCAGAAGACCAAAAAAAGCCTTGGTTTTTTTTGTAAGGTGATTGGTAAGATGATCCTTGAGAAGTTTTTTATAAATCTCCTGTAGAAATTGGCAAAACCTATAAAGCGCTGAACGTCCTTTAAATTTCTTGAAGTAGGCCAGTCAACTATCGCATTGATTTTGCTAGAATCCATGCACAGACCTTCTGGGGAGATGATATATCCTAAAAATTGAATCTTGGATTGTTTAAACTCACACTTTTTGAGTTTGATGTAGAGATGGTTCTCCTGTAGACGTTCCAAGACTAATTGGACTTGCTTGGGATGTTCCTCCAAGGTATCTGAAAATATAAGAATGTCATCCAGATAAGCAACAACAAATTGGTCCAAGAAATCTCGTAAAAAATCATTGATGAAATGCTGAAAGGTGGCCAAGGCGTTGGTAAGGTCAAGGGGCATGACCAGATACTCAAAATGTCCATATCTTGTTCTGAAAGCAGTTTTCCACTCATCCCCTGGGCGAATCCGTATGAGATTGTAAGCCCCTCTTAGATCCAGCGTGGTAAAGATCTTTGCAGAACGGAGTCTTTCAAATAACTCAGGAATTAAGGGAAGTGGGTAGCGGTTTTTGACTGTAATTTTATTTAATTCTCTGTAATCGATGCATGGCCGCAGAGTGGAGTCTTTCTTTTCTACAAAGAACAAAGGTGCCCCGGCTGGAGATGTGAAAGGTTGATTGAAGCCCTTCTCCAAATTCTCATCAAGGTATGCCCTAATACTTTTAATTCTGGTTCAGAAAGGTTATATATCCGCCCAAATGGAATGTTTGTTCCAGGAAGCAATTCAATGGGGCAGTCATAAGGACGATGAGGAGGCAATTGATCAGCTTTTCTATTACTGCAAACATCAGAGAACTGTTGATACTGAGGTGGCAGTTTATTTTCATTCCGATGAGAAATTTCTGAGACTGTGGTTTGTTTAAAAACAGGTGGATTACTATGGCAATTGTTCTTACAGTACTCAGATGGAAAACTAATGGTCCTTGATGCCCAATTGATAGAAGGATTATGAACAGAAAACCAGGGGATTCCTAGAATCACTGGAAATTTCGGAGACGAAATATGGTGAAAACTGACAGCTTCATGATGGTTAGGTTCAATAGAAATCTCAAGATCAATTGTCTCATGCGTAACAGGTCCAGAAGATAAGGGTGAACCGTCCACTGTTTCCATTTTAATAGGCATGAATTTGGTCCTACTTGAAATATTATTGTCGAGTGTGAATTTTAGTCCATAAAATTTCCTCCTGCTCCGGAATCTAACAAGGCAGAACAATGTATTTTTGGGTGCCCATTATGACCTGAATGGGGATGACAAAATGAGATGATGACGAAGGTATTTTTTCTTTATTTTGTGTTACCGATGAGATGGTCTGCATAACTGGATCTGGCTGTTGAAAAAGGTCCAAATTGCTTGCAGACCTGGTGTTTGTGAAGTCTATAGTCCTCTTGTTAGGAAAATTAATGGCAAAATATCCAGAGCCCCCACAATAGAGGCATAGGTTCTCCGCATGTCGCCTCTCCTTCTCTTGGGCTGGGAGAGGTTTTCGGATGACATCAATTTGCATGGGTTCAGACGCATTTTCCGTTCCTTGTTGATGGTTTGCTGCTGAAAAGGAGAACGCCGGATTATTTTCAAGGACCCGCAGTCTTTCCTTTCTGCGTTCAGTAAGTCTCTGATCAATTCGGATGCATAATTGAATAAAGTCCTCCAAATGATCTGGGGTTCCGACCCTGGCAAGCTCGTCCTTCACTAGCTCTGATAATCCTCGACGAAATTGACTCCTCTGGGCTGCTGGATTCCATGTGGTGTCGGCCACCCAGCGGCAGAATTCTTATGTGTATTCAGCAACCGAACGTCGTCCTTGACGTAAATTATGCAATCTGGTTTCTGCTGTGGCACAGCGATTTGGGTCATCAAAAACTTGATCCATAGCTGTGATGAAGGAATCTAAGTTATTGAGGAGGTCACAGTTCTTTTCCATATATGGTGAGGCCCAATCAAGTGCTTCATCAGTCAGGAGGTTAATCATGAACAGCACTTTTTTCCTGTCACTGGTAAAAGGAGCAGGTTGCATTTGGAAGTAAATCCAGCATTGCTTGAGGAATCCTCGATAATGCTGACGATTCCCACTGAACTTGGCAGGCAGCAGCATCCGTGCATTTGAGTCTGAGCTTGAATTGCGCACATCCAGGAGTTGCCTTTGTAACTCAATTATTTCCTGCTTTTGACCCGATACCACGGTTTGTAACTTATAAAATTTTTCTTGGTAGGTGGTACCAAAGTTTTGAAGTTCAGCAACTTGCTGCCTCAAGGTTGTTACAACAGACTCCATTTTAGAACGAGATTTTTCTGTCACAGTCTGTACTGAATTGGAGTCTATATTATTGCAACCACTAGGGGGCACAGAGGCAGATAACGTAGTCAGATGACAGCCGGGGTCGGTACACTGGAGAGGCAGTTCGGTAGCAGAGGATCAAGCAGATAACATGTCAGATGACAGCCAGGGGTCGGTACACTGGAGAGGCAGTTCGGTAGCAGCGGATCAGCAGAAGGAAGCGCTTGACTACAGGCTGGATGCACAATAATCTTGCACTGCAACAATCTCAAGGCCAGGTTTATATAGGGCGTGCAATTAGCAATCAGAGGGCAAATTAGAGAACACAGGGTGGAGCCGATCAGGAACAACAGTCACTTGTATCTGGGTTTTAGCAAGGAGCTGTCCAGCTGACTTGAATAGCTCAGGAGGTAGAGGTGGGTTCGATTCCTGACACAGTGAACTTGCGTGGTGAGATGAGGGAAGCATGATCAATTCTGTTTTGTCCGCTATCTCATCCTTCTTCTCTGCTAGATTTCTAAAACTTAACATAAGTTTTAGAAATCTAGCAGAGAAGAAGGATGAGATAGCGGACAAACGTGGAATTCTGGTTAGTAAGGAGGTGATATCGTTTCCAAAGAGGTAGATCATTGGTAGATTTTTCAGAGGTTGTACTGATGACCTCTCCTTTGGACAAATCATCAATATCAGAACAATGGGGTTCAGACATTTGGCACTTACCGATTAGCTGTCTGCTTCTCCTGCATCTGCTGGATGTAAATAGTGTAAACTAAAGTGAATAGGAGCTGATCTGCAGTACCTGAGAAAGGCACTACACTGTACCAAACTGCGCGAGTGTAATAATTTAGACTTAGGGTGTGTGCACACGCTGCAGATTCTGCTGCCGTTCCGCAGCGGATATGGCCGCTGCGGATCCGCAGCAGTTTTTGCTGCGTTGTGTACAGTACCATAATATGCTATGGATATTAAAAACCGCAGTGCAGACGGTGCAGATTTTTCCGCGCCGTTTTCCTGCGGTTTCTAAACCGCAGAAAGAATTTTGGCGCCGCCAAATCCGCACCCCAGTCCGCAGCGTGTGCACATACCCTAAGGCTGAGTTCACACGTGGCTTTTCTTTGCATTTCCGCGGCGGTTTTAACGAAAACGCGAAAAATAAGCATCCCATGCATTCCTATGGGATTCCGCAATGCGGCGGAATCGCTTCGCGGTAAAAAACGCAGCATGCTCATTAATTTTGCGGAATCGCGGCGATCCCACACCCATAGGAATGCATTGTTCTGCTTACTTTCCACATGTGGCTGTGCACACCATGCGAAAAGTAAGCAGAACATTTGCTGATGGTACCTACGGTCCGGAGGAGAGGAGACTGTCCTCCGGGCTTTGGGTACCATATCCCTGTTAAAAATAGAATTTAAAATAAAAAATATTGTTATTCTCAACTTCCGACGTCCCGCGCAGCCTTCTCGCCTCTCTCCACGCTCCCGGTCCCAGTAAGCCTTTGCGAGCGATGACGTCCGTTCTCGCGGGATCGCGAAGTCTCGCGGTCATCGCGAATGACCGCGAGACGTCGCGATCCCGCGAGAACAGACGTCATTGCGGTAATTGTCGCAAAGGATTACTGGGACCGGGAGCATGGAGAGAGGCGGGAAGGCTGCGCGGGACGTCGGAAGGTGAGAATAACAATATTTTTTTTTTATTATTATTTTTTACTTTCTATCTTTTACTATTGAGACCACATAGGCAGTCTAAATAGTAAAAAGTTGGTCACACTCGTCAAACACTATGTTTGACGAGTGTGACCAACCTCTCAATCAGTTCTCCAAGCGATGCTCCAGATCGCTTGGAAAACGCTAGCAATTCTGCAAGCTAATTACGCTTGCAAAATGCTAGTTTTTCCGCGGGAAAATCGCGGGAATTTAAAATGCGATTTTCCCACGGAATGAAGTTCCGGAATTCTCACGGTAATTTCCGCGAGAGTTCCACTACGTGTGAACCCAGCCTTAGGCTATGTGCAAACGGTGCGCATTCTGCTTTGGAATTTTCCACGCAGATTTTGCTAAATCTGCAGGTAAAATGACCTGCGTTTTACCTGCAGGTTTTGCTGTAAAGTGATGGATGAAGTGAGAGCCAGAAGAACCGAGGGTAAGTAGTATAGGCCCTGTGCACAAGGTGCAGATTCTGTGCAGTTCTGCAGCAGATTTGGCCATGCAGAACTGCAGCAGAACTGCACGTGATGTACAGTACCATTTAAGGCTATGTAAAACAAAAAACGCTGTGCACATGCTGCAGATTTTTCCGCGCAGATTTGGTGCAGAATAAGGCTATGTGCACACACTGCAGATTCACCTGCGGGTTTTTTCCCGCGGAACCGCAGGTAAAACCGCAGGTAAAGTTACCTGCGGTTTTGCTGCGGTTTGGCCTGCGGTTTTGCCCTGCGGTTTCACACCTCTACTATGTTAGAATCGGCAGAAACAATTGACATGCTGTGGGAAAAAAAAAACGCAGCAAAACCCCGTGGAAAAAACCGCAGCGTGAGCACTGCGGTTTTGAAAACCCATAGGGTTACATGGTACTGTACCATGTCTGCGGAACTGCTGCGGTTCCGCAGGGCCAAAACCGCAGCGTGTGCACATAGCCTAAGAAGCAGCATGTCGCTTCTTTGTGCGGTTTTGCTGCAGTTTTCCACCTGCTCCTTATAGAAATCTGCAGGGGAAATCTGCACTAAAACTGCACTAAAACTGCAGGTCATTTTACCTGCAGATTTAGCAAAATCTGCGTGGAAAATTCCACAGCAGAATCCGCACCGCGTGCACATAGCCTTAAGAAGCAGCATGTCGCTTCTTTTGTGCGGTTTTGCTGCAGTTTTCCACCTGCTCCATTATAGAAATCTTCAGGTGAAAACTGCAGGGGAAATCCGCACAAAAACTGCACTAAATCTGCGCGATCATACTAAAATGCGAGTGTTATGAAACAGCTGTCTGGTGACCCGGGACCAGGGGCTCCTTCCCTGTCCCTAACACTAGGGGGCGCCCTAGCTCGCCCTTTTTCCTGGGATACTTCTGAATGGGAAGATGCCGGGGCCTCCACCCTTGCCATATCTCCTGAATTAGCCCTCCGTCTGTTCTCTTCCCCCACCCAGGGAAGAGGGGCGCTACTGTGCAACGTAGTACACCAACTCGACAAACAAGGGTTAACAGAAAACTCCAGGCATAAAAAATATTCACTCACATATAACCAGGGCTGCCATCAGGGCATGACAGCCCTTACAGGTGTATGGGCCCCCTACATCATGGAGGATCATGTGTCTCAGCGGCGCAGCGCCTGCTGGGCCCCTCCTCCCCTCCTCCCCCCACCATGGTCCAGCACCGGCCCCTCACGTGACGTCACACTCTGGCCTCTGCTCGCTGCTCTTCCTCATTCCGGAGCAAGAAAAGCGGTGTGCCTGCGCGTGCCACGTGGCGTGGGACAGGGGAGAGGCTGCTTCTGCCGCAGAAGACGTCTGATGATGGACGGCAAGACGGCGGCGAGTGAGCAAGTAAGGTCTGGGGGAGCCAGGGGCATGGATGATGATGGGGGTCCCGGGTCTGGGGGAGCCAGGGGCCCAACTGATGATGGAGGTCTGGGGGACCCAGGAGCCAGGGGCTCGGCTGATGATGGGGGTCTGGGGAGCCAGGGGCCTGGCTGATGATGGAGGTCTGGGGGACTCAGGAGCCAGGGGCCTGGCTGTTGATGGGGGTCTGGGGGAGCCAGGGGCCTGGCTGATGATGGAGGTCTGGGGAACCCAGGAACCAGGGGCCCGGCTGATGATGGGGGTCTGGGGGAGCCAGGGGCCTGGCTGATGATGGGGGGAGCCAGGGGGCCCGGCTGATGATGGAGTGAGCCAGGGGGCTGATGGCGTGAGCCAGGGCCCAGGGGGACAAATCTCCAGTGTCCATGATTAGTAGGCACATTGTTGACTGTCTCCACCTGCAGCTCAGCCCATAGTCCTATCCTTTTAGTCAGCACAGACTGTGCTGACCAGTACCAGCACGTTGACTGTCTCCACCTGCAGCTCAGCCCGTTGTCCTAACCTTTTAGTCAGCACAGACTGTGCTGACCAGTACCAGCACGTTGACTGTCTCCACCTGCAGCTCAGCCCGTTGTCCTATCCTTTTCGTCATCACAGACTGTGCTGCACAGTACCAGTATGTTGACTGTCTCCACCTGCAGCTCAGCCTGTAGTCCCATATGGGGGATCAGCCTACTCAGGACAAATTGCACAACAACTGTTAGGGTCCAATTTCTCATGTTACTCTTGGGAAAAATTAGATTTTTTATTTTTATGGCTCTACATTATAAACTGTCAAGCACTTGGGGGTTCAAAGTGCTCACCACACATCTAGATAAGTTCCTTAAGGGGTCTACTTTACCGCAGCATTTACTGACCGTGGGAACATACCCTAAAGAGTTTTGGAATTATGACTGTATAAAAGTTAGTAAACTAAATAAATGGGGTGATCAGCCATTTACTCTTGACTCATATTTAATTTTTTTTGTTTTTTGTACATAATCACTTAGAGATATGCTTTGAGGTGTATTTACGTTCTATAATTTATCAGTTTGTAATAATTACCAATAAAGATATTTTTTTTGTAGTGTATAATCAGTGATCATATATGCAATAATATACATTTTCCAATTATTTGGTGAGCAAGCTGAGGCGGTAGCGGTGGGCAGGCTGAGACAACCATTAGATTCTTCTTGACTGGGTGGTGGGTGTGGCGGCAACACCGGCTGTGTGAGTAAATAACAAGTCCATGTATTTGTCCACAATTTCAGTATGTGATTGTACTTACCGTATATATTCATTGCTATTGGGGAGTCGAAGGGGGAGGGGGAAGGAATGATTGTGTAATGATTGTATAATGATTCCTTCCCCCTCCCCCTTCGACTCCCCAATAGCAATGTATATATAAGCTACTGGATGATCCTGACCTGCTGGAAAACCAAATGCCCAATGATAACATAAGGCAGCAGTGCTCAGGATAATCCATTAGCTTAGAAGTGAAAGGGCGGAGGGATTTTGGAAGGTTTGCATGGTGGAGGAGGAGCTAGGGTGGAGGCGGAACTGGGGGTGGAGCCTAGGCGGAGCTCTGAAAATTATTTGTATCACAGTCCAGATTATAAAGGGGAAAGGAGTGGCTAACTTGGCTCAGCTGCAAGCGCAGAAATTTCCAAAATGACCGATTAACCCCCGTTATGCCAGAAGGAATAAACACCATTAAAATGAATAAACGAGAATCCAAAATCTCCGCAATCTGAAACTCCAAGTTTCCATCGACAGTGACAGGAGATGGTGGTAGAGGTAATGGTACTGAAAATGCAACGTATTTCTTGAGGAGAGATCGATGAAATACATTATGGATCCTAAAGGTAGGCGGTAAAGCAAGGCGAAATGCTATGGGATTGATGGTGGTTACAATCTTATAAGGAGCGATAAATCTGGGACCAAGTTTCCAAAGTGGAAACTTCAGCTTAAAGGTCCTAGAGGACAGCCACACCAAGTCACCAACACACAGGACCAGACCCACCAAATGTCTCCGATCAGCCACACTTAATATTTGGATCCCATCTTCTTTAAATTATTTGTAACTCTCTGTCATATGGTAGTAATAGAAGATGAAAACCGTTCCTCTTCCGGTAATCCAGAAGGGCGATTACTATTAAATTAACTAAACTGAGGATGGAACCCATATGCCCTGAAAAACAAGGACTTACCAGTAGATTCCTGACAACGATTATTTACAGCGAATTCGGCTAACAGGAAATAGGTCCTCCTGATTTTCAGATACAAAACACCTGAGATACGTCTCCAGATTCTGGTTAACCCGTTCAGTCTGCTCATAGACTGTGGGTGAAATGCGGAAGAAAATGACTAATTGATCCCCAGACAGGTGCAATATGCCCTTGAAAACTTGGAGACAAACTGCACCTCCTGATCAGAAACAATTATCGGTTGGGATCCCATATAATCTAGTTATTTCCGTTATGAAAATTTGCACCATGGATTTGGCGTTCGGTAAAGCTGGTAAAGCGATAAAATGAGACATTTTACTGAATCTATCTACCACCACCAGTATTACAGTATTCCCTACCAACACAGGAAGATCTGTGATAAAATTGACCGACAAATGAGTCCAAGGTCTACTGGGAATCTCCAACGGTGGGAGAGCCCTCGACGGGCGAGTATAAGAGGTCTTAGAACGCGCACAGACACTGCAGTTGGCTACATACTCCCGGACATCCTGATGTGCACCAGGCCACCAAAAATGCCAAGTAAGCAGATCAGGCTCTCCATGCATGTTTTGTGACTGTCACACAGCTGCGACACATGCAGCTGTGGAGCCGAACAGCTGATCAGCAGGAGCGATCCAGGAATGCGGGTTCCTTCTGCAGCTTATTCAGTAAGCGCGTTAGCTTGCCGAATAAGTCCTGACCCGATCAAATTCGCCCATCTGTAATCATGACGTCTTGGTAGCCTCCTAATCAGAAGAGGCGCCCATGATGCTGGCAGGTAGTAGAAAGTTTGCAGTGTACTGATCCAATAGCCACGGAGTATCAATGTGACTGTTGTACCAGAGTCCTGCAAATCGTTTTGCTGAACTTTAGTCATACCCATTAATCTGTCGTGCTTAATGGTCAGGATAGCACAGCTAAAGTCTTCTGCTTCCGTTGTGAAAATATAAGTGAATAGTTTTAAAACTAAGACCAAACAATATGGCCTCAATCCTCTATATATGAAAATACAATTTTATTACTATCTCTACATCATATTATGCAGCATACGAGGCAATTAAAACTACCGCACCCTCCAACAAGGTTTATAGAACAGTTGGAACCCTCACTCTTGACATTTCTTCATCCCCGCTCAGTATCCACAGCATATTGTCCATGTCTTGTACATGACGTCCTCCATAGGTTTTTACTACTGAAGTGAGATCTCCATGACTAGTGTCATTCTGACCAGCAACCTGCAAATAAAGATCAATGGCAGAAAGGTTCCATCGTGCACTGGCTGGCACCGCTGCACTGCATCATCACCGGAGCCGTGGGTGTATAGTGAGGGGTCTCTTCCTAAACTGTTGGCACCCTGCGGATTTATGAGACCCCATAAACCGCGTGGCCTGGTAAGGGAGGCTGAAAATGGTGACTTCCTGTAAATCTGGGTTAGATTTAAGAATTACTACACAATCTCTCACTTTTATTTTTGTCCTATTGCTTCCAGATTCATATTGAAAAAGCCATAGTGCCACGGGTGCCCTAAGGCCCTAATAACATCTAAAGACACCAATGTGATATAGAGCATATGATACAAAGGGGCCTTGTTACAGTTTTTGCATTGATGCCTTTTTTCCTGGAGTGATAATTTATTCTTAAAAATCACAATTCATGGGTACAATATGTCTTCAGTGAAAATAGATTTCCCCATTATTGAGGTAGGATATGACAGTTGGTGCTTGTAAAGTTCTATGGAGACCTGTACCTCCCTTTTCCATACAATTATAAAAATGTCATTTCCTATCTCAATAATGGGTAAATCTGCCTATATGCAAATTGTATCTATAAATTAAGAGTAAATGATCAGGTCCCGGAGGTGAAAGATGCTTATTTTTGTGATAAGATATAGTACAAAGTCTCTTATTTTCATGTGTACTATTGATTTGTGAAATATAAATTAAAATAATGGTTACTCTTTAAGCTCTTCTAGAAAAGTGAGTATAATGTGATAATGAATCAATTGTCACTATGTGTCACACTATGCCAAAGTCAGTGTGTAGCGCTGTCCCTGAGCTCACACCAAGGTAAGGTACAGCTGTGCTGCTTCTCATTAGTTGTCTCTACAGTATAAATCATATGTGTTGTGCGTGCATGCTAATGATAATCAGATGTGTTTTCATCATAAGCTCAGCAGAAAAATATATTTGGCTATTCCATGTACTGTAAATAAAAGAAGATAAATTCTTATGTATCTGTGCTTTATTTTTTTCATATGTTACACCTGCATAATGTAAAGTATTATTTTAGAAACTTTAAGAACAGAGATCTTTTATGTTTTTATGTAAAAGACAATGCATACCTTAGAAAATCAAAGGTTTTTCGCACTTCAAAAGACCCAGACTCTGATATATCTAAGGCCTCGTTCAGATGTCTGTATTGCACGTATGCATTGTTTCTTTTTTTTTTTTTCGCGGATACAACCAATTATAATCTATGGTGCTGTTCACATTTCCATGTTTTTCATGGACCTTGTGTCCGTGCGAAACACATGGAGACATGTCTGCTTTTTTCCGGCAACACGGATGACAAAGGCTAATGTAAGTCTGTGGGTCTGTGAAACAAATGTACAGAACATCGATGGCAGGCATGTACTGTCCGTATTTAACATTGCCGTCCGTATTTAACATTGCAAAGTATAAGAGAAGCTTTTTCTTTATCTGTCGGTGAAGAACACTGATGACACTGATGGTAAAAACGGACACATGGACTGTACACGGATGACACCGGTCCCATATTTTCACGGACGTGTGAATGAGGCCTAATACATCAAGGCCCCCAAAGTCGCAGAAAAGAGGCAAGCATATTGGAACTCAATCATTTGGGCCTAAGTGATTGACATTGAGATTAAGGGCTCGCTCACACGAGTGTATACAGGAGACAAGTGGAATCCGATGTTTTGTCAGAAAGCACTCGGACCAATGCTATACTATGGGGCAATGCAGATCTGTGATTTTTTTCTCATACCAATTCGACATGAGAAGAAATTGCAGCATGCTGTCATTTGCAGCACAAATTGGATGTCATGCACCCATTCAAGTCTATGGGTGCATGGAAATCATCAGAATGCACTCGATTTCCACGGACTCACACAATGGAGAAGATGGAGAAAATGTGATCTCCAAATTCTCTTCACCCGTGCTATGATTCTCTGTTCCGGGAATATCAGATCACAGTAAGCTGACACATGAGCAAACTCAGATCAGAGTTTGATCTGAGCATCATTATCATAATCGATCCGATTCTCTAGAATGGGAGAATCTATGCTTGTGTGAACGAGTCTAAATCTGGGTCTATTTCTTATAGGTTCACTCACTAATAACCTATGATATCCTTTTTATTATATCTGCTCTGTTTACAACATCAAAGATTGCAGCGCAATTAAAATTGATTTGCACAATTTCTCTATTGATGAAAGATGAATAATTTCTTTAACAATTAACTTGTTTTATTTTAGCTCAATGCAAAGCTACCATCCCAAGTCTATATGTTGTACCAAACGCACCACACACTAATGATTATAATGGCATAGGATCCAATGAAAATCAAGTACAGACGATACAACAGTGAGTCCAGGATGTAGCCAACTTGAACCCACTCTTCTTCTTGTGCCCGCAGCTGCTTCCTATTCTCCAGCATTTCCCTCACCAGACGCAGGTCTTGACTGATAAGGGCGAGTTGTCTCTCTGCACCTGGACACAAGGCCTCTGGGGGAAGAAGCTCCAGGCCTGACGGTACAAACTCCTTTGTTTCTAAGAGAATATATATAACACATGATTTGTAATTAAGGGCAGTTTCACACGTCCAGATAATTCGGTACCGGAAAAACCGGTACCGGAGCTATCCGTGTCCGTGTGCCCGTGTGCATACGGAGGTCATCCGTGTGACATCCGTGTGCTATCAGTATGTCCGTGTGTACCATCCATATGCTGTCCGTGTGTCCGTGTCTGTGTTTTTGAAAAATTATTTTTAATGTTAACCCTTTGACTTTTAAAAACGCACACTGATCGCACACGGACAGCACACGGACGCCATCCATGTGCAGTACGTTTTTACACGGACCCATTGACTTGTATGGGTCTGTGTGATCCGTGCTGTTGCACAAAAACGGACATGTCAGCGTGTTTTGCCCACAGACACACGGTCCGTGAAAACCCGCTGACACCTGCATAGACACATTCATGAGACTGTGTCTACGTGTGTCAGTGTCTCCGGTACGTGAGAAAACTGTCACTACACGTACCGGAGACACTGACGTGTGAAACTGCCCTAAGACATAGCTTTATCGCTTTATTAAACTACACGCATGGAATTATTAAAATGGGGTAAACAAAACTATAAATGTTTTTTAATATGATTTATGGATGTAATTTGTCTATCAAATATGTATTCTAAAGTTAGCATCTTATTTACCGTGCGATCACTGGAGCTTTTTTATGTGGTGGAGAATTGTTAATAAATGTTCTTTATATTAGTAGACAGAACTTTTATACTAAGAAGTAAATGAATAGAAGTGTTTTATTGTCTCGTTAGCAGCTATGGTATACTGTATACAAGGCCAGTGATTAAGTTGAAATAAAAAACCAGGATGAAGACAATTTTATTTTGTTTAGTTATCCATTCAAAGTTCTATATTTTTGTAATATACAGTACTTCATTATCATATATTGCTTTGTTCTGTCTCAAAAATTATGCTGCAGTGCTGTTTCACATGGCCAGTTCATGCACCTTTAGAAGCTGCTAAGTTGGGTAGTCCACTATTCTCCCCCATGTCTAGTTATAAACAGCCATGACCCATCTCTATTTATAAACAGTGAATTGGGGAACTCTCAGGAAAGGAATTTCCTTACTAATTGTTTGTAAATAGAGAAGGGATCTTGGCTGAGCTGCAGTTGAAAGCAGCTTCTAAAGAAGCATGAATTGGCCATGTGAAACAGCACTACAGCACGGTTTGTTAAAGAAAAAGAAGCAAAATATGGTAATGAATTTGATTACAAATATCCATGACTTTGCGATGCTTGGAGGATATCTAAATAATAAAAAAAATGTTTAGCTACTCTTTAAATCCCTGCCTCTTCTTAGCCATAAAGATTTCTAACCAAAATGCAAAATGTTTGCTATATAATCAGATGTTCAAGCAGTAGGTACTTTCTTGGGTACCATTATACAGTTGTGGCCAAAAGTATTGACACCCCTGCAATTCTGTCAGATAATACTCAGTTTCTTCCTGAAAATGATTGCAAACACAAATTCTTTGGTATTATTATCTTCATTTCATTTGTCTTAAATGATAAAAACACAAAAGAGAATGAAGCAAAAAGCAAAACATTGATCATTTCACACAAAACTCCAAAAATGGGCCAGACAAAAGTATTGGCACCCTCAGCCTAATACTTGGTTGCACAACCTTTAGCCAAAATAACTGCAACCAACCGCTTCCGGTAACCATCAATGAGTTTCTTACAATGCTCTGCTTGAATTTTCGACCATTCTTCTTTGGCAAACTGCTCCAGGTCCCTGATATTTGAAGGGTGCCTTCTCCAAACTGCCATTTTTTGATCTCTCCACAGGTGTTCTATAAGATTCAGGTCTGGACTCATTGCTGGCCACCTTGGAAGTCTCCAGTGCTTTCTCTCAAACCATTTTCTAGTGCTTTTTGAAGTGTGTTTTGGGTCATTGTCCTGCTGGAAGACCCATGACCTCTGAGGGAGACCCAGCTTTCTCACACTGGGCCCTACATTATGCTGCAAAATTTGTTGGTAGTCTTCAGACTTCATAATGCCATGCACACGGTCAAGCAGTCCAGTGCCAGAGGCAGCAAAGCAACCCCAAAACATCAGGGAACCTCCGCCATGTTTGACTGTAGGGACCGTGTTCTTTTCTTTGAATACCTCTTTTTTTCTCCTGTAAACTCTATGCTGATGCCTTTGCCCAAAAAGCTCTACTTTTGTCTCATCTGACCAGAGAACATTCTTCCAAAACGTTTTAGGCTTTTTCAGGTAAGTTTTGGCAAACTCCAGCCTGGCTTTTTTATGTCTCGGGGTAAGAAGTGGGGTCTTCCTGGGTCTCCTACCATACAGTCCCTTTTCATTCAGATGCCAACGGATAGTACGGGTTGACACCGTTGTACCCTCGGACTGCAGGGCAGCTTGAACTTGTTTGGATGTTAGTCGAGGTTCTTTATCCAACATCCGCACAATCTTGCGTTGAAATCTCTTGTCAATTTTTCTTTTCCGTCCACATTTAGGGAGGTTAGCCACAGTGCCATGGGCTTTAAACTTCTTGATGACACTGCGCACGGTAGACACAGGAACATTCAGGTCTTTGGAGATGGACTTGTAGCCTTGAGATTGCTCATGCTTCCTCACAATTTGGTTTCTCAAGTCCTCAGACAGTTCTTTGGTCTTTTCTTTTCTCCATGCTCAATGTGGTACACACAAGGACACAGGACAGAGGTTGAGTCAACTTTAATCCATGTCAAGTGGCTGCAAGTGTGATTTAGTTATTGCCAACACCTGTTAGGTGCCACAGGTAAGTTACAGGTGCTGTTAATTACACAAATTAGAGAAGCATCACATGATTTTTCGAACAGTGCCAATACTTTTGTCCACCCTCTTTTTTATGTTTGGTGTGGAATTATATCCAATTTGGATTTAGGACAATTCTTTTTGTGTTTTTTCATTTAAGACAAATTAAATGAAGATAATAATACCAAAGAATTTGTGTTTGCAATCATTTTCAGGAAGAAACTGAGTATTATGTGACAGAATTGCAGGGGTGTCAATAATTTTGGCCACAACTGTACTTTAGGCTATGTGCACACGTAGTGAAAGGTGCTGCAGATTTTTGCGCGCGGATTTGGAAAAATACGCAGGTAAATCCACAGGTCAAAAGACCTGCGGTTTACCTGCAGATTAGCCTGCGGTTTCACACGTCTACAATGGAGAAGGTGTGAAACCGCTGTGGATTCCGCACATGCTGCAGATTGTAACCCGCAGCAAATCTGCGCGGAAAAATCGGCAGCATGTGCACAGCGTTTTTCATTTTACCATTGAAAACAATGGTACTATACAACACAGCTAAATCTGCTGCGGTTCCACAGAGCCAAAAACGCTGCGGATCCGCAGCAAAATCCGCAATGTGTGCACATAGCCTTACTTAGCGACACTTCTGTATTCAGGTGAGGCAGCCAGTTTTGCAAAATTAACAAAAAGAAGTGCTGGTATATTAGTTGACATATTTGAATTAAAGTCCCAAAAATGGATTGTAAATTGTGCTTCTTGTTGCCCATGATAACAAAATGATTGTAAAGCTACCATTCTGTCATATCATGTGAAGGTTACGTTTCTGGAAAAATGGATATTACCTGTGATGTCAGCTTTGTCATGAGAGGGGCTTGGTGGTGGCGGTCTTGATGCATCTTTGTTGATTGGAGGCACAGTATCATGATTATTGGAGGATGTGCTATCATGATTGACATTTGGATCACTGTAACATATCAGCTGGGCTAAAAAACACAGGGCAAATTTTCGGACCCAGAGGGGCATCGTGCCACTCTGCAGAGTCCCTCTATGTAGCACATGGGTGATTATTACCGTCTCCAATAAACTGAGTACAAGTAGCGCAAGGCAAACAGAGAAGTAAATACCTGTAGATGGTAAAATACGGTAAATAAACCATGCTATATATATCACATATGTATATAAGTCAAGCAAAAGTATAAGCATTGAAGTATCAGTCAATTAGTTACAAAGTACATAGAAACTGCTAATTTAGATCAATATCCTTCCTGCTGATATATTTGCTTAGATCAATATGCTTCCTCAGAAAAAGAATGTACCATGTGTGCATACATAGGAGATAGGAAAATGAGAGTGTGAGCTTCACGGGGACAGGGATATAAAGAGAATTGTAGAAACTGGCTTTACAACAGGTAAAGAAAAGCAGAAATGTAATACTTGTGGTGTCAACCAATAACACGAAGTCTACAAAGTGACTACCAGTATATCTGAAAAATTGTAAGAAGAGTCTTACCAATCAGAGGAGTCCCATTGGCTGTACTAGGGAGTAAGTCATTCATAATAAGTAGGAACACTGTGTATCCTAAGAGCAAGGTCATCTTGAAGGATGCACGGTCAGTGCTGTGTGGTGGAAGGAAGAAGCTCAGAATGTCAATCAGCATCAGGAAGGCACTAGGGATAATAAGATTCACCACATAGAGGACAGGACGACGTCTAATCACCACCTGCAAGAAATAGAAGGGAGCACAATCCGAATGTTAAAGTTTTGTTGATATTTAAAGGACAACGTTTATTAATAAAAAATATACATATCTTTTTCCCCCTGTAGCTTTTTTTTTACATCCCATTTGTATCTTATTCTGATGTAATCATCAGAGGATACGGAGTATTTTTTTAATTATTGCATTTTAGGGGGTTAAACGTCTGGTTTCACATTATTATTATACATTTTTATAGCGCCGTATGTTCAATGGCGCTTTACATGTGAAAAGGGGCAAATATGGACAAGTACAATAAACTTGAGCAATACAAGACACACAAGTACAGGAGGAGAGAGGACCCTGCCTGCAAGGGCTCACAGTCTACAGTTTCCATTATGGGAAAACATGGGCAATCATTTTGGACTCCACTGCAACCTTCTTCCTTGGTGATGAATGATAATAAATACTGTCCTGTAATCTAATGTGCCATTCATCTAGTTGTGTTGGTTGCCCATTTCCTGTTATTTATTTGTGCAATTTATCAGATTGCAAATACACAATACATCCAATTATTTGAATTATATGCAAATGAGGCTAAAGATCTATTTGTAGATCTGAAGCCACTATCACTCCAGCTCTATTTCCTGTCTGGTGCGGCCTCCTCCTGCTTGCCTGTCAGTGTCTTTGCCTGAAGTCACAGCATACAGCCTGTCAGGCAAGCAGAATGAAGTAGCACTGGGCAGGGAATAGAGCTGGAGTGACATAGGCTTCAGATCTACAAATAGTTCCTCAGCCTTATTTGCATATTATTTCAAATGCTGATTTTTAATAACTGAGGAACAGACAAGCAATGTAAAGGTTTTGCTGGACATGTTTTTGTAAGGCTGTGTGCCCATTTTGCATTTTTTAAGCGTTTTTGCCCCTTTTTTCCGCTGCGGAAGTGCTTAAAAAACGCTAACAAAACGCATTCCCATGCAATCCTATGGGATTCCGCAGTTGCTGTCCCAATGCTGCGGATTTTTCCGCTGTGGAATCACATAGCGGTAAAAGCCGCAGCATGTCCATTAATTTTGCAGAATCGCAGCGATTCCGCAGCCATAGGATTGCATTGAAACGCTCACTTTACGCATGTGGCTATGCCCACCACATCCATAAAGTGAGCGCTTCATATGCGGATGGTACCCAGAGTCTGGAAGAGAGCAGACTCTCCTCCATGCCCTGGGTACCATATTCCTGTTAAAAATAGAATTAAAATAAAAAATCGGGATATACTTACCCTCTGTCGGCCCCTGGAAGCCTCCCAACTCTCAGCCACGCTGCCAGCATCTTCCATTCCTAGGGATGCATTGCGCGAATCACCCCAGATGACGTCACGGTCGCGTGACCACTACGTCATCTGAGGTGATTCTCGCAATGCATCCCTGGGAACGGAGCTTGCCGGCAGCGTCGCTGAGGCCCAGGGGCCACCAGAAGGTAAGTGTATCCTTATTTTTTTTGTTATTTTTTACATTCTGTCTTTTACTATTGATGCTGCATAGGCAGCATCAGTAGTAAAAAGTTGGTCACATTTGTCAAGCGTTATGCTTGACAAGTTTTACCAACCCAAGCGCTGCTTCAAATCGCTTAGAAAGCGCTAGCATTCTGCAAGCTAAAAACGCTTGCAAAATGCTAGTGTTTTGCGGGAAAACACATGTGAATTCCGCATGCGTTTTAACTACGGCAGGGAGTTGCAGAAATGCTGCGGAAAATTCTGCAGCATTTCTGCAACGTGGGCACATAGCCTAAAAGCCACTTGAACATATAATTACTGTTGGGGGGTGAAATTATGCTGACAGATTTCTTTGACATCAGTAGAAAGAGAGAGAGGAGGTCACACTTCCCATCACCATTTTGACATACCATAAATGCATGAGATAGAAATGGCTTTTTAATATAGTATTTGAATCTTGCTGACCAAACAACCCCTGTAATATTTTATTTTTGGAAAATAGTTATGTATTTTTAAAAGAAGATAATCTGTTTGCATAGGCAGAAATTTAGGCACTGATGGACAAATAGAATAGAACACTGCAGCATATATACAGTTCTGTATGACCCAAGAAGTCACAGTGTTAAATTTAGCAGACAGGCAGGCTTTTTTGGAAGCCTGTAAACATTGTCATTTTTATATTCCAAGAACTCTTCCTTCTGTCTAAACAGTCATCTTGTTTAAAAAGCATGCTCACCCAGAATGTAATTATATCCCATTCATCAATGCCAAATTTCAGAATATCAGGGCCGCCTTCAATTCTAAGAAGCTCCCACTCTCCGCTTGTCTCCAAGTATTGTAGAGAGTTCTGAAGGATCTGTTCCACAGGAAGGGCCAAACCTAGGCGCACATCCCGTACTGCAAGATGAACAAAGAACACATTTGCATTGCATTACAATAAGATGGCCCTGTAACTATCTCTCAAGTACCGAGCTTGAATATAAAAACTGAAGCACTCATCCAAGCTTCTACATCGGGATGTTTCCTGTAATAAACATTATTTCTTAGCTTGTTGGTTATATTTATCTGTAAAACAGCAATAAAAATGACACCTGATTTGTAGTAATCCAATCAGCGTCGGACTGGAGTACCTTGGGCCCACCAGAGAAAAATCATTCTTGGGGCCCACCATCATACCTCGCAACTTTTGAAGAAGGGAAAGAGGGACAAAGACTGTGGCGCGCATAGCGTGCCGCAGCAAATTTTAGGCCGCGTCCCGAACACACCCATTTCACAACTAGTCACACCCATATCCATGCCCCAGCCACACCCATTTAGCACTGCTGATCACACTGGCTGGCACTGAGGACACAGTGGCTGGTACTGAGGAAAAGAAAGAAAGAAAGAACAGAGAGAGAGAAAAAAGATAACAGAAGAAAGAAAGAACAGAGAGCGAGAAAAAAGAAAAACAGAAAAGAAAGAACAGAGAGAAAAAAGAAAACAGAGAGAAAAAAGAAAGCAGAGAGAAAGAGAAATAAAAAGGAGAGAGAGATAAAGAAAGAAGAGCGAGAAAGAAAGAACAGACAGAGAGAACGAACAGAGAAAGAAAGATTAGAGAGGGAAAGAAAGAACAGAGAGAGAAAGTCTTAGTTACTCACCGGTTAACGGTATTTTTCGGAGTCCATGACAACACCACCTGAGAGAGGGGATCCGCCCTTCAGGAATAGGAAACCTACAGATACAAAAAGGGCGGCACCTCTCCCACGCATCAGTTGGATTACAGAGCACAAGAGGACATCCAAGGTTAATGGCATGATTTATGTACAATACTATCACTACTTAATTATTTATCACCAGTGGGTATATACAAGAGGAAGACGTGCACACCCAAATTAAACTAAAGGGAGGGAATATACGGGCGCTGTCATGGACGCCGAAAAATACCGTTAACCGGTGAGTAACTAAGACTTTATTCGGTCGTCCATGACAGCACCACCTGAGAGAATTACAGAGAGTAATAACTACTTTAGGGAGGGAGTACAGCCTGCAGCACCCTTATAACAAAAGAGAGGTCTGTGGAAGCACCCAAGTCTAGCCTATAATGACTATAATAGGTGCTCGGAGAGGACCAAGTAGCCGCCTTACATATCTAGTCAATGGAGACTTCTGATCTCTCGGCCCACGAGGTCGCCATGGCTCTGGTGGAATGCGCCCTCAGCTTCCCAGGTGCCGGTCTGCCTTTTGAGGTGTATGCTATTGAAATCGCTTCTCTAATCCACCTGGCTAGTGTATTTTTTGACACTCTAAGCCCTTTCCTAGGGCCTTGATGGGAGACAAACAGGGCATTATCTTTCTTCCAGGGATCGGTAACTGCAAGATATTCTATGAGACATCTCTTAACATCTAGGGTAAGTAGTTTCTCCTCCTTCTCGTTAGTTGGATTAGGGAGGAAGGATGGAAGGACTATTTCCTGTGTCCTGTGAAAGCTAGAAACTACCTTAGGTAAGTACGCTGGATCAGGTCTGAGTATTACCTTGAACTGTATATAAGGAGGACGCCTAGATAATGCCTGGATGTCGCTTACTCTACGCGCTGAGGTTAGAGCTACCAGGAAGGCTATTTTGAGGGACAGGTTTTTTATGGAAGCTGATGAGATGGGTTCAAATGGAGCTTCTGTCATAGCCATGAGGACTAGGTTCAAGTCCCACGGCATGAACCTATCCTTCACTATTGGCCTGGATCTACCTGCTGCCTTAATGAATCTACTGACCCAGTAATTACCCGCGATGTTGCAGCTAAAGAGGGCCCCCAAGGCTGATACTTGTATTTTAAGGGTACTAGTGGAACGCCCCATGTCCAGACCTTTCTATAGAAACGCTAAGATTTGATTTATAGGCGCTGAACCCCCAGCGATTATCCCAGAGTTCTGAAGGAATTTCTTCCAAATTCTGACATAAATTTTGGTAGTAATGGTTTTCCTACTTTTAAGTAGGGTGCTAATCAGGTTTGGGGAGAAGCCTTTATCTTTTAGCAGTGTCCGTTCAAACTACACGCCGTCATATGTAGTCCAGCCACCTGAGGATGGAAGACTGGGCCCTGGGATAGGAGATCCGGGATGTCCGGAAGAACCCAAGGATCGGACACCGACATGGTCCTGAGGCATGAGAACCATGCCCTCCTGGGCCAAAATGGAGCGATAACTATAACCCTTGCTCTGTCTCTCCTGATTTTCCTCATCACCAGGGGTAGTAGCGATAGGGGAGGGAAGGCGTAGGCTAGTCTGAAGTCCCACTTTATCAGAAAGGCATCTACCGCCAGGGGGTTCTCTCTGGAATTAAGGGAGCAGAATTGTCTTAATTTTCTGTTTTCCATGGTGGCGAAGAGATCTACCTCTGGTTGTCCCCACTTTTGTACAATCAGGTCGAAGATGGAGGTTTTTAGGGACCATTCTCCTTGCTTTAGCAGATTGCAGCTTAAGAAGTCTGCTGTGATGTTTTCTTTCCCTTTTATATGTAGAGCTGTTAAAGATAGAAAATGTTGCTCTGCTAGCCGAAACAACCATTCTGCCACATTCATCAGGGGTTTGGAACGAGTCCCACCTTGGTAGTTGATATAAGCCACGGTGACCTGATTGTCGGAGAACACTCGCACATGATGGCCCTGTAGATACACAAGTAGCTTCTTAGCTGCCTGCTCTACTGATGTCAACTCTTTCAGGTTAGATGACATTTCTATCTGATGATGCTCACATAGGCCCTGGACCAGGATCTCACCCATATGAGCCCCCCAACCGGAAGGGCTAGCATCCGTGGTGACTATGCGGGATATGTCATACTCCCAGGGAACCCCTCTGGATAAATTATCCTTGTCTAGCCACCACTCTAGGGACTCCCTTGTGTTTTGGGACAAGGTTAGCTGGCCCTCTAAGTAACCCCCAAGGATTCTTCGATGCACTAAAACCTCGCCCTGTAGTGTTCTTGCATGAAACTGGGCCCACTGGACCGCCGGGATACAGGACGAAAGAGAACCCAGAAGGGACATGGCTTTCCTGAGGGACATGGTAGGGTTATTGGAAGCATTCAGAACCTGACAATGTAGGCGAACAAGCTTCTCCGGAGACAGACGGCATTCCCGTTTCTCAGAATCCAGGATCAGGCCCAAGAATTGTTGGACTCTCATCGGCTGTAACCGAGATTTTTTGATGTTAAGCAGCCATCCTAACCACTCTAGGGCAGACATTGCCCTTTGTAGCTGTTCCAAACAATGTTTCGCCGTTTTCCCTACAATCAGGAAGTCATCTAAGTAGGGGACTACTAGAATGTCTGATTCACGTAGATGGGCCATAACTTCCGCTAGCACTTTAGTAAACACACAGGGAACGACTGCCACCCCAAAGGGGAGGGCCGCATATTGGAAATGTTGAACTGACCCATCTAACTGAACCGCCACTCTGAGGAAACGCTAATGAGCTGCATGAATGGGTATATGGTAGTAGGCATCTTTTAAATCTAACACCACCATAAAGCAATTTTGAAACAGCAATTTTATTGTTGAATTAATTGTCTCCATCTTAAACGGACGTATGACCAGGAATTCGTTGAGGGACTTAAGATTTATTATAGTCCTAAAGGAGCGGTCTGGCTTGCGGACCAGGAACAGAGGGGAGTAGAAACCTTTCCCCCTTTCTCCCTCTGGAACCATAGTTAGGACCTTGTTGCGGCAAAGATCATGCACTTCGGCCTCCAGGGCAGCTTGTTCTGATGTGGAAGACCTGAGTGGGGTGACCTTAAATCGATCTTGGGGAACCCGGGCCAATTCTAGTCGTAGACCCGCAGCTATCACCCCCAGTATCCAGTTACTACTAGAAATCATGGACCAGGCTAGGTAGAAGGCAGCTAGTCTCCCCCCTACCGGAGCAACTAGTCATTGGGGCGGCTTTTTAGTGTCACGTGCTGGACCTTCCTGGCGCCCCCCTACTCCGAACATGAATCGTGTACTTTTCCTTCTTTTGTCATCCCATCTGCCCTGATCCCTGGACGGCCTTCTACAGAAATATCCTTTCCTGGTAAAGGGACGTCTATAAGAAGGGTTCGGCAGACTGGGGAACTTCTTTTTATCATCCCCGGCTTTCTCTAAAAGTTCATCCAGGACCGGGCCAAACAGATATTCCCCCTCACACGGAATGGAGCAGAGTCGTGACCTGGCCTGGATATCTCCTGGCCAGCATTTTAACCAGAGAGCCCTTTGAGCTGCGTTGGATAAACCCGCGGTCCTAGCCGCCATCCTCGCAGAGTCTGCCGAAGCATCAGCCAAAAAAGCAGCAGCACTTTGGATGATCGGTAGAGTTTTTCGAATGGATGCTCTTGAGGCTCCGTCCTTCAGCTGGGAATCCAGTTGATCCAGCCAGACCATCATGGATCTGGCCGTACATGTGGCAGCTATCTCTGGTCTTAGAGCACCTGCTGACATCTCCCATGTTCCCTTTAGAAAAGAATCCGCCTTTTTATCCAGCGGGTCTTTTAAGGAGGCCATGTCGTTGAAAGGTATGGAGGATTTTTTGGAGACTTGGGCTACTGCCGCGTCCAGCTTAGGGGCCTTATCCCATCTGCTTACCACTGGGTCATCAAAAGGGTACCTCCGCTTGAAGGCAGGTGGCAAGGAGCCCCTTTTTTCAGGTCTTTTCCATTCCCTATTTATCAGGCTCTGGACTTTGTCATTTAATGGAAAGGCCCTGCGCTTTCTGGGATCTAGACCCCCGAACATCATGTCTTGTGCCGAAAGTTCTGGCTTTGCGTCTGCTACACCCATGGTGGACCTTATAGCTTTAACTAGCCTATCCATTTGGTCTAAGAGGAAGCAGAATCGGCTAGAGTCTTCCTCCGAAGAAGACGAAGTGGAGGCCGGGGAATCTGAGGATTCATCATTCCTAGGGGTGGCCGAGGACTCCGAACCCGAGAAACTAATTTCTCTCCTCCTAGAAGAATCCCCTTTAGATAGGGCCTTCATCTCTGTCCTGATTATCTCCCTCAGGCTTTTGGTGAAGTCCGGCGTTTCTTCCGCTACCTGTATGGACGGGGGAGAGTGTGAGGGCCTGTCAATCTACCCCTGGGCCAACGTCCCCTTTCAACCCCTACCGTTTGTCGCACGCATGGCTTACACAGCTTTTTAGGGTGGCCATCTGGTAAGGGGCAACTACAGAGGGCACATTCCCTGTGCTTCTGTTTTCCCGTAGTTTTCCTCCCCTGCGAAAAAACATAAGGGAACACTTCATCAGGGTACATTCACGGAGATCTCTTACCCATGCAGATGAGGCAGGTACCGGATCATGGAGGGAGGCAGGAGGGTCCTTTAGTCTGGAGGAACTGCGGCTCTGTCCGCTCGTTCGTCTCTGTTTCTTCTGCTGACCACTCACATGAGGCTTCACCGTGGCCTGTTTCTGTGGGCACTCCTGCACCTCATCCTGCTGCTCTATGGGGGCTTCTGTCGTATCCATTGCTGGGCCTTCAGAAGCACCCCAGCAGTCACCTCCTGCCTTATAAGGCCTTCCGGTGTCCTGGTCAGCAGGGTTCTGGCCACGGCACCTCCCACCCGGGATCCCCCCGTGACCCCCCCCCGCTCATGTTCCGGCCCCCCCTCCCCGCCCTGGGCGCCGCGCGCCACCCCGGACAGTCGCGCACACCGGAAAGCCGGCCGACACCCGACTTCCGGTTTTGGCGTTCCCAGCCCCGCCCCTTCCGCCGCTCGTCTGAGACCGCGGGAGCGCGCGGAAAGGAGCTGGCACGGCGCCCCCGGCTCAGACATGCCCGCAGCCCTGCGCCCGCCGACCGGGCGCAACCGCCGGCCCGGACTGAAAGGGAGACCGGACCCCGGGGGGAGCGCACCAGGAGGGGCCCGGGGCATACATACCTCCTGGTGCCAGCACTCTGGAGGCGGCTGACCACCGAACCCTCTGCTCCACCTGCTCCAACCACTGCCGTGGCGACCTACTCGGCCCCACCGTGGCGCTTCCAGGGACCCCGAGCTTAACCGAGGTAGGAGATCCCCCCCGCTACCTGGGTCGGTCAGCCAGCCTGGGAATCCCTCGACGACTCCATGACGGACGATCTGAAGGAAGTCCCGTCGTCTAGGAACAGGAAACCAACTGATGCGTGGGAGAGGTGCCGCCCTTTTTGTATCTGTAGGTTTCCTGTTCCTGAAAGGCGGATCCCCTCTCTCAGGTGGTGCTGTCATGGACGACCAAATAAAGAAAGATTAGAGAGGGAAAGAATGAACAGAGAGAGAGAAAGATTAGAAAGAGAAAGAAAGAGCAGAGAGAGAGAAAGAAACAGAGAGAGAGAAAGAAAGAAATATTCTATAAAGATACTATAGCAGCCCACCTCCCATTGTAGTGCCCACCTGAGCCTCCCGATGCAGGACATATCATGATCCGCTCACATTGCCGACATCCCCGATTCCAAGGCGATCCCGCTGTCCGTGCTGTCAGAGGAGGACACCGGTGATGGATCTGAAGCATTCCCTGAAGTACCTCCATGGTTCCATCACAATCTCCTCCTGAAATTACCTCATTTGCGGTCAGCTTCCAGCACGTCACTTCCGATGGAATGTCACACCTCCTACACACGCGGCTCCGCTCCGTACACCTCCTACACACGCGGCTCCGCTCCGTACACCTCCTTCACATGAGGCTCCGCTCCGTACACCTCCTACACATGAGGCACCGCTCCATACACCTCCTACACACGAGGCTCCACTCCATACACCTCCTAAACACGCGGCTCCGCTCCGTACACCTCGTAAACGCACAGCTGTGCTACATCCACACATAAACTTCCCCTCATCCAGTGTGCCTGCTGATGTGGTGTACTGGACTGGCTCCCCCATACACAGTGACGGACAGACATGGGGGCCCCCATACACAGTGAAGGACAGACACGGGGGCCCCATACACAGTTACGGAGGGACACGGGGCCCCTTTACAAAGTGATGGATGGACACGGGACCCCCATACACAGTGACGGACGGATACGGGCCCCCATACACAGTGATGGACGAACACGGGGCCCCAATACACAGTGATGGACAGACACGGGGGCCCCCATACACATTGATGGATGGGGACGAACACGGGACCCCCATACACAGTGACGGACGGACACGGGACCCCCATATACAGTAACGGACAGACACTGGCCCCCATATACAGTAATGGACAGACACTGGCCCCCCATAGGCAGATATACACACACATACACATTTGCTTAACACTCACCCAGAAAAAAATGTATTGCACTTTATCAGCAGCCCAGCTGCCCAAACCGAGAGAGAGCTGAAGCCAGCACTTCCAGGGAGCATGTCACCACACAGCTGGCATTTCACAGGTGAGGACAGCAGAGGAGGAGAGCACAGCGTGCTGACACCGTCCACTGCTCCTGATTCCAGAGACAGTGGGAGAGTCGCTGTGGTCAGGGACCAGGGTGGGGGGCTTGAAGCAAGGTATGTGGGCGCGCCTGCATTAACTCTTCGGACACGCTTTTAAAGGGCCCGCGGCCCCATGCTTTTAAGGGAGCCACGCTTTTAAAGGGCCCCCACGACGGTGCAACCTATTGTCTCTCACATTGGGGCCCACCACAGCGCATTTAACTGGTATCCTGCCAGGCCAGACCGACCCTGGCAGGACTAATGAAGGAGGCAGGAGCTGGGGCTGGGGGCAGGGCCTACAGGACGATTCTCCGGTGTCCCGGTGCCTCAGTCTGATGCTGAATCCAATGTTCCTGTGGCCAGAAAAAAAGCTTGCAAGCAACATGCAAATTAGCTTTATAGTGCATTGGGTGTATCAAAACACATGTACATTGACACCTCCCCACTGCATTTCTACGTTAATCTGCATGAGGCTTCAAAGCTTGTTTTCTTATTTCAGGTACACCAGATTACTTGTCACGCTGTGTTGGTCTTTGGTAAGGAATGGGGGCCTCAAACTGTCCCTGGAACAGGGACCCTAACTATCCTTGTCCCGGGGGTACTCTTGAAGGTAGAGAGGACCAAGTCTCCTCTGACCTTGCTATGCTCCTGTTAAACCCTGATCTGTCCCCTCCCCAACCCCATGAGGCATGAGACAGAAATGAAATGTAAACCAGACATAACAGGGGTAACAGAAAACCTCTATCTTTCTACTGCTCTGTGAGACTTTTGTTTCCTCCTACAAAATGTCTCTTAAGATTTTTGGTGATGGCTGCAAGAGCTTGTATTCCACTGTTATGAAAGACAGCTAACCCACCTGAACCGTCCCTCTGGGTCAATGATATAATGTACATGGAGGACTTGACGGCTTCTCTCTACAGTAGATATGAGGTCTTCTATAAAACATGGTACTATTGGATGGATTTGAAGCACTCCAGTGAATATGGTAGCCTTGTGCAACTCAGACTTAAATGTCATTTGGGTTTTTGTTCGAATGGATGCCTGGATTGGCTTGGCTCTCTCCATCCTCTCATTCACCCCTCCCTTTTTTTTCCCCTTACTTCACACTTTCATTTCTCCCCCTGTCTACTCATCTCTTTTTGTCTGTGTCTTCATGTTTGAAGTTCTACTGTCTTCGCTATCCTTCTCTTTCCTATGTCAATATCAAAATGTGGATTCTTGTTCACGTTACAGATGTTTTGAAAAATATGTCTAATCTATAACTTTATCTATAAAGCTCTGGTAAAAGTTAAGAGACCACTTTCAAATGTTCAGTTTGTCTGATTTTTCTCTTTATAGGTATATTTTTGAGTAAAGTGTAAATTGTTCTTTTAGTCTACAAACTTCTGACAACATGTCTCCGAATTTTCAAGCAATAAATTTTGTATATTTTTTCTGACACAGAAAAATGGTCAAAATTTTTTAAAAAACCCAGTGCTTTCAGACCACAAATAATGCAAAGAAAACAAGTTAATAATCATTTAGAAACAACAATACTAACATTTTAAGTCAGGAAGAGTTCAGAAATCAATATTTTGTGGAATAACGATGAATTTTAAAATCAGCTGTCATGCGTCTGGGCATGCTTTCCACCAGTCTTTCACACTGCTTCAGGTGCAAAAATTTAAGCAGTTCTTCTTTGTTTAATGGCTTATGGCTATCCATCATCCTCTTGATTACATTCCAGAGGTTTTCAATGGGGTTCAGGTCTGGAGAATGGGCTCCCCATGACAGGGTTTTGATGTGGTGGTCTCTTAATTTTTGCCAGAGTTGTATATATGCTGTGTTTTTGTTTAGTTCCTAAATAAAAAAAAAAAAACACCTCTATCATACGTGCAAAAGCACTAACCAACAATAGGAGGATAGGGACAAGACGAATAAACTAAATAGTAACATGGATCAGGAGATAAACACACATACTGCAGCAAACCACAGAACAGTTCTACAACAATTCTTCTCCGACCACTTAGCTTTAGCACCCGACACAGGATGACGAATATTTCACCAGCAGGGACAAGAATGTATGACCAGTTTTTATAGGAAGAGGTAATGACGACAGCTGAAATGGAGCTGCATGTTTCTAACCAGCATAGAATTTAATATGGGACACAAATTGCACAATCTCTAAAGAAGATCTACGATTCAGTACCTGACGTGAACGTCTAACTCCAGGTCTTCCAGGGGGACATGACACCCTCGTGACATTACTACAAACAGATATAATTTTTATTGCTGTAGTAGGAACTAAACAGCTATACTACTAGTTTTAGTAGTAAAATCTTTGTGATAGGTTCATTTTATTTTAAGAAGCCCACATGTTAGAGAGCTATCAGCCAACGGCTCTCTCTTCCTGACTCCTCTGTAGGGGAGTGGGTCCAGGAAGGAGGACCAACCTTGTTTCTGGGCCGGAACTAAGAGGGCTGTCACCCATGTTCCCGGGGGTATGATTGCAGGCCAGGACCGACCTTTGACCAGGCAAACAGGGGGCGGGTCCACTATAAAACGAGCAGGTAAACAAGGGAGATTGGGAGGGAAGAGAGACGAGACACAGGAGGGAGGAGCCGAGCGGACCTCTCTCCTCAGACGTGCGTCAGCACTTCCAAGCGAGAAGAGACAGCACCTGACCTGACCGAGCAGAGGGCCCCAACTGCGTGCCGGAGCAGAAGCCTCTCCCCGAGCCGCTACAGCATTCGGGCCCTTGTGCACCCTCAGGTGCGGCAGCCCCCGTGCATTAGGCGGCTCTTCTCCTCGGGCAGTCCGCCTGCCACCATCGACCCCGTCATCGGGACTTGCGGCCGCCTCTGCTCCTCTCCACACCGTGGCTGCGGGTTCCACATCGGGACCCGCAGCCGCCTCTGCTCCTCTCCACACCATGGCTGCGGCCTCCACATCAGGACCTGTGGCCGCTTCTGCTACGCTCCCCACTGCGGAAGGCCCAGCGTTAGGAGGGCTACACGGGGCCCGTGTACACCCCGCAATATCGGAGCGCAAGGACTTCCAGACACTCCAGCAACGCTTTCTCGACTGGACACGTCGACTGAGGCGCCGCCAGGACATCCCGCATACACCAGCTCTGCAGGACGTCAGAGACCGATAAGTGACTCTCCGTTGTTCGTTCCCCCGTTCTATCCCCCAAGGGTCCTTAGTTGCCCTGTCCGTGGCCGCATAACGGTCACTTCTCGCCCCGTATTGTTTATTCTGTGTGAGATTATGTATTTGTGTTTTACTTCCCTGCATGGAAAACTCGTTGTCAGCTTTAACCTACAGTCATGGCCAAAAGTATTGACACCCCTGCAATTCTGTCAGATAATATTCAGTTTCTTCCTGAAAATGATTGCAAACACAAATTCTTTGGTATTATTATCTTCATTTAATTTGTCTTAAATGAAAAAACGCAAAAGAGAATGAAGCAAAACATTGATCATTTCACACAAAACCCAAAAATGGGCCGGACAAAAGTATTGGCACCCTCAGCCTAATACTTGGTTGCACAACCTTTAGCCAAAATAACTGCGACCAACCGCTTCCGGTAACCATCAATGAGTTTCTTACAATGCTCTGCTGGAATTTTAGACCATTCTTCTTTGGCAAACTACTCCAGGTCCCTGATATCTGAAGGGTGCCTTCTCCAAACTGCCATTTTTAGATCTCTCCACAGGTGTTCTATGGGATTCAGGTCTGGACTCATTGCTGGCCACCTTAGAAGTCTCCAGTGCTTTCTCTCAAACCATTTTCTAGTGCTTTTTGAAGTGTGTTTTGGGTTATTGTCCTGCTGGAAGACCCATGACCTCTGAGGTAGACCCAGCTTTCTCACACTGGGCCCTAAATTATGCTGCAAAATTTGTTGGTAGTCTTCTGACTTCATAATGCCATGCACACGGTCAAGCAGTCCAGTGCCAGAGGCAGCAAAGCAACCCCAAAACATCAGGGAACCTCCGCCATGTTTGACTGTAGGGACCATGTACTTTTCTTTGAATGCCTCTTTTTTCTCCTGTAAATTCTATGTTGATGCTTTTGCCCTAAAAGCTCTACTTTTGTCTCATCTGACCAAAGAACATTCTTCCAAAATGTTTTAGGCTTTTTTAGGTAAGTTTTGGCAAACTCCAGCCTGGCTTTTTTATGTCTCGGGGTAAGAAGTGGAGTCTTCCTGGGTCTCCTACCGTACAGTCCCTTTTCATTCAGATGCCGACGGATAGTACGGGTTGACACCGTTGTACCCTCGGACTGCAGGGCAGCTTGAACTTGTTTGGATGTTAGTGGAGGTTCTTTATCCAACATCCGCACAATCTTGCGTTGAAATCTCTTGTCAATTTTTCATTTCCGGCCACATCTAGGGAGGTTAGCCACAGTGCCATGGGCTTTAAACTTCTTGATGACACTGCGCACAGTAGACACAGGAACATTCAGGTCTTTGGAGATGGACTTGTAGCCTTGAGATTGCTCATGCTTCCTCACAATTTGGTTTCTCAAGTCCTCAGACAGTTCTTTGGTCTTCTTTCTTTTCTCCATGCTCAATGTGGTACACACAAGGACACAAGACAGAGGTTGAGTCAACTTTAATCCATGTCAACTGGCTGCAAGTGTGATTTAGTTATTGCCAACACCTGTTAGGTGCCACAGGTAAGTTATAGGTGCTGTTAATTACACAAATTAGAGAAGCATCACATGATTTTTCGAACAGTGCCAATACTTTTGTCCACCCTCTTTGTTATGTTTGGTGTGGAATTATATCCAATTTGGCTTTAGGACAATTCTTTTTGTGTTTTTTTATTTAAGACAAATTAAATGAAGATAATAATACCAAAGAATTTGTGTTTGCAATCATTTTCAGGAAGAAACTGAGTATTATCTGACAGAATTGCAGGGGTGTCAATACTTTTGGCCATGACTGTATATTTCTATATATAAAACTTGGGTTTAACCCTTGCTCTGCCTCCTGCTCATCACTGCTTTCTGCGTACCTGCTAGTTACCATACCTCCATAGACATGAATTTCCAGTTCACATAAGTGTGCATGTGCTCTGAATGGAGAGGAGGAGCTACCAGCAACACCTCAGAGGAGGTTAATCTCCAGCTGAAATAAATTACTCAGGAAAGCCAAAGAATTGAGCCAGATCATGAGATGGTATATGTGCAGTGTGTAGGAGGTTTTGATGTTGCAGATTTTTTTGCAGCATTTTTACATCAATTAACAAAATTAGGTTGCTTTCATTTTTTTTCATTTGCATTTTTATCATGGTTTTTCTACTGCTGTTTTTGGATCTTTTTGATTTATTGCCACCAATTCATCATCCCATTTGCACGTGTTTATTTTCTAGCTATGTGTGTTTTGCATTTTTTACTTTGTTTTCACCTAATTAATTATTCTATTTGTACTGTATATTTTTTAAGTCTATTTTATATGTGCTCACCTGTTTTCTTTATTTTTTTGTTTTCTACTTTGTGACAGAAGTTTTGTGATTTCAGATACTTTTGACAGATTATCTATGTGCGACATTTCAAAAAGTTACATTTGTCGTAAATCCACTTCGGTATTCCCAGAAATTTTCTTCACGTCAAGAAAAAAAGTCCTTTTTTTGCTGCTCTTTGCTCAAAAAGTTGCAGAAAAATAGTTAATGACCATTTTTTACTTTGTGCAAAATTTATGAAGGGAGTTTGCCAATTTGATGAACTTGGCACAACAAACATCACCAAATAGACAAAAAAGAAAAATGACTTAAAAAAATGCAAATGATGAATCTGGGCCTTCATGTTTTAAATAAATCTTTGCTTTGGAAATGTCTTGTTATTTTGATTTAATAAAACTCTATCGATAAAATCATGTAAACATGTGGTTAAAATTGTTGGTACCTATCATTTAATGACAGAAAAACCACAATGGTCACAGAAATAAATTGAATCTGACATAAGTAATATAAAAAATCTATGAAACTGAACAAATGAAAGTCAGACATTGCTATTCAACCATGCTTCCACAGAATAAAAATAAAAAATAAAACTCATGAAATAGGCCTGGACAGAAATGATGGTACCCTTAACCTAATATTTTGTTCCACAACCTTTTGAGGCAATCTCTGCAATCAAACCATTCCTGTAACTGTCAATGAGACTTCTGCACCTCTCGACAGGTATTTTGGCCCACTCATCAAGAGCAAACTGCTCCAGTTGTCTCGTGTTTGAAGGTTACCTTTTCCAGATGGCATGTTTCAGCTCTTTCCAAAGATTCTCAATATGATTTAGGTCAGGGCTCAATAGAAGGTCACTTCAGAGTAGTCAAATGTTTTCCTCTTAGCCATTCTTGGGTGTTTTTTTTTTTTAACTCTTTTTATTGACATTTTTTATTGAAAGATTCCACAAATTAATACAACAAGCATATAACAATGGAGTTTAGAATTCGGATCAATATATAATTACCATCCAAAGTAGATATGGAAGAATACTTTTAATAATAGAATAAACAAGCAATAGAAATAAAGTATAACATTTCTACCAAGCATTGCACCATCAAACCAACAGGTTCTCTATCAGAGTTTGAGTTTGTGTTTATTCAGATTATAATAGACACTTATTCTTTAGATCACTCATAACATCACTTTCATACACTGAAGAAGGTATGCTTCAGGGGTTATACCGCAAAATTGATGAGGTTATAGCATCAGGGGCCAGATGTGTCAAGGGTGAGTCACACCATCTTTCCCAAATCCTGTGAAATTTCTGGGGGCACCCTCTATGCCTATATAATATATTTTCATTTGGAATCACATAATTCACTAACTTTTTCCACTGCCGAATTGAAGGAGATTTGCCCCCAATCCATCTCAATGATTCTTGGGTGTTTTTAGCTGTGTGTTTTGGGTCATTATCCTGTTGCAAGACCCATGACCTGTGACTTAGACAAAGCTTTCTGACACTGGGCAGCACATTTCTCTCTAGAATCCCTTGATAGTCTTGAGCTTTCATTGTACCCTGCACAGATTCTAGACACCCTGTGCCAGATGCAGCAAAGCAGTAACAGAACATAACAGAGCCTCCTCCATGTTTCACAGTAGGGACAGTGACCTTTTCTTGATATGCTTCATTTTTCCATCTGTGAACAAAGAGCTGATGTGTGTTATGATTAGGTAACCGAGGAGGATAGCAGGGGAATAGACTAGGCAACCAGATAACCAGAGAGGTTGGTAACTTAGCGGATTGCAGACCCCTTAACTAACAACACAGCTAGAATTAGCCATGGGACGTACCTACGATGCCCTATACGCCTCGGCACAGCCAAAGAATTAACTAAGCCTAAAGAGAGAAAAGGGAAAGCTAAACTACCCTGGAGTAGAACCCCAAAGGAATAGATAGCCCCCACACATATATTGCCGGTGAGACAAGATGAAGCACAAAACAAAAGGCAGAAAATAGAGTAAGCAAATGATGGGGCGCAAACTGTCTACATAGAACAGGACAGGAAAGGATACTGTCTGCAATCACGCAAAAAAACCCTAAGAAAAAATCCAACACATCTGATATGCAAAAATACTGAGGCCACATGACCTCTCCCCCACTAAATCAGAACTCTGGTGTGAACTGGACGCAAAACAAAAGATACTGATATAACAGGGGATTAGAAATACTGAAAAGACTGACATGAGTTGTGACATATGGAACAGAGTCCAGCACAGGTCCCAGCAGGGAATAAGGCTGAGCTCACACCAGCAAAGAAGAAATCAGAGGAAAGCAAAAAATGGATCAAATGCAAAAAGATTCAAGCAGACAAATAACTTATCTGAAAGATGCAGGACAAAGCAGGAGGCAAGCAGACTTCCAAAATGCTCAGGAAGAAAACCACATCACCAGCAACAACTGAGGGAAGGTTGCTCACTTAAATCTCTCCAGTCTGTAACACCTGACCTCCAATCATCCTCCTCAGGTGATTGACTTCTGTCAGCCAGACCAGCTCCATTACCAGCAGCAACCACCAGAGGGAGCCCGAACTCAGAAGCCAGGTCAAAAGTGTTCACAACAGATATGCCTTGCCAAAAAGTTCCATTTTTGTCTCATCTGTCCATACGACATTCTCCCAGAAGCATTGTGGCTTGTCAACATGTAGTTTGACACATTCCAGTCTGGCTTTTAATGATTTTTTTTCAACAATGGTGCCCTCCTTGGTCGTCTCCCATGAAGTCCACTTTGGCTCATACAAGGACGGATGGTGCGATCTGACAATGATGTTCCTGGAGCTTGACGTTCACCTTTAATCTGTTTAGAAGTTTTCCTGGGCTCTTTTATTGTCATTCATATTATGTGTCTCTTTGATTTGTCATCAATTTTCCTCCTGCGGCCACATCCAGGGAGGTTGGCTACAGTCCCATGGATCTTATAATTTCTGAATAATATGTGCAACTGTAGTCACAGGAACATCAAGCTGCTTTGAGATGGTCTTATAACTTTTACCTTTAACATGTTTGTCTATAATTTTCTTTCTAATCTCCTGAGACAACTCTTTCCTTCACTTCCTCTGGTCCATGTTGAGTATGATACACACCATGCACAATGAGTATCTGTAGCCCTATATACAGGCCCACTCACTGATTACAAGATTGAAGACACCTGTGATGCTAATTTGTGGACATGCCTTGATTTAACTTGTCCCTTTTGTCACATTATTTTCAGGGGTACCATCCTTTCTGTCCATGCCTATTTCATGATTTTTTTTGAAAGCATGGTTGAAAACCAATGTGTGACTTTCATTTGTTCATGTTCATAGACCTTTGATTTATTATTACTTTTGTCAGATTCAAGTTATTTCTGTCACCATTGTGAGTTTTTCTGTCATTAAACGAGGGGTACCAACAATTTTGACAACATGTGTATGAATTATATGAATTTTTAATGCTTTTCCATGGCGAAAAATACACTAGTTGTAACAACCCTGCTGGCATCACTGCATGGCCTCCCATCCCCCGCACACCAACTTACTTTCTGCTTCAAGCCATGCTGTGAGTTCTGTCTGTTACCAGCCCTGAGCTCCATGTGCTATGCCTCTTGTTTTCCTGCTTGATCTCCATGTTTCCTGACTGTGTGTATAGGGGGACGGCGCCTGAACTCTCTGGTTCTTATGCAGTCAGGGTGCACCTGGCTAATGGGTCCTGACCAATTACCTAGAGCCCTGGACTATTTAACCCTGCCACAGCCACTAAAACATGGCCTGTGCAATGTGTATACTCAGTTAGCATCTTGCTGCTGAGGAAGCCAGGCCCTGTTCTGTGTATCTCTTTCTCTGTAGGAATACTATTTGTCTCGCTTTGTACCTTGTCCGCCTGCCAGGAGACAGAATATCCTGGTCCCCGAGTCTTGTTTCCAGTGCGTTGTCTGTTCTCTGTCTGCCTGCCAGGAGGCAGAATATCCTTGTCCTTGTGTCTCTGTCTGAACTCAGTCTTACCTCTGTCTATCTGTCTCCTTGTCTGTGGTTCCTTCTCTGCCGTGTCTTTCCTTGTGTCCTCCCTATCTGTGTGTCTGCACGGCTCCCTAGCCGCTCTGTCTGCACGGCTCCCTTGCCGCTCTGTCTGCACGGCTCCCTAGCCGCTCTGTCTGCACGGCTCCCTAGCCGCTCTGTCTGCACGGCTCCCTAGCCGCTCTGCCTGCACGGCTCCCTAGCCGCTCTGCCTGCACGACTCCCTAGCCGCTCTGCCTGCTCGGCTCCTTAGCCGCTCTGCCTGCTCGGCTCCTTAGCCGCTCTGCCTTTTCGGCTCCTTAGCCGCTCTGCCTGCTCCGCACTCCTGCGGCTCTGCTTACTCCGCACTCCTGCAGCCCTGCCTACTCCGCACTCCTGCGGCCCTGCCTACTCCGCACTCCTGCGGCCCTGCCTACTCCGCACTCCAGCGGCTCTGCCTACTCCGCACTCCTGCGGCTCTGCCTACTCCGCACTTCTGCGGCTCTGCCTACCTGCACCTCCTGTGTGAACAGGTCCAAACCTGTTCCTTCATATTCCACTCCTTCCTGCCTATATCCATACCTGCACCTCTTGTGTGAACAGGTCCAAACCTGTTCCTTCATACTCCACTCCTTCCTGCCTATATCCATACCTGCACCTCTTGTGTGAACAGGTCCTAACCTGTTCCTTCATATTCCACTCCTTCCTGCCTATATCCATACCTGCACCTCCTGTGTGAACAGGTCCAAACCTGTTCTCTCATATACCGTGCCCGCTTGCCCAGTGTCTCCAAGCCGTGCCGTGCCCGCTTGCCCAGTGTCTCCAAGCCGTGCCCGCTTGCCCAGTGTCTCCAAGCCGTGCCCGCTTGCCCAGTGTCTCCAAGCCGTGCCCGCTTGCCCAGTGTCTCCAAGCCGTGCCCACTTGCCCAGTGTCTCCAAGCCGTGCCTGCCTGCCAGTGTACCAAGCCGTGCCCGCTTGCCCAGTGTCTCAGCCTGCCTGTTAGTCACACCTGTCCAGGTGACTTGTCCCCGAGTGGGATCAGCAGCCACAGCCAGACACCACCCTGGAGTGGCACCCGACAGCTACCTGCCGCACAAGCCTGACCTCACCATCAGAGGCTCCAGTGAAGACCGAGGTAGCTGTCGTAGTCACGCTCCTTCCAGGGTAGTCTGGTTTGTGGCACAGTGGGGCCACAACCCCCCGGCTCGCGCCATTCAGCCAAGGTGCGAGCGTGACAGTTTGCACAGGCCATGGTCCCGGCTGAGTCCCATGTCCTTCCGCTAACAGAGCGTCATGAACCTGTGTTCCGCCAGTATGAGCAACCAGAGGAATTTGTTCCGTCCTGCGTGGTTCCGATTGTGGAGACCTCTGAACCAATCATCATCTCCAATGCCCTCTACAATCAGCTCCTGGCCTATGAAGAGCACGACCCAGCAGACCCGCCCAGGTTCTATGGGAATCCTACTGAGTGCCAAGGGTTCCTGAAAAAGTGCCTGCACCAGATCCTGCAGAATGCAGCCTGGTTCCCCTCTGACCGGTTCAAGGTGGGATACATCATGTCCTACCTAGCAGGAGATGCTCTGATATGGATTACTCCCCTCTGGGAAGCAGGGGATCCTATCGTCATGAACCTAGGGGCCTTCCTGGTGGCCTTCCGTAAAGTCTTTGATGTGCCTCGTCCAGCTGCTCCTGAAAAGTCTTCCCCTCCAAGCTTCCAGAGACAGACCAGACAAGAGGAACCTGTGGGTAAAACATCTCAACCACCTATGACCGTCCAGCCATCATCTGTTCCCAAGTCTGCCGATGCGACCTATCGTGCAGGATCCAAGAGGTCTAAAAAGAAGAAGCGGGCCAAGTTGCAGCCAGAGTCTGGCCTCTGCCCTGTGAAGTCTGTACTCCAGAACCCTGGGCCAGTAGGGGAGGCTGTCCCAGGCGAGAGTCCTCCCTCTCCATTAAAGCCTATGACTGTTTCGTTGCCTTCTGGGAGGTTTGGGGTGTTCGAGCCACCAGCCATACAGAGTCAGTGTGTGATCTCCATTCTTCAGCTCCAGAACCCGGCGTGGGCATTATCTAAAGGTGGCCGAGCCCTCTTTGAGAACAGTCGAGTCCTGCAAGGACAACTACAGCTCCAGGTCGGAGCTTTGTATACAAAGAAGTTCGTCTTCCATTGGCTGTCTGGTATTCCCATGGGTCATTCTGAACCAGAGATCCTGATGCCCATTTATGTTTGGAGACCCAGCAAGGCACCACACTTGAAACAACCAAGTGACAAGAGGTGTCTGGTTCCCGTGCGTCGCATTCAGTCAGCAAAGTCGTCTTCTTCACCTGGTTTGCTAGTCACCGAGTCAAGGTGTGAGGATGCCTCTGAAGAGGGGGAGGCGATCTCAGTCTCCTCACACATCCCCAGTGACTATACCAGTGTTCTGCTCCCAAGAGCACTGCTGCCTCTTGATTGTATTCCTCAGGATAAAGTGCTGAATATGGATCCTGAGTGTATGCCTTCAGCCCCCTGTGGCCTAGGGGTGAAGGTCCCGAGACAGAGCTTCACTAATCCTCTAACCAGGAAGATGTGGTCCAGTTTTTTCAGGGTAACAGGCTGAAATGGCTCCCTATATGTATGCCTCCAGCTTCCATATGGCAGGTGGATGAAGAGGTTGGAACAATGACCTACGTAACTCCGTTTCTCACCCTCCTGGAGGAGGTCAAATTTTCTTTTGATAACGGGCTGAAATTGGACTTAGTGAATGTGTCTTCAGTTTCCAGCTGGCCGGCTGATGTAGGGATCAAGTCTGAAGCTTCCAGGTCCCTACTTTCAGACAATCAGGAGGAAGAAGTCTTTGTACCCTCTGTGTGGGAAGCTGTTGGGCACCAAGAAACTTGGCACTCGGTGATTCCAGATGGCACACCTACTTCATCGTACCAGAAGGATGCCCTGTCAGCTTGGACTGTGTGCGGTCCAGTACTCCTTATTCTGGTCATTCTGGCAGGCTTGAGGAAGAGGGGCCGTAAAGGGGGGGTACTGTAACAACCCTGCTGGCATCACTGCATGGCCTCCCATCCCCCGCACACCAACTTACTTTCTGCTTCAAGCCATGCTGTGAATTATGTCTGTTACCAGCCCTGAGCTCCATGTGCTATGCCTCTTGTTTTCCTGCTTGCTCTCCATGTTTCCTGACTGTGTGTATAGGGGGACGGCGCCTGAACTCTCTGGTTCTTATGCAGTCAGGGTGCACCTGGCTAATGGGTCCCTGACCAATTACCTAGAGCCCTGGACTATTTAACCATGCCACAGCCACTGAAACATGGCCTGTGCAATGTGTATACTCAGTTAGCATCTTGCTGCTGAGGAAGCCAGGCCCTGTTCTGTGTATCTCCTTCACTGTAAGAATACTATTTGTCTCGCTTTGTACCTTGTCCGCCTGCCAGGAGGCAGAATATCCTGGTCCTTGTGTCTCTGTCTGAACTCAGTCTTACCTCTGTCTATCTGTCTTCTTGTCTGTGGTTCCTTCTCTGCCGTGTCTTTCCTTGTGTCCTCCCTATCTGTGTGTCTGCACGGCTCCCTAGCCGCTCTGTCTGCACGGCTCCCTAGCCGCTCTGTCTGCACGGCTCCCTAGCCGCTCTGTCTGCACGGCTCCCTAGCCGCTCTGCCTGCACGGCTCCCTAGCCGCTCTGCCTGCACGGCTCCCTAGCCGCTCTGCCTGCACGGCTCCCTAGCCGCTCTGCCTGCACGGCTCCCTAGCCGCTCTGCCTGCTCGGCTCCCTAGCCGCTCTGCCTGCTCGGCTCCCTAGCCGCTCTGCCTGCTCGGCTCCTTAGCCGCTCTGCCTGCTCGGCTCCTTAGCCGCTCTGCCTGCTCGGCTCCTTAGCCGCTCTGCCTGCTCCGCACTCCTGCGGCTCTGCCTACTCCGCACTCCTGCGGCCCTGCCTACTCCGCACTCCTGCGGCCCTGCCTACTCCGCACTCCTGCGGCTCTGCCTACTCCGCACTCCTGCGGCTCTGCCTACTCCGCACTCCTGTGGCTCTGCCTACCTGCACCTCCTGTGTGAACAGGTCCAAACCTGTTCCTTCATATTCCACTCCTTCCTGCCTATATCCATACCTGCACCTCTTGTGTGAACAGGTCCAAACCTGTTCCTTCATACTCCACTCCTTCCTGCCTATATCCATACCTGCACCTCTTGTGTGAACAGGTCCTAACCTGTTCCTTCATATTCCACTCTTTCCTGCCTATATCCATACCTGCACCTCCTGTGTGAACAGGTCCAAACCTGTTCTCTCATATACCACACCCGCTTGCCCAGTGTCTCCAAGCCGTGCCCGCTTGCCCAGTGTCTCCAAGCCGTGCCCGCTTGCCCAGTGTCTCCAAGCTGTGCCCGCTTGCCCAGTGTCTCCAAGCCGTGCCCGCTTGCCCAGTGTCTCCAAGCCGTGCCCCCTTGCCCAGTGTCTCCAAGCCGTGCCCGCTTGCCCAGTGTCTCCAAGCCGTGTGTCTCCAAGCCGTGCCTGCCTGCCAGTGTACCAAGCCGTGCCCGCTTGCCCAGTGTCTCAGCCTGCCTGTTAGTCACACCTGTCCAGGTGACTTGTCCCCGAATGGGATCAGCAGCCACAGCCAGACACCACCCTGGAGTGGCACCCGACTGCTACCTGCCGCACAAGCCTGACCTCACTATCAGAGGCTCCAGTGAAGACTGAGGTAGCTGTCGTAGTCACGCCCCTTCCAGGGTAGTCTGGTTTGTGGCACAGTGGGGCCACAACCCCCCGGCTCGCGCCATTCAGCCAAGGCGCGAGCGTGACACTAGTAATGCATATGCATTTTTATCTGTGGATTTTCCTCATCTCATTCAAATCAATGGGAAAAATCCGCAAATAAAACGCATATTTAAAACAGAAAATGACATGTTACGGATATTAAAAAATGGACCACAGGTCAATTTATGCACCATAAGAAAAAGGAACAGGGGGCATGAGATGTCTATAAATCCCATCCACTTTGCTGGTGCATTTTTTGTGCAATGAAAATACACAGCAAATACTCATTGTGAGAAATGACATTTTACTGTACACCAAGATCAAAAGCACCTGAAAAAATACATTTTAAGTTTTAACATCTCATGAACATAGAAAATGCTTTAAAGGCAACCTGGCAGCAGGATTGTGTACAGTAACCTACAGATAGTGTCAGGTTGGCGCTTTTATATTGATTAAAATGATACCTGGGTTGATGAAATCTGTCTTGTGGTTGCTTAATCTGTATTTGTAGTTTTCAATTAATGAGATTCTCAAGCTCAGGGGCGGCCTGTGGGGGGTCTTAATGTGGTGCTTTGACTACATATTCATCCTTATAGCTTATGACAGGTCACTGATCCTTCACTGACCTGCCCCTGAATTTACATGTTGCATATCATATTGTGGAGTTACAAAAAAATATTTACATTCATCAAAATGGCACTGGTGGCGGCACCTGAGCTGTTGCATGATACATGCATTTATGCTTTAGTCTTATAAATTTTCTCCAGCAAAATGGCACCGTCGGCGGCGCTTTCGCAGCAGCATCTATCGGACCACTATCGATGCTACTGCGCAGGCGCTGCCGCCACTTTGATGAAGATAATTTTTTTTTCCAATGATAGTATAGGACTAAAGCATATATGCATATTAGGCATATATTATGCTACACTGCAGGTGTCTCTGGCGCCATTTTGATTAACCTCGTCACCCAGAAGTCTGTTTTCACCTTCCTAACCAGGCCAATTTTTACAATTCTGACCACTGTCAATTTATGAGGTCATAACTCTGCAACGCTTAAATGGATCCCAGTGATTTTGAGAATGTTTTCTCATGACATATTGTACTTTATGATAGTAGTAAAATTTCATTGATATGACTTGTGTCTATTTGCGAAAAAAAAAGAAATTTGGCAAAAATTGTGAAAATTTCGCAATTTTCAAATTTTTCATTTTTATACCCTTAAATCAGAGAGTCATATCGCACAAAATAGTTAATAAATAACATTTCCCACATGTCTACTTTACATCAGCACAATTTTTAAAACAATTGTTTTTGTTAGGAGGTTATAAGGGTTAAAAGTTGACCAGCGATTTCTCATTTTTACAACAAAATTTGCAAAACCATTTTTTTAGGGTCCACCTCACATTTGAAGTGACTTTGAGGGGCTTATATGACAGAAAATACCCCAAAATGACACCATTCTAAAACTGCACCCATCAAGGTGCTCAAAACCACATTCAAAAAGTTTATTAATCCTTCAGGTGCTTCACTGGAATTTTTGGAATGTTGAAGGAAAAAATAAACATTTACTTTACTATAGCAAAAATTTTCTTTTAGACCTAATTTTTTTTACTTTCACGAGGTTAACAGGAGAAAATGGACCATACATTTTGTTGGGCAATTTCTCCTGAGCATGCCGATACTCCATATGTGGGAAAATCTACTGTTTGGGCGCACGGCAGGGCTTGGAAGGGAAGGAGCGCCATTTGACTTTTTGAATGTAAAATATGCTGGAATAGTTAGCGGACGCCATGTCGCGTTTGAAGAGCCCCTGATGTGCCTAAACATTGGAAACCTCCACAAGTGACACCATTTTGGAAACTAGATCCTTAAGGGCTCATACTCATTTGCGAGAGACTCGCACGATTCTCATGCGAGCCTCTTGCATGAAAACCTGGCACTGCCGCTGGCACTCAGAGCGGAGCATGCAGCTGCTTAGAAATATATGTAGCCGCACGCTCCGGTCCGAGTGCCGGTAGCAGTGCCAGGTTTTCATGCGAGAGAATCATGTGAGTCTCTTGCAAATGAGTATGAGCCCTTAGGAAAATTATCTAGATGTGTATTGAGCACCTTGAACCTACAAGTGCTTCACAAAAGTTTATAACATAGAGACGTTAAAATAAAAAAAACAAATTTTTCACAGATAAATCTTTTTTTAGCTCCAAATTTTGCATTTTCATAAGGGTAACAAGATAAATTGCTCCATACAATTTGTTGTGCAATTGCTCCTGAGTATGCTAATACCCAGTATGTGGAGGAAAACAATTGTTTGCGTGCATAGCAGGGCTTGAAAGGAAAGGAGCGCCGTTTGACTTTTTGAATGTAAAATATGCTGGAATAATTAGCAGTTGCCATGTCGCGTTTGGAGAGCCCCTGATGTGCCTAAACAATGGAAACCCACAACAAGTGACACCATTTTGGAAACTAGACCCCTGAGGGATTATTTAGCAAAAAGTGGAACTAAAACTTAACTTTTAATAAATACATCATTATTAAAATTTCAAAAGAAACATAAATTTGTTAAAAAAGTAGAAGCTAGTGAAGCGCCACATAAGAAACATAACAATAATCCATCAGTAGTGGCAAAACAGGAAAGATAATATAAACTCTGGCAACCCTGAATGGACCAGGTTAATACGTTTTAATGAAGATGCCAACAAATCTCACATTTGGCTGAGTGCTAACACACGACAATTCATAGGCCAATAATTGGTTTAGCAATAAGTGATTAAGCAACCATCATTATGGAAGAATAAAGTTAGGAACAGTCTCACCCAATCCACCAATATAAGAGAAGGTGGTGTAGATTCATAAGATTTTTGAATGAAGGGGTTACGCTAATCCCAACGCCTTTCCTCTCATTGAGATTCTTCAGGAGAGTCAGAACCAGCTTATTGGGGTAATATCACTCCGGTGACTTTGACACCCGCTGATACGGCATCATGCCACAAAGCGGTGCAGCATTAGCATTAGGTAATTGCTTGCACCAGAAAAAATTTAGGGGCTTCAACTCAAAGTGATGAATACATATGCACATGTTAATTTTTAGTTATTTTACCGGCTTAGACGATTTAGTGCTGGTGCATCACGCACAAATCAGATTACAAAATATTTAAACACAGGTTATAATGTAACAAAATAGGTAAAAAGTCAAGGGGTCAATACTTTGGCAAGCCACTGTAAGCCTGAAAAGAAGCCACTAGTTTTGCCCAATAATTTAATATGATACACAGTGTAACCGCAGTGTATCCTTCAGGAGTGATAGAGTATATTTACCAGCCGAGATTTTTTTTCTCTTGTGTTAGAAAGGATGGCGCTTGCAATGGCAGAATCACCTGTTGGTTAAGGGTAGAGATAAACGCAGGACCCACAGCTGCCATATAAAGGGGGTTGTCTGTGGTGAGACAATAAGATTAATTGTCATACTGCTCTGACCATAACCAGTGGAAGTTGGATTCCGACAAATCCACGATCAGCTGCTTTAGCTCCAGGGTCTGAAGAATAGAAGCTGATCTGCCATTTTCAGTTGTAGCTGCAGCCTGCTACACATTGAATGGAGTTGTGTTTTTTCAGCACCATTTAGCGTTAACACCCAATATCCTCTGGAGCTAGCAACCAATGATTAGCGGTTGTGCCGGGCATCTGACCCCTCTCCCCATCCTACCCTCAATTTGATATTTATGACCTATCCTGTAGATAGACCATCAGTATGATATACACTGATAACCCTTTTAACACAGGGAAAGTAAATTTGGTGACCTATACTACGTTATTTAGCTTGATGTGTTCTTTCTTTTTGACATATTTTTTTAAACTGTGTGCTACATTTTCATTTATGCATGTATGTATTACTTGTGCCATTTCCCGCATTCATAGGTTTGAGCAGTAAGTCTTATTTGAATATATGATCCTGTAGTACAAACCTGTGTGCATGTATGAACCAAAGGTCAAAGAGCAGTTTTGAACATCAAATGGGAAGTTGAAGATGCCTAGGTTACATGAGCTGACCACTCGAAGCATTCTGTCATATCGCACACGTCCAGTGTGATTGACATATACAAAGGGAGTACGCTGTGATTTATCCTCATCTATGCTGCAGAAAAGATAAAGTACATATAATCATACCATAAAAGCAATACTTTTACTTACAATACATTTTTCCATTATTTTCGTCCTTCCCATTATTAGCGTCGCTACATTTTCTTTATCTACTGCCTTGTGAGAACATTTTCATCTCTATTTAAAACATTCTTATTTGTCAAATCCACACATAGTTTTTTCAGCTGCCTGATCTTTTTCCCAAGAATAGTACTTTACGAAACTGTAGACTGTATTCATCAAAAGGTGTTTTGTCATTTTAGCTTTCTGTGTAAGCGGGGAGGCTTGCAAGAACAAAGGGTTTTGCATAAAATATAGAAATGGCCTTTACTTCAGAATTTGGCTATATATAGAAAGAACAGCTAGTCACGGGAAAATAACATAACATTTCCCCTGGTGAAAGTCACTTCATGGTAAAACATAGAAATGCCCAAACTGCGAGTTATCAATAGTGGTTCCTCTAGTATCTCAATACAATACTTCACACTGGCTTCAGGGGCGATGGGGCTATAATTTCAGCAGCAGTTCCTCACAACCTGACCTTTACCTTGGAGCTTCATGGCTACTCTACAAAACTATGGCTATCAGCTCTCTAGACTATATGGTAGTTTCAGATCATAGTATGAATCTTTCTCAGACCCCAGGGGTCATTAAAGTCCTTTAATTTGCACTATTTTTCCAGTGCTGCTTCCATTTTTTCCATTTTGGTTGTGGACACTGCCCAATTTGTCAAGAAAACACCATATTTTAAAATAAGACACATGCCTGAAAAGGGCACAGTGCTAAAGAAATCAGGAAAACATTACAATTTGAGAACCCTCAGAGGTTGATACCTTTTTAATGGCTAACAGAAAAGATGGTAACAAATTGTAAGCTTTCAAAACTACTCAGGTCTCTTCATCAGGCATAGTATAACACAAAATCTGAAGTCTCATACTGTATTTATACATAACAGGACACAGGAATAATGCAGTAAATAAGACAAGTGACGGGAAGCAGAACTATCATTGTGGGAAGGGGATAAACCGTTGTGACAATAAATATTGGAGAATTTAATTTTAAAATGCAATAACGGGAGATCAAAAGATCGTATCTGCACCAAAATGGTATAATTAAAAATATCAGCTCAGCATGCAAAAAATAAGTCTTCACCCAAACTGAGATCCCGAAAAATGGAGACGCTACGGGAGTCGGAAATTTTTTTAACAAGCTTTGGAATTTTTTTTCACCACTTATAGTAATTAAAAAAAACCCTAGACATGTTTGGTGTCTATGAACTCATAAAGACCTGGAGAATTATAAAGGAAGGTCAGTTTTAGCATTTAATGAACATGGAAAAAAAAAGCAAAAAAGAACTGTGGGATTGCACTTTTTTTTGCAATTTCACTGCACTTGGAATTTTTTTCCCGTTTTCCAGTACAAGATATGTTAAAACCAATGGTGTCGTTCAAAAGTTCAACTTGTCCTGCAAGAAAAAAGCCCTCAAATGGCCATTTTCACCAAAAAATAAAAACGTTATGACTCTAAGAAGAAGGGGAGCAAAAAATGAAAATGCAAAACCAAAAATACCTCTGATCGTTAAGGGGTTAAAAGGGTTTGATACAAATAGAGAAAAAGGACCAGCACAATTTGGCAGTAATGTAGTTTCAGTGTTCTAGAGAAATCATTCTTGGTAATTCATGGTGCAACCTTATAGTTTTTAAAGTTATACATTTTTTGGTTGGCACCTGTTCACATTAGCTTGGATGTGCTGGTTCTTTTTCTCTATTTAGATCAAACCCTTTTTGAACATGTGCACTCCCATTCCTATCAGCCACAGGTGATTTTAAGTACCGTATATACTCGAGTATAAGCCGACCCGAGTATAAGCTGCAGCACCTAATTCTACCACGAAAACTGGGAAAGCTTATTGACTCGAGTATAAGCCGGTTATGCATTGTCCCCTGATCCACCCGTTGCTGTCCTGCTATGCGTGGCTACCCCTATCCACTCGTTGTATGTATGGCCCCCCAGTCCTGTAGTTTTATGCATGGCGCCCCCGGTTCCATGTTGTATGCATGGCTCACCCCCTCCTTACCTGGTAGGCAAGCTTAAAAAAAAACTAAAAAAAATCTTACTCACCCTCCTCCAGCGTGCCATTGCAGGAGCAGCACCTCGATCTGGCTTCCAGCAGCGTTTCCTGTGCTGAGCGTTCACTTGGCACCGCTCATTAAGGTAATAAATATGCACTCCACGCCTATGGGAGAGGAAAGCAGTGCAAATTCATTACCTCAATGAGCGGTGCCACGTGATCGCTCAAAACAGTAAGAGCTGCCAGCACCGGGAAGAATGGAGATGCAGCGACAGCGACGGCATGAGGAGGGTGAGTATGATGTCTTCTGGAAGTCGGCGGCTGCAGCTGTCACTGCTATAAGAGAAATGAATATTCATTTCTCTTTAGCAGTGGCACAGTTACAACCGCAGCCGCTGGCTCCTGCCGCTGCTCCACCGCTCCCCCTCCCCGGTCGGCCGGCTTTCTGGACCATGACTCGTGTATAAGCCGAGTGGGGCGTTTTCAGCACAAAAAAAGTGCTGAAAATCTCAACTTATACACGAGTATATACGGTAGCTAGCTGGTCCATTCCTATCCCATAAATTGTAGGGGTTTTTTGCCAAGGAGAGGTGACATGAGGACAGGGACCAAACTTTCAAGGACGCCTTGACGTGGCAAATGGGCTCACATATATTGGCCAATGTATGCACTAATTACTTTCATTTTTACTGTAGTTTTCATAGAAATTTTGCAGATGAATATTTCATATATATCGTATTTTTCAGATTATAAGGCGCTCCCCAAATTTTGAGGAGAAAAATAGGAAAAAAAACTTTTTTTATAATAAAATGGTGGTGCTTCCTATAATCCATGCGTCTTATTGCTTTCCGAGGGTGGTGGCTGCGGTGAAGCAGGGTCCCAGGGTTACAGCTGGAGGAGGCAAGAGTGGAGCGTTGCTGCAGGCCGCAGGCTGGGATGAGGGGTGCTCCAATGTGTGGCACGCCACTGCGGGTGTCCAGTGCTCCCGCTGCCCTGTGTCCGGTGCTGCCGCTGCCCTGTGTCCGATGCTGCCACTGCCCTGCCCTGCCCTGTGTCGGCGCTGAAATCTCATCTTGGTGCCGAGATCTCCATCTGCGCATGCACCTCCCCCGGCGGTCATTTTCCCGGAGTCCACTGCACAGGAGGAAACCATGGAACTGCCGGGGGCTCTGACCTTTCACAAAATGTTGGCAGAGTCCCCCACAGCACCGCTGGACACAGGGCATGGCAGCATCGGACAGCCGCAGAGGCACGCCGATAAGGTTTATACTCCTTATAAGACACACCCCCATTTTCCCCCCAAATTTTGGGGGAAAAAAGTGTGCCTTATAATCTGAAAAATACGGTACATTATTTAGAATTTTTTTCCCATTTTCTATGGCAGTCAGTGTTCTAGAGTAATCATTCTTGGTAATTAATGGTGCAACCTTTTCAGGTTATAAATATAATAGTATACCTACATAGGTGTCCATAAAGATAAACAATAAATAATAATTACCAGATAACAAAAGCAGCAAATAATCTAATTACCCATTTATTCTACATGCATATGTAATAGAAATTATGTAGAAGATCATAGGTAAGGTAAATGGACGACAGACATACATATCTCAATAGCCTACATATATCCGGAAAAGCAATATACTAGTAATGAACGTTAATACACAGTAGAATACAGTAATAATGCTCTCCTCAGCCAATAGAAAACACATACCACCGTCACGGATAATTTTAAACCCAAACATACACTATATTGTTAGTAAATTATGAATGAATTAGACACGATTTGAGTAGTAGATTACCTGCAGTCATAATGTGTGCAGAGCTGGGTGCTAAACAACCTCGCCGCGCGTTTTACCACCTACACACGTGGCTTTGTCAGGAGGTCCCAGGGGTAATCTTGAAGGTAGAGAGGCCCGAGTCTCTGACCTTACAATGCTCATGTTAATCCCTGATCTGCCCCGTCTCCCACCCCATGAAGCATGGGACAGAAATGATATTTACACAGGACAAAAATACAAAACAGGGATAACAGAAAACCTCTATTATACAAAAGTACTAACCAACAATAGGGAGGGGGATAGGGACAAGGAGGAATGAACTAAATGGGAACAGGGCCAAGGAGATAAACACACATACTAGAGCAAACCACACACAGAACACTACTACAACAACTCTACTCCAACCACTTAGCTTTAGCACACAGCACAGGATGAATCTTTCACTGGGAGGGACAAGAAGGTCTCACCAGTTTTTATAGGAAGAGGTAATGACCAGATCAGAAGCTGAAATGCAGCTGTATGTTTCTGACCAGCATAGAAAGGTTTGTTAACCTCTTCAGCACCAGAGGAAACTAAATCCATTTAATATGGGACACAAATCCCACCATCTCTAAAGAAGACCTACAATTTATTACCTGACGTGACTGTATAACTCGAGGTCTTTCAAGTGGATGTGACACCGTTGTCACAGTATTGAAAGGTAACTTCTCATCCAAGAGAGAAGAATCTTGGAATTCAAACTTATTATGACCTTTGACACATTGAGAGCAGGAATGAATGTGTCACATGGATTTATGTCTTTAAATGGTATGTTTCCAATGTCAGTATTGGCAGGGCTTTGGACGCAGCTCCGTCCAAAGCGCTGCCGGCTTTTGTATGCGCGGTGATTCCGCTTGTTTTCATTGAACCATGCAGAATCACCGCATCCTATACTTATACTGTGATATTTATCTTGCGGAGACTGATCGTCTCCGCAAGGTAAATAGACATGCTGCGGTCTAAAAAGAAGTGCCGCATGTCTGGTTACGCAGGAAAGCCAGAGGTGTTTCTGCAGGCATAGTGGAGATGAGATTTCATGAAATCCTATCCACTATTACTGTAACATCTGCCTGCTGGGGATTGGATGCTGCAGTTGTATGAATCGTCCAATCCACAGCGTTTACTGACCGTGGAAACATACCGTAATGTGCTCGACAGACTTTGTGGGGGCATCACTACCCTGGACCAAACATCTATCAGAGGACAAAACCTTTTTAACGCTTCTTATCTATGAACTCCTCCAACATTTACTGCCACAACTGCTTTCTCTCTGTCCCACATTGATAGGTCTGCTTCACATCACTATTGCTGTGTCCTGTTGTATATAAATATGTGACTCTTCAGATTTTGTGTTATACTATGCCTCATGAAAAAATCTGAGTAGTTTCAAAAGCGTGCTATTTCTTACCAACTTTTCAGTTGGCCATCAAAAGTTATCAACCACTGAGAACTCTAAATTCAGGGCAAGGACTCTGTTTAAACTTCATCCTTTGGTTTTTGTTTTACCGTTATGCCAGAAAGGCTCTGTTTATTTTTCCTGAGCCCTGCTGAAGTTTATGCTGTTCATAATAAACTAGCAGGTGAACTACTACCAGTACGGTTCCTGATACTTGACAGGCTTTTTTTGATCTGAAGGATTATTCTTTGTTTGACAAGGACATCATGTATGTTTCTTCTTGGACTTTGTTAGGGTTTTTTTTCTGGTCAAATTGTTGAAAAATATTGAGGATATATACACACCCCTCAACCCATTAGTATCTATATTGTATATATTTATATACGTTCATTCCACATTATCTGATCACCTATTGCGGAGGCCTGATCAGCCAGAGTAGTGGTCGAGCTACATAGAGGCAGTTGATAGGGGCGCCATACCTTTTCAACTTAAGGTGCCAATATCCGCTGTCAGAAAGGGAATTGTGAAGGGCAAAATTAGCCCCTATCTCCCCTCATTTCTGCTCTTTTTTATTTCACTGGTTTTCTGTGCAGATGTGTGTGCATTTATGTATTGGGTTTTTAAACTAACTAAAAGAGAGATTTTTTTAAATTTTTTTGTTTTGTTATGGTTTACATGTACAAGGGCCCCATAGGTTTATTGCTTTGGTTGGTGACTAAGGGGGCTGTGTGGGGCTCATATTATATGTAGGGGGTTATGTTATGTGTCATATTGTATACAGGTGGATATTGGCATACTTAATACTGCTCAATATGAAGTCATACAATTATTACAATTTTTTTTACTTTATATTAATATTGAACAGAATTAATTTCAACCTGTTAGTTCGGCCTCCACAATAGTCACGGTCTGTCATGTGACCTCTCTGGAAAATGAATCTCCCACCCCTGCTTTATTTTGTATAGCGCTATGTTATGTATATTGTCGTACATAAAGGGAAACATTTGTGCAATGCATTATGCGGGCTACTAATTCCGAAGTTTTCTGTGTACGAATGTGCCCCAGAGTACCTGTGTATTACTCACATGATCCATCACATGATCAATCAGGGGATCACGTAACATGTCACCTGATACATCAGGTCCCTGGGATGGGGGTGGCCCATGTCTTCTAAACTGCCCGGGGTCCTGGCTACTCTTACTCTACCCCTGACTAGGGCACTCCTAGTTTGAGATATTGGTTAGGTGACCACAGTCCCTAGTCACCGCTTGACAATTTTTATATATATATATATATATATATATATGTGTGTGTGTTTATATAAAGTCATGGTCAAAAGTGTTAGCACCCATGAAATTATTCCAGAAAATGAAGTATTTCTCCCAGAAAATGATTGCAATTACTATATTTTGTTATACACGTGTTTCATTTGTGTGTATTGGATTAACACCAAAAAACAGAGAAAAAAGGCAAACATAATTTCACACACAACTCCAAAAATGGCCTGACGAAGAAAGAGCGAAACTTGCATTGGGGCGGCGGGGACATCACGTAAACAAGTGGTCAGTACATGTATTTTATAAGGGGAAAAGTGTATCCCATAGTTTTTAAGAATAGTAGGGCCACCTGTTTATCTACCATTGGGCACATGGTACCACTGGTAAAACTGCTATGTAAGTCCTTTCTTTGAGACAGCAGCCTCTCTACTAGTTCAATTTCGTGTATTTTAATTTTGTTCAAAATACCAAATGTTTTTATTGGGTTAAATATACCCCTTGGGTATTTTGCCCTTCTTTCTAGTGCTATTTATCCAAGTTTATTCCCTGCTACCTTCTAAATTTAATATCAATGGGAATCAATGGGTATCCTGCTATAGTAGCTGGTATTAGTCGCAGAATATACACATGCAAGTACAATGAAATACATGACTAACAACACATACAACTCATAGACAATTATGTCAGGTGTCCAGATGTCCTCTACTGGCAGTGAAATTTTCTCAACTGATCCACATTTTGCTGGGGTCCAAGTCAAAAACTCATGCTGCCAAAACTGGACAAAATGAGAAAAAAAATATTAAAAATTAAAACAGTAAAATGTTTGTTTTTTATTTCTCTTTTTTAGTTTAGAATTCACAAAATGATATGCATGTATGGGAGCAAAAAGATGATCTGATTTTTGTTTTCCTTAAATTAGCCCTATGCGTGCTGATGTGCTGTGTCTGTTATTACAACTTTGCCAGGTTCCTATTTTTTTTTTTTTCATTACGTTCTGCAAAATGTTCAACAGTTCTAAAAAAAAAATGCAGGCTGTGTTATAGAGTTGCAACAAAAATTTGGCATTCGGTCATACCCTATGTGATTTTTCATTAGTAAAACACAATAATATGGAAGTGTTTAAAACCATATATGCCTGTAGCGCCGGCATACCTGCACGCTTCTCTCCTCCCCCAGCAGGCATGCCATGCAGATCCTCAGGCACTGTGCCCCTTTTGAAGGGGCTGCGCATGCGGTCATATAATGTCCTCAGTCAATGGCTGGGAGATACTTATTATTTAAGGCACTTCCCCCTGAATGAAGGTGCGTGAGCAATGTGTAGTGTTAGTCCTTGCATACTTGCTAATTGTCAGGTCCCCAATACCTGCCAGTCAATCTGCCTGTCCAGTGTCTGTGTGCACGTACTTGCCAGTGCTTATCTGTATACCAGCCGAACCAGTCTGCACCTGCCAGTGTTTATCTGTATACCAGCCAAACCAGTCCGCATCTGCCAGTGCTTATCTGTATACCAGCCTGAAATAACTGGCACATGCCAGTGCTTATCTGTATACCAGCCGAACCAGTCCACACCTGCCATTGGATATCTGTATATCAGCCGAATCAGTCTGCACCTGCCAGTGCTTATCTGTATACTAGCCATACCTGTCAGCATCCGTGGTTCATGTGTTCCAGCTGTGCCAGCCTGTATCAGCTGTACTCTTCTGGTGAGCTGTTCCAGCTCCCTGTCCCCTGCAGGTCAGCTGTCGCTCATCTGAGGTCAGCTGCCGCTCGTCCGAAGTCTGTCTTGGACTAGCATCTTGTCAAAGACACCGCACTGTACTTGCTCATAGAGCCAGTGCGCGTGTCCTGAGTACAGAAGCAGTGCTAAAAGTTACCTGGGGAGCAGGGCAGCAGAGGTGACCAGGCGTGCTTCAGGCTAATAGTGTCAGGGTCCAGTCAGTGCTGGAAAGTAAAGATGTATAGGACCTGCGGACACTGAAACTGAATAGTCTGCACGGGACCTATGGTCATGTGACTGCAAGGGGGCGGGGCTTAGCGTCCTGTATTCAGATAGGACAGGACACCATACAACAACTCAGAGTCAGGCAAAACAGAGGTCACAGCAGTACGGGCAAACGAGGCACAGGAGCGACAAACAGACGGGTAGTCAGACAGAGCCAAAGGTCATACACAAGAGGGCGATGTGGTACCAAAGGGAAGAGCAGAGAGGAGTTGGGTCATAAGCAGAGAGTCATACACGAGAGGTAGCGCAGTACAAGAGGGTCAGGCAGAACTCGTAACAGGGACAGAACCAGATCACAACCGAACAAGCAAGCAAGATATCAGGCACAAGGCACACGTATACAAGAGGTCACTTAACTCAGCCGAGGGCAGGAGTATAACTGACACCGGACCCAGGTCCAGTGAGCACTAAGTAGCCTCCTGCTGCCAGAGAGAGGCAGCACAATTAACCCATAGTCTAACCAGGACGGGTCAAAGCGAAATCCCGTCCTGGATCATGACACATCTGGTGTTCATCGGAAACAAAGCCTAACCCCACCATCAGGGGCTCTAATGAAAAGTCAGGTGCTTACCTAGTCAGGTTCCACACTTTTGAAGATAAAGTATGTATCTATATATATTTTTTAGATTAAAACCAAATATGTGGTCCTCCAAACATACTAAAGTGGGTTTACCTCCCGTGTGCAATTCCTTAAGTGGGAGCTTCCAATTACTACTGTGTTTTGAAAACAGGACCACCTGATTACTACAAATTTCATGAAACATGTAATAACTAATATATCTAAATTAAAATGGGTATGGCAACTTACCAGCCGTAGCCAAAGGAAAGTGGTTAGGATCTGAGTCTTTTCATTCTAAAGTGAAGAAATAGAGAAATAGAAGTTTGAAAAAGAAGAAACAAGAGGTGGTTGTATAGCACAAAAAATACCTTCTATTATACCCACATAAGGTGTGGTCCCGTCCCATGGACGTCGCTGGTCTTGATCCCGTGGCTCCTCTGTTGTCACATTTGCCATTCTCCTGCTTGCTTCTTGTGGATGTCATGTTCTACATCATCCACACAGTGTCCCTAAATCACACTTCTATGCAGGTGTGCTTTGCTCTACCCTACTGAGTGCAGAGCAAAGTATTTAGTATGAACAATGCAGTACTTTGATCTGTCCTTTGTAGGCTAAATTGAAGTACGCCTGTGCAGGAGCACAAATGTGGGACACTGTGTGGATGATGTAGGATGCATCTGTCATGGGGTTGACAGTGTGGAGCGAGTAGACCGCAGTGTCTGATTGCTCCTACTCCGGCACTGAGAACAAGCAGTTTTCCTTCATTTTAATGGTGTTTATTTCTTCTGGCAGAACAGGTTAATCGGCCATGTTGGAAATCCCTGTGCTCACAGCTGAGCTCAGTTAGCCACTCCTTTCCCCTTTATAATCTGGACTCTTGTTACAAATCCTTGTCAGAGCAATCATTTGCTGCATGTCTAATGGTGGGAGAAGAGTACATATGAGAAGGAGAACTGGAGGCGTTATCTGTGACTGTTGCTTGGTTTGTATATGTGGTATTTCCCTATCCTTCTCTATTTTGGTTTATTCTCCTACCTCCATGCCCCGGTGCATTGCTCTGTTATAGGGTGCCCCCTAGTGGTTAGGGACAGAGAAGGAGCCCTTGGTCCCAGGTTACCTGTTGTGACAGTATCTTCCACATGAAGAAGGACAGGAGGATATTGCTTGAGACAAAAGAGGCGGTGCCAAGACCAAGATCAAGACCAGTGAAACTCATCGGACTGGACCACACCGTATAGGGGTATAATAAATGCTAATTTTTGTGCTATGCAGAGGGGATAGGGGACTTACATCCAGGTTACTGCTGTAAAAGGGGCCTTAAAGTTGGTGACCGTACTATATATTGCCAAAACCTTGTGACAGGTTCCCTTTAAGCAATACACCTGTACTTTGAGAGACGAACCCATCTTTCTTGAACCTAGGACTGCAAAATTAACTCTGAAGTCTATCTTGTGTTTAAATTGAGACCCTTCTCCTGGCAAAAAAAGCTTATATTTCCAGCAGACATTTCAACCAGCTACACATTCACTTTGGTTACTTCAAAGAAAATGAAGCATTACATGTAGGCCATTCAGATGAATGACTCTCTATGTAAATGTGGCGCCCCCAGGAGTATGGTCGCCACAATGGCATTGCCTTCCTTCTAGGGAGTGTGATGTCATGCTTGGAAGCAATAAAGGGTCTCTCTGGCAGTTAACCACAACACACAACACAGTTCCATTCCAGGTCAGCAGAGGGAGCTCTGAACCAAAACTGGGGAGGACCTACTCTCTGGGGGCCAGGAAGGGAGAATGAGGAGTTTGTGTGAGGAGGGCAACGTGTGTGGACGTGAGGAGTAGAGCTTGGAGATTGAGCAGAGAGTTCAAGCTCATTCCCAGCTATAGCGCATGATCTGGAGCCCGGTCTCCAAGGCTGTACGGACACTGATGGACCTGCAGCAGAAACCAGAGGAATAGGAAGCTGAAAATGCTCTATTCCCACATAAGACTCAGAGGCACAACAGCGACGTGTGAGCCAGAAGAGGAAGGCTACAGCTGTCTGCCATACGAGGGAGTTCTAAAGAGAATAAGCAAGTGGAACTTCAGTGTAACACAGTACTGCAAGTACATAAAACTAAGCGCTAGGAAGGAGACTACACAACCTATCTACCTAGAGAGACTCCTAAGTTGCTTCCAGGCTAGCCAGCTCCTGTGCCATCTGTAATCTGGACCCTGGACTGCATTTGCCAAGCAAAGTAAAGGTAAAGAAACTGCACTGTGTTGTGTCCTTGTCTTCTTTCTGCAAACCCTCCAGCACTGCTACATCTCTGTGCCAAGCACTGCACCCTCTTCCTCAACACCTATCCTCACTGCCCTGGGATTACTGCCCTACCTGTGGAGGGCCACAACATCTTAGCTGCACCACACCATCTGTCCCAGGGGATCTGTCCGCAGCGTCGGCTTAACATCTTCATTGCCGAACACCACAGGTGGCGTCACGAATCATTCACTCATAAACTTTATTCTATCACTTAATCCCTTTTACATGGGTGCCCAGGTCACCGCTGCTGTGACATTCCCCTCTAAGAGACCGGCCCGGTACCGAGTACCCCACAGCCCTGGGAGGGTGACCCATTTTGGCATTACGAACAGGATTTACGGAGCCTGGTACCCCCGGGTCCTGTGTGCCAGAGACTGTGTTTTGTGCTATAGACTATCTGTGCAATTGCCGCCATTGCCACGCTGCTTGGCGCGCGCGGGAAGCAAAAGGGGTGGGCCATCATGGGCGGATCCAGCCGGTGAGCGCGAAAAGTGAAGTGCCCCTCGAGAAGTGAGAAGACGAGGCCTGCAGTCCCAGCGTCTCCCGATCGTCCAGCCGGTGGAGTGGTAACCGGTAAGCCAGTGCAACCCAGGGCCTGGCAAACGTTAACTAGGGGGGGAAGAGAATGTCTGAAGAAAGAGCAGACGCAGTGGCGGACGCCACTGCAAACCCCATAGTGCCGCAAGCTGCAGGGCCCAGTGCAGCTGCGGCTCCCATAGCGCCGCTGCATCCAGCAGCCAGCGCTGCCTCCACAGCACCGCAAGAATCAGCTCCCATCGCAGCGGTCCCCATAATGCCGCTGTCCATGCCCTATATACCGGGAGCAGCCTAGCTACCGCAGTACTCAGGGGAGTCACATACCCTGAGTGAATTTAAAGAGAGACTGTGCAGTTTGTTTGAGGTGTATCCTCTGTCTGAAAGCCAGAAAGTGAACATCCTTATTGGGCAGCTAACTGGTGCAGCGCAAAGGGAAGTAAAAGACTGGCAGGACACTGATAAAGAGACTGTTAAAAAGATCCTGGCTAAGCTAAGAAGCACCTTTTGACACCCATACTGCAGTTGAAATAAAAATGAGATTCTTTGGGTGTAAGCAAAGAGTGCAGGACAGTATACGGGACTATGCTCTTAACCTGCAGGAGGCGCTGCGAGCCATCAAGCAGATTGATCCAGACACTGTGAAAGATGGAGACAGACTGTTAAAGGAGCAATTTATTGAGGGCCTCCTATCCAGTACCCACAGAGCACAGCTGCGCATCATAGCCCTACAAAACCCTGACCTAGACTTTGCAGATTTCAAAGACAGAGCTATTCGGGTGCTGCATGAACCAAATGTCTGCTGTCCAGCGCCCCCTAGGCGCCCAGCGATCACATACCATCAAGAAGCAGCATCTTTCCCTCTCAGCCCTGTGGAGGCTGATGCACAGACTCTGGACAAAGACCCATCTGCCGAACTGCGTCTTCAGGTCCAGGAGCTGACCAAAAATATGGCTGCTCTTGCCAAAACTGTGCAGTCCCTGCAGGTGTCCTCCAAGGAGAAGATCCAGCTGGCCTCCAGTCCAGAGGATGTCCCATGGCTACGGAAGAAGAGGATCCCGCCACGCCAGGGAGAGACAATGATCGTTATGACCCGGACGGACGTCCCATCTGTCGTCACTGCCACAAGGCAGGCCACATTGCAAGGTTCAGTTATTTAAACGAGCAACCCCTGGGGCAGAGGGCCAACCCCCAGGAGTAGGACCACAAGGCCCAAAGAACTGGCAAGCCAAGTATGTTGGAGGGCAACCGGTCCTTCCAGTGGTGATTGACGGCATCCCCATGAACGCTTTGCTGGACACTGGCTCTCAGGTGACAACTATGCCATATATCCTTTACAAGCGGTATTGGGCTGACTCTGAACTTACCCGTGGCCCAAGTGATGAACTGACAGTAGTTGCCAGCAATGGTCAGTCTTTGCCGCAAGTAGGATGTAAAGAGATTACTATTAAAGTGGGGCGAGTAGAGTTAAAATATCAAGGTCTGATAGTTGTAGACATTGATCGACGAGAACGTAACCCAATGATGACCCTTGTACTAATGTGATTGAAAATTGTCTTGCCGAGGTTATTGTTTTGTTGTAACAGGTGGCTGAGACTGCTGGTTCCAGTGAACGAGTCCTGCAGAAGGAGATCAAGGCCCTGATGCAAAGACAGCAGATAGAACTCACTGGCGGAGAAATTGGCAGCATCAGAGTGAGTGATTCTTTCCCCATTGCGATACCCCCCAGATGTGAAATGTTAATTTGGTGTCGGGCAGCCATAGGCCTCAGAGGAAAAGATTACCAAGCATTGGTAGAGCCAGTGTACTCTGATAGCCGGCCCACTGTCCTGACAGCCAGAGGGGTAGTTGATGTCCGCAAGGGGAGAGTACCTGTACGCCTCTTGAATTGTGGGGATGAGGAGGCCTCAATATCTCGGTATGCCACAGTTACTAAGCTGCTTACTGTCAGTAACAACGCTATACAGGCCGCAGAGCCCTTGGTCTCATCCGACCAGGTGGAGGACAATGGCTCTGTAAAGCAGCTGGAGGAGTGGTGTCAGCAGCTGCAGGTGGGAACTGACTCCACCCCTTCATACCAAAAGAGTGGGGTTTACCGAGTGACTCAGGAGTATGAGCGGGTAGTCAGTAAACACCCTCTAGACTTTGGGAAGGCAAAAGGGGTTCAACATCATATCCCCACTGGAGATCATACACCCATTAAAGAAAGGTACCAGCCTATACCCCCAACACAATATCAATGTGCCAAAAGTATGTTGCAGGAAATGAAGGAGGCTGGGGTGATCAGAGACAGTTGTAGCCCCTGGGTAGCTCCAATAGTCTTTGTGAAAAAGAAAGATGGTACTATGAGAATGTGTGTTGATTACCGAAAAACTAACAGCATTACACATAAGGATGCCTACCCATTACCCAGAATTGAGAAGTCATTAGCTGCCCTTAAAACTGCTAACTATTTTTCCACCTTAGATCTCACTAGTGGGTATTAGCAGATTCCCGTGGCAGAGGCAGATAAGGAGAAAACAGCGTTTACCACACCAATGTGTCTCTGCAAGTTCAACTACATGCCGTTTGGGCTCTGCACCGTCCCTGGGACATTTCAACGGCTGATGGAGTGCAGTCTTGGACAAAAGAACTTCGAGACAGTTCTGTTATACTTTGATGATGTCATTTTTTCTCCAAGACATATGAAGACCATCTGAAGCACCTGGCTGAGGTGTTTGAAGCCCTGTCCAACTTTGGCCTGAAAGTGAAGCCATCCAAATGCCACCTCCTGAAGCCCAAGGTACAGTACCTCGGTCATGTAGTGAGTGCAGAAGGTGTGGCACCGGATCCAGACAAAGTCACTGTCATCCGAGACTGGCAGAAGCCCAGCAACCTCCATGAGGTACGTCAATTCCTCGGGTTGGTAGGCTACTACCGAAGGTTCATCAAAGGCTTCACTGAGATAGCCACGCCTATGCAAAATCTTCTGGTGGGCCAGCCCAAGAAAGCCAGAAAGAAGAGTCCTACATTTGAATGGAATGAGGAACTGGAGAGGTCCTTCACTCAACTGAAGATGGCTCTCATAGGAGATGAAGTTCTGGCCTACCCAGATTTGGACCAACCATTTGTTCTGTATACTGATGCCAGCAACGTGGGACTTGGAGCAGTACTGTCACAGGTACAGAATGGCAAAGAAAGAGTGATCTCCTACGCCAGCAGGAAGCTTCGTCCCACTGAAAGGAACCCTGACAACTACAGCTCCTTCAAACTGGAGTTCCTCGCCATAGTCTGGGCTGTGACTGAATGATTCAAGCATTACCTAGCTTCAGCCAAGTTTACCATCTTCACGGACAACAACCCGTTGACTCACTTGGAAACTGCAAAACTAGGTGCACTGGAGCAGAGATGGATGGCCCGGCTGTCTAACTATGAATTTACCATCAAGTACCGAGCGGGGCACAAGAATGCCAATGCTGATGCGCTGTCCAGAATGCCAAATCTGCCAGATGCAGGAGAAGACTCTGAGGCATTCGAAGAAATAGAGTTACCTGCCTTCCACCGGCCAATTGCGGCTCAACGTGCCCAAGGAGTGAGAAACAGACGGTCTGTCATGAAAGAGGCCACCCTAAATCCATTGCCTCATCATGACTGGGCAGAAACCCAGGATAGCCACCCCGCAGTCCACCTGGTAAAGGAGCTACTGTCACAAGCTGACTCACGTCCAGATCCAGATGCTCCTGAAGAAACCCAGCAGTTGTGGAAGGAAAGAGGCAGGCTGTTCATCTATAAGGGAAAGCTGTGCCGGAGGAGTATCAATGCCCGCACTCATGAGTTGGTCTGGCAGGTGGTAGTCCCAAAGAGGGAGGCATCCATGGTCTTGGAAGCATACCACAATGGAGCTGGACACTTCGGATGGAAGAAGTTGGAGGCCTTGCTCCGGGAGAGATTCTACTGGGCTGGTATGAGGAAAGCCATTGAAAATTGGTGCCGGGAGTGTGGACAATGCAACATGCGCAGGAAGGACCACAACAGCCAATGAGCTCCTTTGCAGCCAATAATAACCAAACAGCCACTTGAGTTGGTTGCCCTGGACCATGTGAAGCTGGTTCCAAGCCGTTCAGGCTACATTTATGTTCTTACCATTGTTGACCACTACTCGAGATTCTTGGTAGTCGTGCCTGTCAAGGATCAATCAGCCAGAACAGCAGCCAGAGCATTCCAACAGCACTTTTGTCGACCACACGGATATCCCGAGCGAGTGCTTACAGATCAAGGTCCAGCCTTTGAGGCAGAAGTGTTCCAGGAATTCTGTAACTTGTATGGTTGCAAGAAGATCAGGACAACACTGTACACTCCACAGACCAATGGCATGTGTGAAAAGATGAATCAGGTGGTGATCGATCTACTGAAGACCTTGCCTTTGGAAGAGAGGAATCTGTGGCCAGAGAAGTTGTCAGATTTGGTTGACCTCTACAATCACATTCCTGTGAATTCCACCAACTGCACTCCAGCCTACCTAATGAGAGCGAGGCCTGGTAAGCTGCCTATTGATTTGGATATGGGAGTCCTGACACCTAAGGTGACATCATCAGATGCTGACTGGGATACAGAACGGCAGCAGCAGTACCGTAGAGTACAAGAGTGCGTAGAAAGGAGTCTAGCTCAGGCGAGACAAAAACAAGAGAAGAACTACAATCAACATGCTGTCACGCCCGCGCCTTGGCTGAATGGCGTGAGCCGGGGGTTGTAGCCCCACTGTGCCACAGACCAGACTACCCTGGAAGGGGCGTGACTGCGACAGCTACCTTGGTCTTCACTGGAGCCTCTGATGGTGAGGTCAGGCTTGTGCGGCAGATAGCTATCGGGTGCCACTCCAGGGTGGTGTCTGGCTGTGGCTGCTGATCCCACTTGGAGACGAGTCACTTGGACAGATGTGACTGACAGGCAGACTGAGACACAGGGCAAGAAGGTAAGACAGATTCAGTGCAAGCAGGCGTGGCTTGGAGATACTGGGCAAACAGGCGTGGCTTGAGACACAGGACAGGCGGGCACGGCTTAAGACACAGGACAGGCGGGCACGGCTTGAGACACAGGACAGGCGGGCAAGGCTTGAGACACAGGACAGGCGGGCACGGCTTGAGACACAGGACAGGCGGGCACGGCTTGAGACACAGGACAGGCGGGCACGGCTTGAGAAGGAACAGGTCTGGACCTGTTCACACAGGAGGTGCAGGTATGGATGCAGGCAGGCAGGAGTGGAATATGAAGGAACAGGTTTGGACCTGTTCACACAGGAGGTGCAGGTATGGATGCAGGCAAGAGTGAAATAAGAAGGAACAGGTTTGGACCTGTTCACACAGGAGGTGCAGGTATGGATGCAGGCGTGGAATATGAAGGAACAGGTTTGGACCTGTTCACACAGGAGGTGCAGGTGAAGGCAGGAGTGGAGAGAGAAGCTGCAGAAAGAGGTTCTGCAGCGGCAGCAGGACTGGAGCAAAGCAGAACCACAAGGTCTGTGGAGAAGCTGCAGCAAGGGGTTCTGCAGCAGCAGCAGGAGCAGGAATGGAGCAAAGCTGAACCACAAGGTCTGTGGAGAGAAGCTGCAGCAAGAGGTTCTGCAGTGGCAGCAGGAATGGAGCAAAGCTGAACCACAAGGTCTGGAGAGAAGCTGCAGCAAGAGGTTCTGCAGCGGCAGCAGGAGCCGTGCAGACAGAGCTGCGAGAGTGCAGATGCACAGATAAAGCTGCGAGAGTGCAGATGCACAGATAAAGCTGCGAGAGTGCAGATGCACAGATAAAGCTGCGAGAGTGCAGATGCACAGATAAACAGACAGGGAGGACACAAGGAAAGACACAGCAAGGAAGGGAGACACGGACAAGGAGAAAGGGAGTCTGATAGACAGAGTTCAGACAGAGACACAGACAAAGACACAAGGACCAGGATATTCAGCCTCCTGGCAGGCGGACAGAGAACAGACAAGGCACTGGGAACAAGACTCAAGGGCCAGGATATTCTGCCTCCTGGCAGGCGGACAGAGAAATGCTAGGCAAGGTACCAAGACACAAGAGTACACAGTAAGAGCCTTCAGAGAGGGCAAGACACAGAACAGAGCCTGGCTGGCTCAGCAGCAAGGAGCTAACTGAGTTTAGACATTGCACAGGCAATGTTTCAGTGGGAGTGGCGAAACTAAATAGTCAAGGGCTCCAGGTGATTGGTCAGGGACAGATTACACAGGTGCTCCCAGACTGCATAAGAACCAGAGAGTTCAGGCGCCGCCCCCCTATACACACAGTCTGGAAACATGGAGAGCAGAGGCACAGAGCTGGCAACAGACAGAATTCACAGCATGGCTTGAAGCAGAAAGTAAGTTGGTGTGCGGGGGATGGGAGACCATGCAGTGATGCCAGCAGGGTTGTTACACATGCACCTGCAGTTCCCTTGTCACCAGGAGAACAAGTCCTAAAGAGGAAAAGGAGGATGCATAAATTGGATGACCAATGGGAAGCTGAACCCTACACTGTCTTACCATCAAACTTTGACAACACTAAAGTGTGCCTTATCAGTAAGGATGGAGGAGAAACCTCATCAGCAGTATCGAGGAATCATCTGAAATTGTGCCCTGACCAACTATAAGACAGAATGGAAGAGCAAAACAACCTTCAGCCCATAGAAGAAGAAGAAAAGGTCAGCACTGTACTTGGAGAATACCCTAGAAAAAACAAACAAAAAAAAAACTGAACTGAAGTAGAATTGAATGACATGCATGATGTAAAAGCATGTTCACATTGGCCATAAAAGCAAGCAAAACCAAAGGAAAAAACAATGTGTGCATATACCCTAATAAAAATAAATAAGTAAAAAAGCAAGTGCATTAAATAACATAGGGTACTTAGTAAACACTATTTTGATCAAAAAAGTATAAAGCTGTCCCACCACGACAAGGTGTACCCATTTGAGACAGTAACTACACTAACGGTTAAAACCTACCTAGTGTGAATAGTAGCAGAGTCTCTGGGTCCCAAACGGACACCCAGCTTCAGAGGGACTAAATAAACTACACAGCTCAGTAGAATGGAGGCCACACCGTATTTGTACTGAATACAAAAATGCTGAAGAAAAAACAAAAAAACTGAACTGAAGTAGAATTGAATGACATGCATGATGTAAAAGCATGTTCACATTGGCCTTAAAAGCAAGCAAAACCAAAGGAAAAAACAATGTGTGTTTTGGTTTTGCTTGCTTTTATGGCCAATGTGAACATGCTTTTACATCATGCATGTCATTCAATTCTACTTCAGTTCAGTTTTTTTGTTTTTTCTTCAGCATTTTTGTATTCAGTACAAATAGGGTGTGGCCTCCATTCTACTGAGCTGTGTAGTTTATTTAGTCCCTCTGAAGCTGGGTGTCCGTTTGGGACCCAGAGACTCTGCTACTATTCACACTAGGTAGGTTTTAACCGTTGTGTAGTTACTGTCTCAAATGGGTACACCTTGTCGTGGTGGGACAGCTTTATACTTTTTTGATCAAAATAGTGTTTACCAAGTACCCTATGTTATTTAATGCACTTGCTTTTTTACTTATTTATTTTTATTAGGGTATATGCACACATTGTTTTTTCCTTTGGTTTTGCTTGGAGAATACCCTGCAAATTGGACTAGAGCGAATCAAGCCATAGTGGTGCCAGTTTTGACCTTTCCCCAACTGGCAGTGCAAGAAGAAGTGATTCAAGACCACCCTGAAAACCAGCAAGTACAAGCAGTGGATGCCACACCAGCAGTGGAAAAAGAGAATTCTCACCCTGCCAGTGGTGAATCTGTCATGCCACAGTGAGTAGAAGTGGTCCTAGGAAATCTAGTATCCCTGTGCCACGCAGAACCAACAGTCATGTAGCCAGTACAACACACACTACACCAGTAGTAGTTAACACAAGGCATCCAGTAAGATCCCTAACAACACCAGTGCTACGTAGGTCTGTCCGTAGTACCCAAGGTATTCCACCCTTAAGGTTCCGCATATAGATAAGTTTTGTAAATGTTAATCTGTAAATATGCAACGTTTCAAGTTTTGTGCCTACAGAGACGCTGTAAGACTTTTTGGATATTTTATTTTGTTTCAATGGACAGCTGGACCACAGGATTATGTATGATCAAAACTCTATTTGTAAATAGTTCACCAACTTGCTCAGGAATTGCACCATGGACATTCACGCATGGACTAATCGTCATCAGGACTATTTTTGAGCTTTTGGGTTTTTCTTTTTTGTGTTTTTTTTTGTATTTTTCACTTTTGGAAATCTTGTTATATTTATAATTGTTTATATGTTTACATGTTTACCTTCAGTCTGGGAGTACTGAATTGCACCAGGGGGGAATGTGGCGCCCCCAGGAGTATGGTCACCACAATGGCATTGCCTTCCTCCTAGGGAGTGTGATGTCATGCTTGGAAGCAATAAAGGGTCTCTCTGGCAGTTAACCACAACACACAACACAGTTCCATTCCAGGTCAGCAGAGGGAGCTCTGAACCAAAACTGGGGACGACCTACTCTCTGGGGTCCAGGAAGGGAGAATGAGGAGTTCGTGTGAGGAGGGCAACGTGTGTGGATGTGAGGAGTAGAGCTTGGAGATTGAGCAGAGAGTTCAAGCTCATTCCCAGCTATAGCGCATGATCTGGAGCCCGGTCTCCAAAGCTGTACGGACACTGATGGTCCTGCAACAGAAACCGGAGGAATAGGAAGCTGAAATGCTCTATTCCCACATAGGACTCGGAGGCACAACGTGTGAGCCAGAAGAGGAAGACTACAGCTGTCTGCTATACGAGGGAGTTCTAAAGAGAATAAGCAAGTGGAACTTCAGTGTAACACAGTACTGCAAGTACCTAAAACTAAGCGCTAGGAAGGAGACTATACAACCCGTCTGCCTAGAGAGACTCCTAAGTTGCTTCCAGGCTAGCCAGCTCCTATGCCATCTGTAATCTGGACCCTGGACTGCATTTGCCAAGCAAAGTAAAGGTAAAGAAACTGCACCCTGTTGTGTCCTTGCCTTCTTCCTGCAAACCCTCCAGCACTGCTACATCTCTGTGCCAAACACTGCACCCTCTTCCTCAACACCTATCCTCACTGCCCTGGGATTACTGCCCTACCTGTGGAGGGCCACAACATCATAGCTGCACCACACCATCTGTCCCAGGGGATCTGTCCACAGCGTCGGCTTAACATCTTCATTGCCGAACACCACAGGTGGCGTCACGAATCATTCACTCATAAACTTTATTCCATCGCTTAATCCCTTTTACATGGGTGCCCAGGGCCACGGACCGGGTCACCGCTGCTGTGACATTCCCCTCTGAGAGACCGGCCCGGTACCGAGTACCCCACAGCCCTGGGAGGGCGACCCATAATGTATGAATGACTCATGTACGATTTAACACTCCTGAATAATGCCTTCATAGTGCAAGTGTTCTAGCATCCTGCTTGACACATGAGAACTCAAAAAGCCTAATGTCTTGGATAACATGGTCAAACTTTAGATGTCTGGTTGGTGAGTTAAGTGGAGTTGCCTCTTCTCTATCAAATCAATTTTTCCTATTCCTATAAGAGAGTCTTCTTTTTTAATCCTTCTTTTTTCTTTATTGTGTTCTTCACACTCTGGCCAAGGAAATGTTGAAAACATACACCACTTAGAATTCTGTTGTATTGTTCACATACAATGTTTTTGTCACAATTCCACCCCTCATTGTGTCTGGGATGCTGTTACTGACTCAGTCATCCAGTCTGGTGCAGGGGTGTGCTGAACTGTCAGTGTGTTGACTGACAGCTTGGCTGTCCAATCTGAGACTGCTAGGCACTGTCTTCAGCTGTTCATTATCCCAGGTGATTGCCGGGCTACTTAACTGGGCTGTTTCTCCCAAACCACTGCCAGATGTACGTTCAGCTACTGTGTGGTTTGTCTCTCTTTGCCTTGCATTCTTTTATAGATCTTTAGTTGCCTGACCTTGGACCTCGTACTGACCATCTCTGTTTAACCCCTTCTGCTCTGATCCGCTTTCCTCATGGTATTCTGACCTCGGAACGTTACCTGACTACTCCTTTGTCTCTTCCCTCTGTTTATGATGTACCCTCTTGGTTTTTGACATTGAAATACTTGACTACCCTGACTCACAACTTAGCCGGAAGAAGTGACTCAGCGTCACGGTATTAATTCCTAGATTGCATTTTGATATGCTTATTATATTTTATGTATGTCACTTCCTTGTTTCCCTTTCAAATTCAAAGTGGAGTTAAAACTATTGAATTTTTTATTGAATATTATAATTATGATTGACTGATTATATAGTATTATGCTCTTGCTTATAGAGCGCTGTCTTATTCCACAGCACTTTACATATATTATCAATAATATTACTCTTTAATTTTTCTCTACACTTTTAACCATAAGGCATCTAAGGGATACTGTCAGGGTATTTATGCAGCCTAAACTGCAAGCAGCCTGAATATGAGCATGACTGCACGATTGCAAGCAGGTATATTTTTTCTGAAATGCTGGAATGTTTCAGAGAAATTATAGTTATAATATCTGGCCTGGGACCGAAGCCAGAGCTGAGACTTGCCCAGTACCACTTTTGGCTGGCTTTTTCCAGAGCTGTTGCAGGTGATTGGTGTCATGATCCAGATTGGATTATGACAGATAAATGCACTAGTAACCTTTTTTTCCTTCAAGCCTTTGGCTTTAAGGTAGTTTTGCCCCCGGTGGCCATTAGGGTCACTGCACTGTGGTGATTTCAGTTCTAGTTTTGCCCCTGGTGGCTGGTAGGGTCATTACACTCTGGTTTCTTTAGTTTAGTTACACGGGAATCACCAACAGGTGTGTTTGCTCTGGCTCTGCTATAAAAGAGTTTCAGGTGGTTGCAATCACTGTTGGTGATATTGGTCATTTCAACCATCCTTGGTGAAGGAGCTAGAGAGAGTTCCTGGCAGCTCAGTCAGAGTCCTGGTGTGGAAGGAGCTAGAGAGAGTTCCTTGCAGCTCTGACAAAGCTTGGAGAAGTAGCAGCTATTCTGAGGAAAGCTGCATTCAAGGGGTGGACTCTGTTGCTGGGAGCAATAGCAACAGAGCAAAGCTAAGTGGTGTATCCAGTTATACGTGTAATTCTGAAATTCGCCTGCTGGAGGCGGTGTATCCGGCTGCACGTTATATTATTTAAATTCGCCCTGTTGGAGGCGGTGTATCCAGGGTCACGTGTGCCATAGAAATTCACCCTGTTGGAGGCGGTGTGTCCAGTCACACGTTGACCATCACAATTGGCAGGTATGTCCCATAGCAAGAGAACAGTCAATCACCTGCAGCGGCAATGGGAAAAGATGGCTGTGTGGGGCTCCAAACTAGTCTCATCTTTGGTTATGGTCCCTGGCCAGATCTACTAACTATATTTTTTCACAAATGCTCAGGAATTTCAATTGGCCAGCAAGGCTCTGTTTAATGCTGGACAGCATGAATCAGGTGGCAGGTTTCTTTTAAATACTATAACGTACATAAAAGAATTCTTACCACTCCAAGCACTGCATAGATTGTGAAGGAAATGTTCACACTAGTTGGGCGGCTATAATTGAGGGTGGGACGAAATGACTTTGTATTAAACACACTCTGCAATGATTCATATGATGGTCCAGCTTCAGAACCAGAACATTGTAATTCAGCACTTTCAACTGAAAAATAGCAGGATAAAAGGAAACATGTCAAACATTTTTTAAATTATACAACACTCAGTCATTTTCCTAATTAATATAACAATTACATGGGTCTACCACTTCTAGGATACTCATGACATATTACTGGGATAGGTTATTAACATCAGAACCGTGGTGGTCCAACACCCTCATCGTTCAGCTGTTATCAGCTTTGGCAAGTGTTCTGATGTAAACAATGTATGAAACAGAACACCACTAGTCCATCAAACTGTTTAGTGTCTGCTGCCAGGTGCTGCAGATAAATCTTATTCATCCCACTATGTGTCACGTCACCGTCAGACTCGGGGCCTGCTGTTCCGCCCTCAGCCACTAGGAGGCGACGGACTGTCACACCGCCCTCGGGCTCGGGGCCTGCTGTCCAGGCCTCGGCTACCAGGAGGCGCCGGACTGACATGTCATCATCGAATTCAGGGCCTGCTGTTCCGCCCTCAGCCACTGTGAGGCGCCGTGGCTCGCGCCCGAGTAATGGCGGCAACAGTGAAAGGGCTTCTGTGCAGGCGTCTAGTGGACACAGACTCCGCTCCTCTGTCAGTCATGAAGGGGTTGGTGCATCGTCATCAGGTCTGGTCCTGGGGGCGGTCCTGATGACATCATCAGCCCGGGAGCCTGTGAGGGATGACCTGATCCCTCAAATACCTTTGGACTGGGCTTGCAAGCCGCCGGATATATTCTTGGTTCCCCTGCGTGTTACTGTGTGAATTTCTGTTGACTGACTCTGACTTTTGCCTGGACTTCTGACTCTGCTTCTGCCTAACGATTCTGTACCTCTGCGACTCTCCTGGTTTATGACTCTGACTTTGGCCTGGATTCTGACTCTGCTTCTGCCTAACGATTCTGTACCTCTGCGACTCTCCTGGTTTATGACTCTGACTTCGGCCTGGATTCTGACTCTGCTTCTGCCTAACGATTCTGTACCTCTGCGACTCTCCTGGTTTATGACTCTGGCTTCGGCCTGGAATCCGACTCTGCTACTGTCTACTGTTTTTGTACCGTTGCTGCCTGACTGGTTTAGTCTCGGATATCATTGCCTCTGTGTCCTGTATTGGAACACCTTTCTGGCGACCGTCCTGCTCTGGTCATTGCTCCTATTCAGACAGTGCCTCCTGGGCTCTGCTATAAATCCAGATCCCTGTATAGGGGTAAAGGGTATCAGTGTTTCTCGGGGTGCTGTCTGGCTGCAGTCCAGACCGCAGGCAGACGTCACATTATATCCGGCCAAAAAAAAAAATAAAACTGCTCTTGTGTCTATACTTAACACATATAAAAGCAGTTTTCCTTACCTTTTTTTTTTCTTCCTCCTGACTGAGCTGATTCCTGGCCCAAACACCTGTTACATTGCACAGCCTGGAAGGTCACTCTCAGGCTCAAGCATGCTGCAGCCTGGAAGCTTCAAAGAAAATGCTGGCTGTTGGAAATCCACATTCCTGGAGCATCGCCCCCTGGACAGCGCTGGGGGTCAGGTATTGCCCGCAAAAGCGGCCAAACTGTTGTTACCAGTTTCCCTTTCTTTTGCTAAGAAACGTCTGTGTGTGAAGGCTTATGTGGATTGTGGTGCTGCCGGCAACCTTATGGATTTTTTATTTGCTAAGAGTCTGGGTGGACCTCTGCTAAAGCTTAAAGCGCCTATTCAGACTATTACAATTAATGGTACATCTATAGACCAGGGAGGCGTGGAATTCATTACTGACGAAATTTCTATGTCAGTGGGGACATTACATAATGAACAAATGTCATTTTTTGTTATACACAATTTATCAGATCCAGTTGTGTTAGGCATGCCATGGTTGCACCAGCATAATCCAGTTATTGACTGGCGCATAGGTGATATCGTGCGCTGGAGTCCACGGTGTCAGAATCACTGTATGTCACTGTCAGTGAACCAAGTTAAAATTAAAAACCCCTCCATTCCATATGCATTCGGAGATTATGAAGATGTCTTCTCCATAGTGGAGTCTGAGAAACTACCTCCTCATAGAGAGTACGACTGTCCTATACACTTGGTCCATGGTGCCCGTCTCCCTAAGGGGAGAATATTCAACCTCTCGGGTCCGGAGCGTGTAGCCATGAATGACTACATAGCAGACAGCCTACGTAAAGGCTTTATTAGACCTTCCACCTCACCTGTAGGAGCTGGGTTTTTCTTTGTAGAAAAAAAAGATGGTGGACTCAGACCATGCATCGATTATCGTGAGCTGAACGCAATTACTGTAAAAAATCAGTACTCGCTCCCACTCATTCCTGATCTGTTTAATCAGCTACTGGGAGCCCGCTGGTTTACTAAACTTGACCTCCGGGGGGCATATAATCTGGTCCGCATAAGAAGCGGTGACGAATGGAAAACAGCCTTTAATACACCTCTTGGTCACTTTGAGTACCTTGTAATGCCGTTCGGACTCAGTAACGCACCTGCCGTATTTCAACACTTTGTCAATGACATTTTCAGGGACATTTGTGGGGTGTATGTCGTCGTGTATCTGGATGACATTTTGATTTATTCGGCTGACCCTGTGACACATGCTCAACACGTCCGTTCGGTATTGCAGAGACTGCGAAAAAACTCCTTGTATGCGAAATTAGAAAAATGTGTTTTTTTTGCTGAAGAGGTACAGTTCTTAGGATACATGGTCTCAGGCAAGGGGTTTCGCATGGACCCTGCCAAGATTCAACCCATTAAGGATTGGGTGTAACCCAAATCGCTGAAAGCGCTGCAGCGGTTTTTGGGATTTGCGAATTATTACCGCAAGTTTATCAGGGGTTTCTCTGAGATTGCCAAGCCACTCACGGACCTTACCCGAAAAGGGGCGGACGTGACTAATTGGAATCCTGAGGCAACCCGAGCTTTTTCTACACTAAAGGAGTGCTTCGTGGCCAACCCGGTGTTGATTCAACCAAACTTGGACCACCCCTTTATTGTTGAAGTAGATGCCTCCGAAGTCGGAGTGGGAGCAGTGCTCTCGCAAGGCACTGCATCCCTCACTCAGCTTCGCCCATGTGCATGTTTCTCCCGCAAATTCTCTGCCACGGAGGGAAACTATGACGTCGGTAATCGGGAATTACTGGCGATCAAATGGGCCTTTGAGGAATGGCGCCACTTCCTCGAAGGTGCCAAACACAAGGTCACTGTTATTACAGACCACAAAAACCTAACCTACCTAGAGTCAGCTAAAAGACTAAATCCCAGGCAGGCTAGGTGGGCCTTGTTTTTCTCCAGGTTTGATTTTATAATCACCTTCCGCCCCGGGACTAAAAATGTGAGGGCAGATGCCCTCTCTCGCAGTTTCTGCCCCACACAGACCGAGGACTGTGAACCAGTCCCAATATTGGCTAATGGAATCGTCGTGTCGGCAGTGTCTTTGGACCTTCTGGAGGAGATTCGTAGGTCTTCAGAGCAAGTTCCTGACACTACGCCCCCCCAAAAATTGTTCGTTCCGGCTAACCTTCGTCTGCAGGTTCTAAAAGAATCACACGACTCTGTCCTGGCAGGCCATCCGGGTCTCAATAATACCACCAGGTTGGTAACTAGGAACTTTTGGTGGCCGACGGTGGTCAAGGACTGTAAGGACTATGTTTCAGCGTGTGAAGTCTGTGCCCGCGCCAAGTCCCTCCATAGTCGCCCTGCCGGCTGGCTTCAGTCCTTGCCCACCCCTGAGAGTCCATGGACCCACATCTCCATGGATTTCATTACAGACCTGCCGCCATCAGATGGGAAAACTTGTATCTGGGTGGTGGTAGACAGGTTCAGCAAGCAGGGCCATTTTATTCCCCTGTCTGGGTTGCCTAACTCTGAGACTTTAAGTAAGTTGTTTATCCTGCACATTGTACGTCTGCACGGCGTTCCGGCAAATATTGTGTCCGACAGGGGTACCCAGTTGTTCTGGAGGGCATTCTGTAGACACATTGGTGTGGAGTTGTCCTTTTCTTCGGCATACCATCCCGAAACTAATGGTCAAACTGAGCGTACTAACCAAGCTCTAGAACAATACCTCCGCTGTTATGTGTCAGGACATCAGACCGATTGGGTGGAACATCTGCCATTGGCTGAGTTCGCCCTCAATAATCGATATCAAGACTCCATTAAAACTACCCCTTTCTTTTGTAACCTTGGACTACATCCGCGCTTTGGGTCGTTTTCGGCCAGGATGTCGGAGCTCCCTGGGGTGGAGCAAAATATACATCTGCTAAAAACGATTTGGTCTGAGGTTAATTCAAATTTGAAAGGGGCTCAGGTTAGACAGGCTTCGGCTGCAAATAGACGACGATCTAAGGGGCCGCACCTGGGAGTTGGCGACAAGGTTTGGCTCTCTACAAAAAACATCAAGCTTAAGGTACCGTCCGCCAAACTAGGTCCCAGGTTCATCGGCCCATACGAAATTATCGAGGTGGTTAACCCAGTAGCCTTCCGCTTAAAACTTCCACAGTCATTCAAATTGCCTAACGTATTCCACAGGTCTCTCCTCAAACCTTATCGTTTTCCCATTCACCCTGTTCAGTCCCCTCCTCCTCCTGTTTCGGTCGGGGGAGCTCTGGAGTATGAAGTCCAGGGTATCCTTGACTCCCGCCTTGTGAGGGGCTCAGTACAGTATCTGGTACACTGGAAGGGCTACGGCCCAGAAGAAAGGTCCTGGTTTCCTGCGGGGAACGTCCATGCCAAGGCATTAATTAGGAGATTTCATCTTCTTCACCCTGACAAACCGGGTTTTGAGGGTCCGGAGGCCCCTCCTGGAGAGGGGGGTACTGTCACGTCACCGTCAGACTCGGGGCCTGCTGTTCCGCCCTCAGCCACTAGGAGGCGACGGACTGTCACACCGCCCTCGGGCTCGGGGCCTGCTGTCCAGGCCTCGGCTACCAGGAGGCGCCGGACTGACATGTCATCATCGAATTCAGGGCCTGCTGTTCCGCCCTCAGCCACTGTGAGGCGCCGTGGCTCGCGCCCGAGTAATGGCGGCAACAGTGAAAGGGCTTCTGCGCAGGCGTCTAGTGGACACAGACTCCGCTCCTCTGTCAGTCATGAAGGGGTTGGTGCATCGTCATCAGGTCTGGTCCTGGGGGCGGTCCTGATGACATCATCAGCCCGGGAGCCTGTGAGGGATGACCTGATCCCTCAAATACCTTTGGACTGGGCTTGCAAGCCGCCGGATATATTCTTGGTTCCCCTGTTACTGTGTGAATTGCTGTTGACTGACTCTGACTTTTGCCTGGACTTCTGACTCTGCTTCTGCCTAACGATTCTGTACCTCTGCGACTCTCCTGGTTTATGACTCTGACTTTGGCCTGGATTCTGACTCTGCTTCTGCCTAACGATTCTGTACCTCTGCGACTCTCCTGGTTTATGACTCTGACTTCGGCCTGGATTCTGACTCTGCTTCTGCCTAACGATTCTGTACCTCTGCGACTCTCCTGGTTTATGACTCTGGCTTCGGCCTGGAATCCGACTCTGCTACGGTCTACTGTTTTTGTACCGTTGCTGCCTGACTGGTTTAGTCTCGGATATCATTGCCTCTGTGTCCTGTATTGGAACACCTTTCTGGCGACCGTCCTGCTCTGGTCATTGCTCCTATTCAGACAGTGCCTCCTGGGCTCTGCTATAAATCCAGATCCCTGTATAGGGGTAAAGGGTATCAGTGTTTCTCGGGGTGCTGTCTGGCTGCAGTCCAGACCGCAGGCAGACGTCACACTATGTTAATAGCAGCTGAGCTGCAGTACCTAGTGGCGGCCACTACACAGGGAGTTAGATTGGTGAGTGTTCTGCTCCGTAAACCGTTTACATTCAGACCATGCAGCCCATTTTCCTTCAAGTGCCTCCTTATTGTGCATCTTTAGACAGTCACACCGCTAGTTTTCAGAGAGTCCAGTATTTCAGCTGATGTTATTTGTGGGTTTTTCTTTGCATCACAAACAATTTTGCTGGCATTTGTCACAGGTGAGGATGTTACCTTTAGTAGCCATTCAAACCCACTTGTGTCAACTTCTGTGCATGTTATCAGGCCAAAATCACCAGGGTATGTGAACTTTTGATCAGGGTCATTTGGATGTCTTGGGTTGTCATTATGATTTAAGAAGAGAAGACACAGTACTTTGACAATAAATGGCTTCACCCAACCACTAACCATGAGTGGAGAAAAAGTTTTGGTGTTATCATTCATATTCCCTGAAAAAACTTTTGAGCGCAACTGTGTGTGTGTGTGTATATATATATATATATATATATATATATATATATATATATATATATACAGTACATATTGTTAGCCACCAGGTTTCTCCTGCTGCACATGGTAGATCCCAAGCCTTGTTTGTATGGCGTCCCTGAGGCTCAGTCGCCACAGAGCTACTGCACCTTCTCCTAAGGTGTGGTGCCCCACCATCCAGGTAAGTTGGAGGCTCCTGACCACGCTCCAACACTCGCACCCCACACAATAGAGTAGTTCAACAAAACAACATTGTGGCTCTTTGCCTAGAGAGAGGCACAGCACCTTTGGTGGTTCCCTGCTTGGAACACTAAATGTGCTGGGAGGTGGGTGGAGTTGAGAACACATAAAAGAGCGGGATGGTTTACGATTACAAGTCAGTCAGTCGGTCAGTGAATGAGGCTGAGGGAGGAAGCCACTCGGAGAGGAGTGGGGATCCCTGGAAGAGGGATGGAGGAAGGACTGCTGCAGCTGCCTCAGTGACCTGAGCCAGCTGGCACGGGAAAGGAAAGAAGGAGAGAGACATTGAACTGAAGCCTGAGCTTCCATAGGAGAGAAAGACAAGTATGGAACATAGGAGTAAAAGGGAACACAGAGGACGTGGGTTAGAGGAAGAACCCTGCCTAGAAGTTCTAAGCGTAAGGCCAGGGCCCGGTCCCCGAGGTTGTATGGACACTAATGGTTCTGCAGTAGACACCGGGGGAGTAGTGGGTTGTGAATGCACTACTCCCATCTAAGACTTGAGGGCACAACAGCAACACGGATAGAGAGCCGGGACTTAGGAGTAGAGAGTCCCCGAACCAGGCTACAGCTGTCTGCCGTGCAAGTAGAGTTCTTGGGAACATCTGTCAGGAGGAACTCTAGTGTAACTCAGTACTAGGAGATCTTCACACTTAAAGGCGCTATAGAGGAGACGTTCAGGAAAGGCACATAATTTGGCGGAGTGTGGAAGGGAGCATTCCATCTTGCCTGGAGGTTGACTGAGTCCCTCACCCGGAGGACACGGCACAGAAGCGGGCACTACAGACTGTGAGTAAAGCTTTGGAACTACATGCCCTGGTGTCCTCCATTCCTTCCTGCGTCCGTCCGCCTGGCACTGCTACATCCCCTGCGCCAAACACTACACCATCTAAGTGTCTCCACATCTTCACTGCCCTGGGACAACAGCCCTGCACGTGGAGGGCTATACCATCCTTGCTGCACCACACCATCTGTCCCAGAGGATCTGTCTGCAGCGTCGGCTTAACACCTCCCTTGCCGAACACCACAGGTGGCGTCACAAACTATTTACCTAACTACATTCCACCATTCACAACATTCCCCCCCATTCATTGGGCGCCCAGAGCCACGGTCTGGGTCACCGCAGCTGTGACACATCCCACTGATATCGGCCCGGTACCGAGTACCCCACAGCCCTGGGAGGGCGACCCATTTGACTCTGCGGTCTCCCATTCTGCTCCGGCCGCAGTGGAGGCTGCTCAGTAAAGACATCGGTCTCAGCATCTTGCTCAGACTCATGCGGTTCACTTGGTTACTGCTGGCCTTCCAGTCAAAGCTATGGTAACCAGCAATAAGCAGCGGCTAACAGACACTCCGGAGGCTAAGTCCAGAAATCACTCTACTGAGCATGCTCGTGAGGTGGCGACCTCTTATTGGTGGTCAGTTGTCAGCTGTTCAGGTGATGTGGCAGTTCCAGATTGGTCCATGAGCAAGGTCCTGTCTGACTGGACTTAAGCGGAGCATATAAAAGGGTCTTTGGGGTGGACGTCGGTGCGTTAAGATCCTCTATGCTTTAAGTGTGTCAGTGGATATGTTACCCCTCTGCGTACCACTTCTAGCAAAAGCGATTGTGTGTCTAGGCAGGCAGTGTAGGGTGGGAGCTCCCACTTCGCTTAGCATCTGACTCCAGGCTTCCTAAGTTGTGTGTGCTATTTAGCACAACTGAGTGTCAGAGCAAGCGCAACCACCAGCCTAGTCTCTCCTGTGGGGTAGCTATAGGGACCCCAACTAGCGTCATTACTTACTATACTCCTGTGAAGTCTATCAGGGTATATCTTCGAGTGCTCTGTTATTGTACCGCTCTGTGGAGCAACCGAGCAAGTATTTTGCACTCTTTCCACACGGAGTGACATTTAACTCCGTGTGTTTACGATGCTTGTGTAAGGTTCAGCCAGGGTGGTAGTCATGGCTGAGGACTTCTGCTACAGCACACTGTTATGAATGAGTCACCGAAGGAGGAAAAAACAAAAATACAAGCTAAGTCCAGAAAACCAGAGAGGTTGGTAGCTATCGGATTGCAGACCCCTGATCCTATCCACAACAACTAACAGTAGCCGTGGGGGGTTCCTATGATGCCCTACACCCCTCGATCACAGCCGGAGAACTAAATAGGCCTAAAGAAAGAAAGGGGAAATCTAAACTGCCCCAGAGCAGACCCCAAAGCAATAGGCAGCCCCCAACATATAATGACGGTGAAGCAAGATGAAAACACTAACACAGATAGAAAGATAGGTTGAGCAAATGATGGGGCCCAAGCTAACTAAAAAGGACAGGATAGAAAAGCTGCTGTCTGCAATCCGTAAAAAACCCTACCAAAAATGTCCCAACCGTCTGATAGGAAAAACAGGCCCTGAAGTCGCTAGGACTTCAAAATGACTATATCAGCACTCAGGTAAATTCTGAAGACAGAGCAAAGAGACAAACTGATCAGAGACAAAAATGGAACTCAGCACACCCCCGACTGGGGATGGCTGAACTCCAAAAAACAAGGTAAACAAAACAAAACTAATAAGTTCAATAGCAGAGCAAAAACTTATCTTTGGGAAGCAGGAACCAGACTGGTCTCCAAGAATCCAGCAGAGAAATCACCAGTGACTCAGAAGGGCGTCGGCTGCTTTATATCCAGTCAGAATTTCCTGTTACCCAGTCATCATCTACCAGATCAGGTGTTTGGTAATCAGCCTCACTACCTTCCTTCACCAGAAGAGGGAGTTCATCAGACATCGACGGTGAAGGGGAAAATGAACTCACAACAGCACACCCTGTCCTCCCTTCACATGAAAATAGTGTCCCTTAGTCAGCATACCTGTGTCTCCAGGTCCAGCTCCTTCAGGATCCTCCCTCGGCTGCAGGAGACCCTCTCCGGACGGCTCTGCATTAACTGAGACACAGTCCATTTCAACTTTTACATGAATAACTTTACTGGTTCCATTACACAGCACATCCATGTACTTCACAGCATTAATCACAGGCTTCACAATACACATTTCTTCATCTTTCCCTGCACTTCTCTCACTGTCACACAGCACGTACCCGGGTGGGACCATCCCAGGTGAGTCCTCAGCGTCCTCTCTGTTTTCCTCTGCTATGCGTAGACATTCACCTGTCTCTTTTGCCCCAGACATAAGATCATCAGCTCCCAAAGTCAGTTGCCACATGGCGAGCAACCTACCCTTCTGTACTGTCCCTCCTGAGTCAAACTCACTGTTTCTGGAAGTTCCCTCAGCCATTTTGCCCCAGATCTGAGGGTGTCAGCCCAAGTGATTAGTTGCCACATTCTGGAGCCACCTTTGTGCCCTCGTTTTCACTACTTCTGTCTCAAGTCCTTGTTCCTAGTCCACTGTGATCTCCTGCTGTACTGGCCTGCTGCTGACCTGGCCTGGAGCTGTGGATGACTGGGCTTCAAGCTTAAATGTTACGTGGCTGCTGCAGTGTCCTGGGCCTATTGCCCGTGTGGACCCTTTGGACGCTCCTGCCCTTCTTTGTATTGCTGTGACTTCCACTGTAGCTCCAGCTTCCGCTACCACTGTCACTGCATCGCCCCAGGGCACTAGGCCATTCAGGCTCTAAGGCCTCCCTGGCCCTGACTGACTAGAATGCAGGAAATGTTCCTATCTTACCACACAGCAGCCCCTCCTATAGTTAACCCAATTCTATCCTATTCACTAGTTGAAAGCTCTGTACACTATAATGCCCCTATCTAGTGGCCAATCAAGAGGATGATGGATAGTCACAAGCCATCAAACAAAGAAGAACTGCTTAAATTTTTGTGCCAGAAGCAGCGTGAAAGACTGGTGGAAAGCATGCCAAGACACATGAAAGCTGTGATTAAAAATGATGGTTATTCCACAAAATATTGATTTATGAACTCTTCCTGAGTTAAAACATTAGTATTGTTGTTTCTAAATGATTATGAACTTGTTTTCTTTGCATTATTTGAGGTCTAAAAGCACTTTTTTCTTATTTTGACCATTTCTTCTTTTCAGAAAAAAAAACCAACAAAATGTATTGCTTGGAAATTCGGAGTCATGTTGTCAGAAGTTTATAGACTAAAAGAACAATTTACATTTTAATAAAAAATATACCTATAAAGATAAAAATCAGACGAATTGAACATTTGAAAGTGTTCTCTTAATTTTTGCCAGAGCAGTATAGCAGAATTACAACGGTATAACAATATACACATATATACAGTTAGCAAGGAACGGTAATACACTTTACAGTGTAGCAATACCACAATGTATTTACAAATATACATATACTGATAACATGCGGCACCTGGACGAAAGAGAAAGGCAAGGGCATTACCGTAAAATATCATACCCCCTACACTTGTACACAGCATCGCTCCGCCATGGTTTACTAGCTGCGGTTCCTCCATCACCGCATGGTGGGCCCCGGGTTGCGATCGCACCTCCTCATAATTTATATTTGATGCGATCCGCAAATCATAACACATATACAGTGCTGTGCAAATTAATTGGGACAAAGCATTTTTTTTTAAGTAAAATCGTAAGTTGGTTACCAGTCAGTGATTCAAACCAGTTTTAACTGCTTTGAACAGGCACTTTTTACTTAAAAAAATGCTTTGTCCCAATTAATTTGCACAGCACTGTACACTCTCATACAAGAAAATTACTGTTTATACTGCTGGTAAAAATTGTCACATTGATCAAACACTTATGAAAAAGGACCATTTTTTGTGTACCAGAACAATCTATCATCTGAATGAGGCTCTATTCTCACAACTTGTCTGCTAATGGCAGAATTTGCTGAATTATTCATGCTGAAATATAATGTCATGCATGAATATATTAATCTTTTGTGATTCATACTGTGATTACTTCTCATGTAGCAACAGTTCATTCGGGATGTGACCTGAAGTACTTTCCATGCCTTTTTAGTCTTTATGTGCTGTGTGTACCAAGTATGTGCCTGTTATATTATATTTCTGTAAGGCTTGGCCAAATATTCCTATAAGTACAGATGTGTAATTGTTCCAGAGCCAGTTGAGTAGTCGAGGAATTCAATAAGAGAATAGAAACCTGTCAGGAAACAGTATCCAGGTTTACTGTATGTGAGGGGTCAGTATTATGGTAGGTGAGAGGTTAGGAAAAAGGTCATTTATAGCAAAGCAAGAGCAGATTTAAGATTGAACTTGGGGGACATGGTTATCACCACACAAAGGAACAGCTTGTCATGGCAAAAGTGGTGGACGGGATACAACTAGAAGCTTGTAGTAGAAGAACAATACCTAGAATAACAGTATGTCTACTGGATTTCAGATGTGAAGAGCAGTTTGCAGATCAGTGAATGCTACAAATAAATAAGTATATAGCTTGCCAAAGCAATAGCAGGCAAGTTCGACCAAAGTTAGAAAGTAAGACCATACATTTTGTTCAAAACTATAGGTGTAACATGTGTGCCTATTTGTGTCTCCCTTGTTTCCGCTTTGGCCTCTGGGCAGGTTTCACATTTATTGTTTGAAACATGTGACAGCGACAGTCCTATTTTTCCCTTTTGGTGCTGCTTAATTAAGTGGTTAATCAGGGCCGGCCCGAGAGATTACGGCGCCCTAGGCGAAACTATTTTGTTGCGCCCCTACTATTCTTGGCAGTAGATGAAAACTTGGGATATAAATTTAGGAGCAAAGTAAACCACAGCAACAAAGATTAATTAACTCTCTACTAACTCTTTAATCTTCTGAGAAGTTGTATAGGACAAATATATACAAAGTAATCAATAACACAAAACAAAAACGACCATAGGTAATTAAAATTTTTGTTTCCTTGCCTTTTTTTTTAAAAGGATGACACTAAGTCACCGAGATTAATTTGTTTAGCAACTTCAGATTCTATCGAAATTGTTGCCAACCCAACCAACCTCTCTTGCGTCATATTTGCCCTTAAATATGTACACTTTTCTTTCCATCCCTAAAACTTTTTGCCTTTTGAAAAGATTTTTTTATAATTTTTTCTATTTTTTCTCTGGCGCCCCCTTTGGGTCGGCGCCCTAGGCGGCTGCCTAGTTCGCCTATACGTTCGGGCCGGCCCTGATAATACGTGTAGTAGCTAATCATTAAAGGGTTTAACCAGTGATAACTTACTGATCAGTAGGTGTCCCACATTGACTGGCAGACCAGGAAACTTTTATCCCCGACTGGGAACTTTAGTTCCCATTAAAAAAATGAAGAGGTAGATTGGATGTCTGATCAACTCTCCTTTCATTTTCTATGGCCTGCAGAAAAAGTTGTGTGCAGTGTTCAGGAGCCTCATCAGCAATAAACTGAGCAGTGGTTGAGCATGTGCGCTAATGCTCCATTTTAATAGGGACAAAAGTGTTCCATTCTGCTGATTGATGAGGTCCCAGCAGTCGCACCTCAACAATCTGCAACTTATCGCCTATCCTGTGGATAGGTGATAACTTCTTTTCATTGGACAAGTTCACCCAAGGTCTGTGTATGTGACTCTTCTACATATATCTTGTATTATTTCTATTTGCTTCTAGATATCTATTATCTTATCCGTCAACGGCCTCAGGCTCAAAAAGGATACCTGGGATAGACTTGGCACATGCCACTCCGTCTGACAGATTCCAGAGAAATCCCGACATTCACTCTTTAACCTCTGTATAGGGATCTTTTCTTACAACGTGTAATGATGTATAGTAGGTTTCTATGAAGACAGTGGCTAGATGATAGAGTCACAGACACAGGTATACGTGAAAGTAGTTTGTATTAAACAAGCAGCACAGAACAGCACAGGTGCTGGCGGAGCCAGACAATGACAGCAGTGGTAACAGCAGCAGAACTCAGTCCAGTAGATAGCAAGTTGCACACCAGCACTATGTAGATGTAAGCAGACACAGTCTTAAGAATGCAGGTAAGGACAGTCACTTAGCCCTCTCCCTTGCGGGAGGGGAATCTTCGAGCACAGTGCAGTGGCAGAGAAAGTCACTAGGTAATTGATACTGACTGTGTAAAGGTAGCAGGGATAAGTCTCTCAGGTGAAACGCACACAGCAGTCAAGATCTTCAGCGCATACCGTGAGTGCTGTAGGAGCGGTGAGCGGTGGAGGCAGGGCTGGAAGGAGCCTTCAGGCAGACACCGTCAGAAGGTCCAGGCGGCGGCGGTTAGGCAGCAGGTAATCCAGGTGGATTCAGAAGGAAGGAAGGAGGTAGCACAGCGTGCAACTCCCAGCTAGCAGATCAGGTACAGGACGAGATATACAAGCAAGGTAGTCACGTCCAGGAAAGCTATTTAAACCCGGCGGGCGGGACCAACAGGCGGTGATGTCACAGGAACCAGTATGGCCGAATGAAGCCAGGCTTAAGGGCAACAGTAAGGGCAAAGTCCGGAACACAACAGAATAGGAACGATGCTTACACAACGGGGTCCACTGGATTGCTTCCACGGAAGGGCTGCCGTCCAGAAGAGTGAACCAGAGTTAGAAAGGGTTGCTAAACAGGGTCAACTCCAAGAGGTAACGTCAGGGCAAAATCATAAAGCAACCAGATAGTCAAATGTCAAGCTGAGGTCAAAGAATGGGAATAATTAGCACAAACCACAGGTACACAGCACAAAGGTATATACCAGGATAGAAGAGCTATTGACTGGCAGTGAAAGTCAGAGTTTCAGGGGCTTAAATAGCTAGGCTCCAGGAAGGAGTAATCAAACCTGGACCAAGATTAACCACAGGGCCGGCCCGAACGTATAGGCGAACTAGGCAGCCGCCTAGGGCGCCGACCCAAAAGGGGCGCCAGAGAAAAAATAGAAAAAATTATAAAAAATCTTTTCAAAAGTCAAAAAGTTTTAGGGATGGAAAGAAAAGTGTACATATTTAAGGGCAAATATGACGCAAGAGAGGTTGGTTGGGTTGGCAACAATTTCAATAGAATCTGAAGTTGCTAAACAAATTAATCTCGGTGACTTAGTGTCATCCTTTTAAAAAAAAAAAGGCAAGGAAACAAAAATTTTAATTACCTATGGTCATTTTTGTTTTGTGTTATTGATTACTTTGTATATATTTGTCCTATACAACTTCTCAGAAGATTAAAGAGTTAGGAGAGAGTTAATTAATCATTGTTGTTGTGGTTTATTTTGCTCCTAAATTTATATCCCAAGTTTTCATCTACTACCAAGAATAGTAGGGGCGCAACAAAATAGTTTTGCCTAGGGTGCCGGAATCTCTCGGGCCGGCCCTGCGTATTATTCAGGAAAAGATCAATCTTTTTAGCCTGATGGAACATCAGAGCAAAGTCTAGAACCAATTAACAATATTGTTGAACCTGATTAGTATAGTGATGCGTTTTCCCAGCATTTATCCTGCTGTTTTTTCTGCCCTATGTTAGCTTGAAGTTAATCGAGAAATGCGACATGCATACAAATAGTGTCTTTCTGATGCATTTTTTTATCCTTTGAAGCATAGACGTCAAGCTCAGGCCCACAGGCCAAATCAGCCCACAGTGTAATTGTATTCGGCCAATGTGAAAATACCAAATGATTGGGTCACTGAGAAGGAGAGCAAGACCAAGCTAAGGCTAGCTTCACACTAGCGTTTTGGGCCGCAGCGCACGGCCGACGCTAAGTCCCGCCCCCCTGCCCGCCCCCTCTGGTCATCTCCGCCTAGTATCACACACGGCTGCATGCGATCTGCACACCCTATCTTTAGCAGGGGGCGGGGCTTAGCAGCAGCCTTGCGCTGTGGCCCAAAACGCTGGTGTGAAACTAGCCTAAGCCACAGATAACCAGAGGGGTTGGTAACTAAGCGGATTGCAGACCCCTGATCCTATCCACACAACTAGCAGTAGCCATGGAGCATACCTACGATGATCCTAGATGCCTCGGCACAGCCGGAGAGCTAAATAAGCCTAAAGCAAGAAAGGGGAAATCTAAGCTGCCCCAGAGCAGATCCCAAAGGAATAGATAGCCCCCAAACATATATTGTTGGTGAGACAAGATGAAAACACAAACGCAGGTAGGAAAATAGACTGAGAAAACGATGGGGCCCACACTAACTAGACAGGACAGGAAAGGAAAGACACTGTCTGCAATCACGCAAAAAACCCTGCAAAAAATGTCCAACACGTCTGATAGAAATATACTGAAGTCGCACAACTTTGCCCACTATATCAGCACTCTGGTATATTCTGAAAGCAGAGCAAAAAGAGGCTAATCTAATAAGGGACAAAAACAAACTGGCACAAGCAGTAGCATATGGATGGAGATTCAACACAGCCCCAGCCGGAGCTGGCTGACCACACAAAACTGAATAGACAAAACCAAATCAAATGTGAGCAATAGCAAACAACACTTAGCTTGAGAATGCAGGGACTGAACTGGAAACTAAGACCTCAGGAGGCAGGAAAAATCACCAGCAGGGATAGAGGGAGTCGGCTGTCTTAAATCCAGTCAGAGACTCCAGATGTCCAATCGTCGTCCTCTTTATCAGGTGGCAGGTCTCTGTTAATTAGATCAGCTTCATTACCTCCTGCAACCACCAGAGGGAGCCCGGAAAGAGATCTCACGACTCTTCTGTCAATACAACCAGCTCCACCACCCTCACTAGCAACCAGAGGTAGACCAGAAAGTGAATTCACAACAGTACCCCCCTTGAGGAGGGGTCACCGAACCCTCATCCACGCCACCAGGCCGATCAGGATGAGCCCGGTGAAAAGCACGAACCAATCTATTGGCATGAATGTCATAAGCAGAGACCCAAGAATTTTCCTCCTTGCCATAACCCTTCCATTTGACCAAGTACTGGAGTCTCCGTCTAGCCAAACGAGAATCCAATATTATCTCTACCTCATATTCCACATTGCCTTTAACCAATACAGGGCCAGGAGGCGCCGCCATAGGAACTACTGGCTCAGCAAAACTCGTCAACAGAGATTTATGAAACACGTTATGGATCTTAAATGTAACTGGAAGAGCCAATCGAAAAGAAACTGTCATGATCCAGATTGGATTATGACAGATAAATGCACAAGTAACCTTTTTTTCACCTTTAGCTGTGTGCTTAAGTTAGTTTTGCCCCCTGTGGCCATTAGGGTCATTGCACTGTGGTGATTTCAGTTCTAGTTTTGCCCCCCGGTGGCCGTTAGGGTCATTGCACTCTGGTTACTTTAGTTTCGTGCACGTGATTATAAAGCAGGTGTGATTTCTCTGACTCTGACCTATAAAAGAGTGTCAGGTGTTGCAATCACGGTTGGTGATATTGTTCATTTCAACCATCCTTGGTGGAGGAAGGAGCTAGAGAGAGTTCCTAGCAGCACAGTTAGAGTCCTGGTGTGGAAGGACCCACAGTGAGGAGTTTCTTGCAGCTCTAACAAAGCTTGGTGAAGGAGCAGCAATTCTGGGGGAAAGCTGCATTCTGGTAGTGGACTCTGTTGCTGGGAGCAAGAGCAACAGAGCAAAGCTAAGTGGTGTTATCCCTGTTTGTATCTTTCCTTTTGTGTGTGTATTAGTGCAGCGGTGGGATTAGTCTCTGCACCGTCCAGATCACTAGTTAGGGATAGGTGCAGGGTGAGCTAGGGTTTAAAGGTATCCTGCTAGGCGACAGGTGAGGAGCCTGTATAGGGAACGTGAGGAGTGCAGGGACACTGGCAAGGGAGCGCAGGAGGTCTCCACATCCCCGTTCCCTAGAGCAGGGCCCACCGTTGTAACTGTTTTCCCTGGTGCTTCCCTTTATTATTTAAATTCGCCCTGCTGGGTGCGGTGTATCCAGATACACGTGTAATTCTGAAATTCGCCTGCTGGAGGCGGTGTATCCGGCTGCACGTTATATTATTTAAATTTGCCCTACTGGAGGCGGTGTATCCAGGGTCACGTGTGTCAAAGAAATTCGCCCTGCTGGAGGCGGTGTGTCCAGTCACACGTGACCATCACAGAAACAGGATTAAGAATCTCCAAAATCTTATAAGGTCCAATAAATCTTGGCTTGAACTTTGGAGACACAACCTTCATAGAAATATTCTTTGACGACAACCAAACCATATCACCCGCTTTAAACCGGGGACCAATGGTCCTATGCCGGTTGGAAAACCGCTGGGCTTTTTCCTGAGAGAGGGGCAACTTATCCGCCACTTGGTCCCAAATCTGCTGCATTCTCTCTACCACAGTGTCCACACCTGGGCAGGCTGAAGATTCCACTTGCCCTGAAGAAAATCGAGGATGAAACCCAAAGTTACAGAAACAGGGCGACATCAAAGTGGCAGAACTAGCTCTATTGTTTAGCGCGAATTCGGCCAAGGGCAAAAATGAGACCCAGTCATCCTGATCAGCAGATATAAAACATCTCATTTAGGACTCCAAAGTCTGGTTTGTTCTCTCTGTCTGCTCATTGGTCTGAGGATGAAACGCAGAGGAGAAAGATAACTGAATTCCCAGATTGGAACAAAAAGCTTTCCTGAATCTGGAAACAAACTGGACTCCTCTGTCCGACACAATGTTCTCAGGAATCCCATGCAACCGAACCACCTGTTGTAAAACAAGGCACCAACTCTGAAGAAGATGGCAACTTTGGGAGTGGGACAGGAAGATCAGAAATAAAATCCATTGAGATATGGGTCCATGGCCTCTTGGGCATCGGCAAGGGCATCAACAACCCACTAAAACAGTGTTTAGACCGAGAATAAGTCCCACAGGACTGCACAAAATTCCTGACATCACGAGATAAGGCAGGCCACCAAAAAGACCGACTCACCAAATCTCTGGTACCAAAAATACCTGGATGACCAGCCAATGTGGAACAATGAACTTCAGACATCACTCTCTTCCTCCACTGGTTAGGAACATACAATTTTCCCATAGGACAACGCTCAGGTTTGTCCTACTGAAATTCCTCCAGGGCGCGTCTCAAATCGGGTGAGAAGACAGAAAGAACTAACCCCTCACCTAGGATGGTAGTAGGATCGGTCACAATAAGAGAATCAGCAAAGAAACTCCTAGAAAGGGCGTCTGCCTTAACATTCTTAGTGCCCAGAAGAAAAGAGACCACAAAATTAAAACGCGTGAAAAACAAGGCCCACATAGCCTGTCTAGGATTCAAGCGTTTGGCCGATTTCAAGATAAATCAAATTCTTGTGGTCGGTGAGGACCACAACTTGATGTCTAGCTCCCTCCAACCAATGTCTCCACTCTTCAAATGCCCATTTCATGGCCAACAATTCCCGATTCCCACGTCATAGTTACGTTCAGATGGAGAGAATTTTCGAGAAAAGAAGGCACAGGGATTTTTTTTAGAAGTCACCGGATCTTTTTGGGACAAAACAGCTCCTGCACCAATCTCAGAAGCATCTACCTCCACCTGAAATGGAAGTGAGACATCAGGGTGCCGTAAAACTGGAGCAGAATTGAATCTCCGCTTAAGCTCCTGAAATGCCGAGACAGCCTCTGGAGACCAATTCAGCACATCAGCGCCCTTCCTGGTCAGATAAGTCAGTGGTTTGACAATACCAGAAAAATTACCTATAAATTTACGATAAAAATTAGCAAAACCCAAAAACTTCTGGAGAGCCTTCAAAGAAGTGGGCTGAACCCAATCATAAATGGCCTGTACCTTGGCCGGGTCCATTTCAATAGCCGACGGAGACAAAATAAATCCCAAAAATGAAATCCTCTGTACACCAAAGAGGCATTTCGATCCCTTAACATACAGGGAATTTTCCCTCAAAATCTGGAACACAGTCCGGACATGTTCCACATGAGAATCCCAATCACTGGAAAAGATCAAAATATCATCCAGATAGATGATCAAAAACTTACACACAAAGTCCCAGAAAATATCATTCATAAAGGATTGGAAGACAGAAGGGGCATTAGTGAGCCCAAAAGGCATCACCAGGTACTCAAATTGTCCCTCCGGAGTATTAAACGCCATCTTCCATTCATCCCCGTGCTTGATACAAATTATATGCTCCCTGAGGTCAAGCTTGGTAAACCAGCAGGCACTTTTAACTCTGGAAAATAAATCAGAAATCAGGGGTAAAGGGTACTGATATTTAACTCTAATTTTGTTAAGGGAACGATAGTCAATACAAGGCCTTAATGAACCATCTTTCTTGGTCACAAAAAACCCCCCAGCACCTAAGGGTGAAGAGGATGGTCTAATATGACCCTTCTCCAACGACTCCTTGATATAAGATCGTATAGCATCATGTTCGGGTACCAATAAGTTGAAAAGCCGACCCTTGGGAAATTTACACCCGGGCATCAACTCAATTTCCAGCTCAGTCCCTGCATGCTCAGCTAAGTGTTCTTTTGCTATTGTTCAAATTTGATCTGGTTTTGTGTGGTCAGCCATCTCCAGCTGGGGCTGTGCTGAATCTCCATCCATATGTTACTGTGTTGTGAATTCACTTTCTGGTCTACCTCTGGTTGCTAGTGAGGGTGGTGTAGCTGGTTGTATTTACAGAGGAGTTGTGAGTTCTCTTTCCAGGCTCCCTCTGGTGGTTGCAGAAGGTAATGAAGCTGATCTAATTAACAGAGACCTGCCACCTGATAATGAGGACGACGATTGGACATCTGGAGTTTCTGACTGGATTTAAGACAGCCGACTCCCTCTATCCCTGCTGGTGATTTTTCCTGTCTCCTGAGGTTTTAGTTTCCAGCTCAGTCCCTGCATGCTCAGCTAAGACCTAAGGAGGCAGGAAAAAATCACCAGCAGGGATAGAGGGAGTCGGCTGTCTTAAATCCAGTCAGAAACCCCAGATCTCCAATCATCCTCCTCATTATCAGGTGGCAAGCCTCTGTTAATTAGATCAGCTCCATTGTCTCCAGTATCCACCAGAGAGAGGCCAGAAGGAGAACTCGCGACCCCTCTGTCAATATAACCAGCTCCACTACTTTCACTAGTAACCAGAGGTAGGCCAGAAAGCAAATTCACAACACAAATGTCTACTAGAGTTTCCACTAATACCCATGTTTCTGGTCCACATTTCACATATGTTTATAGTATTAAACTTTGCTTCTTCCAGATTCAATGTTTACGAAAAACTTAAAGGGAATCGGTCACCGGAAGTTGGTGGCCTATGTAAAAGGCCTGTGTCCGATGGGCAATGTTTCTTCTTTTTTCTCCACCCCATCTGTGGCCTCCGTCTGCGATCTTTGCCGGTATTAGAGAAGTGCAACTCCATAGCTTGCGCGTGCAAAAAATATTATCTAGTGGACTGGAAGGGTCATGGCCCAGAGGATAGGACCTGGGAACCTGTGGAGAATATTCATGCTCCCCTGCTCATTGTGACCTTTGAGCATAGTGAGGCACAGGAGGGAGGGGACCCTAGGAGGGGGGATAATGTTAGGCGTCGGGTTCCTGCTTCTGCACAGTAGGAATCCCGAGCCTTGCCTTCTGCGGTTTCCTGAACAGTTCCGGCCGCAGAGGAGGCTGCTCAGCAGAGACGTCGTTCCCGGTGTCTTGATCAGGCCAGTGCTGTCGGTTCATTTGCAGCTGCCATCTCAGGGTCAGCTATAGCAGCCTGCACTGGTCAGCAGCAAGCAGCTCCTGGGAGTAAGTCCTTCTTTCGGACTAAAGAGCATGCCCGCGGGACGACCTCTCATTGGAGGTCGGAGGTCACATGCTCAGGTCCTCAAGCAGCTCGGATTGGACCATCAGGATGTTAGGGCTGGCGGAACGCACCAAATAATAAAATGATAGTAAGGTGCGTTTGCAGCCCGGGGTCCACCGTGCAGAGGTGGTAAGCAGCTGCTTAGTAATGGCGGATGTACTGTATATAGCGGTATACAAAAGGTCACACGCGGGTTAACGTCACCCGGAGTGAACTGGAGCGGACTCTGTTACATCACAGAGCCTCAGTACCATGGAAATAAAATGCTGGAGTCTGTTTGAACTCACAGAGCTTGGCAAGGGGGCGCACAGAATGCGGTCACAGAACTCTGACCCAAGGACACGGGGTCAGAGTCCCTCTAGACCTTCTGAGAACGTGGCGTCGCACCTGCAGACACCACTATAGACACTGATTATTGTGGAGTGTCGAGCATGTGCACCGTGGCGTGTAGAGCCACCGGTGGACACTGATTCCAGTCTCTGACTCTGCCTCTACCTACACCTAGACCTGGATGCTTAACAGGCTAGGCTGCATAACACATGCGTATCAAGGGTAGGGGTTTCTTAATGAATCATTCACCAGAGACATACATACATGCATACAACAATCACTCCACATGGTCTAATCTTTGTTTATATTAGCGCATAGCCGAGCGGCCATGCGAACCTTTTATAGCAGCATCCTTCCGGGACCTTCCTGACCTTCCTGATGGTCCAATCCGAGCTGGGGAAGGACCTGAGCATGTGACCTCCGATCTCCAATGAGAGATCGTCCCATGGGTATGCTCAGTGGACTGAAAGGATGACTTAGTCCCTGGAGTAGCACACTGCTGACCAGCATGCGTTGCTATAGCTGGACCAGAGGTGGCAGCAGCAACCAAACCCACAGAGCTGGTCTGAGCAGAGTGCCGGGATTGACGAGTCTGCTGAGAAGCCTCCTCTGCGGCCGGAGAGGAATGGGAGACTGCTGAATGCAAGGCTCGGGATTCCTGCTGTAAAGCGACAGGATCCCGACTCCTAACATTCCCCCTCCCCTCTGAGCCTCGCTACGCTCAAATGTCGCAATGAGAAGCGCAGCGTGGATGTTCTCCACTGGCTCCCAGGTCCGAGCTTCTGGACCATGACCCTTCCAGTCCACCAAATAAAACTTTTTTCCACGTACCACCCTGCATCCCACGATGGCATTAACCTCAATCTCGTCTGAGGACAGGTCTGATATTCCGGCAGATGTCTCGGAGAACAGGGACATGTGGACCGGCTTAAGGAGGGACACGCAGATGGTGTCAGAGATAGCCAAGTATGGTGGAAGGGCCAGCCGATAGACCACAGAGCTGATCTGCTCGAGGACCTTAAAGGGACCAATGTGGCGAGGAGCGATCTTAGTGGACTCGACTCGCAGCCTAATGTTAAGGGTGGAGAGCCACACTAAGTCGCCAGGGGAGAAGGTTGGAGCAGGACGCAGGTGTGCGTCCGCGGAGACACTCATTCTCTCCTTAGAGGCCCAAATAGCATCCTGGGTGCGGTCCCAAATACCATGTGCCTCCACCGCCCAGTCTGCCACCCTAGAGTCGGTGGATGACACGGGCATGGGCATAGGGACACGAGGATGTTGGGGTCTGGCCGGTGGAATCGGCAACAGTGTTGTTCAAGGCGAACTCTGCCCACGGCAACAAGGATGCCCAATCATCCTGCCTGGCCGAGACAAAATGTCAGAGATATGTGACCAGGGTCTGGTTGGCCCTCTCTACCAACCCGTTCGTCTCGGAATGATAAGCCGAGGAGAGATTCAGCTCAATACTGAGCAAGCGACAGAACTCTCTCCAGAACCGAGACGCAAACTGGGGACCCTGGTCACTGACAATCTTGTCTGGCATGCCGTGTAACCAGAAAACGTGTTTAATGAACAACACTGCTAGGCCCCGTGCGGAAGGTAGCTGAGAGAGAGGCACCAAGTGCACCATTTTAGAAAAATGGTTGGTGACGACCCAAATAACTGTGCTGCCACTGGACTTGGTTAGACCCACCACAAAGTCCATGCCCACCATCTCGCAGGGTCTGTCCACCATAGGTAAGGGGTAAAGTAACCCAGCAGGTTGTTGCCGGGAAGACTCATTCTTGGCGCAGGAGATGGACGCCTGAATATAGTCTCTGACGTCTTGGGCCATATGCGGCCACCAGTATGTCCTCGCCAAAAGCTCAACTGTCCGCTTAGTACCAAAGTGTCCACCCACCCTGGATGCGTGAGACCAAAAGAGGACCTCCAGACGCAAACGGGCAGGGACAAAGGTCTTGCCCGAGAGTACAGACTAAACGGCGACTGGAGCCACTGTCCTCAGGCTCTCAGATGGTGCAAATAACTGAGGGTCCTCCTCCTCCGCTGACACCACGGAGCGAGAGAGTACATCGGCCCGGACATTCTTCTCACCAGAAAGGAAATATAGGGTGAAGTGGAACCGGGAGAAGAAGAGAGACCATCGGGCTTGGCGAGAATTTAACCGCTGGGCCGTTTGTAGGTACACCAGATTTTTGAGGTCGGTGTAGACTTGGAAGGGATAGCGAGCCCCCTCCAGGAGGTGTCTCCATAAAGGCCAACTTCATGGCTAGCAACTCCCTGTCCCCGATGGAATAGTTCCTCTCCGCCGGTGAGAAGGTCTTAGAAAAGAAGAAGCATGGATGCTTCCGACCTTGAGCATCCTTTTGGAACAGGACTGCTCCAGCACTGACGGATGAGGCATCCACCTCCATAATAAATGGTTTATCCACATCGGGGTGATGTAAAATGGGAGCGCTAGGGACGTGAGACTTAATAGAGAGGAAAGCCTTGGAGACCTCCTCCGACCACAATTTAGGATTTGCTCCCTTCTTGGTGAGGGCAACCAAGGGAGCTACCAAAGTTGAGAAGTGGGGAATAAGTTGGCGGTAGCAGTTGATAAACCCCCAAAAATGCTGCACCACTTTAAGGGAATGAGGCTCCTGCCAATCCATCACCGCTTGTAGCTTGGCAGGCTCCATGACCAATCCCTGGGCGAAGATGATATAGTCCAGGAAAGGCAAGGACTGTTATGATTGAGTCACCGTAGGAGGCAAAAACAGAAATGCTAGCTAAGTCCAGAAAACCAGAGAGGTTGGCAGCTATCGGATTGCAGACCCCTGATCCTATCCACAACAACTAACAGTAGCCGTGGGGGGTTCCTACAATGCCCTAGACCCCTCGATCACAGCCGGAGAATTAAATAGGCCTAAAGAAAGAAAGGGAAATCTAAACTGCCCCAGAACAGACCCCAAAGCAATAGGCAGCCCCCAACATATAATGACGGTGAAGCAAGATGAAAACACTAACACAGACAGAAAGATAGACTGAGCAAAGATGGGGCCCAAGCTAACTAGATAGGAAAGGACAGGAAGGCTGCTGTCTGCAATCCGTGAAAAACCCTATGAAAATAAGAGCCAACAGACTGACAGTGAAAAAGGCCCTGAAGACGCTAGGATTCAAAAAAGCTATGTCAGTACTCAGGAATATTCTGAAGACAGAGCAACCGGCAAAAGGAGATTCAGCTCACCCCAGCAGGGAATGGCAGAATCCAGAAAAGCAAGGCAAACAAAAGCAAAACACAAATGCTAACAGGCAAAGCAGAAAACTTAGCTTTAGAGGAGCAGGAATCAGACTGGTGTCCTAGAAGTCCACAGAGAAATCACCCACAGGGCAGAAGGGCGTCGGCAGCCTTATATCCAGTCCGTGACTCCACTCAGCCAGTCATCCTCATTAGCCTCAGGTGCCTGATAATCAGCTCATTACCTTCCTTTACCAGAATAGGGAGTTCACCAGACCTCAGTGACGAAGGGGAAAATGAACTCACAACAGTTCCTCCCCCTTGAGGAGGGGTCACCGAACCCTCAACCACGCCACCAGGGCGATCAGGGTGAGCCCGATGAAAGGCACGCACCAATCTTTTGGCATGAATATCAGAGGCAGAGACCCAGGAATTATCCTCCTGACCATAACCCTTCCACTTAACCAAATACTGGAGTCTCCGTCTAGCCAGACGGGAATCCAGTATTTTCTCTACCTCATATTCCATGTTACCTTCAACCAATACAGGGTCTGGAGGTGCCACCCCAGGAACAACTGGTTCAACAAACCTCTTCAACAAGGACTTATGGAACACATTATGGATTTTAAATGTGACAGGAAGAGCCAAACGAAAAGAGACCGGATTAATAATCTCCAAAATCTTGTAGGGTCCAATAAATCTAGGCTTAAACTTAGGAGAAGCCACCTTCATAGCAATATTTTTTGATGATAACCACACCATATCACCAATCTTAAACTGGGGACCAATGGTCCTATGTCGATTGGAAAACCGCTGGGCCTTTTCCTGGGAGAGAGATAACTTATCCACCACTTGGTCCCAGATCTGGTGCATTCTCTCCACCACAGTGTCAACACCTGGGCAGGCAGAAGGCTCCACCTGCCCTGAAGAAAATCAAGGATGAAACCCAAAGTTACAAAAAAAAGGTGACATCAAAGTGGCAGAACTAGCTCTATTATTTAAAGCAAATTCGGCCAAGGGCAAAAATGAAACCCAATCATCCTGATCAGCGGAAATAAAACATCTCAAATATGACTCCAAGGTCTGGTTTGTTCTCTCTGTCTGCCCATTGGACTGAGGGTGAAAAGCAGAGGAGAAGGACAACTGAATTCCCAGCTTGGAACAGAAATTCCTCCAAAATCTAGACACAAACTGAACTCCTCTGTCAGACACAATGTTCTCAGGAATCCCGTGTAAGCGAACCACCTGTTGCAAAAACAGGGGCACCAACTCAGAGGAAGATGGCAACTTAGGGAGTTGTACAAGATGAACCATCTTAGAGAACCTATCACAAATCACCCAAATAACAGTCATTCTTTGAGAGACCGGCATATCAGAGATGAAATCCATTGAAATATGGGTCCATGGCCTCCTGGGGACCGGCAAAGGCATCAACAACCCACTAGAGCGAGAACAAGATTTAGACCGGGAGCAAGTCCCACAGGACTGCACAAAATTCCTGACATCATGAGACAAGGTGGGCCACCAAAAAGAGCGACTCACCAGATCTCTAGTACCAAAAATACCTGGATGACCAGCCAATGCAGAGCAATGAACTTCGGACATCACTCTCTTCTTCCACTGGTCAGGAACATACAACTTTCCACTGGGACAACGCTCAGGTTTGTCCTCCTGGAACTCTTGCAGAGCAAGTCTCAAATCGGGCGAGATGGCAGAAAGAACTACCCCTTCGCCTAAGATGGTAGCAGGCTTGGTCACCACAGGAGAATCAGCAAAGAAACTCCTAGAGTCTGCCTAGAATGTCTGCCTTGACATTCTTAGTTCCAGGAAGAAAAGAGACCACAAAATCAAAACGTGTAAAAAAACAAGGCCCACCTAGCCTGTCTAGGGTTCAAGCGTTTAGCCGACTCTAGGTAAATCAAATTCTTGTGGTCAGTGAGGACCACAACTTGATGTTTAGCTCCCTCCAACCAATGTCTCCACTCCTCAAATGCCCATTTCATGGCCAACAGTTCCCGATTCCCCACATCATAGTTTCGTTCAGATGGAGAGAACTTTCGGGAAAAGAAAGCACAGGGATTCATTTTAGATGTTACAGGATCCTTTTGGGACAAAACAGCTCCTGCACCAATCTCAGAAGCATCCACCTCTACCTGGAACGGGAGTGAGACATCAGGTTGCCGCAAAACCGGGGCGGAGGTAAATCTTCACTTCAGCTCCTGAAAGGAAGCAACAGCCTCCGGAGACCAATTCAACACATCAGCACCCTTCTTAGTCAGATCAGTCAATGGCTTGGCAATACTAGAAAATTTTGCTATAAATTTCCGATAAAAATTAGCAAAACCCAAAAACTTCTGGAGGGCCTTCAAAGAAGTGGGCTGAACCCAATCATAAATGGCCTGTACCTTGGCCGGATCCATTTCAATAGTTGACGGAGACAAAATAAATCCCAAAAATGAAATCCTCTGTACTCCAAAAAGGCATTTCAATCCTTTGACATACAGGGAATTCTCCCTCAAGATCCGGAACACAGTCCGAATATGTTCCACATGAGAATCCCAATCCTTGGAGAAGATCAAAATATCATCCAGATAGATAATCAAAAATTTATCAACAAAGTCTCGGAAAATATCGTTCATGAAGCACTGGAAGACAGAAGGGGCATTAGTGAGCCCAAAAGGCATCACCAGGTACTCAAAATGTCCCTCCGGAGTATTAAACGCCGTCTTCCATTCATCCCCCTGCTTAATGCGGATAAGATTATACGCTCCCCTGAGGTCAAGCTTGGTAAACCAGCAAGCACCTCTAACTCTAGAGAATAGATCCGAAATTGGGTAACGGATACTGATATTTAATAGTAATTTTATTGAGGGCACGATAATCAATACAAGGCCTTAAAGAACCATCCTTTTTGGCCACAAAAAAAAAACGGCACCTAAGGGTGAAGAGGATGGTCTAATACAGGGGTCCCCAACCGCCGGTCCGCGGCCCAGCACCGGGCCGTTGCAGTGCCCTTGCCGGTTCGCGGACACAAGGGGAGCCGCGGGGCGGTGCAGCAGCTGATACTCACCCTGCATCCCGCGGCGGCTTCATCCAGCGGCGGCTTCATCCAGCGCTGAGCGGTCACGTGCTACCGCTCATTTAAGGTCATGAATATGGACGCCACTCATCTCCCATAGGCGTGGCGTCCATATTCATGGACCTTAATGAGCGGTAGCACGTGACCGCTCCGCACAGGAAGAAGCTGAAGCGCCGCGAGATGCAGGGACGTGCAGCGACGGGAAGGAAGTTCAGCGACGTGAGGGTAAGTATGATGGGGAGGATGGGGGAGCCAAGCGGAGCCATAAATATCAGGGAGAGAGAGTGGAAGCAGAGCCATATACACAGGGGAGGGAGAATGGGAGCGGAGCCATATACACAGGAGGGAGAATGGGAGCGGAGCCATATTTACAAGGGAGGGAGAGTGGGAGCGGAGCCATATACACAGGGGAGGGAGAGTGGGAGCGGAGCCATATACACAGGAGGGAGAATGGGAGCGGAGCCATATATACAAGGGAGGGAGAGTGGGAGCGGAGCCATATACACAGGGGAGGGAGAGTGGGAGCGGAGCCATATACACAGGAGGGAGAATGGGAGCGGAGCCATATATACAAGGGAGGGAGAATGGGAGCGGAGCCATATATACAAGGGAGGGAGAATGGGAGCGGAGCCATATATACAGGGGAGGGAGAATGGGAGCGGAGCCATATACACGGGAGGGAGAATGGGAGCAGAGCCATATATACAAGGGAGGGAGACTGGGAGCGGAGCCATATATACAAGGGAGGCCGGGAGAGTGGAAGCAGAGCCATATATACAAGGGAGGGAGAGTGGAAGCAGAGCCATATATACAAGGGAGGGAGAGTGGGAGCGGAGCCATATATACAAGGGAGGGAGAGTGGGAGCGGAGCCATATATACAAGGGAGGGAGAGTGGGAGCGGAGCCATATATACAAGGGAGGGAGAGTGGGAGCGGAGCCATATATACAAGGGAGGGAGAGTGGGAGCGGAGCCATATATACAAGGGAGGCCGGGAGAGTGGGAGCGGAGCCATATATACAAGGGAGGCCGGGAGAGTGGGAGCGGAGCCATATATACAAGGGAGGCCGGGAGAGTGGGAGCGGAGCCATGTATACAAGGGAGGGAGAGTGGGAGCGGAGCCATGTATACAAGGGAGGGAGAGTGGGAGCGGAGCCATGCATACAGGATGGGAGAGTGGGAGCAGAGCCATGTATACAGGATGGGACAGGGGAGCCATGCATACAACAGGGGGAGCCACACAGAGCTGGACGGGGGGGACCACACATACATTTTCTGATGATTAGAAAATAATCAGCATGTACAGTACTCCAGTACAATTGTTCTTAAGTGCTCAATGCTCCATTTCCTTGTAGGTTCCAATCATCATTAGCAGTGACGGTCATCAGTAGAAGTAGCCCAGTGCTCCCACTGAAACAGAAACAAGCCAGGTGCTCCCACTCATTCAAAACCTATGGTGAGTTGAGTCACATTAAAAATGTTATAATTAAATGATAAATATGCACTGCTAAACTACAACCGCATCCATAGCCCCGCCCCCTTATGACCAAAGCCCCGCCCCTGTCACACCTCCATCCCCGCCCTGCCGGGCCATGGAAGAATGGTCTTGGTTCAAGCCGGTCCCTGGTGCAAAAAAGGTTGGGGACCACTGGTCTAATATGACCCTTCTCCAACGCCTCCTTAATAAAGGACCGCATAGCCTCGTGCTCGGGTACAGATAAATTGAAGAGCCGACCCTTGGGAAATTTACACCCCGGTCTTAGTTCAATTGCACAGTCATAACTCCTATGAGGAGGCAAGGACGCAGACTCATTCTCACTAAATACATCATAAAAGTCCGCCAAATAGTCAGGAACATCATGCGACTGAGGTGAGGTGGAAAAAAACGGAGCCTCACTAAAGGCACACTGACAACCCCAACTCACCACAGATGCAGATTTCCAATCCAAAAATGGATTATGAATTTGCAACCAGGGAAACCCCAGAACAACGGCATCATGCAGACCATGCAACACCAAAAATCTGCAATTTTCTTGATGGTCTGGGGCGACCCGCATGACCACCTGGGTCCAAAACTGAGGTTTATTTTTAGCCAAAGGAGTAGCATCAATCCCCCTCAAAGGGATAGGCGTCTGCAGAGGTGTCATCGGAAATCCACAACGTTTAGCAAAACCCAAGTCCATTAGGTTTAGCGCTGCTCCCGAATCCACAAAAGCCTTGGCGGAAAATGTGGACAGGGAGCAGATAAGAGTAATTGCCAGAAGAAACTTAGGTTGAACACCACCAACAGAAAACGTGTGTGCAAAGCGTTTCTCTCGTTTAGGACAAACAGAAATAATATGCGAGGCATTTCCACAGAAAAAACACAGCTTATTACGCCTTCTGAACTCCTGACGTTGCGCCTTAGACAAAACTCTATCACATTGCATAGGTTCAGACGTCTGTTCAACCGGTGGCAACACCTCTCGTGCAATCCTGCGTTCACGTAAACGCCGATCAACCTGAATGGCTAATGACATAGAATCGTCCAGACCAGAGGGAACAGGAAATCCCACCATAGTATCTTTTACGGCTTCTGACAAACCCTTCCGAAAGAGAGCAGCCAAGGCATTATCATTCCAGGTAGTAAGGACCGCCCACTTTTGGAACTTTTGACAGTACAACTCTGCAGAATCTCGACCCTGGTTCAATGCCAACAGGGTCTTTTCAGCCTGATCAATAGCATTAGGTTCGTACAACAACCCCAAAGCTTGAAAGAATGCGTTCACATTAGTCAGAATAGGATCATCTGGTTTCAAAGAAAACGCCCAATCCTGGGGATCGCCACGCAGCAAAGAGATGACAATTTTAACCTGCTGCGCGGAGCTCCCTGACGAGTTAGGCTTCAAGGCAAAAAATAATTTACAATTATTTATGAAACTCAAAAATTTAGATCGATCCCCAAAAAATACATCAGGTGTAGGGATCTTTGGTTCAACAGCATGCGAACGAGCAAGGTAGGCGGAAATTCCCCGCACTTCCGCAGCGAGCTGCTCCACACGATCAGACAATTGCTTTATCTCCATTGAGAGAAAAAAAAAATTCCCCCTACGGCCTCAGAGATATAGAGGAAAGAATATACAAACTTTTTTTTTTTTTTTTTAAACACAATTCTTTCCTGCTATTGAGTACTCTAGGATCTGCGGTATGGCGGATGATTCTGTTATGATTGAATCACCGTAGGAGGCAAAAACAGAAATGCTAGCTAAGTCCAGAAAACCAGAGAGGTTGGCAGCTATCGGATTGCAGACCCCTGATCCTATCCACAACAACTAACAGTAGCCGTGGGGGGTTCCTACGATGCCCTAGACCCCTCGATCACAGCCGGAGAATTAAATGGGCCTAAAGAAAGAAAGGGAAATCTAAACTGCCCCAGAGCAGACCCCAAAGCAATAGGCAGCCCCCAACATATAATGACGGTGAAGCAAGATGAAAACACTAACACAGACAGAAAGATAGACAGAGCAAAGACGGGGCCCAAGCTAACTAGATAGGAAAGGACAGGAAGGCTGCTGTCTGCAATCCGTGAAAAACCCTATGAAAATAAGAGCCAACAGACTGACAGTGAAAAAGGCCCTGAAGACGCTAGGCTTCAAAAAAGCTATGTCAGTACTCAGGAATATTCTGAAGACAGAGCAACCGGCAAAAGGAGATTCAGCTCACCCCAGCAGGGAATGGCAGAATCCAGAAAAGCAAGGCAAACAAAAGCAAAACACAAATGCTAACAGGCAAAGCAGAAAACTTAGCTTTAGAGGAGCAGGAATCAGACTGGTGTCCTAGAAGTCCACAGAGAAATCACCCACAGGGCAGAAGGGCGTCGGCAGCCTTATATCCAGTCCGTGACTCCACTCAGCCAGTCATCCTCATTAGGCTCAGGTGCCTGATAATCAGGCTCATTACCTTCCTTTACCAGAATAGGGAGTTCACCAGACCTGAGTGACGAAGGGGAAAATGAACTCACAACACCTAGGCTGGTTAGTGGTGTCCGCCAGAGATGCGCTGTATGCACTTAGTGTGGTAAGCAACTATTAGCTGCACCCTGTGACTGTTAACAGGGCACAGCATTCTATAAGCATCTGTCCAGGCATCGCTGTTGCGGTGCTGAGCGCTAGTGGGGCTAGAGGGACTCTAACCCTGTGTCCTTGGGGCAGAGTCCTGTGTCTTTGCACTAGCGCTCCCCTGCTAAGTCCTGTGAGGATAAACAGGCTCTTGCACTTATCCCAGCAGCTCTGCGAGGTAACAGAGTTCACTCCTGTACACACCGGGTCAGTGGTTAACCCGCCGGTGTTTAGTTAGTGCTTTGCCATTACTGAGCAGCAGTTTTCCATTTCTGCATGGTGGACCCCGGGTTGCGCTCGCACTTCCTTATATTTTATATTTAGCGAGATCCGCAACCCTAACATTAACTAATGTTCCGAGTGAGTTGCTACACAAGCATAACAGACACATAGTTTGGGAAACTGGACAGGGCCTATAATTTTAGCAGTGTACCTTTGCTATGTAACCATGTGTGACGACTGCATCCCTTGGATGTACAGGCCTTGCACAACAATGTTATTTGGAGCAGTGTCCAACCTTTTGTTATCCTCAGGCCATTTTAGAAGAAGAAAAGTTGTCACCAAGACCAATAAAAGTTGATGAGCAAAAAATGCCTCATATCATAATTTTAATTATGCAGAGAGTCCTTTAAAATCGTCGAGCAGGTCCCAAGTTTGTGATCACTAATATAGAAAACATACTTATCTACCTTATATACTCGTGTATAAACCGAGTTTTTCAGCACATTTTTTGTGCTGAAAACGCCCCCCTCAGCTTATACACGAGTCACTTGTCCCTTGGCCGGGGGAAGGGGGAGCGGCGCAGCAGCGGGTCACAGGAGGCAGGATCCGGCAGCTGTAACTGTGCCCTCTGCTAAAGAGAAATTAATATTCATTTCTCTTGTAGCGCACACAGTGACACCCGCAGCTGCCAGCTTCCAGAAGACATCCGAATCGCCTTCCTGCGTGCATTCGCTGCATCTCGTTGGTTCCGGCACCAGCAGCATTTCTGGCCGAGTAATCACGTGGCCCCAGTCATGAAGGTAATGAATATGCACGTCTCTCTACTACCATAGGCGTGTAGTGAATATTCATTACCTTAATGAGCGGGGCCACGTGTCGCCCGGCAGGAAGAGTTGCTGGCGCCGGAACGAGATGCATCGAGGGCGCACAGGCAAGATAAGTAGGATTTTTATTTTTTTTTTTAATAGGAAACATGCATACAAGGATAGGGGATAAGGAGCCATGCATACCAGGACAGCAATGGGTAAGCCATACATACAAGGATAGGGGATAAGGAGCCATGCATACAAAGACAGCGATGGGGGAGCCATGCATACCAGGATATCAATGGGGGGCTATGCATACAAGGACAGGGACGGGGGAGCCATGCATATCAGGACAGGGATGAGGGGACAATGCATACCTGGCTAATACTCGAGTCAATAAGCTTACTTTTCGTGGCAAAATTGGGTGCCTCAGCTTAAACTCAGGTCAGCTTATACTCAAGTATATACGGTAAGTAATGAAACCTAATTTTTTAATTTTTTTTATTATAAAGATAAAAGAAAAAATATCAACATAAAACTAGTGACTACTTTTAAGTTGCCCTCTTTTCTTACTTTTACAATAAAAAATATTAAAAAGTAATCAAAGATGCTTTATTGCTTTATATGTTAGTGATTATATTTTCTATGTTAGTGATTACAAAACTAGTGGGATATTTGACATTGTGTACATTACACAGGATACACTGAGATTCAGCTGTATATGTCACGTACTGCAGGATATACTGAGACTGATGCATATACAAATCATAGAATACACTGAGACTGCTGTATACATTACAAAATATACACTGAGACTGCTGTATACATCACATAGAATACCCTGAGGCTGCTGCATGCATCAAATAGGAGACACTGAGACGCTGCTGCATGCATTGCATAGGCCCCATCTCAGTAACTCACCCAGTCTCTGGAGATCGGGTAATATTTCATCCTGCACTTAAGAGCCGATTCAGCTCAGACAGCTTATGGCTGCAGAGCTACAATGGTGGGAGCAGAACAGGTGAGCACAGTGCTCAAACTCCTCCCACAAAGAATATCATGAGGTTGATACTGGCCAGCATCTTACTTAATCCAGCTTTGTGGTGTTGAGTATTGAATGCTGCATGCATGCATGCACGCCCTCTGTCCTTCTCTGCAACAAAAAAATAAAGGTCCAGCAACCTCCCTTATGCAATCTAGCACTGCCACCTACTGGGAATCTGCCTGGCTGGGCAATTGGCCAGTCTGTACCTGGTTTGACCCTACCACAGTCTTCTCTTGCACTTTTGTATTTGGCCGCATGCACAGCCATGCTGGCCGGGCTGTGGGTTGGACACCACTGCTTTAAAAGGACTGGCACCAACACATGGACAGTCTGTCAGCAGTCAGTATTCTTAGTCTTAACTACCATAAAAACGTGTTTTACATTTATAGTGCATGCAAATGTACTGGCATGGCCAAAAGTGTTTGCACCCTTTAAATTGTCCCAGGAAATGATGATATTTTCACAGAAAATTATTGCAATTACACATGTTTTGTTATACACATGTGTATTTCCTTTGTACGTATTGGAACAACACAAAAAAACAGAAAAAAAAGACAAATTGGACATAATTTGACATAAAACCTCAACTTAATATTTTGTTGCAAACTCTTTGGAATAAATAACTACCATCAATCACTTACTATAACCATCATTAAGCTTCTTACACCTCTCTGGAATTTTGAGCAACTCTTCTTTTGCAAACTGCTCCAGGTCTCTCATATTTGAAGGGCGCCTTCATTGTCCTGCTGGAAGACCTATGATGTAACTTTCTCACACTGGGCACTACATTGTGGCCCAAAATCATTTGGTAATCTTCAGATTTTATGATGTCTTGCACCCAGTCAAGGTACCCAGTGTCAGAGGCAGCAAAACAATCCCAAAACATCTCATCTTTGAACCTCCACCATATTTGACTGTAGGTACTTTCTCCTTTGTAGGCCTCATTCGGGTATCAGTAAACAGTAGAATGATGTGTCCACAAGATGCTTTTCCATAAGGATTTTGGCTTACTCACGTACATTTTGGCAAATTGCAATCTAGCTTTTTATATCTCTGTGTCAGCAGTAGGGTCCTGCTGAATCTCTTGCCATATGATTTAATTTAATTCAAATGTTTATGGATAGTTCACGCTGGTACTGATGCACCCCGAGCCTGTAGGACAGCTTAAATTTCTTTGGAACTTGATTGGGGCTGCTTAGCCACTATCCGGATTATCCTGCGTTGCAACTTTTCATCAATTTTTCTCTGCCGTCCACATCCAAGGAGATTAGCTACAGTGCATGGGTTGTAAACTTTTTGATTATGTTGTGCACCGTGGATAAAGGAACATCAAGATCTCTGTAGATGGACTTGTAACCTTGAGATTGTTGACGTTATTCAATAATTTTGGTACTCAAGTCCTCAGACAGCTCTCTTCTCCTCTTTCTGTTGTCCATGCTTAGTGTGGCATACACAGACAAACAATGCAAAGATTGTGTCAACGTCTCTCCTTTTTATCTGGTGTCATGTGTGATTTTCACCAGTTACTTGCCACAGGTGAGTTTGAATAAGCATCACAAGTTTGAAACTAAGTTGTTTACCCACAATTTTGAAAAGGTGCCATCAGTTTTGTCTGGTCCACTTTTGGAGTTTCAAGGGTGTGAACACTTTCTGCCATGATTGTATATTAAAAACAGATCCATATGTATTGTACAGTATGTAAGAGATTAATTAGGAGCATCAGTAGGCAAAAAATTGTAAACTTCCTGTGCCATAGACTAAAACAATTGTAATCTGTACATTCCAATGTATTTCCATAGCAATGCAGTTCTGATCCCTATGCGGAATATGGTTATACAAAACCTAACAATAATATTTTGGCACTGAATAACTCTGTTTTCCATTTTATGTTTTGATAAAAGATGCATCTTATATAAACTTTACATTTTCACATAACATAGTAACATAGTTTTGAAGGCTGAAGGAAGACCTTATGTCCATATAGTTCAGCCTATTTTTAGTGCAGCTGTTCTGCATTGTTTTTCCTGGGGAAGGCAAAAAACCCACAGAGTAGAAGCCAGTTTTCTCCATAGGGAAAAAAATTCTTTCCCCTAAGCTGGGTCAACCATCTACCCATAATATTACTGTATGTTATTCGTAACCTTCTATACTGTTACTCACAAGAAAAGCATCCATTCCTTTCTTAAATTCATTCAGTGAGTTGGCCATCACCACTTCCTCAGGAAGAGAATTCCAAAGCCTCACTGCTCTTACCGTGAAGAACCCTCTTCTATGCTGGTGCAGAAATTGTCTTTCCTCCAAAGGAAGTGAATGCCCCCTTGTTCTTGTCACAGTCCTTGGTACAAACAGTTCATTGGAGAGATCTCTGTATTGCCCTCTGATATACTTGTACATATATATTAGGTCTCCCCTAAGTCTTCTCTTTTCTAGAGTAAATAGACCTAATTTTGATAACCTTTCTTGGTATTGTAGTGAACCAACTCCATTTTTCATTTTAGTAGCCCGCCTTTGAACCCTTTCAAGTTCAGTAATGTCTTTCTTGAGCACCGGCGTCCAAAATTGCACACAATACTCCAAGTGTGGTCTGACGAGTGATTTGTACAGAGGGAGAATTATGTTTTCATCTCGTGTCCCCAGACCTCTTCTAATGCATCCCATGACCCTATTTGCTTCGGTGGCAGCTGTCTGACACTGGGCACTCCAATTTAGCTTCTTATTGACTAAGATGCCTAAGTCTTTTTCCATGTCTGATTTCCCCAGCAGTTTCCCATTTAGTAAGTAATTGTAGCATCTGTTTCTCCTTCCCATGTGCATAACCTTATACATATCTGTGTTAAACCTCATTTGCCATTTTTCAGCCCAATTCTCCAATTTACTCAAATCTGTCTGTAGTTGCAAACTGTCTTCCTTTGTGTTAACTACCTTACATAGTTTTGTATCATCTGCAAATACTGATATTTTACTGTGTAAGCCATCCACGAGATCATTAATAAATACATTAAATAGTAGGGGGCCCAATACAGAACCCTGTGGTACCCCACTAGTAACCCTGGCCCAATCTGAGTATGCCCCATTAATAACCACTCTTTGCTTTCTATCACTAAGCCAGCTACCTACCTATCTACACACATTTTCCCCTAGTCCAAGCTTTCTCATCTTACTTACCAATCTTTTATGTGGGACAGTGTCAAATGCTTTAGAGAAGTCGAAATAAATGACATCCAATGATTCTCCTTGCTCCATTTGAGAGCTTACATCCTCATAGAAGCTGATCAGGTTAGTTTGACAGGAGCGATCCTTCATAAATCCATGTTGATATGGAGTTAAACATTTATTAACATTGAGATATTCCATAATGGTATCCCTTAGAAACCCTTCAAAAATTTAACCCACAACAGATGTTAAGCTTACCGGCCTATAGTTTCCAGGTTCCCTTTTACACCCCTTTTTGAATATTGGTACCACATTTGCTTGCCGCCAATCAAAAGGAACAGACCCTGTTTCTATAGAGTCTTTAAATATATGGAATAGAGGCCTGTCTATCACATTACTTAACTCCCTTAATACCCGAGGGTGAATGCCATCAGGGCCTGGTGATTTGTCAATTTTAATCTTACTAAGGCGGTTTTGCACTTCTTCCTGGGTTAGGCAGGTAATACTTAATGGGGAGTTTACATTATCACTCTGCATTTCCCCTGGCAAATCCTTTTCCTGTGTGAACACTGTTGAGAAAAAAGTATTTAAAACATTTGCTTTTCCCACATCGCTCTCAATGATTTCACCCTCATTGTTCTTTAAAGGGCCAACACCATCAATTTTAATCTTTTTACTGTTTATATAATTAAAGAATAGTTTGGGGTTTGTTTTACTTTCCTTAGCAATGAGTCTCTCAGTTTCCACTTTTGCTAAATGTATTTGTTTTTTACACATTTTAATTTTTTCTCTATAACTTTTTAATGCTTCTTCATTGCCTTCTTGTTTTAGCTTCTTAAATGCCTTGTTCTTGTTATTTATTGCCCGTTTTACATCCTTATTTAGCCACATTGGTGTTCTCCTGTTCCTAGCCCTTTTATTTCTGTACGGTATGGCTAGCTCGCAGTGGGTGTGTAAAACTGATTTAAATATTTCCCATTTATTTTCTGTGCTCCTATTTTTGAGGACATTGTCCCAATCAATTCGGCGAAGGTCCTCTCTAAGCTGATCAAACTTTGCTTTCCTGAAATTCAGCGTTTTTGTATCCCCCTTCCAGGGCACCTTACTGAAGGACAAGTGGAATTGTATTATATTGTGGTCACTGTTCCCTAGGTGCCCATCGACTCATACTTCTGTTATTCTATCTGGCCTGTTGCTTAAAATTAAGTCCAGAAGGGCTGTCCCTCTAGTTGGGCACTGCACAAGTTGTGACAGATAATTATCCTTGGTCACTGACAAAAATTGGTTTCCTTTCTGAGATACGCAGGTTTCAGTTTCCCAGTCTATGTCGGGGTAGTTGAAGTCCCCCATAATAATCACCTCATTGTGATTTGCTGCTTTGTCTATTTGTTTCAATAATACATTTTCAGTGGTTTCTGTTGTATTTGGTGGCTTATAACAAACCCCTATGATGATTTTACTACTTTTCCCTCCTTGTATTTCCACCCATAGAGACTCCACCTCTTCATTTCCCTCTTGTATGTCTTCTCTTAGTGTGGGCTTTAAAGTGGACTTTATATATAGACAGACTCCACCCCCTTTCCTTTTTTTACGATCCCTCCTAAACAAATCATATGCTTGCAAGTTAGCCGCCCAGTCATAGCTGTCTTCTAACCATGTCTCAGTTATTCCTACTATGTCGTATTTTTCCTCATACATTACCAACTACAGATCTTCAGTCTTATTGGTCAGGCTTCTTGTGTTGGTCAGCATGCAGGAAAGAAGTTTTGCTTCCTTTTTCTTAGCTTCCTTCTGAGTACCCTGTCTTGGGTCCTCTTTACCACATCTAGTATCCTTGATTAGTTTGTCCTTCTGCTGCATGTTCTTGTCTGCTGTTTTTCCTCCCATCCCCTCTTCTTCTAGTTTAAAGCCCTCCTGATGAGATAATGTTCTAATAAATACTGTAAATAGCATTTTAGCAGAAATTGTTATTATAGCGCCATTTATTCCAAGGCGCTTTACATATCAAAAAGGGTATACATAATAAAAAAACAAATACAATAACCATGAACTATACAAGTCACCGACTGTTACAGGAGGAGAAAGGACCCTGTCCACGAGGGCCCACAATCTGCAAGGAGTGGGTGAGGATAAATGAGGGTAGAGCTGGTTGTGCAGTGGTAATAATAATTGTAATAATAGTTATAATGATAGTAATCAGGGCTACCATTTAGGGCCCAAGCCTCAGGGGGGCCCATGTCTAAATTGTCCACATGATAACCTGACTGTGAAGCCATGCATGGAGCCAGGAACAGCTACAAAGTCAGTGGCGTACCAGTGAGTTGGAGATGGTGTGGACCATGCTGTACCTTGAAAAGAAAAATATGTTCTTTCCTGCTGGCCAGGCTGACTCATCGATTTAACATGCCACAACGCTGGTGATACTGAAGCTTGAGTTCCATCTGCAGAGTGGCCTGAGAGCTGGAAGGTTAGGCACTATTGTAGTCCAGACTAGGATCAGACATCTTCAGACTTATTCTCACAAAAGAATTTAACTAAGGGAGCACCAATGCTAATTTTCTTCAATATACTCTAAGTTTTGATACCTAACTTTGTCACTTACATGTGCCATCTTTTCACTAGTCAACTGATTTTTAGTGTGTTTTCCATCTGTGTATTACATAGGTAGATGAGCACTCCCTAAATATATTTGTTCACGTTATGGTGCCTGCCAAACTATTAGTTTTCTTCTGCTGTATTCATCTACTTGTTCTTTATACGTATCACTGATAAGAGATGGAATTCAACTTTATTAATCCAAAAAATAACAATTTACCCTCTGAAATTATCCAGAGACTGACTAATACACACACAAAAAAACAACAAACAGAAACCCAATGCCTCAACAATATATATAGGGTGAGGTGGCAGTCCGCACTCACTCTCCAGTATATTGTCTCTACGCGTTTCTTCGTTCAGAACTTGGACGACTCATCCGGAGACCTTCTCATATGTTGACCCATATTGTAAAAACCCCTAAAAACAAGTAATCCCAGAATAATCACCAAAATATCTATGAGATGACCTCAGATTTGGAGATCCCATATACTCAGGAAAGACTCCACTAGTGGTTCATCAACAAACTATATTATCCAGGGATACAGCATAATTGTTTTTCCTATAGGAACTAAACCAATAATTATATATAGTAGCTGTGAGTCAGTAGTGCAGACCACCAGTCCTTTACTACACTCCCTTTCAAAGCAGCCCACAATCCTACAATGAGCACTTATTCATAATGATCATGCTGATCTACTAAATATCATGACTGCACACATCCCCAGTCCTCATCATGATATTGCACTTATTCCCTGACCAGTCACAGCAAAGCTACTTGTTGGACGCTGCTGATGGTATATACAAATCTCGCCATAACAGATCTAAATCATAATGTCAGTGTGTTAATGCCAGGCTATCCTCCTCTCCGGACATGCCAAAATTCTAATAGCTTATGCTGTCTCTATGCTCACACTGGCATTGATAGCTGATATCCCTAGAGTGGTTGTTCAGTGTATACAGGAAAGTTATATATCTTTGTACTGTGTTAGCCAGTAGATAGAAAAATATTTGGAATTGAGAGTCCTCAGTGGTTGATATCTTTTAAAGGCTAACTGAAAAGATAGTAACAAATTGCAAGCTTTCAAGACTACTCAGGTGTCTTCATCAGGCATATTCATACGTGTTCAGTGTATAACATCTCTGTGGGGAGCATGGTCCACGTGCATCCTTATCAAAAGTTATATAGTCAGTGTGGCGTCGACTGGATGCCGGACAGTTAAGATCATAAGCACGCCCCTTCAGTGATGCCACACCCAGAGACGGATGCGATAGGTTCCACCTGAACCAATCACATTCTGAAACTGGGTCCTCTGTGGCGTCACGAGGAGTCGGCCGTATCAACTACAGTAATACACAGCAGTGTTCTCCACGCTGGCGCACACCATGCATTTCCGTAATAGTTGTAAGTTGCCTAAAAGAGGAGCACTCCATCAGCCCCAGTAGAAGGCAGGATATAAGGTCCATAGAGCGGGATATTAGAGTACTTACAGTAGCTAATGCCGTTTTGATCAAAAAGGCATAAAATGCCATCCCATCACGGCAAGGAGTACCCATCAGTGTATGAAATTTCTACAGTGTGGACGTGCTGTAGTGCAGCCGTGTCCACGATGTGCAGTGATGAGGCAGTGACCCAAGCAGGTTCAAAAATAAAACATGTTTAATGTCGAAAAAGAAAACTCACACAGTGCACAGCACGCTGTATCCTCCAGATCGCAGCTGGGAAAATCAAATACAGTCCAGAACCTGCTGGCGTGAGTGACGGCACTGCCGTGTACGCTGGGGGTTCCAGACCTTTTGGCTCCGCTTGGCCCTGAGTTAACTCACACAGGGAATACTCTTCAGACCGACTGCTCTGTCTCCCAGCAAGCTCAAAACTGGCACACCCAAAACTCTTCCTGCAGAGTGCCACTTATAAGATTTGGGCTGGAGGAAACGGACCGGCCCCACTACCTTCCTGCAGTCCGTTTAAAAATTAAAAGACCATGCCAGGTTTTCATGAACAATTCTTTGGTCACATAACTTGACCAAGTTCACACTTAAGGCCCCGTCTCACTAAGCGATCTCGGTAGCGAGATCCCTGCTGAGTCACAACTTTTGTGACGTAACAGCGATCTCACCAGCGAGATCGCTGTGTGTGACAGCGATCAGCGAGCGGCCCCCCTGCCGGTACCGCTGATCGCTGGAAGAAACCTCTGGACATTTCTTTGGTCGCTGGTCTCCCGCTGGCCAGCACGCATTGCTGTGTGTGACAGGCGGGAGACCAGCGATCAGGTGTAAAAAATAATAAAAAAATAAAAAATATAGTTATTCTCACCTTCCGACGTCCCGTTCAGCCATCCTGCCTCTCTCCACGCTCCGGTCCCAGTGATCCTTTGCGAGAATGACCGCGAGATGTCACGGTCTCGAGGGACAACAAAGTCTCGCGGTCATTTGTGCAAAGGATCACTGGGACCGGAGCGTGGAGAGAGGCAGGATGGCTGAACGGGACGTCGGAAGGTGAGAATAACTATATTTTTTATTTTGATTCTATTTTTTACAGCGATAGCAAGCGATGCCGGGCGCTCGGCATCGCTGTGCTGATCGCTGGTGAAGCTGTCTGTGTGACAGCTCACCAGCGATCACATAGTGACTTACCAGCGATCCTGACACCTTGATATCGGTGTTGGGATCGCTGGTAAGTCGCTTAGTGTGACGGGGCCTTTACTTTTGTTCTGCCTTGTGACTCACAGGCAACCTGCTGAGACCACAAGGCATTCCAGTGGATATAATATGCTTCTGAGCGCTTCCTGGGGGACAAAAAGCGACCCTTGCATATGACTCCGGTCACTGCCTCACACAGCTTATAGTCCAGCTCAGTTTTTGGTTTTAATTGTTCTTTATATAGCATATGATCAATGGTTATTTAACATGATTTATTATAATATATATATGTATATATTGAAACAATTGGATAGGTAACAAATGTAGAGTACGTCTATATGGAAAAACCAGGATATGATAGAGCTATATTTATTTATTTTACTTATTTATATAGTGCCATTAATGCCAAGTACAGTATATCACCGTCCATTATTACACTCTCTTCACGTATTATATATAGTGCCATCAATAGTGTCCTCCTTTGTTAATTACATTAAGTGGTGCCTCTGTATAGTCAAATGCCACATGACACTTCAGGGAGCCAGGTGCAGGAGAGGGATACAGTCTGGACAGCCTTGGACTATGGGTTCCCTTAAGCCACCCTTGTGGACAAATGGTCAGGATACTCACTTGGAAAAATCAGTTGATATAGAAATCTGAAGCTGAAATTTGGATTTCTGCTATTGATTGACAGTTAAATTCACATGCGGATAAGCGCAAGTGCAGTTAAAATAAGGTAATCTGTGGCCTCAAGAACAGAATTTACACCAATAAGTTGATAATAAGTTATAGGTGGCACTAGAGTTCTAATCCTCTTCCTGTGCTGCACTTAGTTATCCGCTGTTTACTTTGGATACCAGCGTCCTAGCGTGAGCACGCAGGTATCTAAGGTACACAGCGGGTAACTAAGTGACGCGCGCACTTAGTTACCCAATATTTACCTTAGATACCAGCTCCCAGCGTCTGCTTACAGTGCTGGGAGCTCGCTGATTGTCGGTCTCCCACTGCCACACGCAGCGATGCGTGCTGGCCGGCGGGAGACGAACTATCAAAAAATGGCCCAGGGCGTTCAAGCACGATCAGCGATACCTGGTGGGGGGGCCGGTTGCTGATGTGTGTCAGACACAGCGAGATCGCTGATGCGTCACAAAATCAGCAATCTCGCTGTGTGTGACGGGGCCTTTACACACAGACCCAACAAAAATACCGTAATACATAATATGTAATTAAAGGCTTTCTAGAATCCATAGTGTTAGGGAAGGTGGTTTCCAAGCTCTTGCTGCATTAATAAGATGGCTTAAAAGAGATGTCCAGTAGGAATTATTAAAAATTCCACTTGGATGAAGCAGAAAAAAGGAGCAAAGGAGATAGAGTTGTCGGAGGAGGTGGATGTAATTCTTCAAACCTTTACAAAAGTAGATTAAGTCTGACTAATACCAAAAGATATTTAGGTTTTTTGGCAGTGACAACACTATGAAGAAATGGTTGTCATTTGTACATTCAGATTAGAAGAAACCCTATTAGCTGTATTGTTTGACTATCTAGAACTCAGGAGACGAAATCTGAATTCTGCAGAGAGGATGGTGGGGACTGAGCTGGGGAGAGGCACTACATTTGTTTACTAATTTTCCTTTACAATTAGAGCTTTCATTCTTTATATACAAGGCACAGAAGAAATGTTCCTCTGCAGCGAAATTGTGCACAATATCTAAGCTGGGCTTTAAAGGGGCCCTATTTGTGTGTGGAGCCTAAAAAAGACACTACTAGTGTGTAGGGCTTAAAAAGAGACCCTTCACTTTGTGGGGCCTAAAAAGAGGCACTATTATTGTGTGGTATTGTGTGGTGCACAATCAAGGACTCACTGTACCTTGGGGGTGATCTTAAGGAAGCATTATTAATGTGTGGTGCAAAACAGATGTATTTTGTACTAGTGCTGGTGACTATTATCATCTAGTTCAATATTACAGTTTGAGTCACTATCTATCTGGCACTATTGTTTTCTGAGGCATTATTGAGTCATGCTGGAAAGAGATAATCTGAGTCAGACAGCAAAGAAAAGGGTTAGTCACCACTCCAATGTCTGTTAGACACCCTTTAAACTCCTTTGCAAGGCTTTAGACTTAAAATGGGGTCCCCAAGATTGGCCGGGGGAGCAAACCTGAGGCGAGAGAAGTCAAATGAAGTTGGGTCAGTATGAAAAGGTACAAAACTGAGACAGAATAATAATACTTAGAACAGCCATTGTTAGAATAGCCAAAGTGAGTAACTAGATGGACAGACAACAAACAAAGTCAACCAAACCAAGGTCATAGTCTAGTCAAGAGGGATTACAGATCAGACATGGTCAGGAAAAAGTTGGGTCAGTAACATGATATCAGGTAAGCAGAACACTAGAGTACAGGGAGCTTCAAGCAACTGGAAGCATATGGCAACTATCAGCAGAATGCTCTGAGCTTAAATAGGGTGTGGTTCTTCACCACAACAGCAAGATCATTAAACCTACTGGACACAACACAACCAACATCTGCAGACTGAAACTGATGTAAAAATGTGACAATAAATAAGAGAAGACTTAACCTGTAAGTTCAAACCATTCCTATTAATGTATCCAAAAATGTCTACAAATAGATATAGATGCTCTTACAATGTGTGATTGTGTAAAAAAGTTAATAATGTTTGGCAGGTCCATAATCCTTCTTTTCCCAAACATCTCCTGTAAGGAGTCATGAGACCCCTATAAGTATTTGCTAGTTGGGCAATCCTGCCAAAATCAGCAGGTTTGGCCAACTTTTATCTAAATTGTTGGACCCCAAAAACTTGCAAATCCTGTAGATTGTTTGTTGTAAAGGAGAAAATGCTCCTAATTTATTTTGCAATATGGTGAACTAAGACAAATAAAAGCAAGTGGCGAAAAGCTAAAATTTGTCACAGGCAAGTGCCAAATGTCAATACAAATCCAAGCGCAAGTTTCTCTTTTTCATTTACAGAAGTCTTTAGTATTTCTTACCATAAATTAAAACTTGCCAGATGATGATACCAAAAAGAATAGCCTTCATGTCTCCAGTTATTGCCCTTATAAAGTGACTAGATGAGTGTTACAGGTCTCCAAGTATGCTGCTGTTAAATCTCTTCCGCTCAGCTTATCTATGCAGATCTTCTTACAGTTCTTGTACCTCCAGTAATAGTCTCCATATGATGCCAACATTGAGGTCCCTGCCTGCTTTTAGCTCTATGACTTTTTTTTTTGGCACTATCTCTTCTCTACTTTTTTAGGTAACTTATGACTCTAGCTGTCTACTGAGTTTGGATATTCTTGCAATTCTATAAGTAGAGAAAGGCAGGTGGGCAGTTCCAGATAATGCTATTCAATATGTTCAATTTCAGTTTTTGTTTCTTCTCTCTTTTCTCCATGGATTTATTAGAAGTGAGAGAAAGGTCACTGACGTTGCTCCATATTCATTTAAGCTATATAATAATTTCACAGTCCCAGTGGTCACACAATTGTCACTACAGCTATACAACCTACAAAGTCAGCCAATTGGAAAGTGTGAAAACGTATTTTAAACTTAACAGAAAAAATGAGCACTTTAAACCCATTGCAATATTCTTTATATTGTTACTTTTTTAAGATTGCTTAAAGAAAACATGTTAGCACGATTTTATAATGTAAAGTAAAGACATGGCTGTAATAGTGCTGAGAAACGGATTAAATTGATACCTTTGGTCAAGAAATCCGCTTTGTGGTTCTTCTTTAATCATCATTTAAAGTCTTCTGCTAATTAGATTTCGGTGCATAGGGGCCGGACTATAACCTGGGTCTTCTCCTCCCAATCTGTGATTCCCCTGCCTCTCCACCTGCCTCTGGTCTGTGAATGACCTGCCTTCTCTGTCTGTAATCTCAGCAGTGAGCTGTCCGATGGCTGGCCCTCTAAAAAGAAGGGATACTGTCATGATCCCTCCTCTCAGTGTGTCTTGGATGCAGTGTGTAACAGCTCAGTTGTCCAATCTAGTGCAGAGGCATGCTGAGGTGTAAGCATGGGCGGACATACCGCATGTGCAGCCTGTGAGGCTGCATCGGGGCCCAGAGGTGGAGGGGGGTCCCTGCAGGGCGGCTAATAATGAGGACAATCTGGCCTGTTTGTCTGCCAGACTGCCCTCATGTGCGAGTGATCCCTGCAGCTCCACTGCCTACAAGAGAGAATAGCGGCGGAGCTGCATGGATCCGTTCTGCTTCCTGCCCGGCGCCCGTGCTTTCTCTCACACAGACAGCAGTGCCGCTGGATGACTTCATCATTCAGCGGCCAGCTGTGGGAAAGAGAGGAAGCGCAGATGCCGGTGATGCTGTGGGAGTGCCTGCGGAGCGGACAGGTGAGAAGTGCTGCATGTGTGTGTTTTGTATGTACGTGTGTGTGTGTGTGTAGAGATGAGCGGTGTGTGTATGCATGTGTAGTGATGCGGGGGAATGTGCAGAGAGGTGAATGGTGCTGTGTATGTCTGTGTGTGTGTAGGTGGAGGTGAGAGCAATGATGGGGTAATAGGGAGAAGGCATTGATAGGGGTGATGGAGAGAAGGCAATGATGGGGGTCATGGGGAGAAGGCAATGATGAGGGTGATGGGGAGAAGGCAATGATGGGGGTGATGGGGAGGAGGCAATGATGGAGGTGATGGTGGAGGAGGCAATGATGGAGATGGGGAGAAGGCAATGATGGTGGTAGTGGAAGAGACAATGATGGGAGTGGTGGGGAAGAAGGAAATGATGGGGGTTGTGGAGGAGAAGGCAATGATGGAGGTGGTGGAAAGGGCAATGATGGGGTGGTAGGGGAGAAGGCAGTGATAGTGTGGTGGGGAAAAAGCAATGATGATGGGGTGGTGGAGGAGAATGCAATGATGGTGGTGGAAAGAGCAATAATGGGGGGTGGTGGAATGAGCAAAGATGGGGTGGTGGAGGAAATGATGGAGGTGGTGGAATGGGCAAAGATGGGGTGGCAGGGGAGAAAGCAATGATAGTGGTGGGGGAGAGGACAATAATGAGATGTGGGGAGGAGGACAATGAGGGGTGTGGGGGATTGGGATGGTTAGGAAGGGTGACTTAGGAACAGAGGGAGGTGGAGGAAGACATTATTATCACTTATTTCTAACACAGTCCCTTAGTATATAGTGTACTCACTTATTATGTATAACACAGTCCCTTAGTATATAGTGTTCTCACTAATTCTGTATAACACCATCCTTAGTTACATAGTTTCCTCTTTTTTTTATGTATAACACCGTCCCTCATTACGTACCATCCTCTCTAATTATATATGGTGTCATCCCTTATTATATTGCTTCTTCTGCTGTTATGTATAGTGCTGTCTCTCACATAGTATATTCTTGTTAATTTTGTTATTCACAGCGCCCTCTTTTACTACATAGTCCCCTCTCTTTTTAGATATAAAATGACTGCTGATGGAGGAGCCAGTGACCAGATAACCAGTCCATCGGCTCCTCCATTAAAAAAGAAGCTTTCCCATGCTCCATCAGCCATCATTGCATTATACAGCTAACAAGACAGGACGGTATGTAATAAAAAACAGGGCGCTATGTAATCCGATATGTAAGGGATGGTGCTGTACATAAGAGAGGGCACTGTATAATAAGGGATGGCAATATACATAATAAAGGAGACTATGTAATGTATATACATACAGTTGTGGCCAAAAGTATTGACACCCCTGCAATTCTGTCAGATAATACTCAGTTTCTTCCTGAAAATGATTGCAAACACAAATTCTTTGTTATTATTATCTTCACTTAATTTGTCTTAAATGAAAAAACACAAAAAGAATTGTCCTAAAGCCAAATTGGATATAGTTCCACACCAAATATAAAAAAGAGGGTGGACAAAAGTATTGGCACTGTTCGAAAAATCATGTGATGCTTCTCTAATTTGTGTAATTAACAGCACCTGTAACTTACCTGTGGCACCTAACAGGTGTTGGCAATAGCTAAATCACACTTGCAGCCAGTTGACATGGATTAAAGTTGACTCAACCTCTGTCCTGTGTCCTTGTGTGTACCACATTGAGCATGGAGAAAAGAAAGAAGACCAAAGAACTGTCTGAGGACTTGAGAAACCAAATTGTGAGGAAGCATGAGCAATCTCAAGGCTACAAGTCCATCTCCAAAGACCTGAATGTTCCTGTGTCTACCGTGTGCAGTGTCATCAAGAAGTTTAAAGCCCATGGCACTGTGGCTAACCTCCCTAGATGTGGACGGAAAAGAAAAATTGACAAGAGATTTCAACGCAAGATTGTGCGGATGTTGGATAAAGAACCTCGACTAACATCCAAACAAGTTCAAGCTGCCCTGCAGTCCGAGGGTACAATAGTGTCAACCCGTACTATCCGTCAGCGTCTGAATGAAAAGGGACTGTATGGTAGAAGACCCAGGAAGACCCCACTTCTTACCACGAGACATAAAAAAGCCAGGCTGGTGTTTGCCAAAACCTACCTGAAAAAGCCTAAAATGTTTTGGAAGAATGTTCTCAGGTCAGATGAGACAAAAGTAGAGCTTTTTGGGCAAAGGCATCAACATAGAGTTTACAGGAGAAAAAAAGAGGCATTCAAAGAAAAAAACGCGGTCCCTACAGTCAAACATGGCGGAGGTTCCCTGATGTTTTGGGGTTGCTTTGCTGCCTCTGGCACTGGACTGCTTGACCGTGTGCATGGCATTATGAAGTCTGAAGACTACCAACAAATTTTGCAGCATAATGTAGGGCCCAGTGTGAGAAAGCTGGGTCTCCCTCAGAGGTCATGGGTCTTCCAGCAGGACAATGACCCAAAACACACTTCAAAAAGCACTAGAAAATGGTTTGAGAGAAAGCACTGGAGACTTCTAAGGTGGCCAGCAATGAGTACAGACCTGAATCCCATAGAACACCTGTGGAGAGATCTAAAAATGGCAGTTTGGACAAGGCACCCTTCAAATATCAGGGACCTGGAGCAGTTTGCCAAAGAAGAATGGTCTAAAATTCCAGCAGAGCATTGTAAGAAACTCATTGATGGTTACCGGAAGTGGTTGGTCGCAGTTATTTTGGCTAAAGGTTGTGCAACCAATTATTAGGCTGAGGGTGCCAATACTTTTGTCTGGCCCATTTTTGGAGTTTTGTGTGAAATGATCAATGTTTTGCTTCATTCTCTTTTGTGTTTTTTCACTTAAGACAAATTAAATGAAGATAATAATACCAAAGAATATGTGATTGCAATCATTTTCAGGAAGAAACTGAGTATTATCTGACAGAATTGCAGGGGTGTCAATACTTTTGGCCACAACTGTATGTATGTGTGTGTGGCTATATATACTGTATGTAGCTTTGTCGCCATAAAAGGAGGGGGGCCCAGACACATTTTTTGCACAGGGGCCCCAAGCTGTCAGCGTCTGCCCCTGTCAGTATTTTCTTAGACAGCTCAGTCATCCATCTAGTACAACGGTGTGCTGAGCAGTCCTTAAAGAAACGTCCAGCATGACCACAATAGAGGCAGATATTGCAATGACGTCTTCTCTTACTTACATTGGTTCCACCTCAGGTAAGTGGACGGACTCGGGAAGAAAGACTGAAACCCCCTGTGTCTCATCACGTATCTCCCAAATTCTTTGATCCATTTGAATGGCCTGATTCATGGCTTCCGCAAGTAACAAGGTGGAGTACGCAGAGCCAGAGCATCCTTTAGTGTCAGGAAGATCTATGTGGAACTGGCACCAAAGAGCTGCATCATTCCACAGAACTGCAGATTATCATTACCGGAACTGGGAACTATAATCGTTAAAAAAGGGCAATAGAAGGCACATGTATGATGCTGTTAGCTCTACAGCTCTCAACATGTCAGCGGTTTTCAAACATTTCTCCTATAAACATAATGGGAATATTAGTGCATTTAAGTTTTGTGGCATACAGAGAGTATTTAAACCTAAAAGAGGAGGTGACCTCAAAAGAAAAATCTTAAATAGGGAATCGTTCTGGATCTACAAATTGCACTCGAGGGTTCCAGTTGGCATAAATTCCAGGCAGGATTTAATCTTACTGTATAACTAACTTTTTCGTATAGATATTGATGTTTTTAGTGTTTTTAAATTGTTTTGTTAAATGTTTTTAGTAATATGCGGTTATGTATTCGTCTTTTTGATATGCGGCTCTATATATTCTCTATGTGGGACACTCTGGGGTTAAATTTCCAATGATTATCTACTTAATTTTCTCCACCTGATTTACACATGGACAGGATATATTAGAGCCCTGATCTCACTCTCCTACACACCATGATTAAGGCTTGTTGCTGAAACGCGTCGGTTTCATCCGCGTGGACTATCTTTATTGTTACCAACACTGGCTATATCATTTTAATGGACTAATTAAAAGCTAAGTTTTTTACTTTTACCTCTGAAGTTGAGCCTTTCATCGCTGGAGACCACTTTCTCTCCTTACCTATAATCCTTAGAAGTGCGGCCCCCATATGCCAGGTTCATGATCTTTGCCTCTGCAACCTGAACCCTGTCAGGTTCATCATACAGTTGTGGCCAAAGGTATTGACACCCCTGCAATTTTGTCAGATAATACTCAGTTTCATCCTGAAAATGATTGCAAACACAAATTCTTTGGTATTATCTTCATTTAATTTGTTTTAAATGAAAAAACACAAAAAGAATTGTCCTAAAGCCAAATTGGATATAATTCCACACCAAACATAAAAAAGAGGGTGGACAAAAGTATTGGCACTGTTCGAAAAATCATGTGATGCTTCTCTAATTTGTGTAATTAACAGCACGTGTAACTTACCTGTGGCACCTAACAGGTGTTGGCAATAACTATATGTAAATCACACTTGCTGCCAGTTGACATGGATTAAAGTTGACTCAACCTCTGTCCTGTGTCCTTGTGTGTACCACATTGAGTATGGAGAAAAGAAAGAAGACCAAAGAACTGTCTGAGAACTTGAGAAACCAAAGTGTGAGGAAGCATGAGCAATCTCAAGGCTACAAGTCCATCTCCAAAGACCTGAATGTTCCTGTGTCTACCGTGCGCAGTGTCATCAAGAAGTTTAAAGCCCATGGCACTGTGGATGTAGATGTGGACGGAAAAGAAAAATTGACAAGAGATTCCAACACAAGATTGTGCGGATGTTGGATAAAGAACCTCGACTAACATCCAAACAAGTTCAAGCTGCCCTGCAGTCTGAGGGTACAACAGTGTCAACCCGTACTATCCGTCAGCGTCTGAATGAAAAGGGACTGTATGGTAGGAGACCCAGGAAGACCCCACTTCTTACCCCAAGGCATAAAAAAAGCCAGGCTGGTGTTTGCTAAAACTTACATGAAAAAGCCTAAAACATTTTGGAAGAATGTTCTCAGGTCAGATGAGACAAAAGTAGAGCTTTTTGGGCAAAGGCATCAACATAGAGTTTACAGGAGAAAAAAGAGGCATTCAAAGAAAAAACATGGTCCCTACAGTCAAACATGGCGGAGGTTCCCTGATGTTTTGGGGTTGCATTGCTGCCTCTGGCACTGGACTGCTTGACCGTGTGCATAGCATTATGAAGTCTGAAGACTACCAACAAATTTTGCAGCATAATGTAGGGCCCAGTGTGAGAAAGCTGGGTCTCCCTCAGAGGTCATGGGTCTTCCAGCAGGACAATGACCCAAAACACACTTCAAAAAGCACTAGACAATTGTTTGAGAGAAAGCACTGGAGACTTCTAAGGTGGCCAGCAATGAGTCCAGACCTGAATCCCATAGAACACCTGTGGAGAGATCTAAAAATGGCAGTTTGGAGAAGGCATCCTTCTAATATCAGGGACCTGGAGCAGTTTGCCAAAGAAGAATGGTCTAAAATTCCAGCAGAGCACTGTAAGAAACTCATTGATGGTTGCCGGAAGCGGTTGGTCGCAGTTATTTTGGCTAAAGGTTGTGCAAACAAGTATTAGGCTGAGGGTGCCAATACTTTTGTCTGGCCCATTTTTGGAGTTTTGTGTGAAATGATCAATGTTTTGCTTTTTGCTTCATTCTCTTTTGTGTTTTTTCATTTAAGACAAATTAAATGAAGATAATAATACCAAAGAATTTGTGTTTGCAATCAGTTTCAGGAATAAACTGAGTATTATCTGACAAAATTGCAGGGGTGTCAATACTTTTGGCCACAACTGTAGATCATCCCTCAGACATCAAAACAGATGTCAACAGAAGACCATTCTGGGGCTATTGGGGATAAAGGAAATGCCCAAATCTGAAGACCCTCCTCACAGTAGGGACATGATTATTCCCACCCGCTGGGACTCATCCCCTGGAGACTGTGGTCGTAAGGTAAAAAATGGTCTAGAGCTCTCCCTGAATACCATAAACTGGTCTTTCTCCCTCAAAACTTTATCAAGAGTACTACTACTGGTTAGGGAGACCCCAACTGCATGTCAGAATGCACAAAAGTCATTACTACAGTAGGTAGCGGAGAGCTTTGGAAAGCACCTATAGTACTAGAAAACTGACTGTGCAGCTAGGACTGTGAAGATTCTAGTTTCTGATGCTCACTGACCAGATCCTGGACCATCTGGGTTAGATTCACCACTTGATCAGAGTGTGCAAACTGGATCCATTGATGGAAACAAAAATATATGGCCAGTTATACTGTGACGCTAGTCACTATTCATGAATAAGCCATGAGTCAGGGTAATCAGACATTCCAGGGTCAGTAACCAAGAGAGCATGTCATAAACTAAAGGGAAATGAAAAGGCGTAGTCAGGTCAAAGTGTGAGGTCAGAATACCAGGAAGGTAGCGGATCAGAGTAAAGGGGCTAGGCAAACGGATGGTCAGAAAAAGGTCCAAAGCCAGGCAGCAATAGATCAATGAACAGAACACATGAATACAATACAAACATGCACCACCAAACAAATGCTACAACTGGCAGATATCTGGGACTGACAAGATAGCTAAGTAGCTGGGTAATCGCTTAGAACACCTGAAGGAAGCTCAGTACCTCCGAGTCTCAGATTGGACAGCTGAGCTGTCTATCAAAATATTGACAACTCAGAGCATCCCGGGACTAGATTGGATGACTGAGCTGTCTAGCAAAATGCTGAAAGCTGGCACGCCCCTGCACTAGATTGGATGACTGAGCTGTCACTCACTGCATCCAAGACACACTGAGAGGATGAATCGTGACAGAGATGCTATCCTGGAGTATCTCAATAAGAATAATCTCGACCCAGCATCAGCAGGGTTTAATGATGGATTGGTCTTGCTAAACTAATCTGATCAACGTTATGAACGTGTACACACTCACACTAGGGTACCAGAAAAAGGAAGTTCAATTACAGGGAAACGCCATACCTACACCTAACTAGCCCCTGTACAGACTGGAAGGACCCTAGTCCCACAACTAAAAACACCACCTCGGACCTAACTCCTTAAAAGGTCGTCGAGGGGTTTTGCGTACCTCCTAAGGAAAATTGTCACAAAGAAACGAGGCGATCAAAAAAAGTCCAAAAGACTAAATATTTACCAAAAAATATATAAAATTAAATCTTTATTACAATATAGACAGGAGACAAGCAAACAGGGGAATTGAGTCAGACATGACTATGATAGCACAAAGGCAAACAAGTGGGGCATACATAGGGTAAGAGGACCAAAATGGGATAGAGGTAACTTTAACATCACTACGATGGCATAATTAAATATATATTGCACCTATCCCAAATTGAAATAGTAAAACCAGACAGGATTCATGGATGAGAAAGGCCGTTCGCCGAAACGTACATTGGGGGGGGTCATACCCGGGTGGACCTCTATTCACTATCCTGCCAGGTAAAGATTTCCTTTTGTATGTTTTCTTGTAATGTTAACATTTACATCCATGAATCCTGTCTGGTTTTACTATTTCAATTTGGGATAGGTGCAATATATATTTAATTATGCCATCGTAGTGATGTTAAAGTTACCTCTATCCCATTTTGGTCATCTTACCCTATGTATGCCCCACTTGTTTGCCTTTGTGCTATCATGGTCATGTCTGACTCAATTCCCCTGTTTGCTTGTTTCCTGTCTATATTGTAATAAAGATTTTTTAATTTTATATATTTTTTGGTAAATATTTAGTCTTTTGGACTTTTTTTAATCGCCTCTTTTCTTTGTGACAATTTTCATGTCTTTTGCGATTGTCCGTATATATCCATTTAAAAAAACCCATTATGTATGATTGTTTATTAGTGTATGTTATATAATTAATGTATTTACTTTAATGGGTTTTGTATCCTTAATATGGTTATGGTACCTCCTAAGGAACCAGAGGGAGGGTGCAGCACACAGCAAACAAGGGAAGAGGAAAGCATGACGTACAATATAAAAACCCAGGGTGAGAAACTAAAACAGGTTCATATGGGGTAGTGAGGGACAACTAAGGAGAACCAAAGTAAAAGGAACAAATAACATCCCAGAAAACTAACAGTAGTAAACGGAAGAGGTGCTGGGCAGCAACGTAAACAAATTCACTGCAGGAATACAACTGGATTTTACCAAACAAGGTAAACCCCTTGGCTGAAGGACTGGGACTCCTGAACACACATCCACCAAGCGGCATAGCCAGCAAGGAAATGCTGTGAAGGGTGAACATATTAAAACCCCACCCAGAATGTGATAGAGCAAACCATGGGAAAATGAAAATACGTCTGGAGAGGAGCAAACAAGAAGGGAAAACAAAGACAATAGAAACCATAAGCATTTGGACTGGGAAGAAAGGGCAATAACTCAGCAGACAGAGAAACTGACCATGCAGCAACAGGTTACTGAATCGAATCCCCAAACCGAGTCATGACAATCAGCTACTATGAGGCGATAGGTGCCAGACTGCACCAGGGAATCGCAGTGGATATTGTCTATATGGACTTTTCAAAGCGTTTGATACAGTGCCACACAAAATGTTGGTATATAATGAGAATAATGGGACTAGGGAAAAATATGTGTAACTGGGTTAACAACTGGCTCAGTGATCGGAAACAAATGGTGGTCATTAATGAAACACACTTGGATTGGGTCACAGTTATGAGTATTGGCTTCCACAGGGGTCATTATAGGGCGATCTTCTTTTTAACATATACAGCTCTGGCAAAAATTAAGAGACAACTCCACAGTTTTCAGTTTCTCTAATTTTTCTCTTTATAGGTATATATTTGAGTAAAATGTAAATTGCTCTTTTATTCTATAAACTACTGACAACATGTCTTTGAATTTCCAAGCACTAAATTTTGTATTTACAGTATTTTCAGAAAATGAGAAATGGTCAAAATAACAAAAAAATGCAGTGCTTGCAGACCTCAAATAATGCTAAGAAAACAAGTTCATAATAATTTAGAAACAGCAATACTAATGTTTTAACTCAGGAAGAGCTCATAAATCAATATTTTGTGGAATAACCAAGATTTTTAATCACTGCTTTTGTAACAACCCTGCTGGCATCACTGCATGGCCATCTATCCCCCGCACACCAATTTACTCACTGCTCTAGGTCATACTGTGATCTCTGTCTGCTGCCAGCTCCATGCTCTGTGCCTCTTGCTTCCTGTCTGCTCTCTGCATGCATCCTGGCTGTGTGCATAGGGGGCAGCGCCGGCACTCTCTTGTTCTTATGGAATCAGTGTACACCTGCCTATTGTGCTCCCGGCCAATCGTCGAGAAGTCACTGGTATTTAGGGCAGCTCCACCCAGTGGAACTTGCCTGTGCAATGCTCTAACTCAGTTAGTGTCTTGCTGCTGAGTTGCCAGGTCTTGCCCTGTGTTTCGCCGTCTCTGGAGATTTTATTCCTAGCTTTGCTTTGTACTTGTCTGTCTGCCCTACAGGAGGCAGAATATGCTGGTCTCTGTGTCTTTGTTCTAGCCTTGTCCTGTACCTGTCTTGCGGCCTTCCAGGAGGCAGAATATCCTGGTCTCTGTGCTATTGCTCCTAGCCTTGCCTTGTACCTGTGTATACCCTGGTCCCTGTGTCCTTGATCATGTACCTTGTCTTGCACTGTTACCTTATCTGAACTCTGTTCTACTTCTGTCTGTCAGTCTCCTTGTCTTTGGCTTCTTTCCCTGCTGTGTCTTTCCTTGTGTCCTCTGTCTGCTTGTGCTCCGCACTCTTGCGGCTCTGCTTGTGCTCTGCACTCTTGTGGCTCTGCCTGTACCCCGCACTCTTGCGGCTCTGCCTGTGCTCCGCACTCTTGCGACTCTGCCTGTTCTCCATACTCTTGCGGCTCTGCCTGTGCTCCGTACTCTTGCGGCTCCGCCTGTGCTCCGCACTCTTGCGACTCTGCCTGCTCCGTACTTGTGCAGCTCTGCCTGTGCTCCGTACTCTTTCAGTTCTGCTTTGTTCTGGCTCTGCAGCTGCAGAACCTCTTGCAGCTCTACAACTCTTCACACAGGAGGAGAACCGCAAGGCTATGGAGAACAGGTCCAAACCTGTTCCTTCATACTCCATTTCTTCCTGCCTGTAGCAGTACCTGCATTTGCTGTGTGAACAGGTCTCTACCTGTTCCTCCATACACCATTCCTTCCTGTCAGTACCAGTACCTGCACCCGTTGTGTGAACCGGACCCTACCTATTCCATACACCACTCCTTTCTGCCCATGTCCCTGTGCCTTTCCAGTTGGTCCCTGCCCCTGTGTCTAAGCCTTGCCTGCCTGCCCTGTGTCTCAGCCGTGCCTGCCTGCCCTGTGCTTGGCTGTACCTGCCTGCCCTCTGTCTCAGCCGTGCCTGCCTGCCAGTGTCTCAGCTCAGCCATGGCCGCCAGCCAGTGTTTCAGCCGTGCCCGCCTGTCAGTGTCTCAGCCGTGCCTGCCTGCCAGTGTCTCAGCCGTGTCCGCTGTGCTCACCTGTCCATCTGCTACTCGTGCCTGTCGCCCGTACCATCTCCCCGAGTGGGATCAGCAGCCACAGGCAGACACTACCCTGGAGTGGCACCTGGCAGCTGGCTGCCGCACAAGCCTGACCTTACCATCAGAGGCTCCAGTGAAAACCAAGGCAGCTGTCTTAGTCACGCCTGTTGTGAATTCTGTTATGACTGGGTCACCGGGGAGGAGAGCAAGATCAAGCTAAGCCACAGAAAACCAGAGAGGTTGGTAACTAAGCAGATTGCAGACCCCTGATCCTATCCACACAACTAGCAGTAGCCGTGGAGCGTACCAACGATGATCCTAGATGCCTCGACACAGCTGGAGAGCTAAATAAGCCTAAAGCAAAAAAGGGGAAATCTAAACTGCCCCAGAGCAGGCCCCAAAGGAATAGATAGCCCCCAAACATATATTGTTGGTGAGACAAGATGAAAACACAAACGCAGGTAGGAAAATAGACTGAGAAAACGATGGGGCCCACACTAACTAGACAGGACAGGAAAGGAAAGACACTGCCTGCAATCACGCAAAAAACCCTGAAAAATCCAACACGTCTGACGTATAATTCTGATGAGCATTTTAAAAGAGCCGAAGATAGAATGTAAGGATTTGGTTGGAACATTTCAGGGAAGCCGTGAATTCTGAAGATGTGGGAAATGAAGATCATCGCCAAGTCAGGAGCAGAGGGTAGACCGGGAAGAGGAATGAAATGGGCCATCTTCGAGAATTGGTCTACAATCACTAGGATCACAGTACAATCGGAGGAACGAGGCAGATCAGTAATGAAATCCATGGCTATATGCTGCCATGGAGCCAACGGTACAGGAAGCAGGAGCAGAAGACCGGACGGTGGTTGTCTGGGCATCTTGTTAGGGGCGCAGGAAGGGCAAGATGCCACAAAGTCTTTAACATCCTGGGAAAGGGAAGGCCACCAATAGTAGAGAGAGATTAGGGAAAAAGTCTTTTTGACACCAACGTGCCCGACAATCTTAGACGAATGTCCCCAGTTTAACACTCGTTTTCGGTTGTTCTCAGCCACAAAGGTTCTTCTCGGAGGTAATGTGGTTAACTTGATAGGAGCCACAGTAATTACCTTGGACGGGTCAATGATATGAGAAGGTTCCTCTTCAGTATCAGATGACAGGAAAAATCTTGATAATGCATCCGCTCTAACGTTTTTATCACCGGGCCGAAAATGTAGTTCAAAGTCAAAGCGGGCGAAGAACAAGGACCACCTGGCTTGCCCAGGGTTGAGCCTCTGTGTGGACTGGTTGTACGCCAGGTTCTTATGGTCCGTGAAGATCTTGAACGGATGTATGGCACCATCCAGTAAGTATCTCCATTCCTCCAAGGCCAATTTAATGGCCAATAGCTCCTTGTCGCCAATAGAATAGTTCTTCTCAGTTGGGGAGAATACTTTAGAAAAGAAGCCACAGGTGACTAAGCGTCCAGAAGAAGATTTCTGCAGAAGGACTGTGCCGGCCCCGGTAGAGGATGCGTCCACCTCGAGAGTGAAAGATTTACTAACCTCAGGACGATGAAGCGCCAGAGCAGAGGCGAAGGCTTGTTTCAAGGACTGGAAGGCATCTTCAGTCTCAGGGGGCCAAGCATTTGGGTTAGCTCCTTTGCGGATAAGGGATGAGATGGGGCGAACCAACGAGGAGAAATGGGAAACAAACTGTCGGTAGTAGTTTGCAAAACCAAGGAAGCGTTGGATTGCCTTCACCCAATGGGACCGTGGCCAATCAAGAACGGCGGACACCTTTGCCGGTTCCATGCGTAGACCAGAGTCCAAGATAATGTACCCCAAGAATGGCAAGGGACGTCTGCTTGAAGACACATTTCTCGAGCTTGTCGTAAAGGTGGTTCTCCCTCAGGCGCTGGAGGACTTGACGCACGTTCTTTCTGTGGGCAGAGTGATCTGGAGAAAAAACGAAGATGTCATCCAAATAGACTACCACGCAGGAGTACAGCATATCCCAGAAGACGTCATTCACGAACTCCTGGAATACCGCTGGGGCGTTGCAGAGGCCGAAGGGCATGACCAAGTACTCGTAGTGACGGTCTCGGGTGTTAAAGGCGGTCTTCCACTTGTCACCAAAACGAATACGTATCAAGTTGTAGGCCCCACGAAGATCCAGTTTGGTGAAAATTCGAGCTCCTCTAAGCCGGTTAAAGAACTCTGGGATCAATGGCAATGGGTACTAGTTCTTGACCGTGATATTGTTCAGCCCACAGTAGTCTATGCAGGGATGGAGGGAGCTGTCCTTCTTTTTGACAAGGAAAAATTCCATTCTTGCGGGTGAGCAGGGCTGTGGAGTCGGAATCGTGGAGTCGGAGCTCATTTTGGTGGAGTCGGAGTCGGTATAAAATGGTCCGACTCCTAAAATATATAATAAATTGGGTACAGTAGTTCAATGCAGAATGTGCTGAATATTTTTTCATAGGAATTTGGGAAAGTTATGAAATGTCCTATAAATGGCTGTTCTATTCCTGATCTAAGGCTACATTCACACACAGCATTTTTGCTGCGTTTTTTGAGGATACGTTTTTCAGCTGCAAAAGCAGATCAGCTTTTTAAAAAACCGCATCACCTGAAAGGTTTTTGAGCTCATAGATAATGTTTTCAATAGCAAAAGCAGATTAGAAATCTGCTCTATCTATCCATTTATCCATATCTGTCTATCCATATCTTATCTGTACCAAAAAGAATGAAAGCCGGGTAGCACACAGACTAATACTCCTTTTTTTTTTTTAGCACCAGTTAGGTACACCTCATAGCTGCCCAAAAGGACGCCCAGGACAGGCATTGCTCGTCTTCAGTAACACATCAACATCAATTGATAGTTGGAATAAATAGACTGCATTCACATCTTAAGGTGCAGGCTTTATTTTCAAGTGTAGGGGTGTGCAGTATAAGGTCCTGCAGCAGCTGAGGTGTGCAGTATGAGATTCTGCGGAACAGTATGAGGTTCTGCCCCCCCTAGTTTTGATCCTGGCTAAAACCGTTTCTTATAGATATGGCGAACCCTCAGGTAACCCTAAATGAAGGTCAATGGACACAGGTGGCTGAATTGAAGGAATTGTTTAATCACCTATTTACTGTGACTAAAAAATTACAACCTGAGGATTTAACTCCTGGCATTTTCATAAGGGAGTGGAAGAACTTGCTATTTTGCCTGTCCCAAAGAGGAGATTTAATCGCAGATGGCATTTCTGCTTCAATGAAACGGAGAGAGACACAGCTATTGGAAAATAAAATTTTTCTGGCAGCTGTTTATGTGGACCCAAGTCATCGTATATTGCTTGATGATCAACAGCTTACTAAAGGAAAAGAAGCTCTGACTGAGGTAGCAGTTAGGATGAGTGGCCTACAGGAGGACTGCCAGGCGCAAGAGGACTTGGGTCCTGATAGTGCTATTGCTGCCATATCTTCATCCTCATCATATGAGGAGTTTGACTTTGACAAGTATTTGGATGATATGGAGCAGGCAAAGCGTTGCTGCAAGGAAAAAGATTTCACTCCGTCTCCTATAGCAAGCAGATTGACCATAGTTCAGCAAAATGTTTCACTTGCTCTCAAAGAAAAAGAAAAATTCAACCGTTCATCAAAACTGACTGTGCATGAGGCAATTCCTTTATACTTGGAAATTGTTAGAGATGTTGCCCATGTGGTTACGGCTTTGCCTCCAACCCAAGTTAGTGTAGAGAGGTTGTTCTCTGGCCTTAAAATTATTAGGTCAGATTTTAGGTCATCTATGAAGGAGGATCTGATGGAGGCAATTCTATTTCTTAGAACAAATTCATAGACTGCACAAATGTTATTTAGTATGTTTTTGTTGAAAACTGTCTTTTGCCACTTACATAGTTTATTACATAGTGTTATATGTGTATATATATATGTAATCGATATTACATAGTGTATATACATATTTACAATTTATTACAGTTTTTTTGTGTTCTAAAGTTGTATTCCAATAAATATATATTATGTTCTATCTAAATGTCTTGATTATTGTATCATAAAAATGATTAAATGTCTGATTTTCACATTGTACTACAATAAATTTTTCACTTAAATATAAGCAATATATGTTGGAGTCGGAGTCGTGGAGTCAGAGTCGGTGGAAGGGAAATTGAGGAGTCGGAGTCGCAGGTTTGGCTTACCGACTCCACAGCCCTGCGGGTGAGGAGGACTTACGGATAAAATCTCTGGCAAGGTTCTCCTGGATATACTCAGACATGGCTTGGGTTTCAGCAGGAGATAGTGGATATTTTCTACCCCTTGGAGGAGTAGAGCCAGGAACGAGGTCAATCAGACAATCGTATGGCCGATGGAGGGGCAGAGTCTCGGCCTCCTTTTTGTCAAATACATCTGCAAAGGACCAGTAGGCCGACGGCAGACCTGTAGGTGCCGAGGACGGATAGGCAGGATTCATCGGATGGACGGGCAACAGGCTCTTCTCTTGAAAGAACGGTCCCCAGGGGAGTATATCGCCCGACCGCCAGTCCATGGTTGGCTCATGAGTCCGTAGCCAAGGGAGACCTAGAAGAAGTGTGTGAGACATAGTCGACAAGGTGTGGAAGGAGATGAAAAAAATAAGATCCAAGAAAAGGAGGAGATTAAGAGTATATTTTGTCACAAGATATTGATATCCTATCTTTAGGTTATCCTAAAGACCAGTTCAGTAATAATACATTGGTGGTGGGTGGTCTTACAGATCTCATTCAAGAGAATAGTAGGTGTTCTGCAGTACCCTGCAGTGGCTGATACATATTGAATGGAGTGGTATGTTGTGGCACTGTTCAATATGTTTACATCAGGCTGCTGCTACCTTAAGTATAAATTAAGAAAAGGGGGAGACAGGGCGCTTCCAATGCGTAGGTCTGTATGGAAAGTAGATGAGTGCACAGCAAGTGTTAGGCTCACCTGATAGGGTTGTGAGAGTCACAACACCTATAATCTCATAAAACAGCTGCAGCAGTCTGCATGAGGTCCAAGGACTTGGTACAAAGAGAAGGCTGGTAGTGCAATAAGAGACTGCGCTGCTGTGGTAGAATTCAAGATATCTTTATTGCCAACGCCTTTCCTGAGCCAGTCCCAGCTCACTTCACCAGGGCATGATGCCTCAGGAAAGGCGTTGGCAATAAAGATATCTTGAATTCTACCACAGCAGCGCAGTCTCTTATTGCACTACCAGCCTTCTCTTTTTAACTATAGGTTATGAATATTCTATGATCTATGATCAGACAAGCCCTTTAAAAGATTTCTGGAATATTTTTTAATGTTTTGTACACCTTTTGTTTAGTGTTCTTAAGTAGTGACTCCACACCCTGAGACTTTATATTTATCAGATACAGTTTATCAGATATCGGTTTCTCCTGCTTCCAAGATCGTTGACTGCAGAGATAACTTAAAGCCATACCTCCCGTATTTTCCTATTTCACAGCACAGAAAGAAAAGGCAGGGAAGGCATACATTATACTTAGCTCTCTAGAGTCCATCTTGGAAGCAGGAAAAATGGATAATTAGTCTGAGCAGAGTAGGCAGCGGCAGGCAAATGGGGTCATCAGAAAGGGTGACTTTACGTGAGAAATGTAGTCATGTTTCAGATCTATGGTGGAGGATTGTTTGAAATGTTGCCAGTTTGTTCAGATCCCAATGAAGGGGCAACTCTCAACAACTGATTTCAGTGGCTGTCATCCCAGAACTACTGTACATCTTTTGGGTTTTGCTGCTTTATGTAGTCCTGGTACTTTTACAATGTTCTAGAGTAAATGGTTCTGTACTAATGTCCTGCGGATTATGGTGGATAGATGGCTTTTAAGTAAAGTATTCTCTAAAATGTTTTATTACTATAAATGCAACTTGTGGAAGGCATACAGCCTGCCTGAATAATGCAGCAGCACAGAGCCCATGTGGATCATTCCTGTGTCTTTCCACAGTGTCTCAGAGTCATTGCAGTGTAGAATGTCTCAAAATATCCACTTCCATAAGTGCAGTTCACATGAGATAATAATCAATATTTTTAGCAACAATTAGAGTCAGCTGTTCATATATTTGAGGAATTTTTAAAGCTGTGTTCTGCCCTCAAAAAATCATAGACATTTACTATATTTGCACGGATATTTTCAGCTGAGAAAATTAACTTTGAGAGCGCATGACGTGCAACTTATGCCATGACGAAGGCCTCCTTCACACATATACAGTGGGGCAAAAAAGTATTTAGTCAGTCAGCAATAGTGCAAGTTCCACCACTTAAAAAGATGAGAGGCGTCTGTAATTTACATCATAGGTAGACCTCAACTATGGGAGACAAACTGAGAAAAAAAAATCCAGAAAATCACATTGTCTGTTTTTTTTTCATTTTATTTGCATATTATGGTGGAAAATAAGTATTTGGTGAGAAACAAGCAATCAAGATTTCTGGCTCTCACAGACCTGTAACTTCTTCTTTAAGAGTCTCCTCTTTCCTCCACTCATTACCTGTAGTAATGGCACCTGTTTAAACTTTGTTATCAGTATAAAAAGACACCTGTGCACACCCTCAAACAGTCTGACTCCAAACTCCACTATGGTGAAGACCAAAGAGCTGTCAAAGGACACCAGAAACAAAATTGTAGCCCTGCACCAGGCTGGGAAGACTGAATCTGCAATAGCCAACCAGCTTGGAGTGAAGAAATCAACTGTGGGAGCAATAATTAGAAAATGGAAGACATACAAGACCACTGATAATCTCCCTCGATCTGGTGCTCCACGCAAAATCCCACCCCGTGGGGTCAGAATGATCACAAGAACGGTGAGCAAAAATCCCAGAACCACGCGGGGGGACCTAGTGAATGAACTGCAGAGAGCTGGGACCAATGTAACAAGGCCTACCATAAGTAACACACTACGCCACCATGGACTCAGATCCTGCAGTGCCAGATGTGTCCCACTGCTTAAGCCTGTACATGTCCGGGCCCGTCTGAAGTTTGCTAGAGAGCATTTGGATGATCCAGAGGAGTTTTGGGAGAATGTCCTACGGTCTGATGAAACCAAACTGGAACTGTTTGGTAGACACACAACTTGTCGTGTTTGGAGGAAAAAGAATACTGAGTTGCATCCATCAAACACCATACCTACTGTAAAGCATGGTGGTGGAAACATCATGCTTTGGGGCTGTTTCTCTGCAAAGGGGCCAGGACGACTGATCCGGGTACATGAAAGAATGAATGGGGCCATGTATCGTGAGATTTTGAGAGCAAACCTCCTTCCATCAGCAAGGGCATTGAAGATGAAACGTGGCTGGGTCTTTCAACATGACAATGATCCAAAGCACACCGCCAGGGCAACGAAGGAGTGGCTTCGTAAGAAGCATTTCAAGGTCCTGGAGTGGCCTAGCCAGTCTCCAGATCTCAACCCTATAGAAAACCTTTGGAGGGAGTTGAAAGTCCATGTTGCCAAGCGAAAAGCCAAAAACATCACTGCTCTAGAGGAGATCTGCATGGAGGAATGGGCCAACATACCAACAACAGTGTGTGGCAACCTTGTGAAGACTTACAGAAAACGTTTGACCTCTGTCATTGCCAACAAAGGATATATCACAAAGTATTGAGATGAAATTTTGTTTCTGACCAAATACTTATTTTCCACCATAATATGCAAATGAAATGAAAAAAAACCAGACAATGTGATTTTCTGGATTTTTTTTTCTCAGTTTGTCTCCCATAGTTGAGGTCTACTTATGATGTAAATTACAGACGCCTCTCATCTTTTTAAGAGGTGGAACTTGCACTATTGCTGACTGACTAAATACTTTTTTGCCCCACTGTATGTGAAAAAAGGGTAGCGCTATCATCAGTGTTTTCTATCAGTGTGTCATCAGTTTGTCATTCGTGTATATGTTTTTACCATCATTGTGTCATCATCAGTTGTTTTTCCTGTATGAATAAAGAAAGTAATAAATTACAAAGCTTCTTCTATATTTTGCAATGTTAAACATGGACAACACACGGATGCCATCTGTGTGCTGTACGTGTTTTTCATGGACTTGTTGATTTATTTTATACATTTTTTTCTGGATTGTGAAGTTTTAGCATTTCAGTATCATTTGTACATTTTATCCTTGTTGAGCTGGATTTTTTTTAGAATACACTAATAAAACTTTGACACATTTATCATTTACAAAGACAGAAAATGACACAAATATAAATACAAATATATGCCTGTAATGAGCAAACATAGAATTAATGTCCCATCTTTAGGACAGTCCAATATTTTTCATATTTTCTTAATATGCATGGTTTTTCAAAGGGAAGCTATAATCCAAAAATGACTTATTTTTAAATCAGGTTTTTAGCTTACATGTATTTTTTTATTATCCACAATGTATTTTTTTCATATTATAATCTTTATTATTAAAGAAAATTACCACCAGAGAATAAATTTACATTCCTACTTCTTGTCCTATATGGAAGAGTTTTCAGCAAGCTGGGGCCTAATTACAATGACAGGTAATACCTCCATATACAGCTGATAACACAGGATTCACCAATCACAATAATAATATCATCGCTCCCCGTGCTCCTCCTCTTCACAATGACCTTTGTACACACTCTTTAAATCCTTCAATATAAAAGATAGTGTCAGATTCTGTTCAGTATGGCTGCTGTCGGCCATGCTAAACTGAACGTGCCTGCCCTCGTCAGATCTCAGACGTTATGCAGTTTGAGGCCTGACCAGTACCATCGTGGGTGACTGGCTGGGAATGCTCAGGTTCCCTGGGCCCCCATTATGTCTATTGTCCATGTGTTGATTCCTGAAACTACAGGACATTAGCCCAAAACAGTCCCAGTGGCAAGTGTGAACAATGAAAGATTTCCATTTTTTAGTTTTAATATAGATTATGGTATTGGAAAAAACATAGTCAAAAAAATACATTTAACACATAAGAGCTCATACTCACTTGAGAGAGACTCGCACGATTCTCGTGCGAGTCTCTCACATGAAAACCTGGGACTGCCGCCGGCACTCGGACAGAAGCATGCGGCTGCATAGAAATACATGTAACCGCACCATTTCATTTTGCAAACCAAGGAGGTCCTCATATCCACCATCCCAGACAACAAATCACAGAATGCTTCAACTCATGAATGTGCTTTGATACAGGTAGATCTAATAACTTGGTCCGGATGGTGCTCTTATGTTTGCTTATTCTTGACTTAACTTTCATTGTTGTCTACCTAAACTTGTTTACATTGACGCTTGGATTGCTGTGACTGTGAGTGGTCACGTGACTTGGTCATATGGCCGCCCGCTGATGTCAGCACTCCACTGCGCATGCGCTGGGCTCATGGGGCTGATTGACGAATGGCGTCCTCTGTTACAGATGATATAGCGCTGTCAGCAATTGAGATTTGCCACAGGCATTAGCGGTTTGGGCGCCAAAGGGGAAATGAATGATGATTAGCCAACAAAGTAAATACACTGTGGGGTGAGTTACGATTGGATTTTGGTTGCTATACCAACACATTATGCTATGTCATCTGATTGGATATTCTTTAGATCTCAATGATGTTTGTAATTTCTTATGTTTTGTTTTTTTCTATTTTTGGTGGATTATGTACTAAATTGAAGTGATTTTAAATCATGAATATGATATTGTGAGATTTGATGCTTTATTATGTATATACTTTGTATTTGATTGTAGTGGGCGGTACCTTGTGAGTGACTGGTGTGCATGTGCCACCACACTATATAAGGCCGCCATTTTATGAATTGTGTATGATTGACAAAGACACGCAAAGGTCGAAACATTGCATCATGGCAGAATAAAGTCTTTTTGAAATTTTCAATCACCTGGAGGGAATACTGTTCCTTTTTTTCGTTTGACGGTTTATGTTCCAATTGGGTCATTGGACTAGAACGTTCATCCTTCTATTGTAGGGTTGTCGGCTAATGTTTGTTTACATTGGTGATATTTTATGTAGAAACCTATGGAAAGTTTGCTCTTTTGCAATATTGTGGCACTACCCTAAGTAAAATGTTAAGAAATCACAGTATCTTTGTATTACATTATTTGAAATGAACAAAGAAAATTACAGTATACTTACAATAGTCTACTTACAAGACAAAATTATGCTTAGCTTATATTTTAGCAAAAAGACATGTGTTGGGATGATCTCTTAAAATGAGATCTTGGTGATTGCCTGTTCCTGACCTAAATATGAGTTGGATGCATGCTTATTGTCATGATATAGGACATGGTTAATGTCCTGCTCTCTCAGGGTTAACTTTTGCTGGCCTCCCTTTGGTTCTGGGAGGGATATTTATACTCACTCCAGACTAGGATTCCCTGTTCTGGCTGTGTGTCTGACCCCTGGTGTGTGTGTTTACTGCTTTGTTTGATTGCCTCCCATGTATGACCTGGTCTGTCCACTCATTCTGTTCTCTGTCTCACGTTGTGGTACTATTGTCTTCTCTGGTTCTGACCTCCTGGCTTGGCTATCGTTACTCCGTTACAGTTTGTCCCTGTTGTACCGTCTATTGCCCGTTCTGGTTTACGGATCTATTTCTACATCCTGACTATCCGTTCTGTCTAATCCTTTGGTACTGTCGTGCTATCTCGTGCTTTGACCCCAGCCTGATCTGGTTTATGTCCTTGTCTATGCCCCTTGGTAATTTTGTCCCATAGTTGCACTTCTAGGAGTTTTCCTACAGCTCCTAGCTCTCTGGAGTTTAGGCCACGCCCCCAGCAGTCATGTGCTTCAGGTCCGGTTTGCCTGAAGCACACATCTTCACCGCTGCTGCCCCGCTCCACAGTGAGCAAGTGCAGTGCGGTGTTCCTGACACTTAGAAGATAGACATCGGATACAGAATCAAATGCATACTCTTTTTCCAGCGAAAGCTGGCACACAATTGCACTTTATTCTTCGGACAAAGAATCATGTAACAGACAGGAAGTAGGTGTTGCACAACTTCTGAACAGCCAGTGTCAGTCTATGATAGGTCGATGCCAACTCCACTCCATATATGTTCTTCAGTGTGTCTTAACTTTCGCATTTCAAAGATTCCTTCCAGGGTGCTGTTTCAGGATACTGACGCCATCTTTGTCACATCATATCTGAACTGATTATATAAGGTTTAATAATTGATTTCATTAGTGATTCTCTCCTTCACACTTGCAGGACCCTCGCAACAACATTGTTGTACAAAGCGCAATGATGTCACGCCGGGTCTACTAAACAAAAGAGGTGCTGGGGATGCTGCCAGGTAGGAAGAGGTATGCAGGGCTCTAGTCCGCCTGCAACAGACTATGCGTGAATCTTTTTTTCTCAACTTTTTTCCATTTTGCTTTAATAAAAAAATACAAGTTAAACATAATGTTTGGACTGTTTAATAGCAGAATACAAATATTCAAGCTCCAGTAGCTTAAGCTGAGTTATCAGTTTCTCAACATTTCTGACTTAAATTCGTTATACTTATATAATATTTATTTCATGAGAAAACATTCCATAATTCATGCTTGATACCATGTCGCCCATATAGCTCCAAGTACAACAGCATAAACAACCATGAAGAACAGGTAGAGCCGGTAAACCAGTGCATCCAGAATAAGCCCAATTTGCAGCCATTGCTCTTCTACTTTTCGACTTTTATTACGACCTTCCATCTGCTGCCTTATAGTGTGCAGATCGTCTGAGATGCTGCTTAGAAATATCTGGGGCTGTTTTCCGTGTATAGATGTTTCTTGTGAGGCTTCCATATCATACTTATCCCCTGTATATGAAACCAGAGTCAAGAACAAACAATAGACAGTGACATCATTTCCAAACGCTTTTTACAAGAATGTTATTGTGCTGTTGCTTTGACATCATCCACAACAAATTTCCACTAACACCAAGGATTCATAGCACTATCAAGGTTAAAATTATGATACATTTTTTGTTCACTCCATATTTTAAAAAAAGTTCCACATAGTGATAAAACTGACGCATTTAGAGCGCACGCGGCACCTTAGTCTGTTTGCTAGAAATGCATTAGTTGGACTAGCATGTGGAACATATTTTTGAATATGGTTTGAATAAAGCATATTTTCCAATTGGAAGTGTCATTAATCCGTGGTGTGTGTACTAATAAAACATGGAGAGATGAGCAAATCGATTAGATAGAGTTTTAGGAAATTTGTAGGTACCAATAAAATGAAACAGTCTGTAATTTAATTTGCACAAATTGTCAAACAAATGCCAGCTGCTTTTTTGCACAATGCAGATTAAATCTGTTATAGAAGGCTGACATGAGTTCAGGCCTGACCGCACAGGCTTCTCCATAATGCCATGCAGTTATCACTTCACATGATATAGCACAGCCAGTTAGGAAGGACAATCATGGCCTGTATAAAAGACTAGGCAGAGAATGCAGCAGTAATTTCAGGGTGATTTAACAAAGTGAGAAGATGTCAGTGCTCACAGCTCAGCAATAGCTATACAGGAAGGGAAAACCCTTAAACATTGGAGAAATACTCCAGACAGTAATGTACTGAACAATTGGAGCAGTGAAGAAGATGAAAGTAGTAGTCCGCAAATGATAGAGATTTAATTATAGGGGGAGAAAGAGATAGGGTGGGAGTCGACAGCAGAGTTAGGGCTTGTGCAGACAACCGTAATATTCGGATGAGTGCTATCCGTAGTTTTGAAGTGTAGCACTCATCCCCATATTATTCTATGGGGCCATGCCCATGTCAGATTTTTACCTTGGAACGAGCCAGTCCATGGAAAAAAAAGCTGCATGTCCAAGTTTGATCAGATATTCGACTCGCACTTGGCCATGCAAGTCAATGAGTACGACTGTACTGAGTTTTTGCATTTCCTGTGCAATTCTTTTTTGTGAAGAAGAGAATAATTGTTTTTTTTTTAAACTATAAAAGAAAATTTTCCAAACTCCAAACATTGAACTGTGACTGTCTACCTCCCAAAGTGTGAGTGTAGCAAACAATTATTTTCACACCTGTTTTACTAGTCAAATTTTACAATTGTTCATTTCACACCATTGTAAGGGAGGGCCAGGGCTGTTGTCATGGCCGCACACTTATTCATCTCTGTGCCCTGACCTCCTCTTACATGAAAATAATGTCCATTAATCAGCATACCTGTGTCTCCAGGTCCAGCTCCTTCAGGATCTTCCCTCTGCTGCAGGAGACCTCTCCAGGCAGATTTGCAAGAATTGAGACACAGCTCATGCCAACTTTAACAACTTTACTCACTTCAGAACACAGCACATCCCGTTCTGTTACAGCATTAACATCATGTTTCAAGCAGTACATATCTTCCACTTTCCCTGTACTTCTCTCACTGTCACACAGCACGTACCCGAGTTGGACCGTGACACAAGGCCCCTCAGCATCCTCCCTGTCCAGACTCACTTTCACTGGTGGTTCCCTTAGCCGTCTTGCCCCGGCTGTGAGAGAATGCACCCAGGATGAGATCTGCCACATGGTGAGTGACCTTCCCGTCCTTTCTGCTGTGTCCACAATTAGAGCACCGGCCTCTCCTTGCACTGACACTGCTCTCACTGCTGTCACTGCTGCAGTCTTCTTCCCACTGGCCCTGGATGGCTGGACTTAAGTGTTGTGAATTCTCTCTCTGGCTTCCCTCTGGTGATTACTGAAGATAGTGGAGCTGGTCAGATTGAGAGTTCTCTTTCTGGGCTCCCTCTGGTGGTTACTAGAGGTAGTGGAGCTGATCTGATTGACAGAGGCTTGCCACCTGATAATGAGGAAGACGATAGGAGATCTGGGGTTTCTGATTGGGATTTAAGACAGCTGACTCCCTCTATCCCTGCTGGTGATTTTTTTTCCTGTGCCGCCTGAGGTCTGATGTCTCCTGTTCTTTCCCTGCATGTTCAGCTATGTGGTTCATTGATATTCTGTTTGCATTTGATCTGGTTTTGTTTATCTCTGCTTTGTGCGGGTCAGATAGCTCCGGCTGGGGCTGTGCTGAATCACCGCCCATATGTTACTGCATGTGCCAGTTTGTTTTGTCCCCTTTTATATTGGTCTCTTTTTGCTTTGCTTTCAGAATATACCAGCAGAGTGCTGATATAGAGGGGGGCGAAGTCGTGTGACTTCAGTGTTTTTTGCATCAGACGTGTTGGACTTTTGCAGGGTTTTTTGCGTGATTGCAGTCTTTCCTTTCCTGTCCTGTCTAGTCAGTGTTGGCCCCATCGTTTGCTCAGTTTATTTTTCTGCCTGCGTTTGTATTTTCATCTTGTCTCACCGACAATATATGTTTGGGGGCTATCTATTCCTTTGGGGTCTGCTCCGGGGCAGTTTAGATTTCCCCTTTCTTGCTTTAGGCTTAGTTAGCTCTCCGGCTGTGCCGAGGCATCTAGGATCATCGTAGGTACGCTCCACAGCTACTGCTAGTTGTGTGGACAGGAACAGGGGTCTGCATCCGCTTAGTTACCAACCTCTCTGGTTTTCTATGGCTTAGCCTGGGCCTGCTATCTTCCTCGGTGCCCATTCATAACACTTAAGCTTCAAACATTACGGGGGCACTGCGTTGTCCCCAGGGCATTAGCCCCCTGATGAGGGGCTCTCTGGCCCCAATTGAGCTGCTCCAGCTCCCTAGCCCGACTGACTCAATACAGGAAATCCTGCAGTTTAACTTAGGGCAAGCCCCTCCTAAGCTAAACATGTCCTGACTTATCTATTAATCTAAGAACTGTGTGTACTGAAATGCCCCCATCTTGTGGACAAATGAAGGTACTACGCAATGTAAGGGGGCAATGGCAGCTGGTGCGCGTTGGCACTGACAAACCTTCCTTTTAGATGCCACTATCAGAGATTGGCAGCGGCACTTAAATGGTTAATAGCTGCAGACGGAACTCATCGTCAGCCGTGGCTGCTAGAGACAGATGCTGGCTATATAATGTAGTCAGTATCTGCCACGTGTGGAAGGAGTTCAGCTCCTGAACCTCTTCCTCTGAGTATCCTTTCCCAGGACGTGAATGCAATGTCCTTTTGCGAGAAGGGCTTCAAAAAACACAAGTTCTTACAAAACACACCCCAAAAATAAACGTGTCTTTTACAATTTGGTTTTCAGATGTGGAGTTTTCAGTTAGAAAAAATATTACCCTAAAAAACTCTGTGTTAACCTTCAATTTAGTTTTAAATACAGACCTTCATTTATTTTATTTGCCTCCTGGTGCACACTTTAGCTTTCCTCTTGTATCTATACCATAGCCACTGGTAAGATTGATCTGTATAGAGAAAGTAGCTGAACAAGACAGAGCAAAAGCAACCAAGTTGCTGTCAAAGCAAAGTTTCCAAAGTTGGCTATATATTGTCAGTAGATACACTAGGAGAGGTATCTGCTGACTAATGTCTAACTACTGAAAACTCCTTTTGAATGGATATTCAAATTCTGCTGCTATTTCAATTCAGGTCTATGTGGGAAAATGAGACAGTCAAGTCAAAGTCTCCAAGGGTCCTCATTCTTTTGATATACAGTGGGTAAGGAAAGCATTCATCAGATCTTCCATCTTCTCCTACTCTCTCGGCTACTTTACTGGCTTGGAAGCACCTAGCAAAGACTCATACTCAGAGTAAAAAAGATCTTAGATATGATCAAGTTAAAGATATACCTCTAAAAATTTTTGAAATGATCATTGAAAAAAGGAAATTCCGGACACTTGGAAATATAAAAAAATTCTTAAGATAAAAGATTTATATGACAAAAAAAATTTCAAACATAAAGGAATTTTAGTAACTCAAAATGGCTTTTCTAACGAAGATTTCTCGTGTCCAACTCAATTAAAAAAACCTATACCAAATCTCTTAAAAAATAAATTGTTTATTACGGAACCTATTGGCTTATTACTGTGTAACCCAACAACAAACTTCGCTGGAAGTCAAAAAGTGTCTAGAGGGTATTTTACTCCTGTTAAACTAGCTAGAATATTCCCTGATAAATCTCCGAATTGCTGGAGTGGATGTGGTTTAAAAGGTGACCTATCTATATATATAATCGTCTTATCATATCTGTCTGTCTGTAACCGAAATCGTGGGTCGCTGACCAATCAGCGACAGGTGCAGCTGATTGTAATGCTAAGCTGTGCCTGCCGCTGATTGGTCACGGCCGCCAGTCGGGCGAAGGCCTTAATCTGTAAAAAAGAGAATTAAAATAAAAAAAATGTTATTCTCACCTTCCGACGGCCTCCGATCTTCTTTCCATGCGCCCGGCCTCGCGGTCCCAGTAATGCATTGCGCCTTAGACCGGAGATGATGTCACTCTCGCGAGAGTGCGATGTCATCGCGGTGTTTCGCGCAATGCATTACTGGGACCGCGAGGCCGGGCGCATGGAGTGGAGATCGTGGGCCGTCAGAAGGTGAGTATATAACTATTTTTTTTTTTAACAGAGACCACGCATACCAGGAAAGGGGGGTGAGGGGGACAACGCATACCAGCAAAGGGGGGTGAGGGGGACCATGCATACCAGGAAAGGGTTTTTTTTTATTCAACTTTATTTCAATCATCTCCCTATGCACAAGATGGCTGCGGTCATTCTCCTGCATATGTGCTATTGTGCACCTTGAATGCCGACTCCTCCTCCTCACAGGTGAGCCATGTGCTAATTATACAGAAAAAAGTATATATGGCTTCAGAACGTTAAGCACACCATGCTATTTTACCCTGAGGAAGCCACCTCTTGTGTGGCAATACGCATGGGATCTCATCCCACACACTGGCTCCCCTTATCCCTGGTGGCGCTGCTGGCTTTTTTTCATGTTTCTGGGACAAACCATTGCCCTGATTCTCAGCTTCTCTGCACCTTAGTGTGTTTTTACACACTTAGGCTGTGTGCCCACGTAGCGATTTTTAAGCATTTTTGCCGCGATTTTCGGCGCAAAAACGTTTAAAAATCGTGTACAGAACCCCCCCCATGCATTCCTATGGCATTCCGCACATGCTGTGCTAATGCTGCGCTTTTTTCCGCGTCGGAATCGCATCGCGGAAAAAATCGCAGCATGCTCATTCTTTTGTGCGGAATCGCAAAGAATTGCCGCGATTCCGCACCCATAGGAATGCATGAGAATCGCTTACTTCCTGCATGTGGCTATGCCTACCATGCGGGAAGTTAAGCGTCTCATGTGCGGTTGGTACCCACGGTGTGGAGGAGAGGAGACTGTCCTCCAGGCCCTGGGTACCATACCCCTGTAAAAAAAAGAATAAAAAATAAAAAATCGGGGTATATTTACCTTCCGGCGTCCCGCACTGCATTCCCGGCCTCAGCGTTCCCAGTAATGCCTTGCGGCAAGGTCCTGTGATGACGTGGTCTCGCGAGATCGCTATAGCAACACGAGACCAAGGTTATCACAGGTCGCGCAAGGCATTACTGGGAACGCTGAGGCCGGGAAGGCAGCGCGTGACGCCGGAAGGTAAATATACCCCGGTTTTTTTATTTTTTTTTAGCATTTTAACATTCTATCTTTTACTATTGAGGCCGCATAGGCGGCCTCAATAGTAAAAAGCTACTCACACTTGTCAAACACTATCTTTGACGAGTGTGACCAACCTGTCAATCACTTTCCAAGCGATGCTTCAAATCGCTTGGAAAGTGCTTGAATATCGCACGCGAAAATCGCTGCAAAATCGCGCGGAAAAAAATGTGCAATTTCTGGGTAGGAGTCCGGTTTTTAGTGTCCGGAATAAACCGCTACGTGGGCACATAGCCTCATTCAGTCTTACCATCTCTTGGACATTTCTCATATAGTCCTTCACATTTGACTCAGTGATAAAATTTCCCCCTTTAAGGGGTTACCATTGTTTCATATTAGCAACTGGATTTTTTTAAAACTAATTTTTGATCACAAATGCTGTTGGACCCTCTTTTGGTATTGTATACTCATTGTTACATTGTGTCATTTGTCACTCTCTACGTATATATGCAATTTTTTTGCGCATATTATATTTATATAAGTTTTTTGTGATACATGCTTGTACATTTGTAGGCATACATTTCTAAAGCCAGTTATATGTATTCATTCAGTGCCTTTTTTGGGAGCCTGCTGTGGTTTGCCATTGCCTTTATACTGAGGTGTGGCATATGGTCTTGAGTCTCCTTTGCACACAGATGCAATTTTAATTGTTTTTATACTATATGTGTTTTGTTTTGTCTCTGTATGTATTTTTTTGGTGAATAATAAAAATTCAAATTTTGTATTACACATATATTTGGTATATATATATTTCTTATGCAATTGAGGTGCTCCCTTTTATGGGTTTGACTTTTTCTTGCTCTATTACATGTCTACTTGCATACCCTGGTGAGACCTCTTGCTCTTACATATAAATATAAATTTTTCTGGTGGTGCCCTCCATTTACTGTGTATACTTGTCATCGCGGTGTTTCGTGCAATGCATTACTGGGACCGCGAGGCCAGGCGCGTGGAGTGGAGATCGCGGGCCGTCGGAAGGTTAGTATATAACTTTTTTTTTTTTTATCAGAGACCACGCATACCAGCAAAGGGGGGTGAGGGGGACCATGCATACCAGCAAAGGGGGGTGAGGGGGACCATGCATACCAGCAAAGGGGGGTGAGGGGGACCATGCATACCAGGAAAGGGGGGTGAGGGGACCAAGCTTACCAGGAGAGGGAGGTGAGGGGACCATGCATACCAGGAAAGGGGGGTGAGGGGGATCATGCATACCAGGATAGGGGGTGACGGGACCATGCATACCAGGAAAGGGGGGTGAGGGGACCATGCATACCAGCAAAGGGGGGTGAGGGGGACCATGCATACCAGCAATGGGGGTGAGGGGGACCATGCATACCAGGAAAGGAGGGTGAGGGGGACAATGCATACCAGCAAAGGGGGGTGAGGGGGACCATGCATACCAGGAAAGGGGGGTGAGGGTGACCATACATACCAGCAAAGGGGGTGAGGGAGACCATGCATACCAGCAATGGGGGGAAGGGGGACCATGCATACCAGCAATGGGGGGAGGGGGACTATGAATACCAGGAAAGGGGGGTGAGGGTGACCATGCATACCAGGAAAGGGGGGTGAGGGTGACCATGCATACCTGGAAAGGGGGGTGAGGGTGACCATGCATACCAGGATATGGGGGTGAGGGTGACCATGCATACCAGGATAGAGGGGTGAGGGTGACCATGCATACCAGGAAATGGGGGTGAGGGGACCATGCATACCAGGAAAGGGGGGTGACGGGACCATGCAAACCAGGAAAGGGGATGAGGGGGACCATGCATAACAAGGAAAGGGGGGCGACAGGACCATGCATACCAGGAAAGGGGGGTGAGGGGGGCCATGCATACCAGGAAAGGGAGGTGAGGGGGACCACGCATACCAGGAAAGGGGGGTGAGGGGGACCATGCATACCAGGAAAGGGAGGTGACGGGACCATGCATACCAGGAAAGGGGATGAGGGGGACCATGCATACCAGGAAAGGGGGGTGAGGGGGACCATGCATACCAGGAAAGGGGGGTGAGGGGACCAAGCTTACCAGGAAAGGGAGGTGAGGGGACCATGCATACCAGGAAAGGGGGATGAGGGGGACCATGCATACCAGGATAGGGGGTGATGGGACCATGCATACCAGGAAAGGGGGATGAGGGGGGCCATGCATACCAGGAAAGGGGGGTGAGGGGGACCATGCATACCAGGAAAGGTCGGTGAGGGGACCATGCTTACCAGGAAAGGGAGGTGACGGGACCATGCATACCAGGAAAGGGAGGTGACGGGACCATGCATACCAGGAAAGGGGATGAGGGGGACCATGCATACCAGGAAAGGGGGGTGAGGGGGGCCATGCATACCAGGAAAGGGGGGTGAGGGGGACCATGCATACCAGGAAAGGGGGGTGAGGGGACCAAGCTTACCAGGAGAGGGAGGTGAGGGGACCATGCATACCAGGAAAGGGGGGTGAGGGGGATCATGCATACCAGGATAGGGGGTGACGGGACCATGCATACCAGGAAAGGGGGGTGAGGGGACCATGCATACCAGCAAAGGGGGGTGAGGGGGACCATGCATACCAGCAATGGGGGGGAGGGGGACCATGCATACTACCAATGGGGGGAGGGGGACCATGCATACCAACAATGGGGGGCGGGGGACCATGCATACCAGCAATGGGGGGAGGGGGTTGGGGACCTTGCATACCTGCAAATGGGGGGAGGGGGACCTTGCATACCAGGAAAGGGGAGTGAGGGTGACCATGAATACCAGGATAGTGGGGTCAGGGTGTCCATGCATACCAGGATAGGGGGATGAGGGTGACCATGCATACCAGGATAGGGGGGTGAGGGTGACCATGCATACAAGGATAGGGGGGTGAAGGTGACCATGCATACCAGGAAAGGGGGGTGAGGGTGACCATGCATACCAGGATAGGGGGGTCAGGGTGACCATGCATACCAGGATAGGGGGGTGAGGGTGACCATGCATACCAGGATAGGGGGGTGAGGGTGACCATGCATACCAGGATAGGGGGTGAGGGTGACAATGCTTACCAGGAAAGGGGGGTGAGGTGGCCATGCATACCAGGATAGGGGGGTTAGGGGGACCATGCATACAGGAAAGGGGGGTGACGGGGCCATGTATACCAGGAAAGGGGGTGATGGGACCATGTATACCAGGAAAGGGGGTGAGGGGGACCATGCATAGCAGGAAAGGGGGGTGAAGGGACCATGCTTACCAGGAAAGGGAGGTGAGGCGACCATGCATACCAGGAAAAGGGGGTGACGGGACCATGCATACCAGGAAAGGGAGGTGAGAGGACCATGCATACCATGAAAAGGGGGGTGACGGGACCATGCATACCAGGAAAGGGGGGGTGAGAGAACCATGCATACCAGGAAAGGAGGGTGACGGGACCATGCATACCAGGTAAGGGGGGTGAGGGGGACCATGCATACCAGGATTGGGGGGTGAAAGGGCCATGCATATCAGGATTGGAGGTAAGGGGACCATGCATTCCAGGATTGGAGGGAGAGGGGGACCATGCTTACCAGGATTGGGGGGTGAGAGGACCATGCATATCAGGATTGGAGGGTGACAGGACCATGCATACCAGGATAGGGGGGAGGGGTACCATGCATATCAGGATTGGGGGGTGAGAGGACCATGCATATCAGGATTGGGGGGTGCATTATTGCATTATTATTAAAACTTCATAAATAAACTACATACATATTCTAGAATACCCAATGCGTTATAATCGAGCCACCATCTAGTTACATATATTCTGGGAACGTCCAAACCGTAATTCGATGTGGAAAGGAATTTATACAATGATCAATAAAATCACTAAACAGAATATTGTCCTAACACCTCAAATGACTCTGCTTTCACTAGACCTCGATGTCTTTAATCATCAAATAAACCTATAATAATACATATATTCTGTTTACTAAAAACGCAATCGCGGCCTTGTGGAAGGAATATTCTGTACCTGCTCTGTGTGATATTGTTGACAAGATCACTTTACATAACTCCTATGAAGAGAGCCATGCAATAGCCAATAATTACTATAAAACTTATTATAAGAGATGGGAACCCTGGCTTAGCTTTACCTCTTGATAATTAGTAATGCTATCTCTCTCCTATCACGAAAAATGTTTTATTGTACTTGAAATATAAGTGTAAATCCCTATCCGCATTTAAAAGACTGTAAATTCTACTGTTACGTTTATAGTTTAGTTTTGTTTTATTTTTGTTCCTTTTCCTTTTATTCTCCCCCCTAATTATTTTTATTATTAAGCTTAATAAGCAAATTTATTCCTGTATAAATATGTGTCTAAAAACCTAATAAAGTTTGTTTGAAAAAGGAAAGTATTCAGACCCCTTTAAATTTTTCACTCTTTGTTTCATTGCAGCCATTTGGTAAATTTAAAAAAGTTCATTTTTTTTCTCATTAATGTACACTCTGCACCCCATCTTGACTGAAAAAAACAGAAATGTAGAAATTTTTGCACATTTATTAAAAAGAAAACTGAAATATCACATGGTCATAAGTATTCAGACCCTTTGCTCAGACACTCATATTTAAGTCACATGCTGTCCATTTCCTTGTGATTCTCCTTGAGATGGTTCTACTCTTTCACTGGAGTCCAGCTATGTTTAATTAAACTGATAGGACTTGATTTGTAAAGGCTGAGAAGTATTGAATACTCAAAATATTAATATTTATCTAGAAAGTGATACTGACATTTTGTTTTATCCAAGCTATGATATATTTTTTCTTACTTAAAATAATCTCAGAACAATATTTATCTTAACAAAATGTAAATTTTATTTAATAATTGACTATCACTCTGACAGAAAATCATACATACCTGCAGCTTTACATATGGTATTCTGCTGTTGTTCTGTGTCAAAAAGAGCTTGTGTTTTGTAGCATACCACAAGAGAAATATAGTGAAGGACTAATGTATGTAACCAGATTGGCGCATGTGGACTTGTCAAGGAACCTTTATACAAAATATTCATAATAAAGACAGTTTCTAACAATCCAATAACCAGTAAGGCCAGGCACAGTGACACATAAATACCTATAGGAAAGAATAAAAAGTGGTACATACATATTACACAGGATAGTTTTTGTTATGCATACATTTATTCAATTGGGTAACGTTGAAGGGTATCTGTCAGCAGAATCCCCCCCCTAGACTAATTATATGTGCATGTAGCTCTCTCAAAGATAAGTCCAGCAATACCTTTACATGGCCAGTCCATACCTCTGTTACAGGGAAATCAGCACTGTAATCAATATGCAAATGAGACTGAAGGGACATATCTGTAGATCCGAATCCTCTGTCACTCCAGCTCTATTCTCCTGCACACAGCGCCACCTCTTCCATCTTGACTGACGGTTCCTTTGCCTAAAGTCACACAGCAAAGAAGTTTTCACTCAAGCAGGAGGAGGCGGTGCTGGGTGTGGAAAAGACCTGGAATTACATATCTTCTTTCATGCTGCAGCTATGCAGGTAGCTGCAAGCTCCACTAGATGGCAATAGAGTGGAAGGAGAACAGCAAGTCTGCAAGAGCAGACCTGCAGCGCTGCAATGAGGCTACCACCATGTGGCAGCAGAGGAGTCAAACAAGCCAAGTCAAAACCTAGACCGTCACGCAGTACAAAGGGAAAAAACAAGCACAGAGTCAGTGGAGCGCCAGAGGGTCAATACCATTCCAAAGCAGAAGTACCAGATGCAAGAGACAAAATCAGGTCAGAGTCAAAGCTGAGACAAACACCGAGAAATCCAAAAACAAAGGGAAACACTAAGATGGGACAGTGACAGAGCTGAGCCAGAAGGCTGCAGTATCTGATTTCCCGCACTCCTGCACTGAACAGAAGTACTTCTTCATATTATACGGTGCAGTTTTCTGTTAGCAGTGCAGGGGTTAAACTGTTCAGCTTTGAGTCTCTGTAGCTTTCCTGCTTGGATGATATCAGCTGTTCAGTATTGGCCATTCCCCTCTCTTATATGTACTTGCCTCTGGCAATCTGGATTGCCAGTGTTATTCTTGTACTGCCTGGTGTGGAGTGGAAGTGTCAATTGTTGGTAGAGACGTTTGGAGTGTTGATCTGTGACTGTTGCTTGGTGTTTTGGCTGAGTAAGTCTTCATCCTCTCCCTGGTGTTCCTCTCTGTTGTTTGGGAGTGCATATTTCTATTTTTGGTATTTCACTTGTAACTCCCACTTTCATTTAAAATAAGCTCTAGAGGCAAATTCTCAGGGAGATTTATGTACAACCTATAGATATTAAAAGCTAATATGCATATTAAGAAAAATGTGAATTACCGTGGAATAATACATTGGATTGCAGATATTAAAGTACCATTTTATTCAGCTTCCTATGACCCACATACCAATATAGACCGCTTGGATTGGTTTATCATACTGACAGTTTCCCTTACACTGCAGCAATAAAGCATTCAGTGTCTGCTTCATGTTTCCCGTGTTTGGATAACATGAATAAACTGCCAGGTTCACATTAAACATGTTACAGTTGAAAAAAGTAACACATGAAAAATGCAAAAGGTAAAAAGATGACAATCATTGTAACTCTTACCTATAAGTGGTGTTCCACTGGATGTAGCAGGCAGCAAATCATTTATGATTAGAATAAATACCATATAGCCCAACAGCAAGGTCATTTTGAAGGTGGCTCGGTCCATACCGTGTGGTGGAAGGTTGAAACTGAAGATATCTATTAACATCAGAAAGGCACTTGGAAGCAGTAGATTGACCACATACAAGACTGGGCGTCGTTTGATGATAATCTGAGGTGATAATACACACTACCTTTAATTATTAATAAAATGGATAATAAATATTTTTTTCTCCATTATTAATACTTACAGTTGTGCTCAAAAGTTTACATACCCCGGCAGAATTTTTGCTTTTTTGGCCTTTTTTCAGAGAATATGAATGATAACACCAAAACTTGTTCTCCACTCATGGTTAGTGGTTGGGTGAAGCCATTTTTTGTCAAACTACTGTGTTTTCTCTTTTTAAATCATAATGACAACCCAAAACGTCCTAATGACCCTGATCAAAAGTTCACATACCCATTTCTTAATATCGTGTATTGCCCCCTCTAACATCAATGACAGCTTGAAGTCTTTTGTGGTAGTTTTGGATGAGGTTCTTTATTTTCTCAGATGGTAAAGCTGCCCACTCTTCTTGTCAAAAAGCCTCCAGTTCCAGTAAATTCCTGGGCTGTCTAGCATGAACTGCGCGCTTGAGATCTCCCCAGAGATATTAAGGTCAGGAGACTGAGATGGCAACTCCAGTACCTTCACTTTGTTCAGCTGTAGCCAATGACAGGTTGACTTGGCCTTGTGTTTTGGATCATTGTCATGTTGAAACGTTGAAGTACGTCCCAGATGCAGCTTCCGGGCAGATTGTAAATTTGCCTCCAGTATTTGCTGATAACATACTGCATTCATCTTTCTTTCAATTTTGACCAAGTTTCCTTTGCCTTTGTAGCTCACACATCCCCAAAACATCAGCGATCCACCTCCGTGCTTTACTCTAGGAGTGGTGTTTCTTTCATCATAGGCCTTTGCTAACCTCTCTACAAATGTAACGTTTTTGGTTGTGTGTTATGAATGGGTCACTGAGGAGGATATCAGGCCCAGGCTAAGCCACAGAAAACCAGAGAGGTTGGTAACTAAGCGGATACAGACCCCTGATCCTGTCCACACAAGTAGCAGTAGCCGTGGAGCGTACCTACGATGATCCTAGACACCTCGGCACAGCCAGAGAGCTAATTAAGCCTAAAGCAAGAAAGGGGAAATCTAAACTGTCCCGGAGCAGACCCCAAAGGATTGGATAGCCCCCAAACAAATATTGTTGGTGAGACAAGATGAAAACCAAACGCAGGCAGAAAAATAGACTGAGCAAATGATAGGGCCCACACTGACTAGACAGGACAGGAAAGGAAAGACACTGTCTGCAATCACACAAAAAAACCTGCAAAAGTCCAACACGTCTGATGCAAAAAACACTGAAGTCACACGACTTCGCCCCACACTATATCAGCACTCTGGTATATTCTGAAAGCAAAGCAAAATGAGACCAGTATAAAAGGGGACAAAACAAACTGGCACATGCAGTAACATATGGGCGGTGATTCAGCACAGCCCCAGCCGGAGCTAGCTGACCCGCACAAAGCAGAAATAAACAAAACAAGATCAAATGCAAACTGAATAGCAATGAACCACTTAGCTGAACATGCAGGGAAAGAGCAGGAGACATCAGACCTCAGGCGGCACAGGAAAAAAATCACCAGCAGGGATAGAGGGAGTCAGCTGTCTTAAATCCCAATCAGAAACCCCAGATCTCCAATCGTCTTCCTCATTATCAGGTAGCAAGCCTCTGTCAATCAGATCAGCTCCACTACCTCCAGTAACCACCAGAGGGAGCCCAGAAAGAGAACTCTCAATCTGACCAGCTCCAATATCTTCAGTAATCACCAGAGGGAAGCCAGAGAGAGAATCCACAACAGTACCCCACTTGAGGAGGGGTCACCGAACCCTCATCCACGCCACCAGGCCGGTCAGGATGGGCCCGGGGAAAAGCACGAACCAATCTTTTGGCATGAATGTCAGAAACAGAGACCTAAGAATTATCCTCCTGGCCATAACCCTTCCATTTGACCAGGTACTGGAGTCTTTGTCTAGCCAAACGAGAATCCAATATTTTCTCTACCTCATACTCCAAATTACCTTTAACCAATACAGGGTCAGGAGGCACCACCATTGAAACTAGTGGCTCTACAAACCTCTTGAAGAAGGATTTATGGAACACGTTATGAATCTTAAACGTAACTGGAAGAGCCAAACTGTTATGAATGGGTCACCGAGGAGAAAAAAGCAAAACAAGCTAAGCCACAGAAAACCAGAGTGGTTGGTAACTATGCAGATTGCAGATCCCTGATCTTACCACACAACTAGCAGTAGCCGTGGAGCGTGCCTATGATGAACCTAGACGCCTCGTCACGGCCGGAGGAATACATACGCCTAAAGCAAGAAAAGGGAAAACTAACTGCCCCAGAGCAGACCCCAAAGGAATAGATAGCCCCCACACATGTATTGACGGTGAAACAAGATGAAGGCACAAACACAGGCAGGAAAATAGGCTGAGCAAATGATGGGGCCCAAACTAACTAGACAGGAAAGGAAAGGGAAGACACTGTCTGCAACCTGCAAAAAACCCTACAAAATAATGTCTAACACTTCTGATAGCAAAATTAACCCTGAAGTCACTAGACTTCTCCCACTATATCAGCACTCTGAAATATTCTGAGACAGAGCAAAAAGAGACCGAGCTAGTAAGGGATAAAAAGCCAATTGGCAAAATACTGATAAATAAGAGTGGAAATTCAGCTCAGCCCCCAGCCGGGGCTGGCAGACCACACAAAAAACTGAATAGACCAACAAAATCAAGTGTGAACATTAGCAGATAAACTTAGCTTTAGATGACTGGAACAGAGCTGAAAACCAAGAGCTGACAAGCCAGAAGGAATCACCAGCAACTGAATAGGGCGTTGGCTGTCTTAAATCCAATCTGAGGATCCTGAGATCCAATCGTCATCCTAATTCTCAGGTGGCAGATCTCCACCGATCAAACCAGCCGCACCACCTCCCGTCACCACCAGAGGGAGTCCAGAAGGGTAACTCACAACTGGTGAACCAGAGAATGAGCTCACAACACCAAACGGAAAGAAACGGGATTAAGGATTTCCAAAATCTTATAAGGTCCATTGAATCTTGGCTTAAATTCTGGAGACGCAACCTTCATAGGAATATTCTTTGAAGACAACCAAACCATATCACCCACTTTAAACCGAGGACCAATGGTCCTATGCCGGTTGGAAAACCGTTGGGCTTTTTCCTGAGAGTGGGCCAACTTATCCACCACTTGGTCCCAAATCTTCTGCATTCTCTCTACCACAGAATCCACACTTGGGCAGGCCGAAGATTCCACCTGCCATGAAGAAAATCGAGGATGAAACCCAAAGTTACAGAAAAAGGGCTACATCAAAGTGGCAGAACTAGCCCTATTGTTTAGTGCAAATTCGGCCATGGGCAAAAATGAGACCCAGTCATCCTGATCAGGAGATATGAAACATCTCAAATAGGATTCCAAAGTCTGGTTTGTTCTCTCAGTCTGCCCATTGGTCAGAGGATGAAATGCAGAGGAGAAAAATAAGTGAATTCCCAGGTTGGAACAAAAAGCTCTCCAAAATCTGGAAACAAACTGGACTCCTCTGTCTGTCACAATGTTCTCAGGAATCCCGTGCAACCGAACTACCTGTTGTAAAAACAAGGGCACCAACTCAGAAGAAGATGGCAACTTTGGGAGTGGTACAAGATGGACCATCTTAGAAAATCTATCACAGATCACCCAGATAACAGTCATTCTCTGAGAGGCAGGAAGATTGGAAATAAAATCCATTAAGATATGAGTCCACGGCCTCCTGGGCACCGGCAGGGGCATCAACAACCCACTAGAACAAGAACAGGGCTTGGACCGAGAACAATTCCCACAGGACTGCACAAAATTCCTGACATCATGAGATAAGGCAGGCCACCAAAAAGACCGACTCACCAAATCTCTGGTATCAAAAATACCTGGATGACCAGCCAACGCGGAGCAATGAATTTTAGACATTACTCTTTTCCTCCACTGGTCAGGGACATACAATTTTCCCATAGGGCAACGTTCAGGTTTGTCCTCCTGAAATTCCTCCAGGTCACGTCTCAAATCGGGTGAGATGGCGGAAAGAACTACACCCTCATTTAGAATGGTAGTAGGCTTGGTCACATCAAGAGAATGCGCAAAGAAACTCCTAGAAAGGGCGTCTGCCTTAACATTCTTAGTGCCCGGAAGAAAAGAGACCACAAAATTAAAACATATGAAAAACAAGGCCCATCTAGGCTGTCTAGGATTCAATCGTTTGGCTGATTCAAGATAAATCAAATTCTTGTGGTCAGTGAGGACCACAACTTGATGTCTATCTCCCTCCAACCAATGTCTCCAGTCTTCAAATGCTCATTTCATGGCCAACAATTCTGGATTCCCCATGTCATAGTTACGTTCAGATGGGGAGAATTTTCGAGAAAAGAAGGCACAGGGATTCATCTTAGAAGTCACCGGATCACTTTGGGACAAAACGGCTCCTGCACCAATCTCAGAAGCATCTACCTCCACCTGAAATAGGAGTGAGGCGTCAGGTTGCCGTAGAACTGGAGCAGAAGTGAATCTCCGCTTAAGCTCCTGAAATGCTGAAACTGCCTCTGGAGATCAATTCACCACATCAGCACCCCTTTTGGTCAAATCAGTCAGTGGTTTACCAATACCAGAAAAATTGCTTATAAATTTACGGTAGAAATTACCAAAACCCAAAAACTTCTGGAGTGCCTTCAAAGAAGTGGGCTGAACCCAGTCATAAATGGCCTGTATCTTGGCCGGGTCCATTTCAATAGCTGACGGGGACAAATTGAATCCCAAAAATGAAATCCTCTGTACACCAAAGAGGCACTTTGATCCCTTAACATACAGAGAATTTTCCCTCAAAATCCGGAACACTGGCCTGACATGTTCCACATGAGACTCCCAATCACTGGAAAAGATCAAAATATCATCCAGATAAATGATCAAAAACGTATCCACAAAGTCCCGGAAAATATCGTTCATAAAAGACAGGAAGACAGAAGGGGCATTTGTGAGCCCAAAAGGCATCACCAGGTACTCAAAATGTCCCTCCGGAGTATTAAACGCTGTCTTCCATTCATCCCTGTGCTTGATGCGAATAAGATTATACGCCCCCGGAGGTCAAGCTTGGTAAACCAACAGGCACTTTAAACTCTGGAAAATAAATCAGAAATCAGGGGTAACGGGTACTGATATTTAACAGTGATTTTTGTCATGATCCAGGTTGGATATGACAGAGAAAATGCACAAGTAACCTTTTTTTTCTGTAAGCTGTTTGCTCAGGGTTGGTTTTGCACCCGGTGGCCATTAAGGGTTATTACACAGTGGTGTCTTTTTCTTAGTTTTCCCCGGTGGCCATTAGGGTCATTGCCCTTTGGTTACATTAGTTTTGTGCACGTAATTATAAAACAGGTGTGATTGCTCTTTAAAAGAGTGTCAGGTGTGGTAATCATGGTTGGTGATAGTCCTCAGTTACAAGCAAGCCTGGGTGAAGGATGGAGCTGAAGGAGAGTCCCGGGCAGCTCAGTGAGAGTCCTGGAGTGGCAGCTATGGTGTCTGCGAGGAGGGCTGGCATGGATTGGTGGAGTTGCAGCCATGGTGTCAGCAAGGAGTTCTTGCATGGCTTGGTGGAGTGGCAGCTACGGTGTAGAGCTGCACTCATGATACTGGACTCGGTTGCTGGAAAGCTGGACTCATATGCTGGACTCTGTTTCTGGACAGCTGCACACAGGTGGTGGACTCTGTTTGCTCCAAGGCTGCACTATGGTGTTGGAGCCGGTCGGAGGAAAAGATGCAGGTGGTGGGCTCTGTTGCTGGGAGCGTAAGCAACAGAGCAAAGCTAAGTGGTGTTTTCCTGTTTTGTCTCTTTTCCTTATGTGTGTTTTAGTGCAGTGGTGGGATTAGTTTCCGCACCGGCCATTACACTAGAAAGGGGTAGGTGGAGGGCGAGCTAGGGTTTAAACGTATCCTGAGCGGCGCCCGGTGCGGAACCGGCCTAGGGAAAGTTAGGAGTGTAGAGACACTGACTCAGGGGTGTGCAGGAGGTCTGCACATCCCCATTCCCTATCGCAGGGCCACCATTGTTATTGTTACCCTGGTTTTCCCTTTTATTGTTTAAATTTGCCTTACTGGAGGCGGGGTTTCCAGACATACGTGTATTTCCGAAATTTGCCTGTTGGAGGCGGCGTATCCATCTGCACGTTTTATTATTTAAATTCGCCCAACTGGAGGCAGTGTATCCAGGGTCACCCGTGTCATCTAAATCCGCCCTGCTGGAGGCGCTGTGTCCAGCCACGCGTGACAGTGACAATTTTGTTATGGGAACGATAGTCAATACATGGCGTTAATGAACCATCTTTCTTGGCCACAAAAAAAACCCCAGCACCTAAAGGAGAAGAGGATGGTCTAATATGACCCTTCTCCAATGACTCCTTGATATAACATCGCATAGCATTATGTCCGGGTACTGATAAGTTAAAAAGCCGACCCTTGGGAACTTTACACCTGGGCATTAACTCAATTGCACAGTCATAACTCCTATGAGGAGGCAAAGACGCAGACTTACTCTCACTGAATACATCAGAAAAATCAGCCAAATAGTCAGGAATATCATGAGACTGGGGAGAGGTGGAGAAAACAGGAGTGTCACTAAGAACACATTGACAACCCCAACTCACCACTGACACAGATTTCCATCTAGAACAGGATTATGAGTTTGCAACCAAGGGAAACACAGAACAATAGTATCATGCAAATTGTGCAACACCAAAAACTTACAATTTTCTTGGTGGTCCGAGGCGACTCGCATTATCACCTGTGTCCAAAACTGGGGTTTATTCTCCACCAAGGGAGTAGCATCAATACCCCTCAAAGGGATAGGAGTCTGCAGGGGTATTATGGGAAAACCACAACGTTTAGCAAAGTCCAAATCCATCAGATTCAAAGCTGCTCCTGAATCAACAAAAGCCTTAGCGGAAAATGTAGATAAGGAGCAGATCAGGGTAATCGCCAAAAGGAACTTACTGTCACGCTCGCGCCTTGGCTGATGGGCATGAGCCGGGGGTTGTAGCCCCATTGTGCCACAGACCAGACTACCCTGGAAGCGGCGTGACTACGACAGCTACCTCAGTCTTCACTGGAGTCTCTGATGGTGAGGTCAGGCTTGTGCGGCAGGTAGCTGCCGGGTGCCACTCCAGGGTGGCGTCTGGCTGTGGCTTCTGATCCCATTCGGGGACAGGACACCTGGTCAGGTGCAAGTGACAGGTAGGCTGAGACACAGGGCTAGCAGGCACAGCTTGGAGACACAGGGCAGGCGGACACGGCTTGGAGACACAGGGCAGGCGGGCACGGCTTGGAGACACAGGACAGGCGGGCACGGCTTGGAGACAAAGGACAGGCGGGCACGGCTTGGAGACACAGGACAGGCGGGCACGGCTTGGAGACACAGGACAGGCAGGCACGGCTTGGAGACACAGGACAGGCAGGCACGGCTTGGAGACACAGGACAGGCGGGCACGGCTTGGAGACACAGGACAGGTGGGCACGGCTTGGAGACACAGGACAGGCTGGCATGGTATGAGAAGAAACAGGTAGGGGCCTGTTCACACAGCAGGTGCAGGTATCGGTATAGACAGGAAGGAGTGGAATATGAAGGAACAGGTTTTGGACCTGTTCACACAGGAGGTGTAGGTATGGATACAGGCAGGAGTGTGGAGTAGGCCGAGCCTCAGGAGTGCGGAGTAGGTGGAGCAGCAGGAGTGCGGAGTAGGCCGAGCCGCAGGAATGCGGAGTAAAGCTGAACCACAAGGTCTGCAGGGAGAAGCTGCAGCAAGAGGTTCTGCAGCGGCAGCAAGAGTGGAGCAAAGCTGAACCACAAGGTCTGTGGAGAGAAGCTGCAGCAAGAGGTTCTGCAGCAGCAGAGCAAGCTGAACCACAAGGTCTGTGGAAAGAAGCTGCAGCAAGAGGTTCTGCAGCAGCATAGTAAGCTGAGCTGCAAGGGTGCAGAGCAGTCAGAGCTGCAAAGGCACAGACAGAGCTGCAAGGGAGCAGAGGCACAGACAGAGCTGCAAGGGTGCAGAGGCACAGACAGAGCTTGCAAAGGTGCAGAGCACAGACAGGGAGGACACAAGGAAAGGCACAGCAGGGAAGGAAGCCACAGACAAGGAGACAGTACAAGACAAGGTACAGGGACAAAGACTCAAGGACCAAACACGAAGCTAGGACCAAGACACAGAGACCAGGATATGCAGCCTCCTGGAGGGCAGACAAAAAATACAAAGCAAGGCTAGGAGTATTCCTCCAGAGAAGGAGTTACACAGAACAGGGCCTGGCTTCCTCAGCAGCAAAACACTAACTGAGTTTTAGACATTGCACAGGCATGGGTTAGTGTATGTGGTGACCCTATATAGTAAAGGGCTCCAGGTGATTGGTCGGGGACAGCTTAGACCGGTGCACCCTGACTGCATAAGAAGCAGAGAGTTCAGGTGCCGCCCCCCTATACACACAGTCAGGTAACATGAAGAGAGAAAGCAGCAAAACAAGAGGCATAGCGCATGAAGCTGGCAACAGACAGAAATCACCGCATGACCTGGAGCAATGAGTAAGTTGGTGTGCGGGGATGGGAAGCCATGCAGTGATGCCAGCAGGGTTGTTACATTTAGGCTGTACACTACCCACCGCAAATGTGTGAGCAAAACGCTTTTCTCATTTAGGGCAGACAGCAGTAGTATGAGAGGCGTCCCCACAGAAAAAACACAACTTATTACGCCTTCTAAACTCCTGACGTTGCACCCTAGACAAAGCCCTATCACATTGCATGGGTTCAGAAGTTCGTTCGAAAGGCAGCAACGCCTCTCATGTAGTTTTACGCTCACGTAAACGCCGATCAATTTGAATGGCCAATGACATAGAGTGGTCAAGACCAGAGGGAACAGGAAATCCCACCAAAACATCTTTTACGGTTTCTGCCAAACTCTCCCGAAAGAGAGCTGCTAGAGCATCGTCATTCCATTTAGTAAGCACCGCCCACTTTCGGAATTTTTGACAATATAACTCTGCAGAATCCTGACCCTGGTTCAATGCAAATAAAGTTTTATCAGCTTGATCAATAGCATTAGATTCATCATACAACAACCCCAAGGCTTGAAAAAACGCGTCCACATTAGCCAGAATAGGATCTCCGGGTGTCAAAGAAAAGGCCCTATCCTGGGGATCGCCGGGTAGCAGGGAGATGACAATTATAACCTGCTGCACAGAGCTCCCCGATGAGTTAGGTTTCAAAGCAAAAAATAATTTACAATTATTCTTAAAATGCAAAAATTTAGACCGATCCCTAGAAAACACATCAGGAGTAGGTATTTTTGGTTCAACAGCAGATGATTGAGCGAGATAGGCAGAAATTCCCCACACTTCAGCAGCGAGCTGCTCAACACGATCAGAAAATTGCTTAGTCTCCATTTAGACAAAAAAAAATATCCTCCTACAGCCCCAGAAAAAAAAGAGGAAAAAATATATGAAAAAAAAATTCTGACACTTTTGTTTTTTTAAATTCTTTCCTGCTTTAGAGTACCCTAGAGTCTACAGTTAGGCTGGTGATTCTGTTATGAATGGGTCACCGAGGAGGATAGCAGGCCCAGGCTAAGCCACAAAAAACAGAGAGGTTGGTAACTAAGCGGATGCAGACCCCTGATCCTGTCCACACAACTAGCAGTAGCCGTGGAGCGTACCTACGATGATCCTAGATGCCTCGGCACAGCTGGAGAGCTAACTAAGCCTAAAGCAAGAAAGGGGAAATCTAAACTGCCCCGGAGCAGACCCCAAAGGCAGGGGCTGGCTGGCACTTTTCAGCCTTGAGGGCAATCACAAGGCAGTGGCCCTCGAGTTGCGGTGGCCCTCTTTTTCCCTGCTTATCTCTGGCCATTCAATTAAAGCAGCATAGATAACAGGCTTTAAAAATAGGTTGGTATGTAGATATGGGAACAGATCGGAGCTAGCTGCATATATATGGGAGCAGAACCGAGCTTACTCCAGAGATATGGGAGCATAACCGAGCTTACTCCAGAGATATGGGAACAGAATGGAGCTTACTTCAGATATATGGGAGCAGAACGGAGCTTACTCCAGAGATATGGGAGCAGAACAGAGCTTACTCCAGAGATTTGGGAGCAGAATGGAGCTTACTCCAGAGATATGGGAGCAGAACGGAGCTTACTACAGAGATATGGGCGAAAAACTGAGCTTACTACAGAGATATGAGAGGAGAACCGAGCTTACTACAGCATTATGGGAGCAGAACCGAGCTTACTTCAAAGATAAGGTAGCAGAACCGAGCTTGCTACAGAGATTTGGAGCAGAACTGAGCTTACTCCAGAAATATGGGAGCAGAGCAGAGTTTACTACAGAGATAAGGGAGCAGAACCAAGCTTACTACAGAGATATAGGAGCAGAACCGAGCTTACTATAGAGATATGGGATATATAATGCGATGCTCCCAGTTCCCACTATAAATATAGTGCGATGGCCCCAGTTATATATAGGTTGATGGCCATAGTTCTACCCACATATCTAGTACGATGGTCCCAGTTCTCCTCACATATATATAGTATGATGGCCCCAGTTCTCCCCATATATATAGAATGAACGCCCCAGTTTTGCCCATATATACAGTTGTGGCCAAAAGTATTGACACCCCTGCCATTCTGTCATACTCAGTTTCTTCCTGAAAATGATTGCAAGCACAAATTCTTTGGTATTATTATTTTCATTTAATTTGTCTTAAATGAAAAAACACAAAAGAGAATGAAGCAAAAAGCAAAACATTGATCATTTCACATAAAACTCCAAAAATGGGCCAGACAAAAGTATTGGCACCCTCAGCCTAATACTTGGTTGCACAACCTTTAGCCAAAATAACTGCGACCAACCGCTACCGGTAACCATCAATGAGTTTCTTACCATGCTCTGCTGGAATTTTAGACCATTCTTCTTTGGCAAACTGCTCCAGGTCCCTGATATTTGAAGGGTGCCTTCTCCAAACTGCCATTTTTAGATCTCTCCACAGGTGTTCTATTGGATTCAGGTCTGGACTCATTGCTGGCCACCTTAGAAGTCTCCAGTGCTTTCTCTCAAACCATTTTCTAGTGCTTTTTGAAGTGTGTTTTGGGTCATTGCCCTGCTGGAAGACCTCTGAGGGAGACCCAGCTTTCTCACACTGGGCCCTACATTATGCTGCAAAATTTGTTGGTAGTCTTCAGACTTCATAATGCCATGCACACGGTCAAGCAGTCCAGTGCCAGAGGCAGCAAAGCAACCCCAAAACATCAGGGAACCTCCGCCATGTTTGACTGTAGGGACCGTGTTCTTTTCTTTGAATGCCTCTTTTTTTCTCCTGTAAACTCTATGTTGATGCCTTTGCCCAAAAAGCTCTACTTTTGTCTCATCTGACCAGAGAACATTCTTCCAAAACGTTTTAGGCTTTTTCAGGTAAGTTTTGGCAAACTCCATCCTGACTTTTTTATGTCTCGGGGTTATAAGTGGGGTCTTCCTGGGTCTCCTACCATACAGTCCCTTTTCATTCAGATGCCGACGGATAGTACGGGTTGACACAGTTGTACCCTCGGACTACAGGGCAGCTTGAACTTGTCTGGATGTTAGTCGAGGTTCTTCATCCAACATACGCACAATCTTGCGTTGAAATCTCTTGTCAATTTTTCTTTTCCGTCCACATCTAGGGAGGTTAGCCACAGTGCCATGGGCTTTAAACTTCTTGATGACACTGCGCACGGTAGACACAGGAACATTCAGGTCTTTGGAGATGGACTTGTAGCCTTGAGATTGCTCATGCTTCCTCACAATTTGGTTTCTCAAGTCCTCAGACAGTTCTTAGGTCTTCTTTCTTTTCTCCATTCTCAATGTGGTACACACAAGGACACAGGCCAGAGGTTGAGTCAACTTTAATCCATGTCAACTGGCTGCAAGTGTGATTTAGTTATTGCCAACACCTGTTAGGTGCCAAAGGTAAGTTACAGGTGCTGTTAATTACACAAATTAAAGAAGCATCACATGATTTTTCGAACAGTGCCAATACTTTTGTCCACCCTCTTTTTTATGTTTGGTGTGGAATTATATCCAATTTGGCTTTAGGACAATTCTTTTTGTGCTTTTTCATTTAAGACAAACTTAATGAAGATAATAATACCAAAAAAATTGTGTTTGCAATCATTTTCAGGAAGAAACTGAGTATTATCTGACAGAATTGCAGGGGTGTCAATACTTTTGACCACAACTGTATAGTATGACGGCCCAGTTATCCCCATATATATAGTATAATAGACCCCAGTTCTCCCATATATATAGAAGGATGGCCCCTGTTCTCCATATTAAAAGTAAAGACATTTATACTCACCTCGTCCTGATTCCCGGCACTGCAGCCTCCATTTTCTCTTCCAGTTCGCAGAGCGGCATGAGACAATAATGTAATCAAGCTGCCTGCGTGAGCACACTGAAGTCTCAGAAAGCTGCGGTCTGCAGCTTATGAGACAGACCAGGGCTTCAAACTAGGAATTTCGGGGTCCCATACTGGCAAAATTTTTGGGTTCCCTTGAGACTTCACCAAGGTTCCACACCAGCTCCGCCTCCACCGTCCCACTGCCCACTCTTGGAAAAACTCAACTTCACCACCACATCTTCACCGATCAGATATTGACAGTTCCTATCAAACACCAGATCACATTCATAACCAGCAGCTTCTGTTCTGGCCAAAATAATTTTTAACCTGATACCACGACACGGTAGACTCTTTCGGCTGGGCCCTACTCTACTCTAAACTATTAAAAATAAATATACATTTATGTATTTTTCTTTAATGGAATGAGTCACATACATTTACATTTTTTTTTAAACAACCATTAATACCACATACAAGGGACAAATATCGTCACACCATGACCAGACCACATATTACCAGCACATAGTGACTGAATAATACCACATACAAAGAACAAATACCGCCACACCTTGGCCAGACCACATATTACCACCACATAGTGACTAAATAATACCACATACAAGGAACAAATACCGCCGCACCATGGCCAGACTAAATATTACCACCACATAGTGACTGAATAATACCACATAGAAGGAGAAAATACCGCCACACCTTGGCCAGACCACATATTACCACCACATAGTGACCAAATAATACCACATACAAGGAACAAATAGTGCCACACCATGACCAGACCACATATTACCCTCACATATTGACTGAATATTACAATACAGATCATTAATAAAAAAACACAATACTAAGTGCCATTGTATACAGGAACTCTGTATTTACTGTCAGTGTACAGGTAATACAGTGATCACTGGTGACGTTATACACAGGAGCTCTGTATATAATGTCAGTGTACAGGTAATACACAGATCACCAGTGACATTACACACAGCAGCTCTGTTTATAGTGTCAGTGTACAGGTAATACAGCAATCACCAGTGACATTATGCACAGAGAATTCAAAAAGATGGGCCTCAACAAGTGGCTCTTCCAACACAAATATCATCCAAAGAGATCACGGAAGCATATAGCCATAAAAAATACTACCCTTTTATTAGTCATCAATACAAAAGACGCAAACATGTACAAGATTAAAAGGAGATGAATATCCAATGTAACACCACAAAGTCATATGCAGTATAAAGATAGTGTGCTCGGTGCTAGCTCCATGCACGTCATCTGGGAGACATTACACATCAAAAATTGTTCAAGTAACTACAAATGCAGCTATATCACGCCTATGTGAGACCCATGTAATATAATTGCACATCTCTCCACCAAAAAAGGGGGTGGGCAGGGCTAGTACAGTTCACACAAGAGCTAGAGCAATATTAAGGTGCTAAATGATAGTTGCTTCCGTACATTTTTGCCTAAGTGATAATAAATTATGCACAGGACTGCTGTATATAGTATACAGTGTATAGTGTCAGTGTACAGGTAATACAGTGATCACCAGTGACATTATACACCGGAGCTCTGTATAAAGTGTCAGTGTACAGGTAATACAGTGATCACCGATGATAATGTAGACAGGAGCTCTGTATATAGCGTTAGTGTACAAGTAATACAGTGATCACTACTGCCAGTGACATTATACACAGGAGCTCTGTATATAGTATACAGTGTATAGTGTCAGTGTACAGGTAACACACTGACTCACCAGTGACGTCTGTCACGTGGACCAGTCCTGTGTGACACGACCCACAGGCCAGTAACTGAAACAACAAAACACGGCACGTGTACTGTCCTGTGTGACACGACCCGCAGGCCGGTACTAAAACAAGACACGGGGGAAGGGGAAACAGTTACAACGGTGGGCCCTGCGATAGGGAATGGGGACTGTTATGAATGGGTCACCGAGGAGAAAAAAAGCAGAATAAGCTAAGTCACAGAAAACCAGAGAGGTTGGTAACTATGCAGATTGCAGATCCCTGATCTTACCACAGCAACTAGCAGTAGCCGTGGAGCGTGCCTACAATGTTCCTAGACACCTCGTCACGGCCGGAGGACTAAATAAGCCTAAAGCAAGAAAAGGGAAAACTAACTGCCCCAGAGCAGACCCCAAAGGAATAGATAGCCCCCACACATGTATTGACGGTGAAACAAGATGAAGGCACAAACACAGGCAGGAAAATAGGCTGAGCAAATGACGGGGCCCAAACTAACTAGACAGGAAAGGAAAGGAAAGACACTGTCTGCAACCTGCAAAAAAACCCTACAAAAATCATGTCCAACACTTCTGATAGCAAAATTAACCCAGAAGTCACTAGACTTCTCCCACTATATCAGCACTCTGAAATATTCTGAGACAGAGCAAAAAGAGACCGAACTAGTAAGGGACAAAAAGCCAATTGGCAAAATACTGATAAATAAGAGTGGAAATTCAGCACAGCCCCCAGCCGGGGCTGGCTGAACACACCAAACAACTGAATAGACCAACAAAAGCAAGTGTGAACATTAGCAGAAAAACTTAGCTTTAGATGACTGGAACAGAGCTGAAAACCAAGAGCTGACAAGCCAGAAGGAATCACCAGCAACTAAATAGGGCGTCGGCTGTCTTAAATCCAATCTGAGACTCCTGAGATCCAATCGTCATCCTCATTCTCAGGTGGCAGATCTCCACCGATCAAATCAGCCTCTCTACCTCCTATTACCACCAGAGGGAGTCTGAAAGGAGAACTCACAACTGGTGAACCAGAGAATGAACTCACAACAGGGGACGTGGAGATCTCCTGCACTCCCCTGAGTCAGTGTCCCTCACACTCCTAACGTTCCTTATACAGGCTCCTCACCTGTCGCCGAGCCGGAACCTGTCACCCTAGCACACCCTACACCTATCCCTTGCTAGGGAGCTGGGTGGTGCAGGCACTGGCCCCACCGCTGTACTAATACAAACCAGGGAAAAATACAAACAGGGAAACACCACTTAGCTTTGCTCTGTTGCTCTTGCTCCCAGCAACAGAGTCCACCACCAGAATGCAGCTTTCCTCCTGAATAGCTGCCACCAAGCTCTGTCAGAGCTGCAAGGAAATCCCCTCTGTGACTCCTTCCACACCAGAACTCTGACTGTGCTGCAAGGAACTCTCTCCAGCTCCTTCCTCCACCATGGATGGTTGGAAATGACCACTATCACCAACAGTGATTGCAACACCTGACACTCTTTTATAGCAGAGCCAGAGCAATCACACCTTCTTTATAATCACATGCACTAAACTAAAGAAACCAGAGTGCAATGACCCTAATGGCCACCGGGGGCAAAACTAGAACTGAAACCACCACAGTGCAATGACCCTAATAGCCACCGGGGCAAAACTATCTTTAAGCACCACAGCTTAAGGAAAAAAAAAGGTTACTAGTGCATTTTATCTGTCATGATCCAGCATGGATCATGACACGTCTCTAGCTGAAGTCCTTCATCTTTGCTTTTCTTTTTCATCAAGCACAGACCGCCATCACTTCTTCCAGCCAGGACTCTACCATGTGTAAAATAACACAGTTACTAGAGCACCACTTCCAGAGCACATTCCCCACTTTTTCCGTTTCTTCTACACTACACATCTGAATACAGATGTGCACCCACAATCAAAAAATAATTGGTTATTATGCTACCCATCATTCCAAATATAAATTATAATCCGCCACTGTGCACCCACTAACGATAAATAGCCACTTTCCCCATTTAATATATAAATTAATTAGCACCTGTACCCTTTCCCACAATTCATTACCAGGCACTTAATCCTCAACGCCCCCCACTATGTACCTCCCGCTCTAACCCTTACCCCGATTCATTATATTTACATGCCCCTCCCACCTCAATTCATTGTCATGTCTTTCTCTCCCACCCTCTATTCATCATCAACTGCTCTACCCCACATTCAAAACATCATTTACTCCCCCACTCTCAAAATTCTTTATTTGTTCTCCCCATAGATCATCATTTGCACTCCCCAGCCCCCACCTTCAATTTATCATTTGCTCTCCTCACTCCCCACCTTCAATTAAATTGCTGTGCCCCGTCACTCACACTGAATTCATCATTTGCAGTCCCCCGTCCTCTCCCCCACTTCATCATTTGCAGTCCCCCCACTTTAATTTGAAGTCCCCTTACTTCATCCATTGCAGTCCACTATCACCCCCTCACTTCATCTGCAGTGCCCCTTCATCATTTGCAGCCCCCTATCCCCCTTCCATTTCATCATGTGCAGTCCCCCCCAGACACACTTCATCATGTGCAGTCCCCCTTACCTCCCACTTCATGTGCCGCCCCACTTCCCCGTCATCATGTGCAGTCCCCCTTACCCACCAATTCATCATAAGCAGTCCTCCTTACCCCCAATTCATCATGTGCAGTTCCCCTTAACCCCCAATTCATCATGTGCATTCCCACTTACCCCTAATTAATCCTGTGCAATCCCCTTAACCCCCACTTCATCATGTGCAGCCCCACTCCACCCACTTCATCATGTGCAGCCGACCTCCCCCCACTTCATGTGCAGCCCAACTCACCCAACTTCATCATGTGCAATCCCCCTTACCCCCCAGTCACCATGTGCAATCCCCCTTACCCCCGTCATCAAGTGCAGCCTCACTCCCACTTCATCATGTGCAGCCCCACTCCCCCATGCCATCATGTGCAGCCCCACTAACCCCGCTTCATCACGTGCAGCCCCACTCACCCCCGTCATCATGTGCGGCCCCACTCACCCCCCTTCATCGTGTGCGGCCCCACTCACCCCCCTTCATCGTGTGCAGCCCCTCTAACCCCGCTTCATCACGTGCAGCCCCACTCACCCCCGTCATCATGTGCGGCCCCACTCACCCCCCTTCATCGTGTGCGGCCCCACTCACCCCCCTTCATCGTGTGTGGCCCCACTCACCGCCTTTCATCGTGTGCGGCCCCACTCACCCCCCTTCATCGTGTGCGGCCCCACTCACCCCCCTTCATCATGTGTGGCCCCATTCACTCCCCTCCATCGTGTGTGGCCCCATTCACTCCCCTCCATCGTGTGTGGCCCCATTCACCCCCTCCATCGTGTGCGGCCCCATTCACCCCCCTCCATCATGTGCGGCCCCACTCACCCCCCTCCATCATGTGCGGCCCCACTCACCCCCCTCCATCATGTGCGGCCCCACTCACCCCCCTTCATCATGTGTGGCCCCACTCACCGCCTTTCATAGTGTGCAGCCCCACTAACCCCGCTTCATCACGTGCGGCCCCACTCACCCCCCGTCATCAAGTGCGGCCCCACTCACCCCCCTTCATCGTGTGCGGCCCCACTCACCCCCCTTCATCGTGTGCGGCCCCACTCACCCCCCTTCATCGTGTGCGGCCCCACTCACCCCCCTTCATCGTGTGCGGCCCCACTCACCCCCCTTCATCATGTGCGGCCCCATTCACTCCCCTCCATCATGTGTGGCCCCATTCACCGCCTTTCATAGTGTGCAGCCCCACTAACCCCGCTTCATCACGTGCGTCCCCACTCACCCCCGTCATCATGTGCGGCCCCACTCACCCCCCTTCATCGTGTGCGGCCCCACTCACCCCCCTTCATCGTGTGCGGCCCCACTCACCGCCTTTCATCGTGTGCGGCCCCACTCACCCCCCTTCATCGTGTGCGGCCCCACTCACCCCCCTTCATCATGTGCGGCCCCATTCACTCCCCTCCATCGTGTGTGGCCCCATTCACTCCCCTCCATCATGTGCAGCCCCACTCACCCCCCTCCATCATGTGCGGCCCCACTCACCCCCCTCCATCATGTGTGGCCCCACTCACCCCCCTCCATCATGTGCGGCCCCACTCACCCCCCTTCATCATGTGTGGCCCCACTCACTCCCTATTCATCATTTGCAGCCCCCGCACCCCTTCACACATTTAATTCATTTTATAAAGGAAAAAAAGTTTGCCATACTTACCTCACAGCCGCCCTCTTCCCAGCAGCGCCTCTCTGCTTCGACTCGGGTCCGGACTCTGGTACATGTCAGCGCGCACATGTCTGGTACATGTCGGCTCCTCCTGTAGAGGAGCTGGGGGAGCGGCCCAGGGGGCACATGCCTCCCTGCCACCCGGCCCAGCCCGCCCCTGCCCAAAGGAATAGATAGCCCCCAAACATATATTATCGGTGAGACAAGATGAAAACACAAACGCAAGCAGAAAAATAGACTGAGCAAACGATGGGGCCCACACTGACTAGACAGGACAGGAAAGGAAAGACACTGTCTGCAATCACGCAAAAAACCCTGCAAAAGTCCAACACGTCTGATGCAAAAAACACTGAAGTCACACGACTTCGCCCCCCACTATATCAGCACTCTGGTATATTCTGAAAGCAAAGCAAAAAGAGACCAATATAAAAGGGGAAAAAACAAACTGGCACATGCAGTAACATATGAGCGGTGATTCAGCACAGCTCCAGCCGGAGCTAGCTGACCCGCACAGAGCAGAGATAAACAAAACCAGATCAAATGCAAACAGAATAGCAAATGAACCACTTAGCTGAACATGCAGGAAAAGAGCAGGAGACATCAGACCTCAGGAGGCACAGGAAAAAAATCACAAGCAGGGATAGAGGGAGTCAGCTGTCTTAAATCTCAATCAGAAACCCCAGATCTCCAATCGTCTTCCTCATTATCAGGTGGCAAGCCTCTGTCAATCAGATCAGCTCCACTACCTCCGGTAAAAACCAGAGGGAGCCCAGAAAGAGAACTCTCAATCTGACCAGCTCCACTATCTTCAGTAATCACCAGAGGGAAGCCAGAGAGAGAATTCACAACAGTTGTGGCCAAAAAGTTCATTTTTGGTCTCATCACTCCAAAATACCTTGTTCCAGAAGTTTTGAGGCTTGTCTCTGTACTGTTTTGCGTATTGTAAGTGAGATACTTTTGTCACATTTGCGCAGTAATGGCTTTCTTCTGGCGACTCGACCATGCAGCCCATTTTTCTTCAAGTGCCTCCTTATTGTGCGTCTTGAAACAGCCACGCCGCTAGTTTTCAGAGAGTCCAGTATTTTAGCGGTTGTTATTTGTGGGGGTTTTTTGCACTCCGACCATTTTTCCTGGCATTTTTTACAGGTCATAGGTGAGAAGGATGTTACCTTTAGTAGCCATTCAAACCCATTTGTCTCAACCTCTGTGCATGTTATCAGGCCAAAATCACCAGGGTATGTAAACTTTTGATCAGTGTTATTTGGATGTTTTGGGTTGTCATTATGATTTAAAATTAGAAAACATAGTAGTTTGACAACAAATGGCTTCACCCAACCAATAACCATGAGTGCAGAAAAAATTTTTGGTGTTATCATTCATTTTCTCTGAAAAAAGGCTAAGAAAGCAAAAAGTCTGCCGGGGTATGTAAACTTTTGAGCACAACTGTATCTCCTGGATCCTAGGGGTATATGACATGCATCTATGAAGTATTTGCACAGTTATCATATGCTCTGTGTTTCTTGTACACCACAGTATATGATGATAGCCTTGCATGCACTGTACTGCACATCTGTGACCATAATCTTTTTTTTTTAATCAGATAAATTTTTATTAACGGAATTCAAACAGAGAACAAAGTCCAGACATTACAATGTCCAACAAGATCACATATTCTCAATTACAGCGCATCCCGTCCCTCCCCCCCTTATAGAAAAAACAGCAACATTTACTCAGAAGTACATCCTCCTTTCGGGATCATCGTCTCTCCACCCACGATGTCCACAATGAATTGAACATTTTTTCCCTTTTTTCTTTTGGCATAAATACCTTTTTCCATATTTACAATAAAGTCTGATTGTCTAATAAATTCTTGTATCGTCAGCGGTTCTTCATTTATCCAGTGCCTGGCTATTAATTTACGTGCAATGTATAACAACCTGGCTATCGCCAATTTGAACTGATTTTGAATCTGAATCTCCTCGACATAACCCATAATACAGAACACAGGATCCCTCTCAATTCTACAGTCATACACTCGCTCTATAGTGTTAATAACCGCTGTCCAGTATGAGTCCAGTCTGGAGCACTGCCACAACATGTGTAAGATCCTGCCCTGTTGTGAACTCATTTTCTGGTCTGCCTCTGGTTTCTGGTGAGGGAGCTGGTTGTGCTGACAGAGGAGTTGTGAGTTCTCTTTCCGGGCTCCCTCTGGTGGTGGCAGGAGGTAGTGAAGCTGATCTAATTAACAGAGACCTGCCACCTGATCATGAGGACGAGGACTGGACATCTGGAGTCTCAGACTAGATTTAAGACAGCCGACTCATTATTCCCATGCTGGTGATTTTTTCCTGCCTCCTGAGGTCTTAGTTTCCAGCTCAGTTCCTTCCTTCTCAAGCTAAGTTGTTCTCTGCTTATGTTCACATTTGATTTGATTTGGTCTATTCAGTTTTTTGTGTGGTCAGCCAGCCCCGGCTCGGGCTGTGCTGAATTTCCACTCTTATGTCATTGTATGTGCTAGTTTGCTTTTTGTCCCTTATTAGATTGGCCTCTTTTTGCTCTGTTCCCAGAATATGCCAGAGTGCTGATCTGGTGGGAGAAGTCTAGTGACTTCAGGGTATTTTTTGCTATCAGAAGTGTTGGACATTTTTGCAGGGTTTTTGGCGTGATTGCACACAGTATCTTTCCTTTCCTGTCCTTTCTAGTTAGTGTGGGCCCCATCGTTTGCTCAGCCTATTTTCCTACCTATGTTTGTGCTTTCATCTTGTCTTGGGGCTGTCTATTCCTTTGGGGTCTGCTCTGGGGCAGTTTAGATTTCCCCTTTTCTTGCTTAAGGCTTATTTAGTCCTCCGGCTGTGACGAGGCATCTAGAACCATCGTAGGTACGCTCCACGGCTGCTGTTAGTTGTGTGGTTAGGATCAGGGGTCTGAAATCCGCGTAGTTACCAACCTCTCTGGTTTTCTGTAACTTAGCTTGGTCTTGTTTTCCTCCTCGGTGACCCATTCTCAACACTGCCCCATCAGCCTGACATTGAGGGCATCCAGAAGTCTGTCTCAGTCCTGCCCTAGTCTTTCAGTTGTCCTATATACTCTATGGAGCACATATATTTGTGAGAGTCTACCTGGCTCACTCAGTGATAATTGGGGTATATATTCCATAATTGCCTCCCACTTATCCTCTTCTATCGGCCCCAATTCATCTTCCCACTTCTCTTTAGCCTTAATCGAGTAATAAGTTAAAAAGGTATGCATTAAGTCCTTATAAATACCTGACATAACTTCTTTTGTTCCCCCATCACTACACACATAGTTCACCACTATGTCTTTTTGGACCCTCATAGAAACCGTCTTAGGCTACTTTCACGTCCTGCGCCAAACGCACTGTGTTGCATTTTGGTGCACGCAGCGCACCGTCAAAAGGACGCATGTGCCGGCAAATGCATACCTACGCATGGTCTGCATACCCAATACTAAAGATAGGGTACGCAGGTCGTATGCAGCATCATGCACCCGTAGGCGAAGCTGACTGGAGAAGGTGCTGCCGTGGGCGGAGCTTCACGGCGGCCGTGCGCATCCCTCCGCAGCTCCAGGAAACGCTAGTGTGAAAGTAGCCTTACTCTGCGCTATGTAAGCGTGACAGAGCTGTCTATACTGGAACCCACAGATCTCAGGTAACTCATATTCCTCCTGTAGTTTCTCAAAAGTTAACAGTCCTTGCGAGTCCTGTATTTGCTCCATGTATTGAATTCCTTTCCTCGTCCAGTTTCTAAATTCCCCCATTTTGTCAAACTCCATCAGTTTTTCATTTTGCCATATAGGGGAATAATTCTTCAGGGCCTCCACTCCCTTAATCCTTTGAATCTCCTCCCACACCTTGTGTACAAGGGCCAGAGTGGGGCATGAAAGTCCCAGTTTCCTAAAACTACCTGCCTACAGTCCTTGAACCAATTAGTCTCTTCCCAGCACCTGAGCCAATATCCGCCACGTCGAACCCCTGCCGTCTGTCTCTCTCCATCCCCTCAACTGTTGGCCATGAGCTGCTAGATAATAAATCCACGGGCTCGGGAGTGCCAGACCCCCCATCATCTTTGGGTATCTGTAATATTTCCATTCTAATCCTCCTTTCCCCCCCCCCCACACAAGATCCCTAAATATAGAATTGACTGTACGAAACCACCACTTACAACACCTGAATACAATATCTGAATGACCATAATCTTTTACTCTTTCTCATCACCATCTGCCTACTGGAGGAATAAAAATGGTCCCTCAACCTAGCAATAGTCTTACTCACATGATACAATATTTATTCACTCTGCAGATATGCATAAAATATTAAAGGGAACCTGACAGTGGCTACATGCTGCCCCCGTGGAATACATGCTGCCCGATCCATGGTCAGCATGTATCAGTCACTGTCTGTATGATCTCAGTCATAAAGGACTCTGAAATTTAACAACCAAGCCGCATGGGACTAATTGGACAGGCTGGTCCCCAGCGGTCTCTCCCCACCTACTGCCCTGAAGTGATAGGTCTCTTCCTAAAGTATACATGCATGCAGGGAAAGACCTGTCAGTCAAGAAGCAAGACAGGGACCTGCCTGTTTGACTAGTTTCCCATGCATACCGGTCCACAGCAGTTATTAATCAATGTTCGTCTCTGAAATGTCACTGTGTTTCACAGTTACACATATGCTGCTGAAATCTTGCAGTCAAAGTCTGATACATGTTTTCCGTGGATCGGGCAGCCTGCATCAGCAATCAGGTTCCCTTTAAGGCTATGTGCACATGCTGCGGATTCACCTGCGGGTTTTTCCGCGCGGATCCGCAGATAAAACCGCAGGTAAAGTGACCTGCGGTTTTCCTGCGGATTAGCCTGCGGTTTTGCCTTGCAGTTTCACACCTCTACTATGTTAAAGGTGTGAAACCGCTGCAGAATCCGCACAAACAATTGACATGCTGCGGTTTGTAAGCCGCAGCAAAACCACGCGGAAAAAAACGCAGCGTGAGCACAGCGGATTTGAAATGCCATAGGGTAACATGGTACTGTACCATGTCTGCGGAACTGCTGCGTTTCCGCAGGGCCAAAAACGCTGCGGAAACGCAGCAGAATCCGCAACGTGTGCACATAGCCTTACAGGAGGGGGAAAATCTTTCAATGTTTTACTTACATTAAATGCCACCATGTTCTGCATATTTCCAGGATCAGAAGGTTCTATCTGGACAAGTTCCCACTCACCCTGTGGACCCTCGCCCTCTGAAGAAATTTGCTCAACGCTGCCATTTGTCTTAAGAAGACCAAGTATAATGTGTTGAGCTGTGAATATAAGAAATCCAAGATATAAATGGTTGTGCAGGTGATAGTAGATGTGCCTTGTTCACACTTCTTTACCCTCCTCTGCCTCCCCTGAGTTTTTGCAAATTGAACTTCATGGATTTATGGTATTAGATTCACCAGTTTCTAATTTACAGAGCATAATAATGTATGGATACTGTGTCATATTACAATTCAGAAAATATACTTATTATCATTTGATAACACTTGTCTGATTACAGCTGGTTTTACTCCAAGCGTTCTTCAGAGACATAGGCCATGTTGCAGATTTTTATTTTTTTGAAGGCTAAGAAGACTGGTCAGTGTATTTTAATATATTGAAGAGTACTTGTCATGTCCCCAAATGCAATTAAGCAGCAGATATGGGGTTAATCTGTAGTTTAATAGCATTTTAAAGCTGTGCAGCTGCCGCACTAAAAGCCCGGCTATCAGAGGAAATTAACTTTATTCCTCCCAGCAGGCTCCAGATTTCAGTCATAGAGTCATAATAGTGTATTATAAATTTCGCAATCTCTTATAATGCTCTGTGATAGTCCTTCCTATGAGTAAAAAGATGGCAGATTCAGGGGTCTTCATTTCCAACAATATATCCCACTGTCGGGTTGGAAAGGAAACTATTGGGCTACAAAGTGGGCATAACCCTCTTTATAATTACTTAGATGCTGTGGTCTCTACTTACAATGCTATATAGAATGTTTGCATTTGTATAATGTTTTCCTATTGTCTGAACAACTTGGGAATCTGGACAGGATAATTAATAACTTTCCGAACCAGAAAATGGGACTCTGAAATGCCTCATTAGCATGGGTGGACATACTGCCCGTTCAACCGGTGCACTGCATCGGGGCCCAGAGCCTCCATGGGGCCCTTCAAGGTGGCTAATGATGAGGGCAATCTGGCCGTTTTCGTCGGGCCTGAGGCTCTGGGGGGCCCCTGTCCAGATTGCCCTCATGTGTAGCGGCGGGCAGGGAGCAATCCAAGCAGCTCCGCTGCCTGCAAGAGGGAATAGCAGGAGTGGAGCTGCAAGGATCCGTCCTGCTTCCTGCTCTGAGGCCGCGCTTTCTGTCTCTGACACTGAGAGGAGCGCCGCTGGATGACGTCATCATTCAGCGGTCGCTGCGTGTCAGAGCGAGGAAGCGCGGGCGATGCTGCGGACAGGTGAGAGGAGAGAGGTGCTGTGTGTGTGTATATGTATGTATGTGTGTGTGTGTGTATGTATGTGTGTATGTCTGTGTTTGTGTGTATGTATGTCTGTGTGTGTGTGTGTATGTATGTCTGTGTGTGTGTATGTATGTCTGTGTGTGTGTGTGTATGTCTGTGTGTGTGTGTATATGTCTGTCTGTCTGTGTGTATGTATGCATGTGTGTATGTCTGTGTCTGTGTAGGTTAGCCTGGCCCTGGAGGAGATGGGGACATGAGGAGAAGACCGTGATGGGGAGAGAAGGCCATGAGGGGGTAATGGGAGAAGGCCATGAGGGGGTAATGGGAGAAGGCCATAATGGGGGTGATGGAGAGAAGGCATTGATGGGATCATGGGAGTGATGGGGAGAAGGCAATGATGGGAGTGATTGAAAGAAGGCAGGGATGGGGTGATGGAGAAGGCAATGATGGTAATGGTGGGGAGAAGGGAGTGATGGGGAGAATGCAATGATGGGAGTGATGGGGTGATGGAGAAGACAATGATGGGAGTGATGGGGAGAAGGCAATGATGGGGTGATGGAGCAGGCAATGATGGGAGTGATGGGGTGATGGAGCAGGCAAGGATGGGGGTGATGGAGCAGGCAAGGATGGGAGTGATGGGGAGAAGGCAATGATGGGGTGATGGAGCAGGCAATGATGGGAGTGATGGGGTGATGGAGCAGGCAAGGATGGAAGTGATGGGGTGATAGAGCAGGCAAGGATGGGGGTGATGGAGTAGAAAATGATGGGAGTGATGGGGAGTAGGCAATAATGGGAGTGATGGGGTGATAGAGCAGGCAATGATGGGAGTGATGGGGAGAAGGCAGTGATGGGGTGAAGGAGAAGGCAATGATGGGAGTGATGGGGATAAGGCAATGATGGGGGTGATGGGGAGAAGGCAATGATGGGGGTGATGGAGAGGGCAATGATGGGGTGGTGGGGGAAAAAGAAATGATGATGGGGTGGTGGGGGAGAATGCAATGATGGTGGTGGTGGAAAGGGCAATAAATGGGGGTGGTGGAGGAGGAGGAAATGATGGAGGTAGTGGAATGGACAATGATGGGAGTGGTGGGGGAGAAAGCAAAGATAGTGCTGGGGGAGAAGAAAATGATGGAGGTGGGGGAGAGGACAATAATGGAATGCGAGGGGAGGAGGACAATGAGGGGTGTGGGGGATTGGGATGGGAGGAAGGATGACTTATAATGGCCTTAGGAACAGGGGGAGGTGGAGGAAGACATTATTATCGCTTATCATGTCTAACCCAGTCCCTTAGTATATAGTGCACTCACTATGTCTAACACAGTCTCTTAGTATAGTGTACTCACTAATTCTGTATAACATCATCTTTAGTTACATAGTTTCCTCTTTTATTATGTATAACACGATCCCTTATTACGTACCATCCTCTCTAGTTATATATGGTGCCATCCCTTATTATATAGCTTCCTCTGCTGTTATGTATAGTGCTGTCTCTTACATAGTGTATTATTGTTAATTTTGTTATTTACAGTGCCCTCTTTTATTACATAGTCCCCTCTCTTTTTAGATATAAAATGACTGCTGTTCTGCCCTCTTAATAGGGCAAAGAATGTTTTATTATTGCTGGGTTAATTATAGCACCATCTAGTGGTGGCTGAATTTATAGCAGTGTCTTCAATAGCATTATAAAGCCTGTGACTTTAACAGAAGCAATGCACTATGGGATTAAAGCAGTGCTTTGTGGGAAGGAAGCAATGTATTCTGGGATGAAAAAGGGCCATTTTGCTTCTGTGGATCTCATAGGATGCGCATGTTATTTTGTCCTCCTGTGTAAGCTTTGTTTTTCCTGCAACTTCTCTACTTGAGTCACTTCCCGGCTAAAGCATATCTGTTTTACCGCGCATGTTCTATACTCTTCACACATAAACAAGTTAGACTACAGAGAACAGTCAGCTTATTTTGGAAGACAGAGCTATGGTTTATACTGTATGCTGGATTGCACATCGTGTCAGCGTGCCTGAAGGAAGAATAACTGCTGATCGAGGAGCCGGTGACCAAACTACTAGTCCATCAGCTCCTCCATTAGAAAGGAAGCTTTACCATGCTTCATCAGCCATCATTGCATTACACAGCTAACAAGACAGGATGGTATGTAATAAAAAACAGGGCTCTATATAATTCAATTTGTAAGGGACGGTACTGTACATAGCAAGAGAGGGCACTGTGTAAGGGACAGCAATATACATAATAAAGGAGACTATGTAATATATATACACATGTATGTGTGTGTGGCTATATATACTGTATGTAGCTTTGATGCCATAAAAGGAGGGGGGCCCAGACACGTTTCTTGCACAGGGGCCCCAAGCTGTCAGTGTCCGCCCCTGCTCATTAGAATAAAATGGTAGACGATTTATTGTCTAGGCAGTGGTCCCCAACCTTTCTGACCTTGAGAGCCACATTCAGCTTAGAGAGAGGGTCGCGAGCCACATTCAGGACTTGGAGAGGGCCATGAGCCACATCCAGCTCCCATCCCCCTCAAAGTAGTATCAACCAGAGCCCCATTACAGGTGTAATCATAACCAAAGCTTTTCCACATAAATCACTCCAAAGCAGTACACTGAGATCCAGGGGTTCCCACAAAAGCCCCATTCAGTATTCTCCCATCAAGTACTCCTAGCATACTGTCACATCCAGCTTTGAGCACCTCCTCTAACAGGTAGTACCATCCTCCAGCGTACCATACCTAAAACATCTCTAAACCCCAAGACAGTATACTGTATGTGCATCCAGATCTGCTCTTCTGTGCTGGGCTACACACAAAATCCACCATTTTGAGATGTTCTCTTCATACCCGTTTGCTAGACCTGGAGCTAATGCACCAAGCTGGCAGACAGTTGCGAGCCACAAGTCATAGGACCGTGAGCCACATGTGGCTCCCGAGCTACAGGTTGGGGACCCCTGGTCTAGGAAGTTGGCAATGTAGATTCCTGACAGAGAGCGCTATGCGAGTTGTGAGTATTCACAAGTTTGCAGTCACACATAGTGACTGTAGACTTTTGTGCCAAATCTGGACAAACCCTTTAAAGTCTGTCAGTTATTAATTTTTGCATTCCTGTTGTTTTCTCCCGTTCTTCCAAGAGCTGTAATGTTTTCAAAAAATGTTTTCGACATTGCTGTATTTAAGCTTTTTTATTTTACGGGACCGGTTACAGTTTTGAATAACACCATTCATTTTCCCATATAATGTACACAAAGACAAATTGCAAGTGTGGTGAAAAAAACGTAATTCTGCTATAGTTTTTGGAGTTTTGTTTTTATGGTTTTTATTGTGCGGCAATAATATCCTGACAGCATGATTCTTTCAGGTCAGTACTATTGCATTGATACCATACATATAGTTTTTTTATACATCTATTTTAGTGGGTAAATAAAATGTACAAATGTAAAAAAAAGTACCATATGTGGTTTATATTGCCATTTTATTTCGAGCTGCAACTTTTACATTTTTTTCTGTAGGAAGGCCTAGGTGAGGGATTGATTTTTGCATATTTACCTATAGTTTTTATTGTTACCATTTTTGGGGTTGATATGTTGTTTTCATCACTTTTAATTGCATTTTTGGGGGGAAATATAGTGACTGAAAAAAAGCAGTATTTGTTTTTTCTTTTAAATCGTTTTGAATTATTTTGAATTTTTTTTACACTTTTAATTAGTCATGCTAGGGGACATGCTGAATTGCCTAGGAAATACACTATAATAATGGTGGCTGTCAAGATGGACTCTTGTTATGTTGAAGAGAGACTGCTGTAATGACAAGACAGCCCTTTGAGACGAAAAGAGCTGCAAGGGCGAGCAGTGATGAACATGATTGTGTGAGCAGCATGTCAGATATAAAGTTCTGGAACTATTCCAGGTATACAGGTATTATTCCTAGATTTCACATTCTGGATCTATCCGAGTTATGTAATGTCATTTATGCGCAACTCTCCTCCTCTTCCGATGCTAATAATGTTAGTAAGTGTCAAGAATGAGGAGATCTTAGTGTTCTACAATTGCTTGGAAAAAGGGATATTGTTATTTAAGATCCTTAATATTCGTATATTAGTATTGGCAAATTAAATAGGCAAGCAGATTTTAAAGTAAATAAAACTATGCCATAATCTTACTCAGATTGCATATATACAGTGGCATGTTAAAGTTTATGCACCCCTGGACAAAATAACTGTTATTGTGATCAGTTAAGCAAGTTGGCGATAAAAAGGTCTCTAAAATCCTAAAGTTAAAGAAGATATATTTCATCTGTATTTTAGGCCAAAAAAAAAATTTACATTTAAAAAATTACAAAAAGTAATATGAGTAGATGCAAAGTTTGAGCACCCTTGGAGAGTTGTGTGCTCAGATAATAACCCAGGTTTCAGACCTCAATTAACCTGTTAAAGTTATGGTTTGTTCAGTATCAACGTTTGGAAAGGCCAGGTGATGCAAATGTCCCAGCTTTATAAAAACCCATCCTCCTCTAACCTTGTGCCAAAAAACAGCAGCCATGGGTTCTTTCAAGTAGCTGCATAGCACTCTGAAAATGAAAATGGTGGAGGTCCACAAAGCAGAAGGCTATAAGAAAATAGCAAGGATTTTTAAAGTTGCTCTTTCCTCAGTTTGAAATGTAATTAAGAAATGGCAGTTAACAGTAACAGTGGAAGTCAAGATAATATCTGGAAGACCAAGCAAAATTTCAGTGAGAGCTGCTCGTAGGATTGCTAGAGCGGCAAATCAGAACCCCCATTTGACTGCAAAGGACCTTAAGAAAGATTTAGCAGACTCTGGAGTTGTAGTACATTGTTCTACTGTTCAGAGACACCTGCACAAACATGGCCATCATGGAAGAGTCATCAGAAGAAAACCTCTCCTGCATCCTCACCATAAAATTAGCATCAGAAGTATTCAAAAGAACATGTAAACAAGACTCATGCATATTGGAAACAAGTCCTGTGAACAGATGAGGCTAAAGTAGAACTTTTTGGCAACAATGATCAAAAGTATGTGTGGAGAAAAAAGGGCACAGAATTTCAGGAAAATAACATCTCACCAACCATTAAGCATAGGAATGCATGAATCATGCTTTGCGGATATGTTCCAGCCAACGGCACGGGGAACATTTCATGGGTAGATTGAAAAATGGATTCAATGAAAATTCATCAAATTCATGATGCAAACATAACACCATCAGTAAAAAAATGATCCTAAACAAATGCCAAAACCCACAATAGACTGCCGCAAAAGGTACAAGCTGAAGGTTTTACAATGGCCCTCACGGTCCGCTGATCTGAACATCATTGAAAATATGTGGGGCTAGACAGAGGTGTATCTAGGCTTTCTGGCACCCGGGGTAAGAATTCGGTTTGGCGCCCCCCCCAGCACACATGCAATTTGCACACTTAGTCATGTACCCAGGAGCTGCTCTTCCTAATGCTCTCAATGTTCAGTGAAAAACTGAAAAGAAGCAGGAAGAGAAGCTCGTTGTCACAGGACCATAAGTATGAAAATCGCATATGACTGAAGTGTCCATATGATGACTACTGGAACCTGCAGAGCTGAATCCTGACATTGCAGGCTTCTGAATTCTCACAACTAATGCACTGCACACATTTAGGATTCTCCCTTGCTGATGTACAGTCATGTCAGCACAAGCATGTGATTTGTATACTTCTGGTCACATTCCGACTAGATGTGTCCGGCCTCGCTCTATTCATTTTCATTGAATGAGGCCACACATGTCTAGTCAGCATGTGACCGCATGTATGTAAATTACTGGCACGAGAGAATCCTAACAGTGTTCAGTGAGCACTGTGAGAATTCAGAAGTCTGCAGTCACATAGAATGACTGCAGACTCCGCACAAACCTGGACAACACCTTTAATGTTCCTAACATAAATAAAAACATGAGAATAAGTCAGTATCAAATAAAATTTACATCCAGGTACCTTATAGATGACGTTGTTTCTGGAGTCGTTCTTCTTTTCTTCTTCTTGTCCAGACCCCATGATGAGTTTTCTCACCCACATCTCGTCTCTGCAGACTTCCATCTTCTCCGGTCTTCTGCAACAAATCTCCACACGATGCCCTTAAAGATAGAAGTGTCATTATAATGCACCTAAATAAAAATATCTGCAATATACTGTCACCTCACACTATTCCACTCCCTCCTCATACGGTCTCCTCTAACATTCCACCTTTTCACCATACTGTCTCCTCATATATTTACCCCCTCACTCTCTATACTGTCTGCTCACACATACCCGACTCCCCATACTGTGTCTGCACACATCCCATCACCCTCACTCCCTATATTGTGCCCACATATATTCACCCGTTCGCTCCCCATACTGTCTGCACCCATCTCCCATACTGTTTCCTCATACATGCCCTCATACATGCATACTCTTCATTTTGTCTCCTCAAATCTCCCCACACATATTAAATCCCCCCATCCCCACTCCAAATCCCCCACACATTAAATCCCATCCCCACTACAAATCCCCCACACATTAAATCCCCCCATCCCCACTCCAAATACCCACACACATTAAATAACCCCTGTCCCTACTCCGAATCTCCCCACACATTAAGTATCCCCCATCCCCACTCCAAATCCCACCACACATTATGTACACCCCCCACTCCAAATCCCCCCACACATTAAGTATCCCCCATCCCCACTCCAAATCCCACCACACATTATGAACACCCCCCCACTCCAAATCCCCCCACACATAAAGTAACCCGTCATCCCCACTCCAAATTCCCCAAATATTATGTACACCCCCCACTCCAAATCCCCCCATACATTATGTACACCCCCCTCCTCTCCAAATCCCTCCTCCTCCTCTTCTCCAAGTCCCCCCTCCTCCTCTCCAAATCCCCCTTGTCCTCTCCAAATCCCCCTCGTCCTCTTATCAAAATCCCCCTCCTCCTCTTATCCAAATCCTCCCCTCCTCCTCCTCTTCTTCAAATCCCCCCCTTATCCAAATCCCCCCCTCATCCTCTTCTCCAAATCCCCCTCCTCCTCCTCTTCTCCAAATCCCCTTCCTCTTCTCCAAATCCCCCTCCACCTACTCCTCTTCTCCAAATCCCCCTCCTCCTCTTCTCCAAATCCCCCCTCCTCCTCTCCAAATCCTCCTCCTCCTCTCCAAATCCTTCTCCTCCTCTTATCAAAATCCCCCTCCTCCTCTTATCCAAATCCCCCCTCCTCCTCGTCATCCTCCTCCTCTTATCCAAATTCCCCCCTCCTCCCATCTTCGGTGGTTCTTCAGCTCCACAGTGGAGCACACTTACCACCAGCGTTCGCTCTGGGCGCCAGGGAATGACATCAGCAGCGTGATCACATGACATGATCACACTGCTGACGTCGCTCTGACCCGGCGGTCAGAGCTTCAATTGTACTGGCGTCTGTATAGACGCCAGTACAATTGCTCCCTGTGAGCCGGCGCGCACAGCCTTTGTGTGCCGGCTGTCAGCTTGACAGCTGACACAGAAAACCGCTGACTCACAGGACGGGGGGTGGCAGAATGCAGCCGCGGGGGGAAGACAGTGCGGACCGCCGCATTAGGTGGCCCGCTGCTCCCCTCTGCCAGCTGCGCCCGGGGCAAATGCTCCGGCTTCCCCCCCTGGATACGCCTCTGGGGCTAGACCTCAACATAGCAGTGCATGCAAGATGATCCACAAATATCACTGAACTGGAAGAATTTTCCAAGAGAGAAGAGATGAAATCTCTCAAACAAGAACTCTTGGCTGGCTACAAACAGAGTATTCAAGCTGTGATACTTGCAAAAGGGGGTGCTAATAGGTACTATCCATGCAGGGTGCCTAAACTTTTGCATAGGCCCATTTTCCTTTTCACAATTTTTAAAATGTAAAAGATGAAAATATGTATATTTGTGCCTAAAATACAAAGGAAATATGTCATCTTTAACTTTAGGTGTTTTAGAGATCATTTCATCTTCAACTTGCTTAGCTGTTCACAAAAACAGTAATTCTGACCAGGACTGCCTAAACTATTACATGCCACTGTATGTGATTGTTAGGCCTAGTTTACATGAGTGTAGATGGATGATCCGAATTTCATCCAAAAACAACAAATGATTTTTAATTGGTGTTGTCATCCATATACAGTTGTGTGAAAAAGTGTTTGCCCCTTCCTGATTTCCTATTCTTTTCCATGTTTGTCACACTTAAATGTTTCTGATCACCAAACAAATTTAAATATTACATAACGATAACACAAGTAAAAACAAAATGCAGTTAATTAAATGAAGGTTTTTATTATTAAGGGAAAAAAGAAATCCAAACCTACAGGGTACTGTGTGAAGAAATGATTGCCTCCTGAACCTAATAACTAGGTGGGCCACCCTTAGCAGCAACAACTTCTATCAAGTGTTTGCGATAACTGGCAATGAGTTCTTTACAACACTCTGGAGGAATTTTGGTTCACTCATCTTTGCAGAACTGTTGCAATTCAGCCACATTGGAAAGTTTCCGAGAATGAACCGCCTTTTTAAGGTCATGCCACAGCATCTCAATCGCATTAAGGTCAGTACTTTGACTAGGCCACTTCAAAATCTTCATTTTGTTTTTCTTAAGCCATTCAGAGGTGGACTTGCTGATGTGTTTTGGATCATTGCCTGCTGCATAACTCAAGTGTGCTTTAGCTTGAGGTCATGAACAGATAGCCGGACATTCTCCTTCAGGATTTTTTGGTAGACAGCAGAATTTATGGTTCTATTTACCACAGCAAGTCTTGCAGGTCCTAAAGCAGCAAAACATCCACAGACCATCACACTAACACCACCATATTTTACTGTTGGCATGATGTTCCGATTCTGAAATGCTGTGTTACTTCTACGTCAGATGTAATGGGACATACACCTTGCAAAAAGATCAACTTTTATCTCATCAGTCCACAGAGTATTCTCCCAAAAGTCTTGGGTATCGTCAAAATGTTTTCTTGCAAAACTGAAATGAGCCTTTATGTTCTTATTGCTCAGCAGTGAGTTCATCTTGGAACTCTGCCATGCAGGCCATTTTTGCCCAGTCTCTTTCTTATGGTGGAGTCATGAGCACTGATCTTAACTGAGTCAAGTGAGGTCTCCAGTTCTTTGGATGTTGTTGTTGTGTCTTTTTGATCTCTTGGATCAGTTGTTACTGCGCCCTTGCAGTAATTTTGGTCAGTCGGCCAATCCTGGAAGGTTCACCTGTTCCATGTTTTCGCCATTTGTGGATAATGGCTATCACTGTGCTTTGCTGGCATCCCAAAGCTTTAGAAACATCTTTATAAACTTTTCCAGACTCAATTACTTTGTTTCTCATTTGTTCCAGTATTTCTTTGGATAGCAGAATGATGTCTTGCTTTTGAGGAACTTTTGGTCTAATTCACTTTGTCAGGCAGGTACTATTTAAGTGGTTTCTTGATTGAGAACAGGTGAGGCAGTAATCAGGCCTAGGTGTGCCTAGGGAATTTTAACTCAGTTTCCCAAAGATATGATAAGTCTGTCTCGATATGCCAGTTACAAGTAAGGGAGAGAGGCGGTGCATCTCTCCTTGGAGCTAGGGCCCTCACTGTCCCTGTACCAGGGGTATTCTTAAAGGTAAAGTGGCCTGGGTCTCCAACTTTTCTATGCTCCTGAATGCACCTTGAGACTATTACCTCCCCCACCTAGGGACTGTCACGAGGGTGTCATGTCTCCCTGGAAGATCTGGAGTTAGATGGTCATGTCCAGTAATGAATCACAGGTCTTCTTTAGAGATGGTATGTTGTGTCCCATATTAAATGGATTTGGTTTCCTTTGGTGTTAAAGAGGTTAACGACCCTTTCTATGCTGGTCAGAAACATGCAGCTCCATTTCAGCTGCTTCTGATCTGGTCATTACTTCTTCCTATTAAAAATGGTCAGACCTTCTTATGCCTACCGGTAAAAGATTGTTCTTCCTGTACGGTGTCCTAAAGCTAAGTGGTTGGAGTAGAGTTGTTGTAGTAGGCTTCTGTGTTTCGCTGTAGTTCACTTGTTTATTCCTCCCTGTCCCTATCTTCCTCCCTATTGTTGGTTAGTGTTTTTATATGATATAGGTTTTCTGTTATCCCTGTTTTGTCTTTGTGCCTTTTTTACCTTACATTTCTGCCCTATGGCTCATGGGGTTCAGGATGGGACAGATCAGGGTTTAACAGGAGTATAGTAAGCACAAACCACACAGAAAAAAGAGCGACAACAAGTCCAAAATTATTATGAAATATACATAAAAAGATTCTTTATTATAAAAAGCATACAGATGAAAAGAGCAAATCACCACAATGTGAAAATTGGCTAAAAGCCCAAGACGCTGACACATACTTCAAACATCTCTAATAGAGTGTAAATCACAGCGAAAAAATATAGTGTTTAAACAAACACCTAAGCACCCCCATGTCATTAATAAATAGATCATAATATTAGATGAAATAGCACAGGGCGGTGCTGACATGCAGAGGCACTCTATTAGCTCTCAGTACATGTATAATTAAACATACCTAGTTTAGCCAGACGGCAATAGGGAGAGGAGATGAGAAGATGTACCAGCGTCACCCCGACGTGCGTTTTGGAGCGCTATGCTCCTTCCTCAGGGGGCGTGTCCAGAAGGCGCATTGTATGAGTTTATATAGCGCGCCAACCGGAAGTCCCGCAGACGCGTCTGTAGTCAGTCAAACCAAGACCACGCCTCCGCTCCAGTGAACGCCGGAAACACGCGGGCCCCACGTGATCTGGCATCATAAAGAGACGGAAAGCGTGGTCATGGCGACCGACTACGCGCGTGCGCAGAACAAAGATGCAAAAACGGCCATAATGAAAGAGGGCAGAAGTTAGGGAGAAAAATTACGAGAAAAATAAGAAAAAAATAATATAAATATAGAACGTGGGCATACAATAGTTGTATACAACATGGCCAGAAAATTTTTAATGTATTTATTTATATATATAATGGCAAAAAATTTGCATTAAAGTAACGCCGGATGAAAAACACCCAATTGAATCCTCAAAATGGTGGGTTATTAATATAGATATAACCTCCGCAGACATTCAGTATAGACGTAGATCATAAATTACAAAATAACGGCGGATAGAAGTTTTAAGTTTCATCCTCTTAATGGTGGATTGCCCATATAATATAATTACCAAAAATATTCAAAGGACAAATTATAGCAACCCACCATACCATATCACCAAAAAGAATATATCAGCAAATAATTATACCAATACATAAAAAATATATATATATATATTAATAAAAAAATCACATCATATATCTAATGGCCAAGGGTGCCAACAAAATGTAAAAAACACCCAAACAGCCCACACGTCCATTGCTCAACGAGATCCACGGAGTACTCGTAGGTTGATCAAGCCCTAAAAGCAGGGAAAACAAATAATTTTCATTTCACAAATTGATTGAAGTCAGTCTCCCAACTTTTAGGTGCAGGATATTGGTTTACGCAGATGTCATGATGTAAAATATTGGACCTCCACAGAACAGATGGTGACCACAAAAAAGTGTCATAAGGAACAAGACATCTAAAAGAAAGGAGTATAGTAAGGTCAGAGGCTGGAGCCTCTATACCGTCAAGAGTATCCCCGGGACAGAGATAGTTAGGGACCCAGTTCTAGGGACAGTTTGAGGCCCCTCTTCCTTTCCAAAGACTGTTACTGCGTGACAGGGAGGTATGGGACAGACGTGAAACGGAGAGCATAAACCAGATAGATGGGAATAAAAGGTAACTGCAATGACATAAAAAAGCTCATGAAACCACAACGTGGAGAACAAGGGAACAATAGGAGTGACCAACCAAATGGGAGAGGAAAAGGAAATACACACAACCAAAATCACGCAGATATCCCCTAGAGTTAACAACTAATTGACACGAAAAAGAACTACTCCTTCACCACCAACCAAACTGGGTAGTAGTAAGCTATTACCAGTAGGGAATAGAGGAAGCAGTGAGGTGTAAATATAAGCCCCTGCGGAGTGATAGGATAGGCCAAATAGCAGACAGAAAACACCTGTAGTAAGAAAGGAGTGGATGAAAAGACAAAGAGTAATCAGCACCCAGATAGCAACTGTATCTCCAGTGGCTCAGCGGATAGAGATGCCAGCAGACAAACACAAGACTGCAGGATTGAATCCTGAGGCATGGCAAAGCCACAGTTCATTTATGTTTTAAGGGAGGGGAGAGGCAATCACTTTAGGTTTGGATTGCTTTTTTCCTTAATAATAAAGACCTTAATTTAAAAACTGCATTTTATGTTTACTTGTGTCATTTTTGTCTGATATTTAAATTTGTTTGGTGATCTAAAACATTTAAGTGTGACAAACATGCAAAAGAATAGGAAATCAGGAAGGGGGCAAACACTTTTTCACACAACTGTGCATACAGTATATGGATTGGAAGCCTTATGGCATCTCTATGACATTCATTTTTATATATGAGCAGTGAATAAAATTTCTAAGGTTAAAAACAGTTCCTATATTAGGTAATGGCAATATAAAACAGGATGTTATCCGGTTAATACATCTGGGATACATTATACTTTGCAGACGCATAGACTTGAATAGGTGAGCGTGATCCAAAATATGGAAGACACTAGTGCATGCTACCACCATATGAACAGCCCCATTGAACAACAATGGTCCTTGTGCTTTCTCCGTCAGTTTTCCCATGAACAACACTCAGATTGAAAATACGGACATATGAAGTGTGAACATAGCCTTATCAAATGATAGACTTGTCTGTCAAATTGTACACACCTGTGTTCAATGATGATCCAAATGTCAAGGAACAATTTTGAATATCAAAGGGAAACTGAAATATGTTAAGATTGCAAGAACTAACAACTCTCATTGGCTTCAAGTATCTAACTAGTCCGGTGTGATCCACTGTCAGATAAGAGAGATGTTCATATCTGTCTTCATCAACACTGAAAGATGAAAATATCAGGAGGGCAATTAAGAATAATATTGTAGGACATGAAAATTATATGTGAAAAAATACCGTGTGCACTACTAGAGTAGGTGCCTTAGTAGGTTTCCACACCATATATGAGTTATCATAACCTAGGCACTCAACTTTAAGATGAGTTTTGATGATTTTTTAATGCAGCCAGAATAAAACGTTTCGGCCACGATTCTCGTGTGAGTCTCTTGCATGAAAACCTGGCACTGCCGCTGGCACTCGGACCGGAACGTGCGGCTACATGTATTTTCATGCAGCCGCACGCTCCGGTCCGAGTGCCGGCGGCAGTCCCAGGTTTTCATGCGAGAGACTCGCACGAGAATCGTGCGAGTCTCTTGCAAGTGAGTATGAGCCCTTATACTTTGGATACTCACAACTGTTGGATAAATATATCTGGAACCCACATCTTTTCAATGGGCACTGTGATCTCCTTTATAGCACCACACTCTTCTGGATCCCATTTTGCAAAATCATTAAACCACAGCTGAAAAAAAGATATAAAATATTGTTAGGCGATGGTGAAACATCTCAAAGGATTCATTTTTGATAAGGCTAAATATTGGGTTCGGGTAATGAACATAAGAGGAATTAGTATGTCTTTGCCGCTGCATGATCTTGTGAGCTGTGTGCGTTACACACAGGATCACACAGTAGTGTGCTGCGAGCAGACATTACAGACAGGGATAGTGAAGAGAGGGCACCAGCATTGATACTGTGTGGGTGCTTTTGTTGGGATCCTATGGTGCCAGTGCTCAGTGTAGGTTTGTGGACCGAAATCAGGCAGCTCTCATTACACAGTTGATCCCTATCAATCAATGAAGCTGAGGGGAGGTGAGTGGCATGATGATTGGAGGGACAGAATGGAGCACTGAACCCTTTGCCACACCAAGGGTGCACCAAGGAGCATAAGGAAAAAAACAGTTTTTTATACAATCAATGGAAATCTATACTGCTGGAACGAGTTTTATAGGGGGTCCCCTATAGGGCTGTAGAAGTAGTTTAAATCAAGTTTTGGGGATGACAGAATCCCTTTTCAAGATTTTTCTGCTCACTTACCATACGTATTGATAGAAAGGTTGTTAGTAGTTGTTCTTTCTCATTCTAAAAAAGAGAAATAAAATAGTTTTAGCATGAGATAATCTGCACATGAGAGACTTCTGTTCAATATTGCTAGTGATGACTAGAAATGTTTCTAATTATTAGGGTATGTGTACACTGGTAGTCTAGACAGAGGATTTTTCATCCAGATTTTCAGGACGGAAAATCCTTTGCGTACTACAGTCGCAATGTTGTGAATCCCCAATACATTTTGAAAAATTTTAATCCGCAGCATGGCAATTTATTCTGTCGACTTCACCGTGGATTTCAGCCTTTGAAATGCGGTAAGTTTACACATTGCATATTTTCTGCAGAATTTGTTGTAGAAAGTTGTAATTTTGTTGTTTTCATCTGAAATAACCCTATTCAGACAAAAGGAAATGATTTTCAGTTAGTGAAATTTCTGCAACAATATCTACAGCGTAAAAGTACCGGTATAATGCATGGCAAATCTGCAGCAATTCTGCAACCCACAGGTTTCACTGCAGATTTTCTACTGCCGGAATTCTGCATTGGATGCATTTCCTTTGACAAGGAGCTCCATGCGTTTACTGGCTTGCTCAGACGAGCACGTAATCTGTCTGTATGCAAAACTATTTCCATAGGGAAAGCACATTGACCAATGGAAGTTTATATGGTAGTTCACATGAACATTTTTAGGACGGGATCACACATGCGAGAAACAGGGCCGAGTCTCGCATGTTAATACCCGGCACTCGGATCGGAGTGTGAGGTCGCATAGCAATACATGCAGCCGCACGCTCCTCTCCTGAGTGCCGGCGGCAGTGCCGGGTATTAACATGTGAGACTCGTCCGTGTTTCTCGCATGTGTGATCCCGGTCTTACACACAGACTGATGGTCTGCATGTAAATTATCGCAGAATGCACTACTACATTCACTACTATTCTGGTAAAGATACGTCCGTTATATGTCAATGGGTGGGCAAAAATGGTTCACATACAAGTTACTCTCCATATGTCATGTGTTTTCTATTACAATTATTAAAGGGAATCTGTGAACAAATTTTTGTTATGCACTCTACAGACAGTAGGAGATAGGGGCTGAAACACAGATTTCATCGATGTGTCACTTATCAAGCTGTTGTTTACTTACAATGAAGGTTTTATCACTAGGATATTATCGGGGGACACGATAAACACGGGGAGAACATACAAACTTCTTGAGGATGTTGTCCTTGGTGGGATTTGAACTCCATGACCCCCAGCGCTGCAAGGCAGCAGTTTTAACCACTGAGCCACTGTGTTGCCACAATGTACATAGAGCCTGGTGCGGGCTGGGTTAGCGTTCTCAGCTCTGTTTCTTGCTAAATCTAAAAACTTTGATGTGTCCAAACTGCTGCAAGCAGTAAACTAAGTGATACATCGTTGAAATCAGGATCATTTTTCCTACATCATCCTGCTCTCAGATAAGGTAGCAAAAACCTGCTGACAGATTCCTTTTAATATAGGAAACTGTATTTGACCTTTTATTATTAAATTATTCATGTAAAAAGTGAATGCCATACAAATATAAAAACAGACACACAGACTGCATATGTGGCGCCCCCATGAGTATGGTCGCCACAGTGGCATTACCTTCCTCCTAGGGAGTGTGATGTCATGCTTGGAAGCAATGAAGGATCTCTCTGTCAGGTAAATCCAGTACACAGCACAGTTCCCACTCCAGGCCAGCAGAGGGAGCTCTGAACCAAACTGGGGGAGGAGCTGTTCTCTGGGGCCAGGAAAGGGAAGTTAGTTCAGTTCCTGTTGAGAGGGAAAAGAGTGCAGAGGTGGAGAGAGAAGCTGGAGGATTGAGAAGAATTCAGGCTCACTTCTAGCTGTAGCGCCTGGTCCGGAGTCCAGTGTCCGAGGTTGTATGGATGCTGATGTTCCAGCAACAGAAACCGGAGGAACAGAAGGCTGTAAGTGCTCTGTTCCCACATAAGACTCGGAGGCACAGCAGCAACGTGTGTGTGATCCAGAAAAAGTAGGCTACGACTATCTGCCATACGAGCGGAGTTCTAAAGAGAGCAAGCAAGAGGAACTTCAGTGTAACTCAGTACCGCAAGTGCCTCAGATAAGCAGACTACACAACCCATCTGCATAGAGAGATTCCTAAGTTGCTCCCAGGCTGATCAACTTCTGTTCCATCTGTAAACTGGATCCTGGACTGCACTTACAAAGCACAGTAAAGGTAAAGGAAACTGCACCCTGTTGTGTCATTGCCTTCTTCCTGCAACCCCTTCAGTACTGCTACATCTCTGTGCCTAAGACTACACCCTCTTCCTCAACACCTATTACTACTGCCCTGGGACTACAGCTCTACCTGTGGGGAGCTCTTACATCTTGCTGCCTTATACCATCTGTCCCAGAGGATCTGCCTGTAGCGTCGGCTTAACCCCTTCATTGCCGAGCACCACAGGTGGTGTCACGTATCATCCACCTATAAACTTTATTCAGCCACGTTTCACCCTTTTTGCATGGACGTCCAGGGCCACGGACTGGGTCACCGCCACCATGACACATCCCTCTGAGACACCGGCCCAGTACCGAGTAACCCCACTGCCCTGGCGAGCGTTCCACATACGGATGACAATATGAATAAAAAAGATAATTTTACATACACTTGTCTTAACTTGGCTAATTGTTCTTTTAACAGATGATTTTTTTCATCTGTATTCTCATCCGAATGCTAGCTACATGCTATTTGTATGGCATCCGTGTGGTATTCGTCTTTAAACTGTTGATGTATGGCAGGGGTCCCCAACTCCAGTCCTCAAGGCCCACCAACAGATCATGTTTTCAGGATTTCCTTTGTATTGCACAGGTGATGCAATTATCACCTGAGCAATACCAAGGAAATCCTAAAAACATGATCTGTTGGTGGGCCTTGAGGACTGGAGTTGGGGAACCCTGATGTATGGGATCCAATTTTTTTTTTTTTCAACGTCTATAAACTTGAATAGGCAAGTCTCATCCAAGATTTTAAAAGGTACAGTGCAGGCTCCGATTATTTCCGTGTGGTTATATAGTACATGATAAAAAATGGCAGTCATCTGAACAGCCCTATTCAATAACTTTGGACAAGTGCTGTCTGTAATTTCCATGACCAGCACTCAGATAAAAAAAAATATGGTTGTATGAATGTAGCCTTAGAAAGAGGTCTGGGATCACACATGCAGTGTATAATAGCAAAGCGTAAGACATCTGCAATGAAAATAAGCATTTTTTACATGTTCACTTTGTTGTGGCCTTTGATGATGACTTGGATGTGAGTGTGAAGATTTGGTTTAACAATGATAAAATCACCTGCAAAAATCTGATAGGGCACGCTCTGGATTTGAAAAGCTTCTGCATCATTACAAGCCACAAATGTTACAAATCTGTATATTCCTGAGCTCAGCGCCAGAATGGTGGCCTAATCTTAATATTTGTAATAAGGGTCTATCAAACCTGTTTCCATCACTAAATGGGGCATATGTAAACTATCAGACAGCTTATATGAGTAACAATAATGATGTTCTATCTATAAAATACCTGCCGCTAGTTTTGAAAGGTTTCCCTAGTATCACTGTGTCACAAGCATGTTCCAAATTTATAAACCAAGTTTGATATTCCACTGCAGTAAAAATTGTCAGACAGTCTAAGTCAGGTCAGAACACGCAGATGAAATCATAATGGACCCCACTCATCAAGACGTTTTTGGCAGTTTTCTGGCGTAAAATGTCACAAAATTTTTCTGATAATTGTAGTTAGGCAAAACTGAGCTAAACCCAACTGAGCATCTCTGGAGAGACCTGAAAATGGCTGTCCACCAACGTTCACCATCCAACCTGACGGGACTGGAGAGGATCTGCAAGGAAGAATGGCAGAGGATCCCCAAATCCAGGTGTGAAAAACCTTTTGCATCATTCCCAAGAAGACTCATAGCTGTACTAGCTCAGAAGGGTGCTTCTACTCAATACTGAGCAAATGGTCTGAATACTTATGGCCATGTGATATTTCAGTTTTTCTTTTTTAATAAATTTGCAAAAATTTTCAGTTTTTTTTTTCTGTCAAGATGGGATGCAGAGTGTTCATTAATGAGAAAAAAATGAACTTTTTTGAATTTACCAAATGGCTGCAATAAAAGAGCGAAAAATGTAAAAGGGTCTGAATACTTTCTGTACCCACTGTATGAGTATTGTAAAACAGAACAGCAAATATTTACACGCATCATACATACCACTCCTAAGATGGCGTACAGTGTGATGGAAAGGTTTACCGACGTTGGGGAATTAGCATCTCCCGATGGACGGAAAGCCTTCTTTAAAAACACTTGCTGGAATGTATCATGGAAGGCTTCTGCAGTGCGATCAGCACAATGAAACAGACCCACAACTTCAGTGCCTGGTAGACAACAAATGCATTCCCCATAAATGAAGTCAGTATAGAAAGCAAAAACAAACTCTAAGACCTCATTCACACGTCAATTCTTCACGTACAAGTGCTATACATGTTTTTCATGGACAGAACACATGCCTATGACAGTCTGTGGGGCTGTTCACATGTAAGAATTTTTCTCCTCGGACAAAGGCCTCAATATCACGTTCAGTATTTTGTCAGTATTTTATCTCAGTATGTGTAAACCAAAACCAGGAGAGGAACAATCAGAGGAAAAGTATAATAGAAACACGCCACCACTTCTGGATTTATCACCCACTCCTGGTTTGGGCTTACAAATGATGATGTAAAATACTGACCAAATACTTAAAGTGAGAATGTGGCCTAAGTGGCCTGTGCAAAATCGCAGCGATATGTTCAATATTGATCAAAATCAGCAATGCCAGTGTACGGGTCAGTGAAAAAAAAATCAGCATTCAGATGCCTTCCATGTGATGTCTATTTTTCACTGCCTAATAGAAGAAAGTGGAAAAAAAATTTCTCGCCAGTGAAAAAAACTGATGAAAATCTCATTACACTCTGAAGAAAATCTGTTTAAATTAATTTTTCCTTAGGCCTCATTCAGATGTTCATGTTCCAGATGTTAAAGTCACTGATGAAACACTGATGGTAAAGAACTAACACACTGACCAAACACTGATGAAAAACTTGGGACTAAATCAAACTGCTGACACTGGCACTGTATTTTTCTGAACTTGAAAAATCACAATATGGTTAATAAGCTTAAAAAGGAAAAGATGTAAAAATGCAGATACATTTTAGATTTTGAAGACATCCAGACCTCATTCAGACATAAGTAATTTTTCAAGTAAGCAAAAAAAAAATTATACGAGTGTCATCATTGTTTTTTTGATGTGGCTTTCATCAGTGTTTGGTCAGTGTGTCAGTTTTTGCCATCAGTGATTTTCATGTATTGATAAATAAATGATTTACACACCTCCTATATATTTCAGTGTTAATTACGGACAGCACACAGATGGCATCTGTGCGCTGACCGTGATTTTCACAGACCCATTGTCTTGTAAGTGTAATTTTCAACTGTTGTGCTGATAAAAAACAGACATGTCTCGGTGATTTTTTTTTGCGGAGACATGGTCCTCAGAAACACATGAACAGGTGAACATCCCCATAGATTATAATGAAAATCATAGATTGAACGCATACTTGAACAATAGATGTCTGAATGAGGCTTAATTTATTACTTATAAATCTCACTTTACAATAAAAGACATCTTCAGAGAGGCGACATATCACCCTCACAGTGAACATATGGGATTATGTAGCGCCGGCATCCCTGCACGATTACCATCCTCCTCTTCCCCGGCAGGGACTCCAACTCACTCACCACTCTGGTACTCAACCTGTGCTTCTTCCTGCTGCTGCAGTCTCCCATGTCTGCACGTCTGGCAGATACCCAGACACTGAGCTTAGGGCATGAGCACTCCAAGTCTCTTGAAAAGACAACATGCACTGTCCTATAGTGTCCACAGCCAATAGCTGGGAGACACTTACTATTTAAGGCACCTCCAACTGTTGGGAGGTGTCTGAGCAATGGATTTGACAGTTTGTCTGGATGCTTGCAAGTTGTCAGGTCCCATGTGCTTGTATCCGTGTATATCAGCCGTGTCCGCCAGCACCTGCCTTGCCTTTCTGTTTACCAGTGTTACACCTGGTACCCGTCCTGGCGCTGCGCCCAGGTCTACCATTGTTACACCTGGCCCCCGTCCTGGCGCTGCGTCCAGGCCTGCCGCTGCTCTCCGTTCTGGGCACTCACCTCGAGCCTCTCATGCTGCTGCTCTTTGTTCTGGCCTCCCTCCTGCCTCCTCCTCCTGGCGTCCTGTGAGGAGATCTGTAGCTAAGGCTATTAGGGCACGCCTGCCCGCTCTCTTGCCTTCTTAAAGGGGTGGCGCGCATTATTCAAAAAATACAATTAACCAATGGCAGTGCACTGGCTGCTATTTCTGGCCTCTCCATAGGGGGAGCATCGGAGCAGCGAGTATCTTATCATTGCTACATCCGGTTCTCATGCTAACCTGTCTGCGCTGCATCTGCAGTCTCTGTGCATTGTCTAATGCTCTCTGTCTCCACAGCATATCAGTATCCTGTGTTACCTGGTTATATCTGCAACCATCTGGGCCTAAGCCATCCAGTTCCGCCAACAGCCTTCCGAGTCCAAGGACTGTGTGAAGGTCACTGGAACCGACTCCTTTCCAATTACCCAGATCCAGGACCCGTCTCATTATGGACTCTGCTGTAACCTTTGTTATCCCTTTTGGTCCCGCTGGGACAGCTCCACGTGTTCGGGGTCTAACTGGAGGTAGCAGCTGTGTCCTCCGGGTATTCCATTCTGGCCCTGCCTGAGGGGCTTTACTACGGGTACCCGGGGCTCACTAGTCACACCCTCTTCGGAGCCCCCCGGACCGTGGTCCCGAGGTTCCACTTAAAAAATAAAAACGAATGTGAACTTCACCATCTCTGCCTCCGCTTCCATTCATTACAACCAGCTGTGTCTATCAGAATCTGCCTGTATACCAGCCATGTCTGCTGTCACGATCAGGGGGAGTGACCTTTGGCCGCACACGGCTATCACATGTGCAGGAGGCTTATCCTAGTTATCCCACCGCTGCCAACCATGTGACGAAAACAGCAAGCTAGTCTTGCCCTAACAATTTACCGCAGGGGGGTTTATTTTAATTATCCCACCACTGCCACAATATGTTACAAGCTGATGGGATTTATGAATATCCCACTTTCAGTTCCACTTTGGAACTCGCAGCTCGCCGGCGCCCCCCTTACCCTCAGGTCAGTCAGAGAAATGCCTCTAGGATAATTAGTCGCCGGATGGGCTACTTGTTGTGCAATGGCTATTAGGCCCACTTGCAGTGAGGGAGTTATAACTAGTCCTGGCTGCAGCCAGACAAATCAGCTTATAAAACCCGCTCAGTCACTGCCAGCGCTACCCACCTAGCCCAGAGCACACTTCGCTGCCACCAGCTTCAGATTTCTCTTATTAATATGTAAAATTAATAGAGGGGTACGAAGCAAACCCAAATCAGTAGCGTAATTAGCTTACAGACACGTGAATTTGTCAGAGAGCAAAGAGACAGAACTAATAAATTTTATAGTTTATTCCCAAAAGATGGGCAGTGTTTACAGAAAATAAAACGGTTTTACGATATGAGACAATAACAGTCTGTACAATGCAACTGCAAACAAAAGGGATTTAAAAAAACAGCGATAAACTTACATATTGCTTAGGTCATTTCAGGCAGAACCATGTGGGGGGGAGCCAAACGTCACCATTCATTTGAGATCTTATTGTCACCGCATCCCAGGCTAGAATGAGGGAGGGGTAGGGGAAAATACCTTATACCTTTGGCTTTGTGACATCACTAAAGGGGTTGACTTGTGACAGTCCTCCCCTTTCTCAAAGTACAGATTTGCGTTCTGAAAACTTCTAACCATCATATCTGGCTTGAGAACCTAGCAGAATATCAGCAGAACCATCATTCATCTTATATTGAAATTAGCTTTGTAATGACATCAAACACTAGCTGTCTATTCCGCTCTGTTCAGGAGAAATTCTTTTTTCTGTTTCTGTTGGTGCTAGAATTTAGCAAGAATCACTGTAGTGAAGCTCGATCATAGCACGTCCCAATCTGTAATTTTCATAGTTCTATAATAATCTGGCAGCTTTTTATGACCAAATGATTATATTCTCATTATTGTCTGTGAGAGTAGCTAAGTACATTTTGGAGGACAAAGAAAATTCTTTCTGCTAATTAAGACATTCCTGAGGGAGGAGGAGGGACAGGAAAGAGTGAGTGGCTCACACACTGGAGTTTCACATTACGGTCAGACAGAGAAAGAAAAAGCTGCAGCTGTGACAGACTAAGGAAAGGAAGGGGGGTCAAGCCCCCACCACTGACATAGCAGTGTTTAGTCTGCGAATAGAAGATTCTGCCATGTCATAATCAGGGGAATCTTACGTCATATTTTACATTATCGTTACATCTGCCTGTATACAAGCAGTGTTTGCCAGCACCTGACGTGCCTGCCTGTATACTAGCTGTGCCTGCTGACTCGTCCACTTCTATACCAGAAGTGCCTGCCATGACCACTTGTAAGCCAGCCGCGTCTGCCAGTACCATCCAGCGCCTGCTGCGCCATCCATTCCAGGCCGTTCCAGCTTCCTACTCCTTTCGGGGGGTCAGCTGCCGTGTGTCCGAGGTCTGACCTGGAGTAGCATCTGGCATTCATCTGGAGCCAAGTCTAACCAGACCATCAGTGGTGTCAGGTGTTTGCCTAGTCATGCCCCTCCAGGCTCTTATCGGTCCACGGCAAAGTGCTTCCACTGCCATGTGTGCTACAGATTAATTATAACTGGGAAAGTGAGAAACTAATTATAACGGGGAAGTGAGAAACTAATTTTAACTGGGGAAATGAGATCTGACACTTCACCCTTCATTGGAGTCGGAGACTCCTACAGTGACCAGGTAATTACAAAAATGAATCTGATGAGAACCAGACAAAAAAAGCTAGGATTCATAGAATCCTACTCACCTACTGTGTCCCCCCATTTCCTTGTAGATTGTAAGCTTGCGAGCAGGGACCTCACTCCTAATGTCATTGTTTGAATTGTCTTAACTTGTATTGAATTTATTGTCTGTACATGTCCCCGCTTAATTGTAAAGTGCTGCGGAATATGTTGGCGCTATATAAATAAAAATTATTATTATTATTATTATTATAGAAACATAGGCAGAGATGTACAGGGACTTCCTCTGTTCAAAGGACTCAACTTCCTTCCTTCACAGAATTGTCTAAGACACTTTGTAGCCAGTGGTCAGTGATGAATTTTGGGGTTTGCATTAATCTGATGTTTATGCGAGATATATTTTTGGCATTGTAGTGAAGGCACAAACATAACACATTCACTCACATGATCATAAGACCATTCTATCCCCTCCAACTTACTATTGTTCAGATGGATGATGCTATCCATATCATGATTAATCTCTATAGAAAAGTAAAATTGCAATAGGAAACATGACGGCAATATCTACCGCCTAGGACCTGCAGGGGTGAAGATATCCTGACAGTTAGTGATCTCATAATATTTTAACAGACCTAGCACATCACACAAGCAGCCCTCATATGAGTTCACCCAGGAAAATTGTGTGGGCGTAACCTTGATCTACAGTAATGAAAATGAGAGTTTGGGTGTCTGTCATTGTTCATTCTTGAAGACATATTTTGTCGTGAGAGTGTTCCATTTCCAGATAAATGTTCCATCCATAAAGATAAGAGTAGGGATGAGCGAACCCTAATGGTAAAGTTCAGGGTCCATACCGGACACTTAGTATTCGGTACCAAACCCTGAACATGGACTTTTTACTGTATGTTCGGTTTCCTGTTCAAGTTCACAAACTAGATAAAACAGCTATTCCTGCAACAGCAGGTTTAGTACTTCTCTTTCTTTATTCCTTTTTAATCTACTGTATGTAATTGTATATACAGAATTGTTTTGTTCCCATTTTGTAACATCTTTATATATTTGTTATAAACACTGCCCACCTTTCCTGCTTAAATATGTAAAATTTAACAGCTGTGTTCATCTTGCTCTGTAAACCACATCACTGAAGCAATTCGCTACCTGTAATTGGTGTCCAAACAGCCTGTATAAATTGTATAAATGATTGGTGGTGGCAACTACAAGTTCATTTTGTTGAGTTGTCAGTGACCGTACTGAGGTAGAGTATAGAGTATATACAGTGTGTCCGTAAAGTCATGGTGCACTTTTGACCAGTCACTGCAAAGCAACAAAAAACTATAGAATTGTGAAATCTGCTCCAAATAAAACAAAAACTCTCCCAGCTTCATACCTATTCAGTGCAGTTCGATGTGGCTCCATTTGTTGCCCTACACACATCCAAACGATAGTGAAGTTCTTGCCACACATGAGTAAGAACGTCTGGTGTAACAGAGTGAATAACGTCTGTGACTCTCAGTTTTAAGTGATTAATGTCGTTTATACGTTCAATGTACACATGTTGCTTCACATAACCCCAAAAGTAAAAGTCTAAGGGCGTCAGATCCGGGGATCGTGGTATACTTGTTTACTTTCCTGTGATTGGTCAAAAGTGCACCATGACTTTACGGACACACTGTATATATTCCATGCATTGAAATCTGAGGTTTTTATACCACTCGTTCACTGTGAGTTATCCAATAACCGGCTTACTAGTGGAAGCAGTTGTGGCTTCGTCCATCACTCGTCAGTCAATTGCGTAATTAGTTCTGATGATTGGAGGCAGCAGAGATGTCTACCTTACAAACTGGTGACTGCAGTGGGATCTGCCTGATGTTACCTGTGACATATTAGTGGATGAGGTGGGATCTGCGCAACCCCCCCTGGCTGTTCTCCTTGAAAGTCTGCTTAATGGCCAGTGTGAGCATGCTCCTACAAATTGTATGCATACCATCCAGGGCTGTGGAGTCGGAGTCGTGGAGTCGGAGTCGGAGATAGTTTTGGTTGGAGTCGGAGTCGGAGTCGGTAGAAATGTACCGACTCCGACTCCAGCTTTAAAAAAAATGTATTAATATTTCATAATTGAACTTTCATATGAATTTTATAAATGATACTCAAATATATATGTTCTATCAAACTATGAACAACAGTGATAAGCAGTTCTGCTGGAGATAGAGACATTTCTTACTGCTTGTGTGTCACTGTTCTCCACTGCCCTTATCTAATCTTATACTTGGTTAACCTCATGCTGCCCCAACCCCCCTACTTACAATGTATGAAACTGAAAGTGAAAATGTGTTGCAAATTCTTAGTAGTAAAGCTCCTCCTCTAGACTAGATCATACTAGGTGTGTGTCTTCCAAGCATCTCACAGCTGCCTGCTACTCAGAAGAGGAAGACTGTAAGAAGTATTATCCTTTCAACAAACTTTGCATCAGTTAACTGTGAGTACATGAGGAATAATAACAGTATTACTGACCACTATATCAGTTGTACGACCTGGCAATAATTTTGTACAATTGTTTTTAGGAAAAACAATTGTCATTTGGATTGTGAATGCAGAATTAAAAACCTGAGAATGTAAAAGAAGCATCACATTAAATCAGCTGTATTTGAACATTTCACCATCACTCAAGATAGAAAACATTATGTCTGTCAGTGTATGACAAATGATCCAGATGAAAACAAATGCTGTGAAGCCAAGATGAGTGCATATTCAGGCAAAGATAAAAATGCTCCTACCAGAGCTTCTAATCTAAAGAGACATTTACAGCGCTTTCATCCAGAAGTACTGAAAGCAGTGGATGAGAAAGACTGCATCCAAACCAATGAACCAGTGCCCAGCTCTTCCAGCCAAACAAAGGAGCAGAGAACTTTGCAGCCATCAGTTGCAAGATATTTTGTCAGTGACAAAGTTACTGTGACAATGACAGTAGATACATTTAAAAAACAGATCATAGAGCTTGTTGTAAAGGATAGTGTGCCTATTTCATTATTTTCACGACCAGCTTTTATGTGTCTGAATGGGGAAATGGCCCGCAAGCTTGGTGTTTCTCTGGAGAGAGAGTATTAGAAAATTAGTAATCGAAGAAGCTTTTAAACAAAAGGAAGAACTTAAAAAAACTCTCAAGGGACGCTTTCTGTTTCTTAAAATGGATGCCTGCACACGTCACAGAGTGAACTATTTTGCCATCAATGTCCGATTTGTTTGTGACAAAAATGAAATAGTTACCAAGACATTGGCAGTAAAAGACACCAAAGCTCATCACACCAGTGAGTTTCTCCAGGTCTTGGTGGAAAAGGTTCTGCAAGACTATGAACTTAAAAAAGAGCAAGTTCTTTCTGTCGTAACTGACAATGCTTCAAATATGATAAGTACTATTAAGCTAATGAATGAGAGTAATGATGGTGACCAGCAGCTAGAAGAACATTCTGGGTCCACAGACACAGAAATGTTTGAAATAGAGGAACACAGTATTGTAACTGAGGAGCAAACTGAAGTTGCTTCAGATGAACAGCAACATGATAGTTTAGATGATCTTGTTGAAACTGTGTCAATATGTTCTTTCATTCATCACATGCGCTGTGTTGTGCATACGCTACAGCTGGCTATAAGAGACAGTCTGCAAGAAGGACATGCTGCTGCACTTATTGGCAAGGTGAGAAAATTGGCTACTGTTGCCAGAACCCCTAAAGTTGACTCAATTTTGAAGAGACGTGCTGGAAAAGGGGCAATTATTGATCAAGCAACACGATGGGGCAGTACTTACTTAATGATTCAGCGCTTGGTTGAACTGAAAACCTTTCTTGTAGACATGGCTAACCCTCAACTGACGCTAAATGAAAGTCAGTGGAATCAGGTGACTGAGCTGGAAAAATTGCTAGAGCACCCATTTACAGTGACTAAAAAATTACAAGCAGAGGACTTAACTCCAGGTATTTTCTTAAAGGAGTGGAAGAACCTGATGTTTTGCCTGTCCCAAAGAGGAGGGTTAATTGCAAGTGGCATTGCTGCATCAATGAAATGGAGAGAGGAGCTACTATTACAAAATAACATTCTTTTGGCAGCTGTTTATGTAGACCCAATGCATCGGATTCTTCTAGATGATCAACAGCTAAGTAAAGGAAAAGAAGCTCTGTTTGAAATAGCAGTAAGGATGAAAGGGTTGCAGAACAGTCAGGAGGAACAAGAAGAATTTGGTCGTCCTGCCACATCTTCACCCTCATCATCAACTGATGAAGAATTTAATTTCGAAAAATATTTGGATCACAAGGACCGTGCAAAGCGTTCGCGCATAGAAGAAGAGTCATCCCCATCAAGGAACACAGCCAGTACATTTCAGCAGAATTTTTCATGTGCACTAAAAGAAATTGAGAAATTTGACCGTTCATCAAAAATAACAGTGCAACAAGCGATTCCTCTGTATCCTGACATTGTCAGAGATGTTGCCCGAGTGGTTACTGCTTTGCCACCAACACAAGTTAGTGTAGAGAGGTTGTTCTCTGCTCTCAAAATAATTAGATCAGATTTGAGGGCATCCATGAAGGAGGATCTGACAGAGGCAATACTTTTTCTGAGGACAAATTTATAGATTTCTTCTTATTAACTGCATAAAAGTGTTTATTGCATATTTACTTACAGTTTAGAAAAGTTTATAAAAGTTATTTGCTATATTCTAATTGTATTCTAATAAATGTAGTTTTTGCTCTAAGTGGTCTGATTACTTATATGATGGTGAGAAACTGAATAAGCACGATGTTTAATATTTTACAACAGTAAATTTGTTGTTATGAATTGGCCATTTATGAAGGAGTCGGAGTCGGAGCCGGAGTCGGAGTCGGAGCCGGAGCCTGATAAAATTCAGGAGTCGGAGTCGGAGTCGCAACTGTGGCTTACCGACTCCACAGCCCTGGGTTTTAATTTATTACTTGTAGATCACACTTTCTAGTCAGATCACTGGTGCACAATAATTAATTATAAAGACCTATTTAAAACAATATCAATTTACAAAAATGTCAATTCTGCAGAATTTCCTTTATCTTACACATATTTAGGCCAGATAATACAGCCCAGATAAAGCAAACAGCCTAAGTTCACATACATTAATTACATTCTAGGAAAACATTGAGTCATTTTATTACTCAAGCTTAATTTTATCCCACTGACCATCACCATTCTTCTCCTCGCCCAAGCAATATGTTCTCCGATCTCATCAGTTGATGAGTAACTGACATCTATGAATCATAAAAATCTATATGGCATTACATATTCATTAGGTGTCTGGAGTTTCATAGTAGAAGTCGGAATTATACAAATATTAAAAGCCAAACCATGCAATACATTGACATACTGATTGTAAAAGATATAATGGGGCTGAACTAAGAATTAAAGAATAGAAAATTTAAAGGGAATCTGTCAGCAAGTTTTTGCATTGAAATCTAAGAGCAACATAATATGGAGTAAGAAACCCTAATTCCAGTGATGTATCGCTTTTACTGGCCTGTTTGCTAATTATGATTCATGATAAAATGTACACCCTGTAGTAACTCATTCATTCTCTGACAGTAGCAATGTTCAACAATATAGAATCCAACATTCTCTAAACTGTAACTATTGAGAATATCGCTTATTTGATTAAATATATGGAATGCAATTTGAGTTTTGTAGGTTGTACAACTCGCAATCTTAAGATAAGGATTTCAGAACATATCACTGATATTGTTTCTCCTGCTAGTAGTACAAGTCGCACGATGTCCTTTGCTTCCAAGCACTTTGGACTCACCATCATAGGAGTACGTCAACTTTGAGAGTTACCAGTATTGAGAGACTCATGACGTCACGGAGGGGAGGAGACATGAAGAGACGCTTGATGACGCGGGAGGCTTATTTTATCTTCTGTTTGGGAACCTGCTATCCCGCTAGACTTCATGTCCACAAGGAAATTATGTTTCATTACTAGTGATCAGCTATGTGTATGCGTATTCAATTTTTTATTCATATATATATTTTTTTGCATTTTTTTTTTTGTAAAGTGTGGTTTTAATTATTACTATTTCCATGTGACCATATGTGATGTTTCCATTGTTGTTGTTGGTATATTACCATACTGATGTTGTCTATTTGTAGCTTTGAGAAAGAACATTTTATTGTGTTCGAAACATGTAGCTGCCACATACACTTATGTGAACTCTCTTTGGCCCTGACTTGATTTTATTCATGTTTCAATAAATTTTGGACTGTTTTGGAAGCTGGAGAAACACTTTTTTTTTGTTCATGCTTGTCTGTGGAAACGACACGAAGTCAGTGCTTCCTCACACCACATGCAGCCTCAGGTGAGCTGGTTCAATTTTTTCTAGTCCCATTGGACAGTCCATCACCCATCTGTACCTTCAGCATCACCAGGTCCCTGTAAGCCCCTTGTCCGGTTCCAATAGGGAAAGGTGCCGGGAATGCCATCACAGCTACTCCCGCCCCAGTCTTAGACCCCAAATCCTTCCTGGGGATGATTCCTTTAAGCTGGTGCCCATTTACACTATTCTTCAGCTGGGGGCACTTTACTGCCATCCACAGAATTATTCCCACAGCTTGCTACTGACCACTGCATACATCCTGCCCTTGGGCAGACCGCCGAGGCATCTGATCCTAAACAGGAAGTGCCATTCCTATATCCGCCTGCTCTATGCTGCTCTGCTCTAACTCCTCACCTCTAAATAACCCCTTGCTGCCTGTGCCTAAACTAACACCATTATCTATCCTATTCTCTATCTCTAATGTGCCCCCTCTATTCTAACCCCGTATAAAGGCCCCTTTACATTTAGCGATGCACCAGCGATCTCGACAACGATACGACCCGGTCAGGATCGCTGGTGCATCGCTAAATGGTCACTAGTGAGCTGTCACAGAGACAGATCTCACAGCGATGTAGCGACACAGCAGCGGTCGTTAGTTACTTACCTTTCAGACGCGGCGATCGCGTTGCTCATCGGCGCCAGCAGAAAGCACAGCAGGAAGCGCCCGACGAGAAATGGAACTGGACGATCTCGCGCAATCAGCGATAATCAGTGGGGGAGCCGGTCGGAGGTAAGTATCACATATAGCGATATCGCTGCTGTGTCACAAAATCGGTGATGCTTTAGCGATATCGCTATGTGTAAAGGCCCCTGAACTCTATGCTAACTTCTATCCCTAATCCTAAACATATACAAGACATCACAGTACATAAACATTACACTACACATTAATAACAATGAGGTGCCTCAGGTAATCGAGTGAACAGTGTCGAGTGGAGAGGAGGCACGTGAGGTTCCCAGCCACCTTCATTGCAGTAACCCTGTATGCATTCAAAAATGTGATGAAAATCTTGTTGAAGGCTGTGTGCACATGTTGCAGTTTTGACGCATTTTCTTCAGCACAAATTTTGCACAGAAAATATAGTGTTTTGTTGTCTCAGCAAAGTGAATGCACACGTCTCTTATTTTTTTCCTTGCATATTTAGATCTGCATGTCAATTCTTGAAGCATTTTTAACCCATACTATTAGTGGGGAAAAACACTAAACAAAAATAAATGTAAAAAATGAGGCATGGCAGGAAAAATGCTGCACAAAATACATGCGTTTTTAATGCAGCTTTTTTCTGTGTTTTTCCCCCACTCATTGGAATGTGCAAAAAAAAAGAGCTGAAATAATTAACATGCTGCAGATTTGATTTGCTTCAAATATACAATTAAAAAGTGCATGACATTTCATGTATCTCATTCACTTTGCTGGTACTGTAAAACTGCTGCATTTTATTGCAGCAAAAACTTGGGGAAAGTGCAGCAAAAATGCAATGTGTGTAGAGATGAGCGAACTTCGTCTGCTCCCTCCTTATTCGGCAAGCTATACCGCTTACCGAAGAAGCTGCATCAGAAACCTGGATAGTGGATACCTGGAGCGCGCCGGCTGATCCGTTGTTTGGCGTCGCAGCTGCATGTGTCATGGCTGTGTGACAGTCACAACAAACAGGCTCTCCATGCATGTGTTTTGACAGTGAAACAGCCACGACACATGCAGCTGCGGCGCCAAACAGCTGATCATCGGGAGCGCTCCAGGTATCCGGGTTCCTGATGGAGCTATTTGGTAAGCGCTATAGCTTTCCAAATAAACAGGGAGCTGACGATGTTTGCTCATCTCTAAACGTGCGCACTTACCTTAAGGTGGTTATCTTCATTACAATCTAAGCATCAGCCAAATGAGCAGATGTTAAAAAAGGCACTGAAAGGTAGCGCTCTGCAGAGAGTTGAATCGTAGTAGTCAGTAGCACACCTATACTAATGTGCGACTAGCTTTAAACAGAGTATACTTTTTCCGAGGTGTAGTAAGCAAGGTACGCTGTGCTTTTCTATTCTCTTGATAAAAATGTATGTCTTGAGTAATGGTGGTCACACATAAGTATATAGAAACTAATTAGTTACCTATGAATGTCGCTTTTTTGATTTCTTTTTTTAAACCTACTGGTTTGTGTTGAGTCCATCATATTGTGTGGATGGCTGTGTGGGGCCATTATACTGTTTGGAGGACTAGTGGTGACTATTACAGTGTGGTGAGGTGTGGGGCCATTATACTGTATGAATGCACATTATACTGCATGGATGGTTGTTTGGGTGTCACAGCTGGGGGGATCATAGAGTGTTGGGGTCACCATTCTTTGCCAGGGGAGTAAAGGTGGGGTACAATAGGGTGATCATACTTTGTGTGTGGAAAAATTCTCGGTGGGGGTATCATAGAGTCCAGTGCTGAATTATGTATTGTGTTTTTTGGTCGCACTGAGGTATAGGATGATTTATTGCAGCAGACTGAAAATTTCTTCGGATCTGTTGACACTGGAGCTGATGACCTGGCACTGATAGAGCGACCCTGAAAGTTTAGACTCCTGCTATAAATCTCAGGAAAAATCAGCAGAATGGCTGGCCAAAGCCACAATAGAGGACCTAGTGGTCCTAAAGTGGGAATAGCGATAGCAGTAGTGAGTATTATGGTTGTATCATGAGTCAAGCAGGAGTGCGTATCTCTCCGTGCCAAGGATTAACTATCATGGAATAGGGCGTGCTGGCGGATTCTGTGCTTTTGTATTTGTTACTTATCTTATAAATAGGTGATAAAAATATGTCTTGCGCGACAATGCCTTTAAGTGAACAAATTTAAAAATTCACCAAAAAAGGGAATGATTATTCATTCAGCATGAAAATAGTGTAAATGTTAGAAAAAAAACTATGCTTATATTGATAGCAGACCTAGATTTAATTTCCTTACTGTTTAAAGAGGACTTTTTGTCTGGTCATAGGTGGCCGACTTGTGCTCTGAATTTATTCCCACTGCTCCACCTGAGTATTCTTTTTTTAATCTATGTTATTGCTTTGCTTATTTATTGCAGCCAATATGCTAGTTTTATGGGGGCATGGCTAACAAAATTATTTAGGGGTGTGCCTTTAGATTGTTCTACATTATTACAATGCGAGCACTGCCCCCTTAATAAAGACCATAAAAACTAGCACTAGCAGAAAAAATAGAGTACTGAAGAAGGAAGCAGAGGGAGTAAAATAAAAACACAAACTGGAAACTTTGACTTTGGTTTTGATAGTCTCCCGGCATCGAGCTCCTGGGCAGGCGTACTTCTCTGCCCCATTGAGGGCAGAGGAAAGTACTGCAGTGAGCAGGCGCTGGGCCTCTCTGACTTTTCCCAGCACCTGTGCACTCAACAGGGCAGAGAAGTACGCCTGCGCAGGAGCGTGGTGCTTAGGACACTGCGTCATCCACATGAAGCAAGCAGGAGGATGGCATCGCATAAAGATGGGAGGCGCTGGACCAAGCGAGTTATTGTTCTTCTCTTACAGGTCGGGTTGAGGGCACGTATTCAGCATTCTAAATGCTGTATATCAGCCCTGAAAAGTGATGGCCTTATCTTGTATAGGCTAAAACTGATGACAGGTTCCCTTTAACTTCTTCAAAGAGAAAAGTTCATCTGGAGAATCTCTTCGCAGCTAGGGTCACAAGACCATATTTCTTTCATTTGAGAAAAAATCTGTCCGAATATGCTAATCACACTCTGATCTTCTCCATTCTGTCTGTGAAAATTGGACTCCAACTGATTTTTTTGATGGACCCATTGACTTGCATGGTCAAGTGTGATTCAATTTAAAAGATGCAAATTGTGCATACTGCGATTTTTTTTCTCCTTCGACAGACTGACATGTGCATGTCCCCATAGAATAACATTAGAGAAAATAAAAATTTCAGCTCACCCATTCAGAGGATCCTCTATGGCAACTTGTATATTTCAAAGCAGTCTGCTGGAAAACCAGATAGCAGGCATGGGCACCACAGTGTGGTAAATCCTTGTAAAATTCTTTTCTGTGCAATCCTCGGTAGGGAAACCAGTTATGCTGCAGATCCTGGAGTTATCCCATCAGTGTAAAGATGGTCTCCTGGCTGCTTGTTCCATATTAGACTGTAAGGCTGGAGTCACACACAACCATTAAAAAATCCGTCCCATTTTAACGGTACGAAATCGCACAAAGAATTCTTGGCCAGATATCCGTCTGTCATCCCATTTTCCGGCAAGGAACCAATTTTAATCGCATCTAAGCATCAAATTGACATCCAATGCCAATGCCTGATGCCCTATCCTGTAGACCTGGAGAAGTTGTGCGATTTAATCGCAAGTCACACATTTGGTGCGTTTTCCATGTGTTTTTTTATCGCATCCATAGACTTGCATTGGGGAATCCGATCCGAAAATCAGTCACAATCGCAGCATGCTGCGATTGTCTCGGTCTGAGGATCGGATGCGATAAAAAATCGCATGATGTGAGCTGCCCATAGAATAACATGGGTTCGAATGCAATGCGATTTTTTATCGCATTGCATTCGACCGTTTTAATCGCTAGTGTGACCCCGGCCTAAGGCCGGGATCACACTACCGTGTGTGATGCGACAAACTCGCACGAGTCTCTTGCATCAACACCTGGCGCTGCCGCCAACTCTCAGGCATGTATTTCTTATGTAGCTGCAGCGCCGGGTGTTGATGCGAGAGACTCTTGCGAGTTTCTCGCATTACACACTGTAGTGTGATCCCGACCTAACCCAGTGTAGCTTAGTTGGGATTACCTTATTCCTGAGAGATGTAAGGAAATGCTCCACGCAACTTCATCCAGCTTTGCTCATTACTTGCCTTGTTCTGAGGAAAACCTATGGGTCCACACCCAGCTCACGTAGCTGCCCAGGCCCAGGCAGAAATATGGAATAAAAAATGGTGGATCCAGAGCTCGAAAAAAAAATTTTCATTTTAAAATTTCAAAGAATGTTTTATTGAATACATATTAAAAAATTCTAGTGTGCAGACGCCCAGAACTAACATTAGTTAGCCGCATGTAGCACAAACTCATGGATACAAAGTGAATGCCATAGCATGATTTAAAAAGAAATTTGATAGGGTGGAGTGTGCGTTAATAAAAAGTGAACTGCTGAAACTACAAAATTATGTGTGTTGAGAAGATAAGAACTATATTTGGACAAAAATATTTTCAAGCATTCTAGCGCTACATTGTGTGGTATAGAAGGATAAAGCGCAATAATATCGTATGCTAAGCAAGAAAATGTTTTAGAATCCCAATCAAATTTTTGGATATCAGTTATTAAACCCAAGAGCATTAAATCTATCTGCAGTCTCTGAACACTTTGTCTCTATACACAACACAGACATTAGTGCCCTCAAGTTTTGGGGCATTGAGAAGGTTTTTAAAACATCCAGGTGAGGCGATTTCAGGAGAAAGATCCTGAACCGTGAATCGTTCTGGATCTTTAAGCTGGGTACACGTGCCCCAAAGGGCCTTAATATAAGACAGGACATTATTCTCCAATATAATTGATTCTTCAAAGAAAACAATATTTTTAATGCGAATGTATATTTGAGTCTACGGATTACAGTGTTTTTTTGGGTGGGTTTTTTTTCTCCATTCATAGTTGACAGTTTTTCCTCTGGTGCACATATTGCATTTGTATATTAAATGTCAGCAGTTTAGCAGCTTTTAACTATGGGTATGTTTTTTCAAGAACTAGTTCGGGTGTATTCCTCAGGCAATTTTCTCTGAACTCTACGCTATCACATTTCTTTTTAAAGCATACTGTGGCATTCACTTTGTATCCATGAGTAAAGCCCCCGTCTCACATAGCGAGATCGCTGAAGTGTCACTGATTTTGTGACGCAACAGCGACCTCGCCAGCGATCTTGCTACATGTGACACGCAGCGGCGACCGGCCCCCCTGCTGGATATCGCTGATCATGCTCGAATGACCTGGGCCATCTTTTCATAGTCGGCGTCCCGCTGGCCAGCACACATTGCTGTGTTTGACCCCGACGAGCGACCTCGTTGGCGACGCAGAACTTAGGGAATCGTCAGAAAAGCTGCTGTGTGACAAGGTACCAACGACCACCGAGGATGCGTCGCTGAAGAGATCTGATTGGCAGCTTACTAGCGACCATTTAGCGACGCACCAGCGATCCTTACCAGGTCATATCGTTGTCGGGATCGCTGGTGCGTCGTTAAGTGAAATGGGACCCTAAGGCGCTATGCTGAAACGCGTAGGATCGCCTATGCAACATGCGGCTAACTAATGTTAGTTATGGTCATCTGCACACCAGAATTTTTTAATATGTATTCAATAAAAAAAAGTTTTTAAATTTTAAAATAAAAAAAACTTGCTTTTTCGAGCACCGGATCCACCATTTTTGATAGAATAACCTTGGTCCAAGCTTCATCCAATGTTTTGTCGGATTGTACTGGGACGGAAAATATGTTCGTTTGCACTAGCCCCAAGGCTGTGTGCCCACAACGTGTTTTTGGTAAAAAAAAAATTCTATGCTGTCAGTTTTCACTGCATCAAAAACGCAGTGTCTTACAGTTCCAGCAAAGTGGATGGGATTTATAGAAATCCCATGCCCACTTTTTTCTAACTCAGTATAAATTGATCCGTGTTGCATGTTTCAAATCAATTTCTATTGCGTATACGGTACAAAGATATACATCTTTCCTGTATTGTGTATACACTAAGTTTTATGTGCAGATTATTTCCCATAAACTTCCATTAGATGTGGAAAATCCGCAGGTAAAAAGCACAAATATGTTTTTAGTGCTTTTCCGCCATGGAAACGCACCAAAAACGCATGTAATCCACTACACATTACTGTATCAATAAAGTTTTGTCAAAGTCAAATACCAGGAAGCACAAAAACAAAGCAGCAGTTTAAAATATGATATACCAACAAGAGGCAAAAACACGCTAAAAATGCATTTAACAAAAACACTCAAAAAGGCAATTTAAAAAAATGCAAGTAACCTAATTTATTTAATGGGTGCAGAAATGTTGCAGAAAATCTGCACGATAAAAAACTCACTGAAAGCTCAATGTGGGAACGTAGCCTAAGCGTGACACCTCTTTAACTGCGCTCACACCTTCATGCAAGGATGTACTTATTCAAATTTCAGAATTCCAGGTACTCGTGTTTCTAGCTAACAGCATGTTATTCATGGTTCTGTAAAAGTCTCACCTTGTACTAACAGGATCATAACGAAGGTCATGAAGATTCCAGTTGTGGTTCCTTTTGTCTTAAGTATTGATTTCTTCATGGATTCTAACTTCTGACCTATCTTCTTAATGAGCCAGGTATTTCTATGTCGCCCCCGCAAATGGTCGTTTATAAACTATATGCATCTGATCAACAACTCAATGTGACTTTTCTTACAGCAGAATATTTATTACACACGTGACAAACTAAAACAGTGCATCACTTGCTATTTTCTGCCCACAGGAAAAAAATTCAAATCTAGTAATGAGCTTACCTGACTCATTTATACGGAAACCTATAATCCCAGGAGAAGCGAAATAAAGTAGGAAAATCACTTCTTATATGGTAAATGCAGACACCAAGGATTTAAAAGGTAAATTAGTCAGGTCAGAAGCTGCCAGAACGCACTGAAAATAATAATCTCCAGTAATTAATAGTCTGGGGGAATTCCAAAAAAAGTGGTGCGAACACCATGTTGATGACTTAATTTGCCATTGTGCAAATACAGCCTGAGTATTATAAGGTGTGTTTATGTGTTCATTTTGTAAACCTGCTTTTCCATAATATTCAAAATCTGTGCTTGCTTTCAATTGATGGCGACAATCTTGTTTACATCCAGAAGCTAAATATTCATGCTTATATCTAACTTTCAAAAGTAATAGTAGTAGAGTAGTGTTGGCAGTGGATTAATCTCTGCACTTTCCAGCTGTTCAACAGTGAATATACAATATATTTATTCAGGAACAAAGATAACTATCATGGGGTTACCGCAACAAAGAGGAGCCAGAAGACTGCAGCGTCTGATTGCTCCTACTCCTGCACTGAAAAGAAGGACTTCACCTTTTTTAAATGGTGTTAATTTCTTTTGGCAGTACAGGGGTTAATCGGCCATGTTGGGAGCTCTGGGAGTCTGAGCTCTCAACTCTGCACGGTTAACCACTCCTATGCCCTATAATCTGAGTGCTATTTGAAACATATTGTCAGAGCTAGGTTATGGAGAGTTGTTTTGAGGTTATATGAGAAGGAGTTTGGTGGATTTATCTTTGACTGTTGCTTGGGTTTGTAAGTGTGATAATTCCCTTTCCTCCTCTTACTTTGCTTTTTTCCCATCCTCCACTTCCCGGAGTATTCCTCTGTTATATGTGAGTGAATATTTGAATGCCTGGTATTTTCAGTTGCCCTTGTTCGTGTTGCCTTGTTCATCTGGTTGGAGTACTGCAGTGCACAGTAGCTCCCCTCTTCCTGGGTGGGGGAACGGAACAGATGGAGGGCAGATACAGGAGACAAGGCAAGGTTGGTGGCCCCGGCATCTTTACATTCAGAAGTAACCCGGGGAATAGGGTGAGCTAGGTGCCCCTAGTGTTAGGAACAGAATAGGAGCCCATAGTCTTGGGTCACCTGCCAACCGAGTCATGACTATAACACTGTAAAAGGTTGGGTGGTGAAACCATTGAGCCGGGAACTAAGGAAAGCCTGGAGGGGCGTAACTAGGAGCCTCACAAATTCTGACCTTGGATACACAGCGACATACAATGCCGTGATATCAGAAAAGACTAAGAAAGTGGACCAGGTGCTACTCCAGGACCGACCTTGGGAAGATGGCAGCTGATGCCCTAGGGATGGGTAGCTGGGATGGCCTGAAGGAAGGTCCAGTAGATGCAGACAGGCGCTGTAAGAACACAGAACCCACAGATGCAGAAGGGACCGGCTGACCTACAGATGAGCACTAGAAAGTGCGACCTAGAGATAAACTCTAGCAAGTGCCTCTGGACCAGCTGATGCTTAGATGAGCACTGGCAAGTGTGGCTGGACCAGCTAACATAGAGATAAGCGCTAACAAGTGCGGCTGGACCTGCCGATGTAGAGATGAGCAATAGCAAGTTTGCCTGGACTGGCTGACGTAGAGATAAGCAGTAGCAAGTGTGGCTGGACAAGCTGGCATAAAGATAAGCTCTAGCAAGTGCGGCTGGACCGAATAATGTAGATATGAGAACTGGCAGGTGCAGGCTGGACCAGCTGGAAGACAGGCAGGTGGGCACGGCTGATAGGCAGGTATTGTTTGTTTAGCAACAAACTTACATTACACGTGCACCTCCCTTAAGGTGGAGGTGCCTTAAATGAGTGTATTCCAGCCATTGGATGGGGATACTTTAGGAAAGCGTATGCTGTCCCTTTAAGAGGACGAGACCATGAGCGCTCGAAGCAGGGATCTGCATGCACCCCAGGTGTCAGAAAGAAGTGAGGGACGGGAGCAACGGTGAGTAAGTCTCTGCCAGGGAAAATGGGCAGCAGGCAGAGACGCCGGTGCTCCAAACACAGCTTGCAAATAGTGTGCTCCAGTTACACACAGTGAGTGAACAGGAACTTCTTGCTTTTTTTTAACCATGTATTATTGGTAATAAAACATTATTTCCGGAGACAGAAACTCTGTACTATTAAACAGTAGTAAATAGTTGCTTATGCAATTTATACAATAATAAGCATTGTTCCAACACCCCCACTGAAGTACTACTTATGCTGTTAGTCCCATAGTGGTTCTGAGTACTTCAAACTTGGCTCTTGGAAGTGGCTTTGTCATAACAACAGCTATCATCTGGTCAGTTTCCCAATAAACAAATTCAATTATAGCATGTTCTATAAACTCACGTAGGTGATGACGTTTAACGTCAATGTGTTTGGTTCTCACTGCATGCACGTTTAATGCATCCTTTGTTGTCTTCATAAACATGTTCCTCATCTTACAGACATAGAGAGAGACTGTTTGTGCTTCAGGGTGGTCTGTGGGCAGGTCTTTCCTTGGTTTCTCTGGCTTAGAGCAGACTAAAGCAGGAATACAAGACTCTGCCTACAATCCCGCCCTGGAGCACAAGCATATCATTAGCTGCAAACTTCTAATATTGATTACACAAGAACCACAAGACGGATTTCTTCACCCCAGGTATCATTTCAATCAGTTTAACACTGTCAATCCAGAAGATGGATTTCTTCATGTTTAGCAGTGTACACATTTTCTTTGCATTTTAGCAGATTCATTCTAGCTTTTTAGACTCTGTCAGCCTTTAAGTGCTCTGATTTCTTCAAAACACTCACATGTTTCCTTCAAATTACTTTTATTTTTAGGTAGATCTTGAGTTTTAAGGCTATGTGCACACGTTGCAGAATTGCAGTGGAAATTTCAGCGGGAATTGTGCAACTCCCTGCTGCGGGAAATGTGATAGAATTCCTCATGCATAATTCCCGCGGATTTCCCTGTTAAACTAGCATTTTGCAAGCGTAATAAACTTGCAGAATGCTAGCATTTTCTAAGTGATCTGTAGCATCGCTTGGGAAACTGATTGACAGGTTGGTCACACTTGTCAAACATAGTGTTTGACTAGTGTGACCAACTTTTTACTATTGAGGCTGCCTATGCAGCATCAGTAGTAAAAGATAAATGTTAAAAATAATTTTTAAAAAAATGGTGATATTCTCACTTTCTGGCGTCCCACGCAGCGTTCCCGCCCTCAGCGATGCTCCAGGCAACTCTCGTTCCCAGTGATGCCTTGCGACAATGACCTGTGATGACCGCTACGGTATCGTGAGAACGCGACTGCATCAAAGGTCATTGTCGCAAGGCATCACTGGGAACGGGAGTTGATGGGAGCATCGCTGAGGCCTGGGAATATCACCATTTTTTATTTATTTATTTTTTAACTCAAATAGATTTTTATTAAGAAGAACATCACAGTATTCATACAACAGTAGTACAACCATTTTTAATTTTCCCATAAACCCCCCTCAACAATGCAAACTCACCCCACCCCCAGCCCTTCCCCCTTTAGACAGCTCGTATTATCCCTTTAACACCACCTGTACATGTATATAGAATTGCATTATACAACATCATCTGTTATAGCAGTGTAGACAAACAACCCGCATATACATACCCCCGAGACCGTTCATTCACCTATCCTCTCATCCCAATTCCATCCAAGGCGTCCACAGTTTGTCATACATCACCAGTTTTCCCCTTTTCTTGTAGACCCCCTTCTCCAGCTTAAGGACTTGCTTCACATAGGCAAGGTATTCTCCCCTTGAAGGTGGATCCTCCTTTATCCAATTCCTCGCTAATACCTTTCAAGCCATATATAGTAATCTAGCAATTGCCACTTTCAGATTGTTTTCGACTTTTATCTCCTCCACATATCCCAGCAAGAAAACCACTGCCTTTCTTGGGACCACACACCTATAAGCCACCTCCACACGACTCAGGATCACTAACCAAAAAGCAGCCAATCTTGGACACGTCCACAGCATATGAAATAATCCAGCATTTTCAATATGAGGCTACTTTCACACTTGCTTTGTTTTGCAGGGCGTTTTTCCCGCAAGAAAACGCATGGAAAAAACGCATACAAACGGATACAAATGACGCGTTTTTTTCAAGCATTTTTATGAGCATCCATGAAAAAAACGCAGCGTTTTTATGCGTTTGGATGCGATTTTAGTGCGTTTTTACCGCATTTGCGTTTTTTTCCAACATTACTTAGCCCCTCACAATAACCCAAACCATGACTTTACTAACTCTAACCCTAACCCTTAACCAAACCATACCCTAACCCTAACCCTTAACCAAACCATACCCTAACCCTATCCCTGACCCTAACCCTAACCCTTAACCAAACCCTACTAACCCTAACCCAAACCCTAACCCCTAACTAACCCTAAACCCTAACCCTTAACCAAACCATACTAACCCTAACCCAAACCAGGCCCGGATTGGCAATATAACCAACCGGGCATTTTCCCGCTGGGCCGCTGTCACGTGGGCCGCGGGCGGCACCGCCCAATCATCTGGCCGCTTGCCAGCTGCTGCGGCCACTGTTGCTCCTGCTGCCAGCCCTCTGTGGGCACGGCGGTGATAGTTTCCAAGTTCCTCCCGCACTGCAGGGAGATAAGCCGCCACACCCCCCCTCGCACCCCATCCTCGCCTTAGCATGAGACCCCCTCTCCCCCGCAGCCACTCACAGCGTCGCACTCGCTTGCCTGCTCGCTCTGTTCGCAGGACCTGTGATGAGGTCACAGGAGGGGAGGAGTCAGGGGGTCACATGATCAGGAGCCTTTGTCCATACCCCCGATCATGTCACCCCTGACTCCGCCCCTCCTGTGACCTCATCACAGGTCCTGTGCGCTCAGCCTTGCCTCTACCATCTGCAAGACTCTGCTTTGCTGTTGTCATGGTGCTGGTTGAGGTAAGTATGTGTGGGGTCAGGATTTACAGTGTGGATGTAGCAGAGCTGTGTGTGTATGAGGTGTACGGAGCGGAGCCGTGTGTGTACGAGGTGTACGGAGCGGAGCCGTGTGTGTACGAGGTGTACGGAGCGGAGCCGTGGGTGTACGAGGTGTACGGAGCGGAGCCGCTTGTGTATGAGGTGTACGGAGCGGAGCCGCGTGTGTGCGAGGTGTACGGAGCGGAGCCGCGTGTGTGCGAGGTGTACGGAGCAGAGCCGTGTGTGTATGAGGTGTACGGAGCAGAGCCGTGTGTGTACGAGGTGTACGGAGCGGAGCCGTGTGTGTACGAGGTGTACGGAGCGGAGCCGTGTGTATGAGGTGTATGGAGCAGAGCCGTGTGTACGAGGTGTATGGAGCGGAGCCGTGTGTGTACGAGGTGTACGGAGCGGAGCCGTGTGTGTACGATGTGTACGGAGCGGAGCCGTGTGTGTATGAGGTGTACGGAGCAGAGCCGTGTGTGTACGAGGTGTACGGAGCGGAGCCGTGTGTATGAGGTGTATGGAGCGGAGCCGTGTGTACGAGGTGTATGGAGCGGAGCCGTGTGTGTACGAGGTGTACGGAGCGGAGCCGTGTGTGTACGATGTGTACAGAGTGGAGCCGTGTGTACGAGGTGTACGGAGAGGAGCCGTGTGTACGAGGTGTACGGAGAGGAGCCGCGTGTGTACGAGGTGTACGGAGAGGAGCCGCGTGTGTACGAGGTGTACGGAGAGGAGCCGCGCGTGTACGAGGTGTACGGAGAGGAGCCGTGTGTGTACGAGGTGTACGGAGCAGAGCCGTGTGTGTACGAAGTGTACGGAGAGGAGTCGTGTGTACGAGGTGTACGGAGAGGAGCCGTGTGTGTATGAGGTGTACGGAACAGAGCCGTGTGTGTACGAAGTGTACGGAGAGGAGCCGTGTGTACGAGGTGTACGGAGAGGAGCCGCGTGTGTGAGAGGTGTACGGAGCAGAGCCGTGTGTGTATGAGGTGTACGGAGCAGAGCCGTGTGTGTACGAGGTGTACGGAGCGGAGCCGTGTGTATGAGGTGTATGGAGCGGAGCCGTGTGTACGAGGTGTATGGAGCGGAGCCGTGTGTGTACGAGGTGTACGGAGCGGAGCCGTGTGTGTACGATGTGTACGGAGCGGAGCCGTGTGTGTACGATGTGTACGGAGCGGAGCCGTGTGTACGAGGTGTACGGAGAGGAGCCGTGTGTACGAGGTGTACGGAGAGGAGCCGCGTGTGTACGAGGTGTACGGAGAGGAGCCGCGTGTGTACGAGGTGTACGGAGAGGAGCCGCGCGTGTACGAGGTGTACGGAGAGGAGCCGTGTGTGTATGAGGTGTACGGAGCAGAGCCGTGTGTGTACGAAGTGTACGGAGAGGAGTCGTGTGTACGAGGTGTACGGAGAGGAGCCGTGTGTGTATGAGGTGTACGGAACGGAGCCGTGTGTGTACGAAGTGTACGGAGAGGAGCCGTGTGTACGAGGTGTACGGAGAGGAGCCGCGTGTGTGCGAGGTGTACGGAGAGGAGCCGCGCGTGTACGAGGTGTACGGAGAGGAGCCGCGTGTGTGCGAGGTGTACGGAGAGGAGCCGCGCGTGTACAAGGTGTACGGAGAGGAGCCGTGTGTGTATGAGGTGTACGGAGAGGAGCCGTGTGTACGAGGTGTACGGAGAGGAGCCACGCGTGTACGAGGTGGACAGAGTGGAGCCGTGTGTATGGAGTGGAGCCATATGTGTACGGGATGTACGGAGCGGAGCCAAGTGTGTACAAAGCATACAAAGTGTGCTTTTCCCACGGACACAGGAGTACACGGCGGAGCCCCGAGGAGCATTTTAAAACACACACATGACGTTCCACCTGAAGTGATGTGCTGGAAGCTGACCGGAAATGAGATAATTTCTTGAGGAGATTGTGACGGAACTAGGAATGCTTCAGATCCATCACCGTGTCCTCCTCCGACAGCGCAGACAGCAGGATCGCCTAGGAATCGGGGATGCCGGCCATGTGAGCGGATCATGATAGGTCGTGCACCGGGAGGCTCAGGTGGGCACTACAATGGGAGCCGGGCTGCTATAGTATCTTTGTAGAATCTTTCTTTATTTCTTTCTCTCTTTTTCTTTCTCTCTCTGTTCTTTCTTTCTCTCTGTTCTTTCTTCCCCTCTTTCTTTCTTTTTCTTTCCTCTTTTTCTCTCTGTTCTTTCTTTCTTTTCTTTACTTCTTTCTTTCTCTCTCTGTTCTTTCTCTGTCTCTCTCTGTTCTTTCTTTCACCTCTTTCTTTCTCTCTCTGTTCTTTCTCTGTCTCTCTCTGTTCTTTCTTTGTCTCTCACTGTTCTTTCTTTCTTTCCCCTTTCTTTCTCGCTCTCTCTGTTTTCTTTTTTCTCTCTCTCTCTGTTTTCTCTCTTCCTTAGTGCCAGTCAGTGTGCCCATAATGCCAGCCACTGTGCCCTCAGTACCAGTCAGTGTGATCAGCAGTGCTAAATGGGTGCGATTAGGTGTGCACATGGGTGTGACTAGTTGTGAAATGGGTGTGGCTGGGCGTGGCCAAAATTTGCAGCGGCACGCTGCGCGCGCCGCAGTCTTTGTCCATCTTTCCCTTCTTCAAAAGTTGGGAGGTATGATAGGAGCGGCTATGACCAGGGGGTCTGGTTGCCCAATAGGGAGCAGTTCTGCCAGGAATTCTGTAATCATGCATACAAAAGGGGACAGAGATTTGGGAGGAGTACTGTACCTAAAAGCAATAAATAGGACTGAGCTGAAATACTGGGCACAGCTATGACTACATGTTATATAGTCGTGTTAATCTCCTCTCACTTCTTGTAAACTACAAGTGTACAAAGATATTATACAGTCACCATGTGACTAGTGGGCCTGTGTAACTTCAAATGCCAGGGCTGAATCTTAGTCCCAGTCCGGCCCTGACCCAAACCCTAACCCTAAACCCCCTTAACTAACCCTAACTCTAACCCAAACCCCTAATTTCCATTGTCTAACCAATGGTCAACAAAAAAACGCATGCGTAAAAAACCGCATACATGAGCATTCCAATGCGCACATATGCGCACCCATAGACTTATAATTGGTGTCTTGCTGTAAAAAAACGCATTGCGTGCGCATGCGTTTTTTTGAGGCAAGTCGGACGCCCAAAAAATGCAACAGGATGCATTTTGTGCGCCCGAGCGCACACCACAAAAAAACGCATGTGCGTAAAAATGCATACAAACGCATGTGTATGCGCACATAAGCGCATCCCATGCAAAATATAGGGAAAAAAAGCGCATGTATTTTTTAGCGCTAAAATACAGCGCAAAAAAACGCAAGTGTGAAACCAGCCTTACACCAAGAACACTCAGAGTTAGACCGTAATCCAGCCCTATACATAACTTCCGGAGCCCTATATACTCTATGCAAAATATAAAACTGAGAGAGTCTATACGGCTCACTGAGTGACAGTTTTGGTATCCACTCCAGAATCGACTCCCACGTTTCATCGTCCAAGTGACCCAGCTCTCTTTCCCACTTAGCCCTCGCATTGATTGGATATCCAAGTAAATTAGTATGTATTAGATCTCTATATATAGAGGAGATGACCCCCCTCGTAGACCCCCACACACACACATACTCCAGCACTAGGTCACCCTGAATTTTAAGGCAATCATCTCTGTTTTGAGCTCTGTACACATGCCTCATCTAAGCATATTGATATTCCCCGGAGGCCTTAAGACTATATTCCAGCTGCAGGTTGGAAAAAGATTTCAACTCCCGCTGCTCTAATATCTGAAAGACATACCGTATCCCCCTGGCCAGTCATTCCGACAAACATCCCAACTTCATAAACTCCGGAAGATTGCCATTACGGACAAAAACCTAGTTAGACAGGTGACCCCCAAATTTGTTTGATCCTCCCCATATTTTATGTATCAGAAATAGTGTTGGGTAGATTTTCCCAAGTGCCCCCAGTAACCCATCCGCCAAGCACTGAACCGCCGGTCTTCCCTTCGTCAGCCCCTCTATCAAATGCTGTACCACGCTGGAGGTCTCCTCACCCGCCCAACCCCGAGATGCTGGCACTGTGCCGCAATAAAAAATATTTCAGGGTTAGGCAAAGCCAATACCACCTCTTCCTTAGGCCGCTGAAGTGTCTCCTGTTATGAATGGGTCACCGAGGAGGATAGCAGGACCAGGCTAAGCCACCAGAAAACCAGAGAGGTTGGTAACTAAGCGGATTGCAGACCCCTGATCCTATACACACAACTAGCAGTAGCCGTGGAGCGTACCTACGATGCCCTAGACGCCTCTGCACAGCTGGAGAGCTAACTCAGCCTAAAGCAAGAAAGGTGAAATCTAAACTGCCCCGGAGCAGACCCCAAAGGAATAGATAGCCCCCAAACATATATTGTCGGTGAGACAAGATGAAAACACAAACGCAGGCAGAAAAATAGACTGAGCAAATGATGGGGCCCAAACTGACTAGACAGGACAGGAAAGGAAAGACACTGTCTGCAATCACCAAAAAACCCTGAAAAAACCAACACGTCTGATGCACAAAAAACACTGAAGTCACACGACTTCGCCCCCACTATATCAGCACTCTGGGGTATACTGAAAGCAAAGCAAACAGACCAATATAACAGGGGACAGAACAAACTGACACAAGCAGTAACATATGGGCGGTGATCCAGCACAGCCCCAGCAGGAGCAAGCTGACCCACACAAAGCAGAGATAGACAAAACCAGATAAAATGCAAAAAGATTAGCAAATGAACCACTTAGCTGAACCATGCAGGAACAGAGCAGGAGACATCAGACCTCAGAAGGCACAGGAAGAAAATCACCAGCAGGGATTGAAGGAAGTCAGCTGTCTTAAATACTCCAGTCAGAAACCCCAGATCTCCAATCGTCGTCATCATTATCAGGTGGCAAGTCCCTGTCACTCTGACCAGCTCCACTACCTCCAGTAACCACTGGAGGGAGCCCAGAAAGAGAACTCGCAACACATCTGTCAATCTGACCAGCTCCACTACCTTCAATAACCAACAGAGGGAGCCCAGAAAGAGAATTCACAACAGCCTCCAACCTAATACGGGGATGCTGCTTCCCCCATACCAAACTCATAAATAAAGAGTTGATCTGTTTAAATTTCCCACGTGGTATCCAAATAGGTGCATTGTGAAGTACATACACTCACTGGCCACTTTATTAGGTACACCATGCTAGTAACGGGTTGGACCCCCTTTTGCCTTCAGAACTGCCTCAATTCTTCGTGGCAGAGATTCAACAAGGTGCTGGAAGCATTCCTCAGAGATTTTGGACCATATTGACATGATGGCATCACACAGTTGGCGCAGATTTGTCGGCTGCACATCCCTGATGCGAATCTCCCGTTCCACCACATCCCAAAGATGCTCTATTGGATTGAGATCTGGTGACTGAGGAGGCCATTTGAGTACAGTGAACTCATTGTCATGTTCAAGAAACCAATCTGAGATGATTCGAGCTTTATGACATGGCGCATTATCCTCCTGAAAGTAGCCATCAGATGTTGGGTACATTGTGGTCATAAAGGGATGGACATGGTCAGCAACAATACTCAGGTAGGCTGTGGCGTTGCAACGATGCTCAATTGGTACCAAGGGGCCCAAAGAGTGCCAAGAAAAAATTCCCCACACCATGACACCACCACCACCAGCCTGAACCGTTGATACAAGGCAGGATGGATTCATGCTTTCATGTTGTTTACGCCAAATTCTGACCCTACCATCCGAATGTCGCAGCAGAAATCGAGACTCATCAGACCAGGCAACGTTTTTCCAATCTTCTACTGTCCAATTTCGATGAGCTTGTGCAAATTGTAGCCTCAGTTTCCTGTTCTTAGCTGAGAGGAGTGGTACCCGGTGTGGTCTTCTGCTGCTGTAGCCCATCTGCCTCAAAGTTCGACGCACTGTGCGTTCAGAGATGCTCTTCTGCCTACCTTGGTTGTAACGGGTGGCAATTTGAGTCACTGTTGCCTTTCTATCAGCTCGAACCAGTCTGCCCATTCTCCTCTGACCTCTGGCATCAACAAGGCATTTCCGGCCACAGAACTGCCGCTCACTGGATTTTTTTTCTTTTTCGGACCATTCTCTGTAAACCCTAGAGATGGTTGTGCGTGAAAATCCCAGTAGATCAGCAGTTTCTGAAATACTCAGACCAGCCCTTCTGGCACCAACAATCATGCCACGTTCAAAGGCACTCAAATCACCTTTCTTCCCCATACTGATGCTCGGTTTGAACTGCAGGAGATTGTCTTGACCATGTCTACATGCCTAAATGCACTGAGTTGCCGCCATGTGATTGGCAGATTAGAAATTAAGTCTTAACACACAGTTGGACAGGTGTACCTAATAAAGTGGCCAGTGAGTGTATATTATCTTAGGCATCAGAATAATTTTGATGAGATTGACCCGTCCAACTTCCAACAAGTGTAGCTTAGTCCAGGCCCCCACCTTCGCCTTAAGAACGCCCAGTACAGGAGTCAGATTCTTATGCAAATAGTCTGTAACCGGCATAGAGACCCATATCCCTAAATATTTAAATTGATCTGCCACTTTAAGTCTGCCCCCGCCTGTGGCGTCCCTCACCTCATCCACTACATCATCGACCTTAAACAGAATTAATTTATTCCAGTTTATCACCAGCCCCGACAAGGATCCAAATTCCTCAATAAGCCGCATGGCATTCCCCAGAGAAGTGTGTGGATCACCCAAGAACAATAGTATATCGTCCGCATTGAGCGCTATCTTTTCCTCTATTGACCCATATCTGAACCCAGACACCCCGGTAGACTGTCGAATCTTTGCGGCCACTGCCAGCAGTTTCACCACAAAAGCAAACAAAAGAGGGGAGAGTGGACACCCCTGTCTCATCCCTCTGTGCAACTTTATAGTTTGGGATAGCTCCCCATTCACCCTGATTTTTACTAACGGTTGCACATACAGCAGTTGAACCCATGACAGAAATTGTGGACCAAAGCCCAAACAGCGTAGAACTTGCCACAAATATCCCCACTCCACGCTATCAAAAGCCTTATGAGCATCTAAAAATATTCAGGATTGAGAGTCCTCAGTAGTTGATACCTTTTAATGGCTAACTGAAAAGATGTTAATACATTGCAAGCTTTCGAGACTACTCAGGTCTCTTCATCAGGCTAGACTAATACAAAATCTGAAGTCACATATTTATGCACAATACAGCACAGAAAAAATGCAATAGATAAGACAAGTGACGTGAAGCAGAACTATCAATATGGGAGAGGGAGAAACATAAATATAAACATTGGACCAGTTCATAGATTAGGAGTCCGGATGTTTTATGGTCCTCTGATTGGGGTCTAGTTCTGTGTTGTGATGCCCCCACACGGTTTTAAAAGGAAATTCCTTAATTGATGTAAAAAGACATAAATCCATGCGACACATTCATTTCAGCACTGAGAGTGTCAAAGTTCGTCATAAATTTGTACTCCCAAACTCGTCTCTCTCTCTGAGAATTGAAGTTACCTTTCAATACCAGTAATTTCATATCTACGCTGCTGTGATCAGGGATACAGAAATGTTTTGCCACAGGTAGATCCATTCTTTTTTCTCTTATTGTGTGACGATGAGCATTCATCCTTGTTCTAAGCTTTTGCCCTGTCTCCCCCACATACAGACCCCCAGTTGGACATTTAGTACAAATAATTAAGTACACCACATTAGATGTAATGCAGGTGAAAGTACCTGGGATCTTGTAGTCCTGATGTGAGTTGGGGATCTTTATCTTGTCCGTGGTCATTATAAATGGACAGGTTTTACATTTTTTCTGGTTGCAAGGAAAGGTTCCTGCAGCTGTTGGAGAGGACAGGGAGCTTCTGACAATGATGCTTCTTAAGTGCTTCAGTCTGACAGAAGGTCAGTCGGGTAGGAAGTAACCCAGACAGGAGTGAGGATCCCTGGAAGAAGGGATGGAGGAAGGATTGCTGCAGCTGCCTCAGTGATCTGAGCCAACTGGCACAGGAAAGGAAGAGAGGGAGAAAGACGTAGAACTGAAACCTAAGCTTCCATAAGAAAGAGAGACAAGTACGGAACGAAGGAGGAGAGAGAACAGAGAGGACGTGGGTTAGAAGAGGAACCCTGCCTATAGGTTCTCAGCGCAAGGCCGGGGTACGGTCCCCGAGGTTGTATGGACACTTATGGTTCTGCAGCAGACACCGGTGGAGTAGTTGGCTGTAAATGCACTACTATCTAAGACTTGGGGCACAACAGCAATTGGATAGAGAGCCGGGACTCAGGAGAAGGGAGTCCCCGAAGCAGGCTACAGCTGTCTGCAGTACGAGTAGAGTTCTTGGGAACATCTGTCAGGAGGAACTCCAGCGTACCACGGTACTGGAGATCTTCACACTTAAAGGCGCTATAGAGGAGACGTTCAGGAAGGGCACATAGGTTGGCGGAATGTTGGAGGGGAACTTTCCATCTTGCCTGGAGGTTGACTGGGTCCCTCACCCAGAGGACACGGCACAGAAGCGGGCACTACTGACTGTGATTAAAGCGTTGGAACTACATGCCCTGGTGTCCTCCATTCCTTCCTGCGTCCGTCTGCCTGACACTGCTACATCCCCTGCGCCGGACACTACACCACCTAAGTGTCCCCACATCTACACTGCCCTGGGACAACAGCCCTGCACGTGGAGGGCTATACCATCATTTCTGCACCACACCATCTGTCCCGGAGGATCTGTTTGCAGCGTCGGCTTAACACCTCCTTTGCCGAACACCACAGGTGGCGTCACAAACTAATCCATTCCATTAACTACAATCCCCCATTGATTTGGGCACCCAGGGCCACGGACCGGATCACTGCTGCTGTGACACATTCCCCTGACGCCGGCCCGGTAACGAGTACCCCACGGCCCTGGGAGGGCGACCCACTAACACATTCAGCACCGCTACAGCTGGGTACCATTCTCCACACCGCCTGCACCTCTCCTCTTCCATTGCATCCACGCTGCCCTGGGGCTCCAGCTTCACCTGTGGGGGGAGCTACACCATCTAGGCTGCAACACACCACCAGCCCCAGAGGATCTGCATGCAGCGTCGGCCTAACATCCTACTTGCCGAACACCACAGGTGACGTCACAAACTATTCCATTAACTACATGCCACATTTACATTCCCCATTGATTTGGGCGTTCAGGGCCACGCACCGGGTCACCGCTGCTGTGACACATCCCACTGACACTGGCCCGGTACCGAGTACCCCGCAGCCCTGGGAGGGCGACCCACTCCCTCCCGAGAGGAGTATAAATCTGCATAAAAGTCCATGAAGACCCCTAAAATGTCAAGGGTCTCCGACACCTTCGTGCCATTTCCTGAAACCAATGAATGCACAAACGAGGTAGCCCTCTGGGCAGAAGCAATCAGCAACAGCATGTGGCCCACCTTCTCCCCTTCCTGGTAATAAGCCAGTTGCTGAAACTCTCTTTCCTCTACGCCCTTTCCAAAAGAGTTTGATCCATATTATTCCGAGCTTCCTTTAACCGTTTCCCGGCCTCTGGGGTACCAAGTAAAGCCATCTCTCTCATCTTCCGCTACTCTCAGCCTTTCCGCCACTACCTTCTCTGCCTGTTTTGCCCGCCTCTTACACCTACTGATATCTCTAAACAGTAAACCCCTCAAATACGCTTTCATGGCCTCTCATATAGTGGATATATCTGCACTCCCATTATTAAATAAAAAAAACTCCTCCATACTCTCTAAATCTACACTATGCAACCAATTGGGGTGTATTTTCCACTCTCCCCTGCACATGGCATGTGTCCCAGCCGGCTGCAGCTCCACCTCTGTCTGACTGTTATGCGAAACAGCCCGTGGCAGGTACCTCACATCCCCCGCCATCGTGTCCATCATTACGTTGCCGAGCGCCATATCTATTCTAGATAGGGTATCATGGGGAGGTGAATAACAAGAATATCCCCTCTCTCCAACATGTCGCACTCTCAATAAATCAATCATGCCAATTTCCCGAACATATGTACCGAATGCAGTAGCGTGACATTTGGTCCTAATCTCCGTGTTTTTGTTCTTGTCCCAAAAATCATCACAAATATTATTAAGGTCCCAAATAATTAAGAGTGGCATCGACCCCCCCACGTCCAACCAACTCTAACACTTCCCTAATTTTCCTGCTGGAATAGGGAGGTGGAATGTACATGGCTGCCAAACACCTCAACACACCAAACACTCTAAATTTACCACCACATATTGTCCGTTCACATCTACATGCACCTCCACTTCCTCATAACGTGCCCCCGCAGAGATCAGTACTGACACTCCCCTCGAATACGTAGAAAAGGTAGAATGATATGCTTTTTGTATCCAGTTCCTATGTAAAATGTCAACCCTCTCACGTACCAAGTGTGTCTCAAGCAGGCATATCATTGAGGCCCTCTGATCTCGAGCATACTGTAAAACCGCTGATCGTCTGGTCCTATCTGATAGGCCTCTTACATTCCAACTCAATATTTTAATATGGTCCCCCATCACACTGCTCATCATTTTTCAGAATATCCTCTCCCCTTAATACTAGCTGTCTAATCCCCCCAGCCCCCACCAGGGGCTGGTTGGCAAATTTTAGCCTGGGGGGCAAACACAAAGCACTGGCCCAGGAGTGGTGGCCCATCTTTTTGTTAAAGAGTCTAAGGTCTCACATACCATTCAGCATGAGCAGTGGGCATCCAAGGTGCAACTGATAAGAAACCATTTCATACATACTAAACTTAAATTGTCTTAGTAGAGTTGATCGAATATATCAAAATTCGGTTCCGATTATGATCAGCGGCAAATATTGTATTTGCAATATTCGCTGAACACAGCCAAACGTCATTGGAGTCAATGGGAGTAGAAATGACTGAATATGTTGGTACTATTATGGCACGAATATGGCAAACTCAGATTCGGTGATCGATTCCGAACATATTTGCTCAACCCTACTACTTAACAGCCATACCGTAAAGTGTTACATACAACAAATGCTACCTGGGATGTCAGCCTTAACCTGTTTATGCTTATAATCACATGCGTCCTTGCAGTAACACCCCAGTATGCACAGTCACATATAATGTAAGATTGATATACAGACATGACAAATGCCTAAGACACTTTACTTTTACTTGTGTACTGAATCCACTAATACACTTAGGCCACAATTCATCAAAGTATTTTTGCTAGAATTCTGGCATAATACACTTTGAAAAATCAGAAAATTTTTGAACATCTCAAAGTTGTTAAAGTTGTGGCTTTTGCCATTTTCACCCAGTCTTAGTCAGACACACCAAAGTAGGAAGAATATGGGCGGCAAGTGGTATGGCGAAGCCTGTAAACCAAATTCTTCAAAAGTTACAATACTTTAGTGGCCTAACTTAATCCTGAAATGTAGACTTTTGGCAAGGCGCACACCAGTGGTAAGATGTGCCTAATTCATTACGTGATCAGTGTGCCTCTTAATGAATCTTACACCTGCACTGTCAACATTAGTGGGATGGTCAGGTACCTATAATGTCCTCTGTAAATTTCTATCCTTACACCCTAACCACTGCGTAATGAGCTTTATTACACAACACCCTACATTTCTCACTACCTATCTAATCTCTAAGGCTGTGTACCCACGTAAGCGTTTTTTTTGCATTTTTTAAACGTTTTTCCTGGTAAAAACGCTTCAAAATCGCATACAAGAAGCATCCCATTCTTTGTAATGAATTCCGCAATTTTTGTGCACATGATGTGTTAATTTCTGCAAAAAAAATGCATCGCAGAAAAAAACGCAGCAAGTTCATTAATTTTGCGGAAAAAAACGCATTTCCAAGTATAGTCTATTAGCAGGAGGATGCTCCTGTAAAAAACGCAAACAAAAACAAGCAAAAATTGTGCAAAAAACGCTTAAAAAACGCATGTTTTTCCTGGGAAGAAGTTTATTTCTGCATGCGTGGGTACATAGTCTAAAAGTAGTTTTTTTACTCCGTTTCCGGTGGCGTTTTGTTTAAAGGGAACCTGATTGCAGAAATACGCTATTAACCTGCAGATATGGGAATGATCTGCAGATTAATAGTGTTACTAACCTGCCCAGCGTCCTCACTTAGCCGAACGCAGTCAGTCACGGGGTGGGGGAAGTGCCGGCGCAGGTTCAGTCACCGCTCTGAGTATACAGAGTGATAGCTATAACTGCGCCCCCAGCCCTGACTGACAGCCCTCCCCAATGCAGGGGATCAGTCAATGCGAGGGTGCGGTTGCAGAGCGGTGACTGAACCTGTGTCTGCACCATCTCCGTGAATAAAACATGAACGGCACATGGAGAATAAAGTAAATTTTCTCACTGCAGTGTTTGGCTAAGTGCAGGCGCCTGGCATGTTAGGAACGCTATTAACCTTTAGATTAACCCCATATCTGCAGGTTGATAGAATTTTTTCTGTTGACAGATTCCCTTTAAGAGGAGCCTCTTAAGATGCCTTGTAACCATAGTCTGTGGGAGATGTGCTTCTATCTCTGCCCATCACATCTTCTAACTGTGAAACAAGAGGTGGTAAAGGGCGGAGATAGTAGTACAGCTTCTACCACCACCCTCCAAATACGCAGTGGAGCTGTAGGCATGCACCCCGGCTTCATTGTCGCCCTGCACATGTGGGTTGCTGGCGGGACCTACGCAGCCACGTCAGGTCCGGGCAAGGGCTTCTCTTCCTCCGCTTCAGCTCCCTGGGCTGTGTACAACTCCTCCGGTGGTAGCGGCAAAGGGGGGACAGAGTACGCTGCCGGTGGTATGGCAGCGGCTCCAGGCTCCACAGGGTCTGCCGGGAAAAGGTCCGATGCAGCAGCGGCGGGTACCGGTGTCGCGGGTACCACAGGTGTAGGCCCCTCCTGGGCGCGCTGCAGGTTCAATGTCCATATCGCTTCTCGCATCAGTCGCAGGCGGCGCGTCAGCTGGATAATCTCGTCCTCCAGCTGTTGGTGATTCATCCCGGAGATCGGGTTGGAGCCTTCAGCCATGGTGCCAGGGAGATCCGTTTCCCCGCGCTCCGCAGGCCTCCTTCCCTCTCTCTCCAAAATAGCTTTCAGGTAATCTTCCTGCCTCAGCCCCTTTCCCGCCACTGGCTTCTTTTGCCCCTCCTTCCGGGGGCGGCGTCTTCTTCCAGCGCCTCAATACCAAGCCAGTATACGAACCCCTCGGGGGGTGGGCCATGTCGCTGTCACATAGTAATTCAGGCAGGGAAGGCCCAATACTCTTCGCGGTCGTTTCCTAGGACCTCCCATCTCTTCACGCCCTTCTTCTCCGCGCCAGCAGCGATTTCTAATGTCCATTTTAAAGTCTATTAAATTGTGTCTTCTGCACATTTCCAAAAGTTCAAAGTCTCACAAATTTCAGGCGCACAGAACCCGATGGTATCGGGTCTCGTCATCCTGTTCGTGACGCCAAAAATTGGGTCTCCCTCCCAGGGCCGTAGGGTACTTGGTACCGGGCCGGTGTCAGGGGGAAATGTGTCACAGCAGCGGTGACCCGGTCCGTGGCCCTGGGCGCCCAAATCAATGGTGGTTTGTGATATAGTTTATGTGAACAGTTCAAGACGCCACCTGTGGTGTTTGGCAAGTAAGATGTTAAGCCAACGCTGCACGCAGATCCACTGGGACTGATGAGATGGTGCAGCAAAGATGGTGTAGCTCCCCACAGGTGGAGCTGTAGTCCCAGGGCAGTGGGGATGTAAGATTAGAGGAGAGGCACGAGCGGTGAGGGGATTGGTACCCAGGTGTAGCGGTGCTGAAGATGTTAGTGCGCAAATGAATGGAGGACACCAGGGCTTGCAGTTTCAAAGCTTTTCTCACAGTTTGTGGTACACACTGGTGCCCGTTTCCATGCCGTGTCCTCCGAGGCAGAGACTCAGCCAACCTCCCGGGCAAGACAGGGCTCTCCTCTCCAACACTCCGCCAACATGTACCTTTCCTGAACGACTCCGCCAATGCGCCTTTTAGTGTGAAGCTCTCCAGTACCGTGGTACTCTGGAGTTCCTCCTTTCAGATGTTCCTAGCAATTCTACTTGGCAGACAGCTGTAGCCTCTGTCGGGGATCCCTTTCTCCGGAGTCCTGGCTCTCTATTCAGTTGCTGTTGTGCCCCGAGTCTAAGTTGGGAGTAGTGCATTTACAGCCAACTACTCCACCGGTGTCTGCTGCAGAACCATAAGTGTCCATACAACCTCGGGGACCGGGCCCCGGCCTTGCGCTGAGAACCTATAGGCAGGGTTCCTCTTCCAACCCACAACTCCTCTCTGTTCTCTCTACTCCTTCGTTCCATACTTGTCTCTCTTTCCTATGGAAGCTTAGGTTGCAGTTCTACGTCTTTCTCTCTCTTGTTCCTTTCCCGTGCCAGCTGGCTCAGATCACTGAGGCAGCTGCAGCACTCCTTCTTCTCTCCCTCTTCTAGGGATCTCCTTCCTCTCGGACCCGTCCTCAGACTCTCGTGACTGACTGTCCAGACTCCCCTCAGACTGACTTCAGACTGACTTCTGACTGATCTGTAATTCTAAACCTTCCCAACCTTTTATATGAATCTCAACTCCACCCACCTCCCAGCACATCCAGTGTTCCATGCAGGGAACCACCAGAGGTGCTCTGCGACTCTCTAAGCACTGAGCCGCAATGTGGTTGTGCAGAACTACCCTGTTGTGTGGGATGCGAGTGTTGGAGTGTGGAAAGGAGCTCCCAACTTACCTAGGTGGTGGGGCACTACACCTTAGGAGAAGGTGCAGTACCTCTGTGGCGACTGAGCCTCAGGGGCGCCACACATGTCCACGGGTGAGGTAGCAGTGATGTAGGACACTGCCAAATGTCAGATTTTCAAAGTTGGCGCTAATGGCTGACAGAGTCGTGTGTCACCGCTGCTTTACTGTGAACACAAAGTGCGTTCATAAATTTGGTGTGCATACACCCAGCTTACTGCACATTAACAGGGATACAGAGATCTGCAACTACACATCCCCACGTACACAGACACACGCAGGTTACCATATACACGGATGCACACATAGACACGTCACCACAGAGGCACAAACATCACCATATACACAGACACACGCACGTTACCATATACATGGATGCACACATACACAGGTCACTACAGAGGCACAAACATCCCCACATACACAGACACACGCACGTTACCATATACATGAATTCACACATACACACGTCACCACAGAGGCACAAACATCACCATGTACACAGACACCCGCACGTTACCATATACATGAATGCACACATACACAGGTCACCACAGAGGCACAAACATCACTACATACACAGACACCTGTTGTGAGTTCATTTTCTGGTCTACCAGTTGTGAGTTCTCCTTCCAGGCTCCCTCTGATGGTAACAGGAGGTAGTGAGGCTGATTTAATCAGTAGAGATCTGCCACCTGATAATGAGGATGACGATTGGACCTCAGGAATCTCAGATTGGATTTAAGACAGCCGACGCCCTACTCTGGTGCTGGTGATTCCTTCTGCTTGTCAGGTCTTGGTTCTCAGCTCTGTTCCAGTCAGCTCAAGCTAAGTTTTTCTGCTAATGTTCACACTTGATTTTGTTGTTCTATTCAGTTTTTTGTGTGGTCAGCCAGCCCCGGCTGGGGCTGTGCTGAATTTCCACTCTAATTTATTTGTATTTGCCAATTTGCTTTTTGTCCCTTATTAGACTGGCCTCTTTTTGCTCTGTCTCAGAGGTTTTTTCCTCCTCAGTGACCCATTCATAACAGAATCACCAGCAATACCGCAGATTCTAGGGTACTCAAAAGCAGGAAAAAGTTGTTTAAAAAAAAAAAGTATCAGAATTTTTTTTTGTATTTTTTCCTCTTTTTCTCTGGGGCCGTAGGAGGATTTTTTTTTCTCCCTAATGGAGATTAAGCAATTGTCTGATCGTGTGGAGCAACTTGCTGCTGAAGTGCAGGGAATTTCCACCTACCTCATTCAGCCACATGCTGCTGAACCTCTGAAATGTAAAGTGCTGCGGAATATGTCGGCGCTATAAAAATAAAATTTATTATTATTATTAAGATCCCTACTCCTGATGTGTTTTCTGGGGATCCGTCTAAATTTCTGAATTTTAAGAATAATTGTAAATTATTTCTTGCCTTGAAGCCTAACTCATTGGGGAGCTCTGCGCAGCAGGTTAAAATTGTCATTTCCTTGCTGCGCGGCGATCCCCAGGATTGGGCTTTTTATCTGACACCTGAAAATCCTATTCTGACTAATGTGGATGCATTTTTTCAAGCCTTGGGGTTGTTGTATGATGAACCTAATGCTGTTGATCAAGCTGAGAGAACCCTGTTGGCTTTAAACCAGGGTCAGGATTCTGCAGAGTTATACTGTCAAAGATTCCGAAAGTGGGCGGTCCTTACTACATGGAATGATGGTGCCTTGGCAGCTCTCTTTCGGAAGGGTTTATCAGAGACCGTAAAAGATGTTATGGTGGGATTTCCTGTTCCCTCTGGTCTGGATGATTCTATGTCATTAGCCATTCAAGTTGATCTGCGTTTACGTGAACGTAAAACTACACGGGAGGCGCTGCCACCTTTTGAACAAATGTCTGAACCTATGCAATGTGATGGGGTTTTGTCTAGGGCGCAACGTCAGGAGTTTAGAAGGCACAATAAGCTGTTTTTTCTGTGGAGATGCCTCTCATACTATTTCTGTCTGCCCTAAACGAGAGAAACGTTTTGCACATACATTTGCTGTGGGCAGTGTACAACCTAAGTTCCTTTTGGCAGTTACTCTGATCTGCTCCTTATCCACGTTTTCCACTAAAGCTTTTGTGGATTCAGGAGCAGCGTTGAATCTGATGGATTTGGACTTTGCTAAACGTTGTGGTTTTTCCATGACGCCTCTGCGGACGCCTATTCCTTTGAGGGGTATTGATGCTACTCCTTTGGCAGAGAATAAACCTCAGTTTTGGAACCAGGTGATAATGCGAATTACCCCAGACCACCAAGAAAATTGTAAATTTTTGGTGCTGCATAATTTGCATGATAATATTGTTCTGGGATTTCCCTGGTTGCAAACTCAATCCAGTTCTGGATTGGAAATCCGGGTCTGTGGTGAGTTGGGGTTGTCAGTGTGTTCTTAGGGATGCTCCTGTTTTCTCCACCTCTCCTCAGTCTCATGATATTCCAGATTATCTGGCCAATTTTTCTGATGTATTTAGAGAGAGTAAGTCGGCATCTTTGCCTCCTCATAGGAGTTATGACTGTGCAGTTGAGTTGATGCCTGGGTGCAAATTTCCCAAGGGTCGGCTTTTCAACTTATCAGTACCCGAACATGATGCTATGCGATCCTATATTAAGGAGTCGTTGGAGAAGGGTCATATTAGACCATCCTCCTCATCTTTAGGTGCTGGGTTTTTTTTTGTGGCCAAGAAAGATGGTTCATTAAGACCGTGTATTGATTATCGTTCCCTTAACAAGATGACAGTTAAATATCTGTACCCGTTACCTCTGATGTCTGATTTATTCTCCAGAGTTAAGAGTGCCTGCTGGTTTACTAAGCTTGACCTCAGGGGGGCGTATAATCTTATTCGCATCAACCACGGGGATGAATGGAAGACGGCGTTTAATACTCCGGAGGCACATTTTGAGTACCTGGTGATGCCTTTTCGGCTCTCTAATGCCCCTTCTGTCTTCCAGTCCTTTATGAATGATATTTTCTGTGACTTTGTGGATAAGTTTTTGATAATCTATCTGGATGATATTTTGATCTTTACTAGTGATTGGGATTCTCATGTGGAACACGTCCGGACTGTGTTCCGGATTTTGAGGGAGAATTCCCTGTTTGTTAAGGGATCGAAATGCCTCTTTGGTGTACAGAGGATTTCATTTTTGGGATTTATCTTGTCTCCATCGACTATTGAAATGGACCCGGCCAAGGTACAGGCCATTTATGATTGGGTTCAGCCTACTTCTTTGAAGGCCCTCCAGAAGTTTTTGGGTTTTGCTAATTTCTATCGTAAATTTATAGGTAATTTTTCTGGTATTGTCAAACCACTGACTGATCTGACCAAGAATGGCGCTGATGTGCTGAATTGGTCTCCTGAGGCTGTCTCAGCATTTCAGGAGCTTAAGCGGAGATTTACTTCAGCTCCGGTTTTATGGCAACCTGATGTCTCACTTCCATTTCAGGTGGAGGTAGATGCTTCTGAGATTGGTGCAGGAGCTGTTTTGTCCCAAAAAGACCCGGTGACTTCTAAGATGAATCCCTGTGCCTTCTTTTCTCTAAAGTTTTCCCCATCTGAACGCAACTATGACGTGGGGAATCGGGAATTGTTGGTCATGAAATGAGCATTTGAGGAGTGGAGACATTGGTTGGAGGGAGATAGACATCAAGTTGTGGTCCTCACCAATCACAAGAATTTGATTTATCTGGAGTCGGCCAAACGCTTGAACCCTAGACAGGCTAGATGGGCCTTGTTTTTCACAAATTTTAATTTTGTGGTCTCTTTTCTTCCGGGCACTAAGAATGTTAAGGCAGACGCCCTTTCTAGGAGTTTCTTTGCCGATTCTCTTAATGTGACCAAGCCTACTACCATCCTAGGTGAGTGGGTAGTTCTTTCTGCCATTTCGCCCAATTTGAGACGCGCCCTGGAGGAATTTCAGGAGGATAAACCTGAGCGTTGCCCTATGGGAAAATTGTATGCTCCTGACCAGTGGAGAAAGAGAGTGATGTCTGAAATTCATTGCTCCGCATTGGCTGGTCATCCAGGTATTTTTGGTTCCAGAGATTTGGTGAGTCGGTCTTTTTGGTGGCCTGCCTTATCTCGTGATGGAATTTTGTACAGTCCTGTGGGACTTGTTCTCGGTCTAAACCCTGTTCTCATTCTAGTGGGTTGCTGATGCCCCTGCCGGTGCCCAAGAGGCCATGGACCCAAATCTCAATGGATTTTATTTCTGATCTTCCTGTCTCTCAGAGAATGAATGTTATCTGGGTGATTTGTGATAGATTTTCGAAGATGGTCCATCTGGTACCACTCCCAAAGTTGCCATCTTCCGCTGAGTTGGTGCCCTTGTTTTTACAACAGGTGGTTCGGTTACATGGGATTCCTGAGAACATTGTGTCCGACAGAGGAGTTCAGTTTGTTTCCAGATTCTGAAAAGCCTTTTGTTCCAGTCTGGGAATTCAGTTATCCTTCTCCTCCGCAGTTCATCCCCAGACCAATGGACAGACTGAGAGAACAAACCAGACCTTGAAGTCTTATTTAAGATGTTTTATATCTGCTGATCAGGATGATTGGGTCTCATTTTTGCCCTTGGCCGAATTCGTGCTGAACAATAGAGCTAGTTCTGCCACTTTGATGTCACCCTTTTTCTGTAATTTTGGGTTTCATCCTCGATTCTCTTCAGGGCAAGTGGAATCTTCGTCCTGCCCAGGTGTGGACACTGTGGTTGAGAGAATGCAGCAGATATGGGACCAAGGGGTGGATAAGTTGTCACTCTCTCAGGAAAAGGCCCAGCGATTTTCCAACTGGCATAGGAACATTTGTCTCCGGTTTAAAGTGGGTGATATGGTTTGGTTGTCGTCTAAGAATATTCCTATGAAGGTTGCATCTCCAAAATTTAAGCCAAGATTTATTGGACCCTGTGTTGGTTGAAGGCAATGTGGAATATGAGGTAGAGAAAATATTGTATTCTCGTTTGGTTAGATGGAGACTCCAGTATTTGGTCAAATGGAAGGGTTATGGCCAGGAGGATAATTCTTGGGTCTCTGCCTCTGATATTCATGCCGATAGATTGGTTCGTGCTTTTCACCGGGTCCATCCTGATCGGCCTGGTGGCGTGGATGAGGGTTCAGTGACCCCTCCTCAAGGGGGGGTACTGTTGTGAGTTCATTTTCTGGTCTACCAGTTGTGAGTTCTCCTTCCAGGCTCCCTCTGGTGGTAACAGGAGGTAGTGAGTCTGATTTAATCAGTAGAGATCTGCCATCTGATAATGAGGATGACGATTGGACCTCAGGAATCTCAGATTGGATTTAAAACAGCCGACGCCCTATTCTGGTGCTGGTGATTCCTTCTGCTTGTCAGGTCTTGGTTCTCAGCTCTGTTCCAGTCAGCTCAAGCTAAGTTTTTCTGCTAATGTTCACACTTGATTTTGTTGTTCTATTCAGTTTTTTGTGTGGTCAGCCAGCCCCGGCTGGGGCTGTGCTGAATTTCCACTCTAATTTATTTGTATTTGCCAATTTGCTTTTTGTCCCTTATTAGACTGGCCTCTTTTTGCTCTGTCTCAGAATATTTCAGAGTGCTGATATAGTATGAGAAGTCTAGTGAATTCAGGGTTAACTTTGTTATCAGAAGTGTTGGACATTATTTTGTAGGGTTTTGGGCAGATTGCAGACAGTGTCTTTCCTTTCCTTTCCTTTCTAGTTAGTTTGGGCCCCATCGTTTGCTCAGCCTATTTTCCTGCCTGTGTTTGTGTTTTCATCTTGTTTCACCGTCAATACATGTGTGGGGGCTCTCTATTCCTTTGGGGTCTGCTCTGGGGCAGTTAGTTTTCCCCTTTTCTTGCTTTAGGCTTATTTAGTCCACCGGCCGTGACGAGGCGTCTAGGTTCATCGTAGGTACGCTCCACGGCTGCTGCTAGTTGTGTGGTTAGGATCAGGGGTCTGCAATCTGCATAGTTACCAACCTCTCTGGTTTTTCTGGGGCTTAGCTTGTTTAGGTTTTTTCCTCCTCGGTGACAAATTCATAACAGACACCCGCACGTTACCATATACATGAATGCACACATACACAGGTCGCCACAGAGGCACAAACATCCCCACGTACACAGACACATGCACATTACCATATACATGGATCCACACAGACACAGGTCACCACAGAGGTACAAACATCACCATGTACACTGACACACGCACGTTACCATATACATGAATGCACACATACACAGGTCACCACAGAGGCACAAACATCACCATGTACACAGACACCCGCACGTTACCATATACATGGATCAACACATACACAGGTCATCACAAAATCACACACATCACCACGTATATACTCACACACATACATATGTCACTATGCACATCACCATTTAAACGGACGCACGTATACAAACGTCACCACAAACTCACATACGTCACCATGTACACGGATGCACACATCACTACATATACACAGGTCACCACGTGCACACTCTTACACATGTCACCATGTACACATTCACACCCACATCTGTTATGATTGAGTCACCGTAGGAGGCAAAAACAGAAATACAAGCTAAGTCCAGAAAACCAGAGAAGTTGGCAACTATCAGATTGCAGACCCCTGAACCTATCAACACAACTAGCAGTAGCCGTGGGGGGTTCCTACGATGCCCTAGACCCCTCGATCACAGCTGGAGAATTAAATAGGCCTAAAGAAAGAAAGGGGAAATCTAAACTGCCCCAGAGCAGACCCCAAAGCAATAGGCAGCCCCCAACATATAATGACGGTGAAGCAAGATGAAAACACTAACACAGACAGAAAGATAGACTGAGCAAAGCCGGGGCCCAAAACTACCTAGATAGGAAAGGACAGGAAGGCTGCTGTCTGCAATCTGCCAAAACCCTATCAAAGACAAGCCAACAAGCTGATATGAAAAAGACCCTGAAGCAGCTAGGCTTCAAAAACTAAATCAGCACTCAGGTATTTTCAGAAGACAGAGCTAAAGGAATTCAGCACACCCCAGCAGGGAATGGCAGAAATCCAGAAAAACAAAGCAAAACAAAGTCAAAGCACAAATGCAAAAAGCCGAGCAGCAAACTTAGCTTTAGAGGAGCAGGAATTCAGACTGGTCTCCAAGGATCCCACAGAGAAATCACCCGCAGGGCAGAAGGGCGTCGGCAGCCTTATATCCAGTCAGTAACTCCACTCAGCCAGTCATCATCATCAGCCTCAGGTGTCTGATAATCAGGCTCACTACCTTTCTTTACCAGAAGAGGGAGTTCCTCGGGCCTCAGTAGTGAAGGGGAAAATGAACTCACAACACACATCACCACATACCACTCATGTCACTATGTACACACTCATACACACACAAGCCACCACGTGCACACTCACCCACGCAGGTCACCACGTACACGGTTGCGCATATACACAGTTCACATACACAGATGCACATATACACATATCACCACTTATACTGATGCACGCATACACACTTCACCAAGAACAAGCATGTACAGTACACATATACATGTCATCACGCACACATATACACAGGAATACTTTGAAATGAGGACTTGAAACTGCTTTTAATCACACAGAATGAGACATACAGAAAATTCCACTATTTCTGCCTGCCGGACAGATATGTACCCTAACTGCTCCCCTAGATCATTTTCGACCATACTTCCCCCCGAACAACAAAGAAGCAAACAGCCACCTTATCACAAGCCCCCTTGAATGCCTGCACTGCAGCTACTCACACTTTCACATGGTCTGCGGTGCGGCACTGTCTGCTTCCTGCTCTCCGATTGGTAAGGCAGCACACTGAGCAGGAAGAATACAGTACAGCCCCTAGGGACGGCTTCTCCACCAATCAGAGAGCTGGAAGGACATTGCAGCCTTGAGCGACCTCTACTCCACCAATCAGCATGATGCTGCTTGTTGCGAAGAGCAAATGAAGACACAGTGCGGCTTCTGAAGTAATGTGTGGCTGAACGGCCCAAAGCTGCTGCTAGGAGACCAGCCCAGGGGGCAATTGCCTCTCTGCCACCCAGCCCTGCCTGCCCCTGGCCCCCACCCATTTAAATCCCAACTCGCTCCTCTGTCCCCCCCATATCTAAAGCTTTTTCCTCTCATTAAGAGAGGGGCTCCTCTGCCCATTGCAAACACTCTCCCGTAGTTAACCATCCCGTCTCGCCTCCCGCCACCATTACATAAAACATTTCAATACCAACAACAAAGGAAAGAGATTACAATAAACATTTGCAGTGCACCATTTTAAATCCTCCTCCTCCCTCCATATTATATATTACTGCACCCTCTGGCCAAGCAAACCACATGGCCATTCACAGCGCTTCCAAAATTGAGAGTCGCACAAAAAAAAGGAACAGGTATAAAAATATACACAATTCTCCTATTCCAGATATATAAAAAAAGATTTTCCCACGCATCCAGGTCACCGCGGAATCACAGTCCCCTTTGGCTTGTATTTTCTTAGCATTAATGTCAATCCGCTGGGTAGCTTCCTCTGGTGTCAGGAAAAAATGGACTCTGTCCAAAGCTACCACCCGTAGCCTCGCAGGGAACTGCATGGAGTATTGTACCCCCAATTCCCTCAATAGTCTCTTGACACCAGTAAACTGCATCCTCTGTTTCTGAACCGCAGCAGACTAATCCGGATAAATGGCAATCCTCTGTCCATCGACCGTGAGATCCTCCATTTTTCTGGCCCTCCTGAGAATAATGTCCCGGTCCCTATAGTTCAGTATTTTGGCAAGCATAGTACGGGGATTAGCTCCAGGGGCAGGGGGCTGTGGTGGGACCCTGTGAGTTCTCTCAACAGCAAAAACTTTTGTCAGCGTCTCGACCCCATTTTCTCCCTCAGCCAGCTTTCAATAAACTCAGTAGGATTCATTCCCTCCGTTTTTTCTGGCAGACCAACTATACGGAGGTTATTTCTTCTGGATCTGTTCTCTAGATCCTCATTTTTTGCAGTCAGTTCTGACACTACATGAGCAAGCTTTTTCTCCGCTTTTTGCAGTTTTACTACAGTATATGATCCTCTGCGGTGCTCACCCTCTCCTCCACTGCACCCATACGTTTATCCACCTTCTGTAGAGCCGCATTTATATGTGCCATTTCCCCTTTAACATCTTGCACCTGCAGGGTTAAGGCAGTTAGGGATTGCTTACTTGAAGAGACTTGTGTAAAAAGGTCTCTCAGGGTCGGTTCTCCTTCCAGCACCACCTCTTCCTGGGTCCCTGTTACCACAGCCATGCTGCTCCCTCCTGACCCCCTCTGTACCTCATTCTTCCCTTCAGGGATCGTTTCCTCTTCCTCCTCCTCAGAGCCATCTCCAGCATGTGTCTCTGCCTCCTCTGCTCCTTCCACCCGGGCAAACTGTTTTAGCTTTGCAGCCACTTCCATGCGCCGCTTACATGCGGCGTTAGCTTTCTCAGCGTCCTTTCTGGCCGCAGCACCATCTTGGATAGCACCAGCATCTCCTGCCCCCGCGTCCTTCTGCCTCCTCCGACTCATCTCTCCCTCCGCCAGACTCCTGATCAACACCCCTCGTCTCGCGGGAACCTTCACCATTTTTTCTTTTAATTCTTTTTTTTACAGGGATATGGTATCCTGGGCCTGGAAGAGAGTCTCCTCCTCCAGACCCTGGGTACCATCCACACATTTTCCTCTTATTTTGCGCATTGTGGCCATAGCCACATGCGGAAAGTAAGCGGAACAATGCCTTCCTATGTGTGCGGAATCCCCGCGATTCTGCACAAAGAATGAGCCTGCTGGGTATTTTTCCACGATGCGTTTTTGCTGCGTAAAAATATGCAGCATTAGCACAGCATGTGCGTAATGTCATTGAATACAATGGGCTGCTTATTTTATGCATTTTTGCAGCATTTGGCGAAAAAAATGCGGCAAAAAAACATAAAATCCGTGGGAATTCCGGACGTGTGCACACAGCCTTACAGCGGACTCTGCTTTGGATTCCCCACTGCTGCTTACACTGTCTGTTTTTTGCATATACGCATCTACAAGCTTTCCTCTGGCATAATCCAATGTAAGCTCATAAACTGGGCGCGTATCGAGTGCAGTTACAAGTGTGTCATAGCTTTCTGGTAGGCCGCTTAGTAGTAGTGCAGCAACATGGTAATCCTTTGGATCTCCCCCAATGTCCTACAGGCCCTACACAATTTCTAGAGTATTTCTTATGTAATCCTGCATATCTTGGCCCTTATTTAGCTTTTACTGATGTACAATATACAATACACTTCTATTGAGCTGCGGCGGCGCCCCAACCAGTGATGCAGACGGCCAGTGGGTGTGCCTGACTAGAGGGCTTGGCCTCACTCCATACAAGTGTATGGAGAGGGAGGTCACGCCCACTAGCCGGGCGAATATATAACTCATACATACCCTCCGGTCTGAAACTGGTGAATCCCAGCAGCGCACATTGCGTGTGCTGGGGGGGATTCATAAGCCTGTAGTCACACAGAGTGACTGCAGATTTATCAGTTTTGACTGGGCAACCCCTTTAAGAATTCTATGATGGATTACAAAACAACAGAGATACAGATCTCTAATATAAAGGAGGTACTCATTATTACAGGTACTTTACTTTATTTCCCAGAGGAGCATTTCGGCTGTAAGTCTCCTGACCTCGACATGCTTAGCATGTCATTCTCCCCAAGGAGCAATGATACTTCTTGGATATCGGTCAGACGCCTCTCATACAGCCAAACCAGATCTCACACTTTGCACTGACGAGGGGCAGTACCCCGAAACACAGTGTCTGCAAATTGAGATTCTGGCTTGGCTTTTATCCTAAGTCTGGTAACAAGGCAAAAACCAGGGGAAGAGTCTTGAGGAGATCATTTGCATATTCCCAGTGCCTTCTGGGATAAGTGAAGAGTCTCCGCGAGCTCAACGATCACTGGGTTTTGGCAGTTGCAGCTGAAAAGAGGAAATCGGAAAACCAGGGGAAGAGTCTTGAGGAGATCATTTGCATATTCCCAGTGCCTTCTGGGATAAGTGAAGAGTCTCCGCGAGCTCAACGATCACTGGGTTTTGGCCGTTGCAGCTGAAAAGAGGAAATCGGAAAAACCGCGCGCCTGTCGGCGCGCGAATTTTCGCTCATCTTTCAGCGTTTTTAAGAAATCTCAAGATGGAAGAGGCCAGTAGCCATTTGGTGAGCTGCATTTCTTGCTACATGTTCACAGATTTACCAGTGGAAAAGCCAAACTTCACATGCCACAAATGCAAGCTTGTGTCCCTGTTGGAGGAAAAGTTGCAAAATCTCGAAGAGAGGTTAGCTACGTTGAAGATCATTAAGGAAGGTGAAGAGTTCTTGGATAGAACAGAATTATCTCTTCATGTTACAGAAAGAGAAGAGATTCGAAGTGCACCTGAAGAAACAGAGGAATGGAGACATGTGACCCAGAGAAGCAGGAGGACCAGGAGGCAGTCAGCACCCATACTGGTCAGAAACCAGTACCAGGCTCTCACGCAGGAAAACGATGAAGAAATACATCAGGATAAGACTTTGCCAACAAACAGCAACCTTGTACGCCTTCAGAGTCCTCCTGGATGGAGAAAGAAAAATGTTGTGAAGAAGAAACGGAGAGTGGTGGTCATGGGGGATTCCCTGTTGAGAGGAACAGAGGCCGCTATCTGCAGACCGGATATAACTTCAAGAGAAATGTGCTGTCTTCCAGGTGCAAAAATTAAAGATGTGTCTGACAGGATATCAGGACTCTTCAGACCTACAGATGACTATCCATTCCTGCTACTACATGTGGGGACAAATGACACCGCAAGAAACGACCTGGAAACCATCTGCAGAGACTTTGAAGACTTAGGCAAGAAAGTGAAAGAACTGGGAGCGCAGGTGGTCTTCTCTTCCATCCTCCCAGTGGATGGCCATGGAACAAGGAGGTGGAATAAGATTCTGCAAGTGAACAACTGGTTACGTCGATGGTGCCATCAGCAACAATTTGGATTTCTGGATCACGGAGTGAACTACTTATACGATGGACTACTTGCTAGAGATGGGGTGCACCTTACGAAGACTGGAAAGCATGTATTTGGAAGTCGCCTTGCTACACTTGTAAGGAGAGCTTTAAACTAGAACAACATGGGAAGGGAAGCAAAAGACCAGAAAAAGCCATACACCTGACAAATGCTATTGAGAACTCTGCTATCAGAAGTGGAAAGGAAGAACAAAGACGAAGGATTCTAATTAATAAAAATATTGGAGAAAGAGAAACCAATCACAAAATAAAATGTTTCTATACTAATGCACAAAGCTTGGGCAACAAACAAGGAGAATTGGAACTACTAACACAGGAAAAGAAATATGATGTCATTGGAATCACTGAAACTTGGTGGGACAATACACATGATTGGAATACAAGACTAGAAGGATACAACTTATTTGCAAGAAACAGACTTGATAAACGAGGAGGAGGTGTCGCATTGTATGTTAGAAACGCGTATATCTGCACAGAGATTGAAGCTTCAGAGACTGGGAGTTCTGTGGAAACTGTTTGGGTAAGAATACAAGGTCAGAACAATGGAAAGGACACCATTGTAGGCATTTACTACAGGCCGCCTGTGCAAGCTGAAGATATGGATGAACTCTTTATGCATCAAATGGCCAAGTTCTCCAAAAAATATGACATAGTTGTCATGGGAGATTTCAACTATCCAGACATTTGTTGGGAATCTCTCTCAGGCAAAACTAACAGGTCAAGGAAATTCTTATCCTCTCTTGCTGACAACTTTATCTTCCAAAAGGTAAGGGAGAAAACAAGGGGAACTGCTACCTTGGATCTAATCCTTATAAACAGGGAGGAAATGGTTGAGGAGGTAAAAGTGGCTGGGACCCTAGGAGGTAGCGACCATGCTATTTTAGAATTTTGGATAACTAGAGGCGGAAGACCTGTGAAGACTCAGACGTCAAGGTTAGATTTCAGAAAGGCAGATTTTAAGGGATTCAGAAAGAGAATTGGAGGGATCCAATGGCTGGATATCCTTAAAGACAAAAATGTCCAGGAAGGATGGGAAATCTTGAAAAATGAAATTCTCAAAGCACAGTTGTTAACAATTCCGAAAAGAGGGAAGAATAGGAAGCATTTAAGGAAACCAGGATGGATGAACACAGAACTTAAGCACATGCTAAAAAGGAAGAAAAAAATGTTTATAAAATGGAAAGAGGGAGGCATATCTAAAGAAGAATATAATGCTGTCTGCAGAACCTGCAGGGCACAAATCAGATTATCTAAAGCTGAAAATGAATTGAGGCTTGCAAGAGATGTCAAATGCAATAATAAAGGATTTTGGGGATATGTCAAAAGTAAAAGAAAAGTCAAAGATGCTATAGGATTTTTACAGGATGAAAATGATGAAATGGTAAGACAGGATGTTGAGAAGGCTGAACTTTTAAATTCCTATTTTGCATCTGTTTTCTCTCAGAAAGGAAATGTAACATCAACTGTTATTCACTGTCCTATTAAGGGAATAGAAGAATCCAGGATATCTATAAACAGAAAGATAGTGAGGAAACACTTAGCTAACCTAAATGAATTCAAGTCTCCAGGACCAGATGAATTACACCCCAGAGTACTGAAGGAGATAGCAGAAGAAATTTTTGAACCCCTCTCCATAATCTTTGAAAATTCTTGGAGAACAGGAGAAGTGCCAGAAGACTGGAGAAGAGCAAATGTTGTTCCTATCTTCAAAAAGGGGAAGAAAGTGGACCCAGGCAACTATAGGCCGGTGAGTCTGACTTCTATACCAGGAAAGATCTTTGAACAAATTATTAAACAACATGTATGTCAATACCTGGATAAGAATGAAGTGATTAAACAGAGTCAGCATGGGTTTGTAACTAACAAGTCATGTCAGACTAACTTAATTTCCTTCTATGACGGTATCACTGATTGGGTGGATCAAGGAAATGCTGTAGATATAATATATCTTGACTTCAGCAAAGCATTTGACAAAGTCTCTCATACAATCCTTATTGAAAAAATGACTAAGTATGGAATGGACAAGGCAACTGTTAGGTGGATTCATAACTGGCTTAGTGATCGGACCCAAAGGGTGGCCGTAAATGGCTGCACATCCAGTTGGAAGAATGTCTCAAGTGGGGTACCACAGGGCTCTGTCCTGGGCCCTGTATTGTTCAACATCTTTATCAACGATTTAGATGAAGGAATTGAGGGTAAACTGATTAAATTTGCTGATGACACAAAGCTAGGAGGGATAGCTAATAATAGAGAAGAGAGAGAGAGGATTCAAAAAGATTTAAATAAACTGGAGAAGTGGGCAGCAAATAACAGAATGTTTTTTAATAGGGAGAAATGCAAAGTACTACATCTGGGCAATAAAAATGAAAAAAGCATATATAGAATGGGAGGAATAGAGCTAAGTGACAGCACATGTGAAAAAGACTTGGGTATACTAATAGATCACAGACTGAATATGAGTCAACAGTGTGATGCAGCAGCAAAAAAGGCAAATGCAGTTCTAGGATGTATTAACAGAAGCATACAGTCTAGATCACGTGAAGTCATTATTTCCCTCTACTCCTCTTTGGTCAGACCTCATCTGGAATATTGTGTCCAGTTTTGGGCACCACATTTTAAAAAAGACATCATCAAACTGGAGCAAGTTCAGAAAAGAGCGACCAGAATGGTGACCGGTCTGCAAACCCTGTCTTATGAGGAAAGGTTGCAGGATTTGGGAATGTTTAGTTTGCAAAAGAGAAGACTGAGAGGAGACTTAATAGCTGTCTACAAATATCTAAAGGGCTGTCACATTGTAGAAGGCTCAACTTTATTCTCATTTGCACAAGGAAAGACTAGGAGCAATGGGATGAAACTGAATGGGAGGAGACACAGATTAGATATTAGAAAAAACTTTTTGACAGTTAGAGTGATCAATGAGTGGAACAGGCTGCCACGAGAAGTGGTGAGTTCTCCTTCAATGGTAGTCTTCAAACAGAGGCTGGACAGACATCTGACTGGGATGATTTAGCGAATCCTGCTTTTAGCAGGGGGTTGGACCAGATGGCCCAGGAGGTCCCTTCCAACTCTACGATTCTATGATTCTATGATTCTAAGGCTCGTTAAAGGGTCAACATTGACTTCTAGGATTGCTACTTCCAATAGGTGGCAATAGAGTTCTAGTCCTCTTCCTCTCTGAAGAGACAATTTGCATAATTAGGTACTTTACTGTGATGACAACACTTTGTGATTTAAAAACCTGCCTACAGGTTCCCTTTATATAAGCAATGTTTATATTCATTACTAGCACATATCTTTAAAGTGGTCAGGAATTACAACACAAAGGAGGTAATTGCATCAGTACTGTTCTAATGAAAAGAGTCAACGTTGTCAATAACAACCTAGAATAATATTTTTTTCAACCTGCACTTAAGAAAAGAAGCCTAAAATTGACAGCACTGCCAACAATTTTTCTTGGTAGCATAGTCCATATTCATTAGATCCTGAGTAAGATATTTAGAAGAAAACAAGAAAGTTGCAAAACCTTTTATTGTGCATTGAATATGCTTTGAAGAACACAAAAATGAAAAATCTCTAGGCCAGGGCTCGATGTTCCACATTAATTTCATTGTTCTATACATTGTACATTAAAGCTGGCCAAACCTGCTAACATAGGAGGGATTGAGTGACAGTCTAAGGGTATGTGCACACGGTGCGGATTCTGCTGCGGATCTGCTGCGTTTCTGCAGCTGCGGGTCCGCAGCAGATTTAGGTGCGTTGTACAGTACCATTGTTTTCAATGGTAAACTGGAAAACGCTGCGCACATGCTGCGGATTTTTCCGCGCGGTTTTGCTGCGGTTTACAGTCCGCAGCATGTCAATTCTTTTGTCCAGAAACGCTGCAGTTTTACACCTCATCCATTATGAGGTGTAAAACCGCAGGCAAAACCGCAGATAAACCGCAGGACTTTAGTCCTACGGATTTATCTGCTGTTTTCACTACAAAATCCGCAGAGGCAAAAAACTCTGTGTGCACATAGCCTTATTGTCTGTATACCAGGTGCACCTGCCTGCACTTGCCATGCCAGTCTGTATACTATCCATACCTTTACTGCACCTGCCATGTCAGTCTGTTTACCAGCTGTACCTGCTTGTACTTGTCGGTTCATCCTGCATACCAGCCGTCCCTGCCTGGATTTTCCATGCCAGTCTGTATACCAGCCGTTCCTGCCATAATAAAATGGTGGATGCATAAATATGCACATATAGATAAGGGACCACCCACTGGACTCCTAAAGCCAGCAAAGGTTTATATCAATAAATTACTAGTTATACTGAACCTTTTCCCATAAATACAGGGGCATCTCACAAAATTAGAATATCATCAAAAAGTTTATTTAAGTTTTTCAATACAAAAAGCGAAACTCATATATTATATAGTCATTTCAAACAGAATTACTTATTTCAAGTGTTTATTTCTGTACATGTTGATGATTATGGCTTACAGCCAATGAAAACCCCAAATTCATTATCTCAGTAAATTAGAATACTTTATAACACCAGCTTGAAAAAATGATTATAAAATCCAAAATTATGACCTACTGAAATGTATATTCAGTAAATCCACTCAATACTTTGCCGGGGCTCCTTTGGCATCAATTACTGCTTCAATGTGGCGTGGCATGGAGGCAATCAGTCTGTGGCACTGCTGAGGTGTTATGGAAGCCCAGCTTGCTTTGATAGCAGCATTCTGCTCGTCTGCATTGTTGGATCTGGTGTTTATCATCTTCCTCTTGATAATACCCCATAGATTCTCTATGTGGTTAAGGTCAGTGAAGTTTGCTGGCCAATCAAGCACAATGATACTTTTGTTTTTATACCAGGTATTGGTACTTTTGGCAGTGTAGACAGGTGCCAAGTCCTGCTGGAGAATTAAATTTCCAACTCCAAAAAGCTTGTTGGCAGAGGGAAGCATAAAGTCTAAAATTTCCTGGTAGATGGATGCGCTGACTTTGGTCTTGATAAAACACAGTTGACCTACACCAGCAGATGACATGGCTCCCCAAACCATCACTGATTGCGGAAACGGGTATTGAGTTAGGAGTCACGTGCGAGTTTCTCGCAAGTGTGACCCCGGCCTTAAACGCAATATCTGCGCAATTTTCAAGTTCCAGAGTGGGAAAGCTGGCGACTGGGGGCTGGTGTTTAAAACCTGTGAAGCGGGTAATACCCATGGATCTTCTCAGGCTATGAATATCAGCCCGCAGCTCTCTGCGTAGCCTTTACTGGCTTTTAGAATAGGGGAACCCCCCAAAAAAAGACGTGGGGTCCCCCTATAATTAATAGCCTGAAAGGCTACGCAGACAGCTGCGGGCTGATATTCATAGCCTAGGAAGGGGCCATGGATATTGGCCACCCTGGCTACAAACACCAGCCCGCAGCCACCCCAGAAATGGCGCATCTATAAAATTCCGGCACTTAACGGGATTTTACACATAGCGATATCGCTAGCAATATCGCTAAAGAATCACCGATTTGGTGACGTAGCAGCGATATCGCTAGCGATATCGCTATGTGTGATACTTACCTCCGACCGTCTCCCCCGCTGTCTGTCGTTGATCGCACGAGATCCCGCAGCTCCATTTCTCATCGGGTGCTTCCTGCTGGGCTTCCTGTGGCGCCAACGAGCGACGTGTGGAGGCGGGCGGGAGCACGTCAGGATCGCCGCGTCTGAAAGGTAAGTATCGTCCGCTGTATCGCTGCTGCATCGCTGTGAGATCTGCCTGTGTGGCAGCTCACTAGCAATCATTTAGCGATGCACCAGCGATCCTGACCGGGTCGTATCGCGGTTGGGATCGCTGGTGCATCGCTAAATGTAAAAGGGCCTTTAGCCTCTCTTCCCACTGCCGTGTAGCGGTGGCATATAGGGTAATAACGGGTTAATGTTTGTATTGTAAGGTGACATTAAGCCCGGTTAGTAATGGAGAGGTGTCAATAAGACATCTATCCATTACTAATCCTATAGTTGTTAAGCGTTAAATAAACACACACTGTCAGGAAAAAGTATTTTAATGAAATAAAACATTACACAGTTTTCCCATTTTATTGTATGCCTAATCCATGTGACACCCTCGATCTCCTGAAAAAAAAGAAAAATAAACAAATACTCCCTGTTCCAACATATTCCCTTTAATAACGAGTGTCCCACGATGTTCTCGCCTATAGAAAAGTTACATCAGGAGATGTGACCTGTCTACAGGGCCTCCAGTGACACACTGACATGAGACAATGGCTCCTGCAGTGCATCACTGAGGTTACCTGAGTTCAGGCTCTCACTTTACAGCAATGCTGCATGAGAATTAGGGTTAGGGTATGGGATCTCTTTCCCGGTGATGGAGGGATACACAGCGGAGGATTACCTTCGCCTGTCATTTTATTGCGGGAGCCCCTGTAGAGCACTGACATCACCCGATGTCAGTGTTCTACATGGGAGATCGCCGTGGAATACTGTTATTATCTGGGCTACGGCGGAAAGGTAATGTATAGATTGGTTTATCATTTTTATTTTTATTACAGGAGATCGAGGGCTTTGGGGAATTAGGTGTATATGGTGAGTATGCACTCCGTGTTATATGTTGTGTGTACTTTCTGTAATGTATGTTATATGTTGTATGTTCTGTATGTTTTTTTTTTTTGTTTTTTTAAATTCAACACATTAGCTGGATGATGGAAGTACTACTGTCCCATCATTGGCTAATGTGTCACTCACTGTCACTGTAGCAGGCATAGCCGGATGGGACTTGTAGTCCCGTAGGACAATGCCTGCATACACACACACAGCCCCGGCCGACGCCTGCAGACCCTTGGACAGCCCCGCAGACCACCGGCATCCCCCGCACAGCCCTGGACAGCCCTGCAGACCCTGGCACACACCATACATGCACATAGTCACTGCCCACACACTATACACGCACACAGTCTCCGCCCACGCACTTCCCTCCTCCCGATCTGCAGTGTTTCATCCGCAGAAAAACTGCAGATCTTTTTTTTACATCTGCGGCTTTGCTGCGGATGTACCTGACTCAATGCAAGTCAATGGGTGCAGAAACGCTGCAGATTCGCACAAAGAATTGACATGCTGTGGAAAAAAAAACGCTGCTATTCCACACGTTTTTTTCAGCAGCATGTGCACAGCAATTTTTTTTTACATAGGTTAACATTGTTTTGATACACACTTGCGGATTAATTGCGGATCCGCATCAGAAAAAACGCTGTGGATCCGCAATAAATCTGCAACCTGTGCACATACCCTAAAAGGCCTGTCACACTAACTGATATCGCTAGCAATATCGCTATAACTTGTGACGTTATAGCGATATTGCTAGCGATATCGTTGTGTGTGATACTTATCTACAACCCCCTCCCCCGCTGCTTATCGCTGATCGCGCGAGAACGTCCAGGACTGTTTCTCGTCGTCAGCTTCCTGCGGCGCTTCCTGTGGAGAGACGAGCGACGAGCGTGGAGCCGGGCGGGAGGACGCAGGATCGCCTAGTGTGACAGGTAAGTAGCGACCCCCGTCCCCAGCGATGTCGCTGGTGAGATCTGCCTGTGTGGCAGCTCACTAGCGACCATTTAGCGATGTACCAGCGATCCTGACCGCGTCATATCGCTGGTCGGGATCACTGGTACATCGCTAAGTGTGACAGTACCTTAAGAGTTTGCTCAGCTTGTTATCCTCTAAAGCCTGGGGGCCTGTGTGTTCTTATCTTTGTTCTTTTTGTAGAAACATATCTTATCTTCAGGAAGTCAAAGCTGACATATTGCCATGTGAGCACATTCAAAATGTAGTCAGTAGATAGCCCGGTTCAAGTTCAGGGGAAGGAGAGATGTCAAACAGAAAAATAAAAAAAATCCGGAAAGGTATCCAAGAGTTTAACTAGCAGGGTAAATATGGAACAGAAGCTGGGTCAGAACACATGAGTAAACCAAATATACTGTAGATGCAGCAGAGCTGTAGAAGTTAAAGTAGAGGCAGGTGTAAGATGAGGACTTAAAGGGAACCTGTCACCAGGAATAATGCTGTTAACCTGCAGATATGGGGTTAATCTATGATGCTGTCCAGAACCTACACGCAGCCAAATGCAGGGGGGAGAAAATGAACTTTATTCTCCCTGCCAGCATTCAGTATTCAGTCATAGAAGCAGGGGCGGAGCCGGTTCAGTCACCGCTCTGAGTATACAGAGTGGCTGGGGTGCGGTTACAGCAGCCATGCTGTATACTCAGAGCGGTAACTAAAATCGAGGCCGACCCCACCCCTATTACTGAATGCTGGCGGGGAGAATAAAGATCATCTTCTCCCGTAGCATTCAGCAACGTGCAGGCGCCGGACAGCAAAATAATGCTGTTAACATGTAGATTAAGAAATAGAGTAAGGCCAGCTCACCTGTTGTGGCGTGTTGTCAGCACGGAGACCGCTTGGAAACAATGTAAAAAAAGAAAAGTCCAGCTGATAAAAAAAGGCTATTTATTGAAAAAATTCAAGTTAAGAACAGCATCCCGCAGACAATTAGCGGCACCGCAGCTACGCATTTCGAACACTACACACTACATGTGTTCGAAACGCGTAGCTGCGTTGCCGCTAATTGTCTGCGGGATGGTGATCTTAACTTGAATTTTTTCAATGAGTAGCCTTTTTTTATCAGCTGGACTTTCTTTTTAACATGTAGATTAACCTCATATCTGCAGGTTAACCTCGTTTTTCCTAGTAACAGGTTCCCTTTAAATATGGAGCCATGCTCCCCTATTGGCCACTGAACCTGCCCTGCCATTAGTCTGGTGATTCATCAGCAGGACCTTTACTTACAGGTTGAGTAATATTCAGAAGTTGGAAATATTCACCTTGCACAGGAGCTATTACCAGAGCATACTGGCCGGCCAGCACACCACTCAGTATGACGAATGGCAACCAAAAGAAGAGCCAGACAGCATGGGAGTGGGGACAAGAAAGTCTGTTACAGGATTGCATTAAGCCACCATTTATTGCACACTACAGGTATTACTGTTGTTGATGAAGCCATTCATGCTATATGTCTCTACCAGTGTGTCTTTTCCATATTCATATTACATCACACTGCTCGCTGGCTAAGCCTGTAGTAAGAATTCACAAGGTCATATCGTAGTCAGGTGACAGTAGATGGACCTTTCCTTCCAACTTCTCAATCCCCATTCATAGGACATTTAAACCCTGCTTCTGATTTGTCCATAAACAAACTTTCCAGAGATTACCATTTTGGAATATTTGCTTAGACCTGTCTCCTTTGAGACTTGTAAAGCAAGTCACTTAGGAGGCGTAAGCCATGAATATACCAATTAGAATTTAAGTTAAAGGGGTTTTCATGTCCAGTATGGTTTTTAGCCAACTGCTTGACATTTTGATTTAAATTCCCAGCACTCATATATAACTCCATTACAATGTGAGCAATTCATCAAAGCTTTTACGCCTGAATACTGGTATAAAATGCTGGGAAAAGTCTCAAAAATCTTCCTGCAACTCTTTTTTGGGGCATTTTCATGCTAGTTTAAAGCCTCTCTGCCAAAATGGGCAGAGGTGTGGAGGAGCCAGGGTAAACTGGGACACGGCTACACCCAGTCGTCACATTCTGCAAAAGTTCTGGCAATATTTACATTTAAAATGCCATTCAAATCTTTGACTGGAGTAGCATTTCTAGTAAAATGCACACCACTGAGAAGATGCGCCAAATTCATTAAGTCAGTCGCACCTCCTAGTGAATTCGGCACATTATACTCCAATGAGCCCTTTATGAATCAGCCACAATATCTTTTTATTTCAGCATATAGCTATTTACAGCAATATGACTGACACTTTTCGCAGACTCGTATTCAGGGTAGTCAAGGGGTACGAGGTCAAATGCTAGGTACATCATAAACAAATATAAGAGACAAAGGCATAGTCAGGTAACGGTCTGAGGTCAGAATAACAGGAGGAAAGCGGATCAGGGCAAAGTGAGCAGGCAAAAAGGGTGGTGAAAATGAGGTTCAAGGTCAGGCAGCAAAAAGATCCACAAGGAAAACAAAGTTCAGAGAAACAAACCACACAGTGGTGAATGTATGTCTGGCAGAGATCTGGGACTTACAGCGTAGCTAAGTAGTTGGGCAATCACCTGGGACAGGGAACACATGAAGGCAGCCCAGAACCTTCCAGACTCAAATTGGATGACTGAGGAGTCAATCAAAACAAGTGATAGTATCATCAGCATGCCCCTGCTCCAGATTGGATGGCTGAGCTGTCAATAACTGCATACTAGACACATTGAGGGGTGGAATCGTGACAGTATGCCCTCTCCAAGGGGTGGCCACTGGACTCCCAGGAAATCTCAGATGGAAGACCCTGACTAACCGTTTGGACTTCACATGTCGAACTGGGATCCAGGATTTCTGCGCAGGTCTGTATCCCCTTCAGTGGATGAGGTAATGGAGTGAATTTTTGACCCTATGAGAATCCACAATTCTCTGAACCTCATACTCCAAGCCCTCATAGACTGAAACTGGAGGAGGCAGGAATGAGGGAGACACTGCCGAATGGACATATTCCTTTAATAGAGACTTATGGAAAACATTTGGGATGTGAAAAGATGGAGGGGGATTTAATCTAAACGCCACCGCATTAACTACCTCTAAGGTCTCATAAGGCCCAATAAACTTTGGACCCAACTTGGTACCGGCACTTTGTCTGATATTTCTAGATGATAACCAAAGTCTATCCCCAATTTTAAAAACAGGACCCTGATGAATGTTAATATGAATCGGTTTTTATTTGGTTTGCAATGACTTATATGTTTGTGTGCTTGTTTTAATTCGTTTTGAATGTTTAAAAAAGCAAAATTGAAATGTGAATGTGTCTTGATATGTTTCACAATGATCTAACTGAAAAACAGGACTCACCAGACATCTTCTATCGGCCTTCTGTTTTTGGCATAATGACCCTCTAAAAATCTGGAGTGAGGGCCGCATGCCTTGCGCATTTTAAATTAGATATATAATATATGCCTGCAAGCTGTCCGGTATTAATAGGGAAAAGAAAATATGTAGCCCTGAAAAGGACTGTTGTTTTTAGGTTGCAGCAGTATACCTGTGGTAATAGCCCGGATTGGGGGTTGGTCCACTGCTTACCACGCACAGACGACACAGAGAGACGAGACGGAGGCCGATTTTCGGGTACAACAGGTCCGAGTTTATTGGCCGTCCTCCTGACGACCGTAGCCATACACCGCAGCACCTTTACAGCTCTCTGTATTCAGGCCCAGGTACCTGCACCTCTCTTCAGTCGTAGTGACGTTCCTCGTGACTCTTTCGCTGGGGCTGCCCTAGGCCTATCTACCGCCAGCGCTTCACCAGTCGGAGGTTGTCGTCAATTTGGTACCCCGGGGCCTCGTCTGTTCTGCGATTCTTCGAGTCGGGGCCACCCCCCTGACTGTCTCTTCCTATCAGTTTCCTGGTCGAGCTCTCCACCGTTGTCCGTTCTCCTTACTGATGCTTCTCCTCCTGAGCTCCTCCCTGGACTGGAACTCTCTGGAACCCTCTCCTGTCCTATTTATCTCCCTCCTCGGGAAATCCCCTCCTGAGTTCCTGTCTCTCCGCCCCCATGACTAAGCAGTTTCTAAAGCCATAAGCTGCTGTCAAGTCCTGAACTACGCTCCCCCCTGCCATCTTGTGGTCAAACTTAGGTACTGCACTCCTTTTCCATTTTCCCCCAGTTGTTTCCCTTCTGTCATTACAAATATCTGTCTACAGTGCACAAACCATCCTGTCTCCCTACAGACAAGTCCGTCCATCAGATCACCTTCCCTACACTCTCCCTTCCTTTGTCTATTGTTGTCCTCGACAATCGTATTCCCTACTTACGTCGTCCTGAAGCTTGTCCACTATCTGTTGTCGGACCGGTTGTTGGGCCAAACCCGCCATACGTGGGGGGCCAAACCAAACTGGGAGCACCATGCTCCGAGCAGCCTACCGCTACTCGCCAGCGCGCATGCCACATGACATCTTTCAAGTTGGGCTAGGTCCACCCGGACTACTCTACGGTGTGTACCTCCTACTACTCTCCCCTTCTGTCACCCTCAACTGTCCGGAACACCCTGACTGAGGCCCTACGCCTACCAGGTCATTGTCAGCGCCCGCCTGTCCTTCTGGGGTGTCCGTGGTGTCGGGGACCTGACTGAAGGACCACTGTCTGGTGCAATATCTTCCGTCTTTTTGTCCATTAAGTTAGAACGTCATGGTCAGCGTTTTTATCGTACCCTGTACCTGGGACCTGTTGCAAATTCTTATACACATTATACATTAAACCAAGTTTTTGTATACCGTATATACAGTTTCCTTTGTTTTAATAACAATATGAGTTACTTAACAGGAGTAACCCCTTTCTCTTGTTGCTTTTTTTTGGGTTTTTTTCTCTTTCAACACAACATTTCTTTAAGCACAACATTTCAAAACAGAACATGAATACTCCCCCTTCCTTTAACATAAGCACCATCGCCTAGGCATCCCAGCAGTATCAGGAGAAAAACAGGAAAAAACAATTTCCTTATCTTGGACGTGAAACTGTCCTTTAGGCTGCATAACGGTGCATCGAAATCCCGGTAGTCCGGGCCATCTCCTGACAGCCGATGTTCTGCCAATAGCAAGGAACTCCACAGCCGTGGAGCTCCCGGGATGCCTCGACTGTTCCTGGACCCCGCGTGTTCTTTTTGCCCAGGGCCAAGGGGTCATCTCCCTCCTGAGAGATGCGTCAAAAGGGGTAGAAGGGGCCGAAGGTAGTTCCACGGCGCGCATCTTGCGCCCTCTCTTTACTTAGCAGACAGGCCCTGGCACGGGCTGAAGAGAGCTCCTCCATGGCATATTTTAGCGGCAGGGGCATGCTTATCTCCGGCGATGTGATGGTTCCGCTCCCTCCAGCCCCCAGCCCCCATAGATCCAGCCGCAGGCGCGGCGCCGGGGATTTCGGCCGGTGTGAAGCGGAGCGGGGAAGCTGGGGCCTGATGACGCGGATGGCAGTCGGCCCTGCATAGGCCGCAGAGCCCGGTGACCCGGCCACAGGCCAGCATAGGCTGCAGGGCAAGGTGACCCGGCCGAAGCCGCGATCTGGAGTGGGGCAGGAGCGGCCGTGGACCTTGATGGGCAGGCCGCAGCTGGAACCGTGAGCGAGGCAGGGGTGGCCGTGGGTGCTGCCGGTTAGGCCGCGGACGGCGCCGCAGGTGGACCAGAGGCGGCCGCAGAGCAGGACGCAGCCGGGGATGAAGTAGCGGCAGCCGCGGAGGTCGAAGGGTAGGCCGCAGAACCTGGCAGCCCGGCCACCACGACGTTCCGGAACGAGGTCGAAGTGACGGCAGGTCTCGATGGATAGACCGCCGCTGGAAGATGGAGCGCGGCAGGAGTGGCCACGGGTCGGTTCCTCGCCGGCGACGTGGGACGTAGCGCCACCAAGTGGGGTTGCTCGGGATCATTGGCCCAGGTGTCGGTCGGCCAGGCGGGGGCCGCGGAGTCATCCGGAGTCGGGGTCGCTGGAGAGCGGGAGGCCAAGCGGGAAGGCCGAGGGCCGGTGTTGGGGCCCTGGGACTGGTCTTGTGCTCGGGACATGGAGGCGGGACCTGCCTGCGGCGCCACCGGCTGTGCCGGAGGTACTCTCACCTTTCCCGAAGCCGCAGCTTTCTGCAGGTTGTTCCTCCACTCTCCCAGAAGTCGGTCCGGGGTGTAGCTGGCCTCCACTGCTCCTCCGCATCTCCCACTCCCGTCGTTTGGCACCCGCCGCTGCTCTTCATCCCGCCCTTCGGCACGACCGGCCTCCAGGCCTGATGGCTCCGCAGGGATGATCGGCCACAGTTCCTCCAACGGCTGCTCCTGGTAGTCCACGTTAGCACCAACCTCCTCCTGATCTGAGGTCACCAGTGCTGGCGAGGCACAAAGTCTCTTTTGGGTTTTCTTTGGATGGGTCCAGCCACAGTCCCAATTTGTATTCCACTCGGGCACCATCTTGCAAAATTTTCCTTTTCTGGATCTGCTCGAGAAAAGCCAGCGATCCACTGTCCTGTTTTTGTTCCGCGCCGGATCCTCTGATGACAACCAATGATCCGGAACAAAGTCTCAAATTTGTAATCCACAAATAAAGTAACTCGAGTCCTTTTGGCTCTTCTGATGCAGGCTTGCCGCTGAAGTTGAAGTATTGGCGGAGGCGATCCTGCCAACTACGCCAAATGTGGTAATGGCCCGGTGTTATGATTGAGTCACCATAGGAGGCAAAAATAGAAATGCTAAGTCCAGAAAACCAGAGAAGTTGGCAGCTATCGGATTGCAGACCCCTGAACCTATCAACACAACTAGCAGTAGCCGTGGGGGGCTCCTACGATGCCCTAGGCCCCTCGATCACAGCCGGAGGACTACATAGCCTAAAGACAGAAAGGGAAATCTAAACTGCCCCAGAGCAGACCCCAAAGCAAAAGGCAGCTCCCCACATATAATGACGGTGAAGCAAGAAGAAAGAACAAAACACAGACAGAAAGATAGACTGAGCAAAGATGGGGCCCACGCTAGCTTAGATAGGAAAGGACAGGAAGGCTGCTGTCTGCAATCCGTGAAAAACCCTATGAAAATAAGAGCCAACAAACTGACAGTAAAAAAGGCCCTGAAGACGCTAGGCTTCAAAAAAGCTATGTCAGTACTCAGGAATATGAAGATGAGGATGAATGAACTCATGGAGATCAACATCCAACACTGCGGAGACACCATCACGTGTTTCTCAACGCAGTGATTCTAGAGCACTGCCCCCATCCCTTATGGGAAATATGCAAATATGCAAAACAGAAGCCGCGGAGACACCATCACATGTTTCTCAACGCAAGCAATGACCAGCCAGGTCTTTCCCCGGGAAGGAACAACCACGGGAAGGGCAGTCTCCAATGAAGGAAACCACCTATGCCAAAACATGGTATCCATCCACAGACAGCTGTTTCGGGGTATTGCCCCTCATCAGTGTGGAGTAGGAAACTGGCTGGTAGGAGCAATGCCTAGTAAAAGACTGTGAAGATGAGGATGAATGAACTCATGGAGATCAACATCCAACACTGCGGAGACACCATCACGTGTTTCTCAACGCAGTGATTCTAGAGCACTGCCCCCATCCCTTATGGGAAATATGCAAATATGCAAAACAGAAGCCGCGGAGACACCATCACGTGTTTCTCAACGCAAGCAATGACCAGCCAGGTCTTTCCCCGGGAAGGAACAACCACGGGAAGGGCAGTCTCCAATGAAGGAAACCAACTATGCCAAAACATGGTATCCATCCACAGACAGCTGTTTCGGGGTATTGCCCCTCATCAGTGTGGAGTAGGAAACTGGCTGGTAGGAGCAATGCCTAGTAAAAGACTGTGAAGATGAGGATGAATGAACTCATGGAGATCAACATCCAACACTGCGGAGACACCATCACGTGTTTCTCAACGCAGTGATTCTACAGCACTGCCCCCATCCCTTATGGGAAATATGCAAATATGCAAAACAGAAGCCGCGGAGACACCATCACATGTTTCTCAACGCAAGCAATGACCAGCCAGGTCTTTCCCCGGGAAGGAACAACCACGGGAAGGGCAGTCTCCAATGAAGGAAACCACCTATGCCAAAACATGGTATCCATCCACAGACAGCTGTTTCGGGGTATTGCCCCTCATCAGTGTGGAGTAGGAAACTGGCTGGTAGGAGCAATGCCTAGTGAAGACAGAGCAACAGGCAACAGGAGATTCAGCTCACCCCAGCAGGGAATGGCAGAATTCAGAAAAGCAAGGAAAACAAAACACTAATGCAAAAAGGCAAAGCAGAAATCTTAGCTTTAGATGAGCAGGAATCAGACTGGTTTCCCAGAAGTCCACAGAGAAATCACCCGCAGGCCAGAAGGGCGTCGGCAGCCTTATATCCAGTCATTAATTCCACTCAGCCAGTCATCATCATCAGCCCCAGGTGTTTGACAATCAGGCTCACTACCTTTCTTCACCAGAAGAGGGAGTTCCTCGGGCCTCAGTAGTGAAGGGGAAAATGAACTCACAACAGCCCGGATTGGGGGGTGGTCCACTGCTTACCGCGCACAGATGACACAGAGACGAGACGGAGGCACATTTTCGGGTACAACAGGTCCGAGTTTATTGGCCGTCCTCCTGACGACCGTAGCCATACACCGCAGCACCTTTACAGCTCTCCATATTCAGGCCCGGGTACCTGCACCTCTCTTCAGTCATAGTGACGTTCCTCGCGGCTCTTTCGCTGGGGCTGCCCTAGGCCTATCTACCGCCAGCGCTTCACTAATCCGAGGTCATCGTCAATTTGGTACCCCGGGGCCTCGTCTGTTCTGCGGTTCTTCGAGTCGGGGCCACCCCCCTGACTGTCTCTTCCTTTCAGTCCCCTGGTCGAGCTCTCCACCGTTGTCCATTCTCCTTACTGATGCTTCTCCTCGTGAGCTCCTCCAGGGACTGGATCTCTCTGGAACCCTCTCCTGTCCTATTTATCTCCCTCCTCAGGAAATCCCCTCCTGGGTTCCTGTCTCTCTGCCCCCCATGACTAAGCAGTTTCTAAAGCCATAAGCTGCTGTCAAGTCCTGAACTACGCTCCCCCTGCCATCTTGTGGTCAAACTTAGGTACTGCACTCCTTTTCCATTTTCCCCAGCTGTTTCCCTTTTGTCATTACAAACATCCGCCGTCTACAGTGCACAAACCATCCCGTCTCCCTACAGACAAGTCCGTCCATCAGGTCACCATCCCTACATACCTATAGAAGGACTGTAAAGCAATAAACCCTGACTATATGCCTCTAATACATAGCGATCCCTCTTCCAACCAGCAATCTCGACACTGAATGCAGGTAACAGCGGTTTTACTAGACCAAGGAATGCACGTAGCCCTGAAAATGACTTTTGTTAATGGTGCAGCAGAGTGTGACGTCCGTCTGCGGTCTGGGCTGCAGCCAGCCAACACCCCGAGAAACACTGATACCCTTTACCCCTATACAGGGATCTGGATTTATAGCAGAGCCCAGGAGGCACTGTCTGAATAGGAGCAGTGGCCAGAGCAGGACGGTTGCCAGAAAGGTGTTCCAAAACAGGACAAAAACGTAGTGGTATCCGGGTCTAAACCAGTCGGGCAGCAAGGTACAAAAACAGTAGACAGTAGCAGAGTCAGATTCAGGCCAAGGTCAGAGTCATAAACCAGGAGGGCAGCTGAGGTACAGAATCGTTAGGCAGAAGCAGAGTCAGAAGTCCAGGCCAAGGTCAGAGTCATAAACCAGGAGGGCAGCAGAGGTACAGAATCGTTAGGCAGAAGCAGAGTCAGAAGTCCAGGCCTAGGTCAGAGTCAGTCAACTATAGCAATTCACACAGTAACACGCAGGGGAACCAAGAATATATCCAGCGGCTTGCAAGCCCACTCCCAAGGTATTTGAGGGATCAGGTCATCCCTCACAGGCTCCCGGGCTGATGATGTCATCAGGACCGCCCCCAGGACCAGACCTGATGACGATGCACCAACCCCTTCATGACTGACAGAGGAGCGGAGTCTGCGTCCACTAGACGCCTGCGCAGAAGCCCTTTCACTGTTGCCGCCATCACTCGGGCGCGAGCCACGGCGCCTCCTAGTGGCTGAGGGCGGAACAGCAGGCCCCGAGTTCGACGACGACATGTCAGTCCGGCGCCTCCTGGTGGCTGAGGCCTGGACAGCAGGCCCTGAGCCCGAGGGCGGCGTGACAGTCTGTCGCCTCCTAGTGGCTGAGGGCGGAACAGCAGGCCCCAAGTCTGACGGCGACGTGACAGTACCCCCCTCTCCAGGAGGGGCCTCCGGACCCTCAAAACCCGGTTTGTCAGGGTGAAGGAGATGAAATCTCCTAATTAATGCCTTGGCATGGAGGTTCCCCGCAGGAACCCAGGACCTTTCCTCTGGGCCGTAGCCCTTCCAGTGTACCAGATACTGTACTGAGCCCCTCACAAGGCGGGAGTCAAGGATACCCTGGACTTCATACTCCAGAGCTCCCCCGATCTAAACAGGAGGAGGAGGGGACTGAACAGGGTGAATGGGAGAACAATAAGGTTTGAGGAGAGACCTGTGGAATACGTTAGGCAATTTGAATGACTGTGGAAGTTTTAAGCGGAAGGCTACTGGGTTAACCACCTCGATAATTTCGTATGGGCCGATGAACCTGGGACCTAGTTTGGCGGACGGTACCTTAAGCTTGATGTTTTTTGTAGAGAGCCAAACCTTGTCGCCAACTCCCAGGTGCGGCCCCTTAGATCGTCGTCTATTTGCAGCCGAAGCCTGTCTAACCTGAGCCCCTTTCAAATTTGAATTAACCTCAGACCAAATCGTTTTTAGCCGATGTATATTTTGCTCAACCCCAGGGAGCTCCGACATCCTGGCCGAAAACGACCCAAAGCGCGGATGTAGTCCAAGGTTACAAAAAAAAGGGGTAGTTTTAATGGAGTCTTGATATCGATTATTGAGGGCGAACTCAGCCAATGGCAGATGTTCCACCCAATCGGTCTGATGTCCTGACACATAACAGTGGAGGTATTGTTCCAGAGCTTGGTTAGTACGCTCAGTTTGACCATTAGTTTCGGGATGGTATGCCGAGGAGAAGGACAACTCCACACCAATGCGTCTACAGAATGCCCTCCAGAACTTCGAGACAAACTGGGTACCCCTGTTGGACACAATATTTGCCGGAACGCCGTGCAGACGTACAATGTGCAGAACGAACAACTTACTTAAAGTTTCAGAGTTAGGCAACCCAGACAGGGGACTAAAATGGTACTGCTTGCTGAACCTGTCTACCACCACCCAGATACAAGTTTTCCCATCTGATGGCGGCAGGTCTGTAATGAAATCCATGGAGATGTGGGTCCATGGACTTTCAGGGGTGGGCAAGGACTGAAGCCAGCCGGCAGGGCGATTATGGAGAGTCTTGGCGCGGGCACAGACTTCACACGCTGAAACATAGTCCTTACAGTCCTTGACCACCGTCGGCCACCAGAAGTTCCTAGTTACCAGCCTGGTGGTATTATTGAGACCCGGATGGCCTGCCAGGGCAGAGTCGTGTGATTCTTTTAGAATCTGCAGACGAAGGTTAGCCGGAACAAACTATTTTTTTTGGGGGGCGTAGTGTCAGGAACTTGCTCTGAAGACCTACGGATCTCCTCCAGAAGGTCCAAAGACACTGCCGACACGACGATTCCATTAGCCAATATCGGGACTGGTTCACAGTCCTCGGTCTGTGTGGGGCAAAAACTGCGAGAGAGGGCATCTGCCCTCACATTTTTAGTACCGGGGCGAAAGGTGATTAAAAAATCAAACCTGGAGAAAAACAAGGCCCACCTGGCCTGCCTGGGATTTAGTCTTTTAGCTGACTCTAGGTAGGTTAGGTTTTTGTGGTCTAATAACAGTGACCTTGTGTTTGGCACCTTCGAGGAAGTGGCGCCATTCCTCGAAGGCCCATTTGATCGCCAATAATTCCCGATTACCGATGTCATAGTTTCTCTCCGTGGCAGAGAATATGCGGGAGAAAAACGCACATGGGCGAAGCTGAGTGAGGGATGCAGTGCCTTGTGATAGCACTGCTCCCACTCCGACTTCGGAGGCATCAACTTCTACAATAAACGGGCAGTCTAAGTCCGGTTGAATCAGAACCGGGTTGGCCACGAAGCACTCTTTTAGCGTGGAAAATGCCCGAATAGCCTCAGGATTCCAATTAGTCACGTCCGCCCCTTTTCGGGTAAGGTCCGTGAGTGGCTTGGCAATCTCAGAGAAACCCCTGATAAACTCGCGGTAACAATTCGCAAATCCCAAAAATCGCTGCAGCGCTTTCAGCGATTTGGGTTGCACCCAAGCCTTAATAGGTTGAATCTTGGCAGGGTCCATGCGAAACCCCTTGCCTGAGACCATGTATCCTAAGAACTGTACCTCTTCGGCAAAAAAAACACATTTTTCTAGTTTCGCAAACAAAGAGTTTTTTCGCAGTCTCTGCAGTACCGAACGGACGTATTGAGCATGTGTCACAGGGTCAGCAGAATAAATCAAAATGTCATCAAGATACACGACGACATACACCCCACAAATGTCTCTGAAAATATCATTGACAAAATGTTGAAATACGGCAGGTGCGTTACTGAGTCCGAACGGCATTACAAGGTACTCAAAGTGACCAAGAGGTGTATTAAAGGCCGTTTTCCATTCGTCACCGCTTCTTATGCGGACCAGATTATATGCCCCCTGGAGGTCAAGTTTAGTAAACCAGCGGGCTCCCAGTAGCTGATTAAACAGATCAGGAATGAGTGGGAGCGGGTACTGATTTTTTACAGTAATTGCGTTCAGCTCACGATAATCAATGCATGGTCTGAGTCCACCATCTTTTTTTTCTACAAAGAAAAACCCAGCTCCTACAGGTGAGGTGGAAGGTCTAATAAAGCCTTTACGTAGACTGTCTGCTATGTAGTCATTCATGGCTACACGCTCCGGACCAGAGAGGTTGAATATTCTCCCCTTAGGGAGACGGGCACCTGGGACCAAGTCTATAGGACAGTTGTACTCTCTATGAGGAGGTAGTTTCTCAGACTCCACTATGGAGAAGACATCTTCATAATCTCTGAACGCATATGGAATGGAGGGGTTTTTAATTTTAATTTGGTTCACTGACAGTGACATACAGTGATTCTGACACCGTGGACTCCAGCGCACGATATCACCTATGCGCCAGTCAATAACCGGATTATGCTGGTGCAACCATGGCATGCCTAACACAACTGGATTAGATAAATTATGTATAACAAAAAATGACATCTGTTTGTTGTGTAATGCCCCCACTGACATAGCAATGTCTGTAGCAACAAATTCCACTCCACCCTGGATAATGGATGTACCATTAATCGCAGTGGTCTGAATAGGGGCATTAAGTTTTAGCAGAGGTACACCAAGATTTTTTGCAAGCAAAAAATCCATGAAGTTGCCTGCGGAACCACAATCCACATAAGCCTTCACACACAGAGTTTTATTAGAAAACGAGAGAGAGACGGGTAACAAAAGTTTAGCCGCATTTGCGGGCAATACCTGAGCCTCTGGGCCAGCACGACCAGAGCTTCCCAGAGGCTGACATCCCAGAAATGTGTATTTCTGATGCTCAGCATTTCCCTTGAAGCTTCCAGGCTGCAGCATGCTGGTGTAGGAAGATGGGAGTGTTCCTTCAGGCTGTGCTCTGGAGCAGGTGTTAGGCCAGGAAATCAGCTCAGTCAGAAGAAGAAAGAAAAAAAAATTCAGGAGACTGCTTTTATGTAAGATGTACATACAGTGGGGCAAAAAAGTATTTAGTCAGTCAGCAATAGTGCAAGTTCCACCACTTAAAAAGATGAGAGGCGTCTGTAATTTACATCATAGGTAGACCTCAACTATGGGAGACAAACTGAGAAAAAAAAATCCAGAAAATCACATTGTCTGTTTTTTTTTCATTTTATTTGCATATTATGGTGGAAAATAAGTATTTGGTCAGAAACAAAATTTAATCTCAATACTTTGTGATATATCCTTTGTTGGCAATGACAGAGGTCAAATGTTTTCTGTAAGTCTTCACAAGGTTGCCACACACTGTTGTTGGTATGTTGGCCCATTCCTCCATGCAGATCTCCTCTAGAGCAGTGATGTTTTTGGCTTTTCGCTTGGCAACACGGACTTTCAACTCCCTCCAAAGGTTTTCTATAGGGTTGAGATCTGGAGACTGGCTAGGCCACTCCAGGACCTTGAAATGCTTCTTACGAAGCCACTCCTTCGTTGCCCTGGCGGTGTGCTTTGGATCATTGTCATGTTGAAAGACCCAGCCACGTTTCATCTTCAATGCCCTTGCTGATGGAAGGAGGTTTGCACTCAAAATCTCACGATACATGGCCCCATTCATTCTTTCATGTACCCGGATCAGTCGTCGTGGCCACTTTGCAGAGAAACAGCCCCAAACCATGATGTTTCCACCACCATGCTTTACAGTAGGTATGGTGTTTGATGGATGCAACTCAGTATTCTTTTTCCTCCAAACACGACAAGTTGTGTTTCTACCAAACAGTTCCAGTTTGGTTTCATCAGACCATAGGACATTCTCCCAAAACTCCTCTGGATCATCCAAATGCTCTCTAGCAAACTTCAGACGGGCCCGGACATGTACAGGCTTAAGCAGTGGGACACATCTGGCACTGCAGGATCTGAGTCCATGGTGGCGTAGTGTGTTACTTATGGTAGGCCTTGTTACATTGGTCCCAGCTCTCTGCAGTTCATTCACTAGGTCCCCCCGCGTGGTTCTGGGATTTTTGCTCACCGTTCTTGTGATCATTCTGACCCCACGGGGTGGGATTTTGCGTGGAGCACCAGATCGAGGGAGATTATCAGTGGTCTTGTATGTCTTCCATTTTCTAATTATTGCTCCCACAGTTGATTTCTTCACTCCAAGCTGGTTGGCTATTGCAGATTCAGTCTTCCCAGCCTGGTGCAGAGCTACAATTTTGTTTCTGGTGTCCTTTGACAGCTCTTTGGTCTTCACCATAGTGGAGTTTGGAGTCAGACTGTTTGAGGGTGTGCACAGGTGTCTTTTTATACTGATAACAAGTTTAAACAGGTGCCATTACTACAGGTAATGAGTGGAGGAAAGAGGAGACTCTTAAAGAAGAAGTTACAGGTCTGTGAGAGCCAGAAATCTTGATTGCTTGTTTCTGACCAAATACTTATTTTCCACCATAATATGCAAATAAAATGAAAAAAAAAACAGACAATGTGATTTTCTGGATTTTTTTTTCTCAGTTTGTCTCCCATAGTTGAGGTCTACCTATGATGTAAATTACAGACGCCTCTCATCTTTTTAAGTGGTGGAACTTGCACTATTGCTGACTGACTAAATACTTTTTTGCCCCACTGTATATACAAAAAGCAGTTTTTTTTTGTTTTTTTTATGGCCGGATATAATGTGACGTCCGTCTGCGGTCTGGGCTGCAGCCAGCCAACACCCCGAGAAACACTGATACCCTTTACCCCTATACAGGGATCTGGATTTATAGCAGAGCCCAGGAGGCGCTGTCTGAATAGGAGCAGTGGCCAGAGCAGGACAGTCGCCAGAAAGGTGTTCCAAAACAGGACAAAAACGTAGTGGTATCCGGGTCTAAACCAGTCGGGCAGCAAGGTACAAAAACAGTAGACAGTAGCAGAGTCAGATTCAGGCCAAGGTCAGAGTCATAAACCAGGAGGGCAGCTGAGGTACAGAATCGTTAGGCAGAAGCAGAGTCAGAAGTCCAGGCCAAGGTCAGAGTCATAAACCAGTAGGGCAGCAGAGGTACAGAATCGTTAGGCAGAAGCAGAGTCAGAAGTCCAGGCCAAGGTCAGAGTCAGTCAACTATAGCAATTCACACAGTAACACGCAGGGGAACCAAGAATATATCCAGCGGCTTGCAAGCCTACTCCCAAGGTATTTGAGGGATCAGGTCATCCCTCACAGGCTCCCGGGCTGATGATGTCATCAGGACCGCCCCAGGACCAGACCTGATGACGATGTACCAACCCCTTCATGACTGACAGAGGACCGGAGTCTGCGTCCACTAGACGCCTGCGCAGAAGTCCATTCACTTTTGCCGCCATCACTCGGGCACGAGCCACGGCGCCTCCTAGTGGCTGAGGGCGGAACAGCAGGCCCCGAGTCTGACGGCGACGTGACACAGAGGTAGACAAGTACTGGAATAACAATTAAACACTGCATATATGCCTGCTCTAATCTAAACTCTCCATCCTAGATCAACTATCCTTCAACTATTTCCAGAGGAGAGTGTGCTGAACATCGAGTCACCAATTTTTTTTAAGACCCTTAAGACCCAATGGCCCGATGCAGCAGGTCAATCATAGGCATTACTGTGAATGACAGACAACCCCCATGTGTTTATTGGCTGTCTAACAGGCGCAAAACATGCAGGGCGGGGACTTGAGCATGGCGCTAGAGCACCCGCAATACTTGATAGAGTAACGAGCGTTCTTCAGCACCCTGATGCTCGTTTGTGTATCTGTCATGACTGTGTTGTCAAGTGTCCCGTGACTAGGGGCTCCTTCCCTGTCCCTACCATTAGGGGCACCCTAACTCACAGCAGGGGTCAGGGGTCACTACTTACCTGTCAGACGAGGCGATCCTGACGTCCTCCCGCCCGCGTCCACGCATCGCTCGTCAGTGCCACAGGAAGCCCAGCAGGAAGCTGACGACGAGAAACGGCCCAGGACGTTCTCGTGCGATCAGTGATAACCAGCGGGGGAGCGGTCGGAGGTAAGTTTCAGACATAGCGATATCGCTAGCAATATCGCTATGTCACAAAAACCAGTGACGTTATAGCGATATTGCTAGCGATATCGCTTAGTGTGACAGGGCCTTAAGACCACCACTTTTTGAAGTATAGGAACCGATTCACAATTATCTCCACCCCCAGGAAAACAATGAGATAAGGCATCTGACTTAATGTTCTTTTTCCCCGGCCTAAATACTCTGCTCAAAAAAATAAAGGGAACACTTAAACAACAGAATATAACTCCAAGTAAATCAAACTTCTTTGAAGTCAAACTGTCCACTTAGGAAGCAACACTGATTGACAATCAGTTTCACATGCTGTTGTGCAAATGGTATAGACAACAGATTTAAATTATTAGTAATTATCAAGACACCCTCAATAAAGGAGTGGTTCTGCAGGTGGGGACCATAGACCACATCTCAGTACCAATGCTTTCTGGCTAATGTTTTGGTCACTTTTGAATGTTGGTTGTGCTTTCACACTCGTGGTAGCATGAGACGGACTCTACAACCCACACAAGTGGCTCAGGTAGTGCATCTTAGCCAAGAAGGCACATCAATGCGAGCTGTGGCAAGAAGGTTTGCTGTGTCTGTCAGTGTAGTGTCCAGAGGCTGGAGGTGCTACCAGGAGACAGGCCAGTCCACCAGGAGACATGGAGGGGGCTGTAGGAGGGCAACAACCCAGCAGCAGTACCGCTACCTCCGCCTTTGTGACAGTAGGAACAGGAGGAGCACTGCCAGAGCCCTGCAAAATGATCTTCAGCAGGCCAAAAATGTGCATTTGTCTGCACAAACGGTTAGAATCCGACTCCATGAGGAATGTCTGAGGGCCCGACGTTCACAGATGGGGGTTGTGCTCACAGCCCAACACCGTGCAGGACGCTTGGCATTTGCCACAGAACACCAGGATTGGCAAATTCGCCACTGGCGCCCTGTACTCTTCACAGATGAAAGCAGGTTCTCACTGAGCACATGTGACAGACGTGACAGAGTCTGGAGACGCAGTGGAGCACAATCTGCTGCCTGCAACATCCTTCAGCATGACCGGTTAGGCAGTGGGTCAGTAATGGTGTGGGGTGGCATTTCTTTGGAGGGCCGCACAGCCCTCCATGTACTTGCCAGAGGTAGCCTGACTGCCATTAGGTACCGAGATGAGATCCTCAGACCCCTTGTGAGACCATATGCTGGTGCAGTTAGGCCTGGGTTCCTCCTAATGCAGGACAATTCCAGACCTCTTGTGGCTGGAGTGTGTCAGCAGTTCCTGCAAAATGAAGGCATTGAAGTTATGGACTGGCCCACCCGTTCCCCAGACCTGAATCCGATTGAGCACATCTGGGATACCATGTCTCACTCCATCCACCAATGTCACATTGCACCACAGACTGTCCAGGAGATGGCGGATGCTTTAGTCCAGGTATGGGAGGAGATCCCTCAGGAGACCATCCACCGCCTCATCAGGAGCATGCCCAGGTATTGTATGGAGGTCATACAGGCACGTGGAAGCCACACACACTACTGAGCATCTTTTCCTTGTCATGAGGCATTTACACTGCGGTTGGATCAGCCTGTAATTTGATTTTCCACTTTGATTTTGAGTATCATTCCAAATGCAGACTTCCATGGAATATTCATTTTGATTTACATTGATAATTGTTATGTTTTATTGTTCTGAAAACATTCTACTATGCAATCAATAAAAATTTGCAATGGGAATATTTAATTCAGAGATATCTAGGATGTGGTATTTTAGTGTTCTCTTTATTTTTTTGAGCAGTGTCTAACAAAGTTAAACCTGGTGAAGAACAATGCCCATCTTGCCTGTAGAGGCGTTAGATGTTTCGCAGATTCTAGATATACGAGATTTTTATGATCTGTCATTACCATAACCGGATGAACTGCCCCCCCCTCCAAAAAAAAAGATGTCACTCTTCAAAGGTCCACATCATTGCCAAGAGTTCCCTGTTACCAATGTCATAATTTCTTTCCGCAGATGACAGTTTTTTTATAAAGGTATGTGTAAGCACATTGTGGGATGTAGTGACAGACAGAAGACAGAGCAAGGGTTAACAATTTAATTTAACAAACTATGAGCTCTTAATTAATAGTTAAGGAGTTAATGCAAGAAACAAAACAGAGGGTAAAAAATGCAGAACAGGAGCAGTACAATTGTCAAAAACTTATCGTGTTCGTTAAGATCCTCCTCAGCTGATCCTACAAGGGTTGTAGCGCCGGCAACAACCGGGGGGTTGTCCACAAATGAGGTCCTTTAAACAACGGTCCGTCTTCTCATGGCAGCAGTCGGTCTCCGGTACCTTCCACTGAGCCCCCAGTCCATAAACTTGTGTGGCCAAAGTAAAAAGAGTCGCAGCACTTCCAGAAACAATCGTGGGCTGAACTGATTTTTTTGCACCAAAATTCTTTGAGTGTGCCCGGTATTTGATACTTGGTTATAAGGTTTGGGAACCTACTATGTGGCATCTCCCCGTTTGGCTGTGCAAACATTTAGTCCTATATCAAGCAGGAGCGTATCACCTCCTGGCCAGGAAACTTTGCAGCGGTGTGCTGTGGCGCCCCTGAGGCTCAGTCGCCACAGAGGTACTGCACCTTCTCCTAAGGTGTGGTGCCACACCATCCAGGTAGGTTGGAGGCTCCTGACCACACTCCAACACTCGCACCCCACACAATAGAGTAGTTCAGCAAAACCACATTGTGGCTCCTTGCTTAGAGAGAAGCAGAGCACCTTTGGTGGTTCCCTGCTTGGAACACTAAACGTGCTGGGAGGTGGGTGGAGTTGAGAATACACATAAAAGAGCGGGATGGTTTAGGATTAGAGGTCAGTCAGTCGGTCAGTCAGTCAGACGGGGAGTCTGAGAGAGGAAGCCACTCGGAGAGGAGTGGGGATCCCTGGAAGAGGGATGGAGGAAGGGGTGCTGCAGCTGCCTCAGTGATCTGAGCCAGCTGGCACAGAAAAGGAAAGAAGGAGAAAGACATTGAACCGAAGCCTGAGCTTCCATAGGAGGGAAAGACAAGTATGGAACGTAGGAGTGAAAGGGAACACAGAGGACGTGGGTTAGAGGAAGAACCCTGCCTAGAAGTTCTAAGCGCAAGGCCGGGGCCCGGTCCCCGAGGTTGTATGGACACTAATGGTTCTGCAGCAGACACCGGTGGAGTAGTGGGCTGTAAATGCACTACTCCCATCGAAGACTTGAGGGCACCACAGCAACACGGATAGAGAGCCGGGACTCAGGAGTAGAGAGTCCCCGAAGCAGGCTACAGCTGTCTGCCGTACAAGTAGAGTTCTTGGGAACATCTGTCAGGAGGAACTCCAGTGTAACTCAGTACTAGGAGATCTTCACACTTAAAGGCGCTATAGAGGAGACGTTCAGAAAAGGCACATAAGTTGGCGTTGTGTGGAAGGGAGCATTCCATCTTGCCTGGAGGTTGACTGAGTCCCTCACCCGGAGGACACGGCACAGAAGCGGGCACTACAGACTGTGAGTAAAGCTTTGGAACTACATGCCCTGGTGTCCTCCATTCCTTCCTGCGTCCGTCCTCCTGGTACTGCTACATCCCCTGCGCCGGACACTACACCATCTAAGTGTCTCTTCACCTATCCTGCCCTGGGACAACAGCCCTGCCTGTGGAGGGCTATAACATCATTGCTGCACCACACCATCTGTCCCAGAGGATCTGTCTGCAGCGTCGGCTTAACACCTCCCTTGCCGAGCACCACAGGTGGCGTCACGAACTATTCATCTAACTACATTCCACCATTCACATCTTCCTATTACTTGGGCGCCCAGGGCCACGGTCCGGGTCACCGCTGCTGTGACACATCTCACTGATACCGGCCCGGTACCGAGTACCCCACAGCCCTGGGAGGGCGACCCAGTGCTCCTGAAAGAAGCAAACAAGACAAACCCTTTAGCTAGCAGACAACCCCTTCAACTTGTTGGTTTCATGTTATAGAGAATTCATTACCCAATCCACGTAGGTGCCCTTGGGTTAACTAAGGCCTTGCCCATTCCAGTCAAATCTTGGCTTGGCATTTTTAAAGAAAAATGTTTTTAAAAATATAAAAAAATATATAAAAGTTCAAATTTCGCCCCATTCAAAATAATACTGTCACGGTTCCACCCCTCAGGGTGTCTGGGATGCAGATACTGACAGCTCAGCTGTCCAATCTGGTTCAGGGGCATGCTGAGCTGTCAGTGTGTTTATTAAGAGCTCGACTAGCCACTCTATGACTGGGAGGCGTCGGCTGTCTCTGGTGTTCACTATCCCGGGTAATGGCCATGCCTACTTAACTGAGCAGCTTCTCCCAGACCACTGCCAGACGTACATTCATCTTGTGACGTTTGTGCTATGTGCTCACTGTGCCATGAGTTTTATTTGCTTGATCTGTTGCCTGACCTTGGCCTTCGTTCTGACCATTCGCCTATTTAACCCCTTCAGCTCTGATCCGTTATCCTCCCGGTACTCTAACCTCAGAACGTTACTTGACTACGCTTTTGTCTCTTTCTTCTGTTTATGACATACCATCCTGGCTTCTGACCCCAATTGGACTCCCTGTCCACTCTGACTCATGGCTTAGCTGTGAGAAGTGAAGATCGTCACAAAAGCAATAAAAATAAAATCAAACATAGACATACACACGTGGTCAAAATTGTTGGTACCCCTCATTTAATGACAGAAAAACCCACAATGGTCACAGAAATAACTTTACTCTGACAAAAGTAATAGTACATAAAAAAATCTATGAAAATTAACATATGAAAGTCAGACATTGACAGTGTCAGCGATCTGACACTTTACAGTTATGTCCCCCCCCGGGACAATATAATACAGTGTAAAAAAAAATAATGTATAAAAATTTACAAAAAATTCCCTAATAAATACTTTTTTTTGTAATTAAAAAAACAAATACACATTTAGTATTGCCACATCCGTATAGACCCGCCCTATAAAACTGTCCCACTAGTTAACACCTTTAGTGAACCCCTTAAAACAAAACAAAAAACAAGACTTTATCATCATACCGCCGAACAAAAAGTGCAATAACACGCAATCAAAAAGACGTATATAAATAAACTTAGTACCGCTGAAAATGTCATCTTATCCCGCAAAAAACGAGCCACCATACAGCATCATCAGCAAAAAAAATAAAGTTATAGCTCGCAGAATAAAGCGATGCAAAAATTAATATCTTTTATATAAAATTGTTTTTATTGTATAAAAGCGCCAAAACATAAAAATTGATATAAATGAGATATTACTGTAATTGTACTAACCCGAAGAATAAAACCGGTTTATCAACGTTACCGGACGCGGAAAGGTGTAAACGCCCCGGCCAAAAGAAATTCATGAAATGCTGGCTTTTGTTCATTCTGCGTCCCAAAAATCGGAATAAAAAGCGATCAAAAAATGTTGCGTGCCCGAAAATGGTACCAATAAAAACATGAACTCTTCCCGCAAAAAATAAGACCTCACTTGACTCTGTGGATCAAAATATGGAAAAAATTTAGCTCTCAAAATGTGGTGATGCAAAAACTATTTTTACAATAAAAAGCGTCTTTTAGCGTGTGACAGCTGCGAAACATAAAAACCCTCTATAAATAGTAAATAAAAAACCCCTTTATCACCCCCTTAGTAAGGGAAAAAAATAATAAAATTAAGAAAAAAGGATTTATTTCCCATTTCCCACTGTTTAGGCACATCAGGGACTCTCCAAACGTGACATGGCGTCCGATCTGAATTCCAGCCAATTTTGCGTTGAAAAAGTCAAACGGCGCTCATTCCCTTCCGAGCTCTGCCATGCGCTGAAACTGTCATTCCCCCCTCATATCAGGTATCAGCGTACTCAGGACAAATTGCACAATAACTTTTGCCGTCCAGTTTCTCCTGTTACCCTTGGTAAAATAAAAAAATTGGACCTGAAGTAATTTTTTTGTGAAAAAAAGTTAAATGTTCATTTTTTTTAAACATTCAAAAAATTCCTGTGATGCACCTGAAGGGTTAATAAACTTCTTGAATGTGGTTTTGAGCACCTTGTGGGTGCAGTTTTTAGAATGGTGTCACTTTGGGGTATTTTCTACCATTTAGACCCCTTAAAGTGACTTCAAATGTGATGTGGTCCCTAAAAAAAATGGTGTTGTAAAAATTAGAAATCGCTGGTCAACTTTTGACCCTTATAACTTCCTTAAAAATTAAAATGTTGTTCCAAAATTGTCCTGATGTAAAGTAACCATGTGGGAAATGTTACTTATTAAGTTTTTTTTGTGCCATATCTCTGTGATTTAAGGGCATAAAAATTCAAAGTTGGAAAATTGAGAAATTTTCAAAATTTTCACCTAATTTCCATTTTTTTCACAAATAATCGCAAGTTATATGAATAAAATTTTACTACTAACATGAAGTACAATTGGTCACAAGAAAAACAATGTCGGAACCATCGGGATCGATGGAAGCGTTCCAGAGTTATTACCTCATAAAGGGACAGTGGTCAGAATTGTAAAAATTGGCCCGGTCATTAAAGTGCAAACCACCCTTGGGGGTAAACGGGTTAAACGAAGGGTACCAACAAGTTTGACCATGTATGTATTTGGTATCGCCACATTCAGAATCGTCCGATCTATCAATAAAATAAAATGATTAACCTGATCGCTAAACAGCGTAGCAAGAAAAAGTCAAAACGCCAGAATTACGTTTTTTGGTTGCCGCGACATTGCTTTAAAATGCAATAACGGGCGATCAAAAGATCATATCTGCACCAAAATGGTATCATTAAAATGTCAGCTCGGCACGCAAAAAATAAGCCCTCACCCTACCTGAGATCACGAAAAATGGAGATGCTACAGGTATCAGTCGCTATGTGGTGGTAATATGTGGTCTGGTCATGGTGTGGTGGTATTTGCTCCTTGTATATGATATTATTGGTCATTTTAAAAATTGAAAAATAAATAAAAATATACCTAAAGAGTTTGGGATATTTTAACAAATGGTGATGGGAAGTGTTAATGAGTGATTCGTGAGGATGTGGTGTAGAAGTGGAGTTTTTCCAAGAGTGGGGGGTGGAACTGTGGACAGTTTGAGGGGTGGAGGTGGAGCTGGGGTGGAGCCTGTGTGGAGTCTCAAGGGGGCCCTGAAAATTCCTAGTGGCAGCCCTGATGACTGGAAGCGAGTGACAGCAGGGAGAATATAACGTATTTTACGGATTATAAGGCACACTTTTTCCCCCAAAATTTTTGGGGAAATGAGGGTGCATTTATAATGTGTGTACCTTACCGGTACCGTTGCTGCAGGCTGAGATGAGGGGGTGTCCGGTGCTGCTATTGGGGTCTCTGCCGACATTTTGTGAAAGGCCAGAGCCCCCGCAGTTCCGTGGTTTGTGGTGCGGTGGACTCCAGGAAAATGGCCGCCGGGGGCAGCGTATGCGCAGATGGAGATCTCGGCATCAAGATTTCAGGAGATGAGATTTCAGCTCTGAGATCTACTCAGGAGCGTCTTATAATCCGAAAAATACGGTAACTTCTATTATCCCCTGCAGTCGCACTTTTAATTTGACTGCTGCACGTGTTTAAGGCCTCCTTCAATTCAGTGTTTACAGTACGTGGCACTGTTTTTTTCATGGATACCACACATACCCATTATAACCTATGCTGCTGTGCGCATGTACATGTTTTTACATAAACCGTGTATCTGTGTAAACCACACAGAGACACGTTCATTTTTACCACCAGCCCGTATGAATGGGGCCAATACAAGTCTATGGGTCCGTGTCCATGTGCCATCTGTGTGCTGTACTGTATGTTTACCATTACTATGTAATTTCTTTTTCTTTTGCCATAGTGGAAAAACACTGACGATACAATGATAGCACAATGATCCAAAACACTGATAACTCTGGTACTGTTTCTTCCTGTACTGGTTTCATACAGACGTGTGAAGGGGGGCCTAAAATGATATTTATCTGCAGATGACCAAGGACAAAATCTGCAAGGAGTTTGTATGTTCTCCCCGTGTTTGCGTAGGTTTCCTCCTACATTCCAAAGGCTAACTGAATTTAGATTGTGAGCCCCATTGGGGACAGCAATGATAATGTATACAAACTGTAAAGCGTTGCGTAATATGTTAGCGCTATATAAAAATAAAGATTATTATTAGATGACCAGTACGGTTGCATGTAAATAGCATTTTGTTTTTTGCTGACATATACTGTGGCGCCCCTGAGGGTTCAGTCGCCACAGAGGTACTGCACCTCACCCAGAGGTGCGGTACCCCACTCTCAGGTAAGGCGGGAGCACCTCACAGGACTCTAACACCTGCATCCAATGTGAAGTACAGTATTCAGATGTACGGGACATCTTGTTCTTCGGGATCCATTTTTGTGCTTGCAACGCCATTTTGTTGTTTACGAGTTAAATTTTGTAACTTAACTAGATGAAAGTTCACGGCTGTTATGAAACCAGACTGTTCTAGCTTGTACAAGATATGAGATATGAGATGAGACCCTAAAAGAATGTGCTATTGTTCTATATTCTACGTCATGCAGCTGGGGACATATTCCGATTTTCTTGCAATACTATTGGCTTAAATGTATTACGATTCTATTGGTAGCTGTATACTTTGCATAATTAAGTAGAATGCTATGTAATGTGAGATTCAATAAATGGGGTTAGTGGTCTGCTTTGATCCTCCCATACAGAGACACATCTCCGTGTGGTTATACTCAGTTGCTAGCAACATTCTGTGAACTAATTTGGAAATCACTGGATCAACCGTGAAGGGTTAATTTAGCCCTACCTCAACACCAACACACACCCTATAGCAGCAGAGCATCTAGATGTACCCTACGGGAGGAGGATCTCATCCCTGGCTGGGTAGGAAAGGGTATTGGGAGGTGAGTGGAGCTATTAAGAAGAGAGTGGTGTCAGAAAGAGAACGTCAGGAGGGGAGCAAATGAAAAGACATGTGTGAAGCAGCTCTCTGTCAGGAGAAGCTGCTGGGAAGGAAAAGAGACAGAAGGAAGCTCCCTGAAGAGGGAAGGGATCCTAGAGGCACGGCGCAGCGACCATACTGCCCGAGGGGCTCGTTCCACACCGGCTAACGTCGGGTGGAGGGATCAGGTTGCAGTGGGGTATTGGTCCCCTAGTCCAGTGGAATAATCATCAGACTCAGCTGGAAAGCTGGAGGCAGAGGCACCTGTAGGTACCTCCGCCAAAAGCCACGGTTATCTTCTCCGGAAAGGCAGCCATAAGGGAGCAAGGGAACGCAGAGAGGATGTCGCCCGAAAAGGTCTGCGGCTGCTTACCTGGGACACTGACTGTGAGGTGTTGGGCAGGAAGAGGAGTAGAAACCAGAACAGTGAGACGGGCAGGAAAGGCACACGGGAGTCCTGGGAAGGTGGATCCCGATCTGCCTGGGAGTTTGCTGCACCCCTCACTTGGAGGACACAGTACAAGCGGGCATCTGTGTGCACCAGAACTGTGAGTAAACCTTTGGAACTTCGCCCAGCTGTATCTTCTAATTCTTCCTGCGTCACCTATCCAACTCTGCTACGTCCATACAACATCTTTCCTATTACAACTGCCCTGGGACCAAGCTCTGCCTGTGGAGAGCTATACCAACTCTGCTGCATTATCAGTCCCAGAGGATCTGCACTGCAGCTCTGATCACCTCTGACCAGAAACCACAGGTGATGTCACGAACACTTTATCACAAACTCTTTATAAACTTTATCTCCCTTGTAAATATCCCCTTTTATTGGACGCCCAGGGCCACGGTCTGGGTCACCGCTGCTGTGACACATCTCCTTTAAATACTGGCCTGGTACAGAGTATCCCCATTGCCCTGGCGGGTGCTCCAGTACCCTTTAAGTTATATCAGTACAAACTCTTGTTCCAAATTTCAGGGAGAAAATATTTCCTTCTCATACCCTAACCCTTTACGTGATACTGAAATGTCTATAGTACACTTTGTATGTTTCCTATAAATTATACATTTTGCTTTTAAGAAATAGGAAGGAGACTACCTAAGAATGGAAACAGTACAAACAACAGCAATACTCAACGGATGCCAAGAAAATGATGCTGTATAATACATTTGTGTCTAGACTGAGCAAGGACAGTTTTTTTTTTCAGAAATAATAAATGGAAAACCTCCAAATGTAACACTCTTACAATAATGCATCCAGGCAATAATACACTGCATGCAGAATTATTAGGCAAGTTGTATTTGAGAGGATTCTTTTTATTATTGAACAACAACCATGTTCTCAATCAACCCAAAAGACTTATAAATATCAAAGCTTAATATTTTTGGAAGTTGGAGTGGGTTTTTTTTTAAGATTTGGCTATCTTAGGAGGATATCTGTTTTTTCAGGTAACTATTACTGTGCAGAATTATTAGGCAACTTAATAAAAACCAAATATATACCCATCTCACTTATTTATTTTCACCAGGTAAACCAATATAACAACACAAAATTTAGAAATAAACATTTCTAACATTCAAAAACAAAAAAAAAAATCAGTGACCAATATAGCCACCTTTCTTTACGATGACACTCAAAAGCCTTCCATCCATAGATTCTGTCAGTTGCTTGATCTGTTTACGATCAACATTGCGTGCAGCAGCCACCACAGCCTCCTAGACAATGTTCTGAGAGGTGTACTGTTTTCCCTCCTTGTAGATCTCACATTTTATGAGGGACCACAGGTTCTCTATGGGGTTCAGATCAGGTGAACAAGGGGACCATGTCATTATTTTTTCTTCTTTTAGACCTTTACTGGCAAGCCACGCTGTGGAGTATTTGGATGCATGTGATAGAGCATTGTCCTGCATGAAAATCATGTTTTTCTTGAACGATACCAACTTCTTCCTGTACCACTGCTTGAAGAAGGTGTCTTCTAGAAACTGGCAGTAGGTCTGGGAGTTGAGCTTCACTCCATCCTCAACCCGAACAGGTCCCACAAGTTCATCTTTGATGATACCAGCCCATACCAGTACCCCACCTTCACCTTGCTGGCTTCTGAGTCGGAGTGGAGCTCTCTGCCCTTTACTGATCCAGCCTCGGGCCCATCCATCTGGCCCATCAAGAGTCACTCTCATTTCATCAGTCCATAAAACCTCAGAAAAATCAGTCTTAAGATATTTCTTGACCAAGTCTTGACGTTTTATCTTATGTTTCTTGTTCAAAGGTGGTCATTTTTCAGCCTTCCTTACCTTGGCCATGTCCCTGAGCATGGCACACCTTGTGCGTTTTGATACTTCAGTAACGTTGCAGCTCTGAAATATGGCAAAACTGGTGGCAAATGGCATTGTCATGATACCAGTGCTGGGGTACCGGCACTTCTGGGGTTAATGGTTTGATCTCAGGGCAGACTCTTACCTGCACACCTGGGACTTATTATGGTGGCCTCTCATTGGTTCTGGGAAAGCTTCTTATTGCCCCAGGAAGCTCCCATCCACCGTCAGTTATACTTTCGCCCTTGGCATTGCGTTGTGACCCCTGAGTGTGTTTGTGCTGTTTTCTGGTTGCTTGATACTCTGTGTACGACTCGGTCTGTTCTCTGGATATTGCTTGTTGGATTCTGCTTGGTACCTTCTATGTCTGTTTGGTTTTGACCCCTGCTTGGCCCCGACTATCCGTTCTGTCTCATCCCTGGTACTTTACTGCTATATCTGTGTATGACCTCCGTTTTACCTGACTTGAGTATTTCTGTATAGTGTCCTGCCATCTCTGAAAGCAGGACGCTAAGCCCCGCCCCCTTGCAGTCACATGACCGTAGGTCCTTCACTGCTTGCTAAACTTCAGCGTCCACAGGTCCTGTGTGTCTGTACTTTCCAGCTGTACCTGACCCCGGGCCCCCCTACAGTGCGGGTGAGTCCCTGCTCAACGGAGGCTGCACGACGGTGCTGGCAGGATCCTGACATTATAACTGACCGATAAGCGTTTGGGTTTTTTATGCAGAGAGTTATGGATCCCATACAGTCTCTGGCTGACCAGAAGAAAAATCTGAGTCAGATGTTTCAGGGTTTATCTCTGGAGCAGCAAGCTCTGGCTCGTTCTCAGCAGCAGATTTCTGAGACAGTGCGAGGGGCTTTATCTGCTGGGTCTCCGGGGTCTGGGGTGAGGGATGTTGTTCTGGTGTCCCCAGAACCACCTGTTAAACTGCCTGACTTTTTTCTGGGAACAAAAAGGAGTTCAGGGTCTTCATGAAGGGGTGCAAACTTTATTTTAGTTTGAGACCACGTTCGTCTGGGGATGAAAACCAGAAGGTAGAGGTCATTATGTCTTTTTTAAGAGGGTGCCCACAAGCTTGGGCTTTCTCCCTTCCTCCCACTGCCCCTGAGAGAGTGTCTGTGAATGCTTTCTTTGAGGCCCTCGGGCACATTTATGATGAGCCTGACCAAGTGCGATTGGCAGAGGACATGGTGATGAGTGTCTGTCAGGGGAAACACTCGGCTGAGTGGTTTTGTACTGAATTCCGCCACTGGGCCACAGAGATTTCTTGGGACGACGCCGCACTCCGAGGACTCTTTCGCAGAGGCTTGTCCGAGCTGCTGCAGGATGCCTTGGCGTTACATCCCCCACCTAACTCTCTCGAAGACGCCATGACCCAGGCCGTCCGGATGGCCAGAGGGGTGATGCAGGTGGAGACTCCATTGTTCCCCAGTGGAAAAGAGACTGCCCCTGAGCTCATGGACGTAGGTGCCCTCTCCCAGAAGGATACGGAGAGGAAACGCCGGAAGGACAAGCAGTTATGCTTTTATTGCGGTAAAACAGGGCATTGGAAAAGGGAGTGTCCTGATTGCCCGTCTTCGACCCGGTCGGTGGGAAACGACTAGGTCTGGGTAGTCAGCGGGGAGACTACTCAGACCCTCAGGTACCCTTTTCCTCATTTTCTAAAGTGTTACTGCATGTGGAACAGTTGGTGGACGGTTGTTCTTTTCCCTCTACAGCCTTCGGGAACTGCGGATCATCGATTGATCTCATTGACTCCCAATTGGTCACACTCTGCAAGATAGGGACAGTTAGGCTCAAGGTTCCGATCAAGGTGGCGGCCATTGACTCCTCTCCCCTCACTAAGGAGGGAATTCTCTTTATGTCTGACTTGTTTTCGCTCAGAGTGGGCGCTACTCATGTGGAAAACCTAAGTTGTTTGGTTCTGGACAATCTACCTGTAGGGTCGGTGTTGGGCATGCCCTGGTTACAACGCCATAACCCAGTTATTAACTGGAAAACAGGGGAGATTGTTCAATGGGGGTTTAATGATTTTAAGTTGTGTGATAAATCCGCACTGCTGTTAAATCTGTGTCTGTATCATCTGTCGAGCTGGAAGGTATTCCGGAATGCCTGAAGGACTTCGAAGATGTATTCTCTGAAAGCGAGGCCGAGACGTTACCGCCACATAGACCCTTTGACTGCGCTATCGAGCTGGTCCCTGGGGCTAAATTACCTAAAGCCCATCTGTTTAATTTATCCGGCCCTGAGCACTTGGCTTTGAAGGAGTACATTGCTGAAAGTCTGCGCAAGGGACACATACGTCCTTCAGTCTCACCTGTGGCGGCAGGTTTCTTTTTTGTAAAAAAAAAAGATGGCAGGTTACGTCCCTGTCTCGATTTTCGGGAGCTTAATCAGATTACTGTACGGAATGCGCACCCCCTTCCGTTGATTCCCGATTTGTGTAACCAACTATCAGGGGCAAAGTGGTTTTCTAAACTGGCTCTTCGGGGGGCATATAATTTGATAAGGGTCCGGGAGGGGGATGAATGGAATACTGTATTCCTCACGTCCGAGGGACTGTTTGAAAATTTAGTCATGCCGTTTGGTCTTACCAAACGCCATATTTCAGAATTTCATCAACGTGGTATTCTCGGATCTCATTGGTCGTTTTGTCGTTATCTACTTAGATGATATTTTGATATACAGTACTCCTCCGACAGGCATTCTCATCTGGAACATGTACGAACTGTTCTCCAAAGACTGAGAGAAAATCATCTGTATGCCAAATTGGAGAAATGTGTATTTTGTGTTCAAGAATTGTGTTTTTTGGGATTAATTGTATCCTGTGAGGGTTTTCGCATGGACCCCAAGAATGTGCAGGCCATTACGGATTGGGTGCAACCCCGAGGTCTTAAGGGTCTTCAGCGCTTCTTGGGGTTCGCCAGTTATTACCGCAAATTTATCCGGGGGTTTTCGCAGGTGGTCAAACCTCTCACGGATCTAACATGCAAAGGTGCGGATGTGAGAAATTGGTCCTCGCTCGCAAAAGAGGCCTTTGCGACTCTGAAAAATGTTTTATGTCTGCTCCTGTGTTGGTGCAGCCAGATCCGTCCAAACCATTTGTGGTGGAGGTGGATGCCGCCAAGGTGGGGGTGGGGGCAGTGTTGTCCCAAGGGCCTGCCACTCTTACCAACCTCAGGCCATGTGCTTTCTTTTCCAGGAAGTTCTCTGCTGCTGAAAGAAATTATGATGTTGGCAATAGAGAGCTTCTTGCGGTCAAGTTGGCGTTTGAGGAGTGGAGGCACTTTTTGGAGGGGGCCAGTCACCCGGTTACTGTGATCATTGATCACAAAAATTTGTCATACATTGAGTCTGCTAAAAGACTAACGCCCAGACAGGCCCGTTGGTTGCTTTTTTTTTCTTGTTTCCAGTTTACTATTACATTCCATCCAGGGTCAAAGAATGTCAAGGCTGACGCCTTATCTCGTAGTTTTCATCCTGTGTCTCCCCCTGAGCCACCGTCCTCCATTCTGCACCCTGGGGTGGTGGTAGCAGGGATCTCGTCTGAATTGGAACGGGAAATTGAGGGGGCCCAGTCGCTGGCTCCTGCAGCCAAGCCAGGGGGCAAGTTGTTTGTCCCAGAGCAACTTCACCTGAAACTCTTGCAAGAGTTCCATGAATCCAAGCTGTGTGCTCACCCTGGTATATCAGCCATGTGACTGGCGGTGGCTAGGATCTTCTGGTGGCCTACCCTTGGTTCTGATATAAAGAAATTCATTTCTGGTTGTGGGGTCTGCGCTCATTCTAAAAGCTCTCATAACAGGCCGGCGGGGGAGTTGATGCCCTTGGCAGTTCCCGAAAGACCATGGACCCACCTGTCCATGGATTTTATTACCAATCTTCCCTCTTCCAGGGGTAATACGGTGGTATGGGTTGTGGTGGACAGATTTTCAAAGCAGGCTCATTTTATACCCCTGTCCGCATTACCTTCTGCTGAGACCTTATCCAGATTGTTTGTGCAGCATGTGGTCCGCTTGCATGGGGTACCCCTGAATGTGGTGTCTGATCGTGGTGTGCAGTTTGTGGCTAAGTTTTGGCGTGCTTTCTGCAAAAAATTAGGGATATCCCTGTCCTTTTCGTCTGCATACCATCCCGAGAGTAATGGTCAGACGAAACGCACTAATCAGTCTCTGGAACAGATCCTCAGATGTCTGACTTCTGCTAGACAGAATGACTGGTGTGATATACTGCCGTTGGCTGAATTTGCCTTCAATAGTCGGGTGAGTCAATCCACTGGTATGTCCCCTTTCTTGACCAACTATGGGTTCAGTCCTCATTTTGGTGAGTTTTCTCATCTGGATTCGGGGTGTCCCGGGGCTGAGGACTCTGTTCGGCGGTTAAAAGATACATGGGCAGAAGTCCAGCGGCGTATATCTAGGTCTCAAGGCAGGTATACGTTTTTCGCGGACAGGAAACAAACACCTGGTCCCATGTTTCAGGTTGGAGAGAAAGTTTGGCTCTCCACGCGAAACATTAAGTTAAAGATTCCGTCAGCCAAGTTGGGCCCCAAATTCATTGGCCCGTACAAGATTGTGGAAAAAATCAATCCAGTGGCGTATAGGCTGTGCCTTCCACCCTATTTCAAGATCCCTAACGTCTTCCATAGATCTCTACTGAAGCCTTTTGAAGCAGTCCGGGGGAGAATCCGAGTCCGCTGCTCCTCCGGTTTCGGTTGATGGACATGTGGAATATGAGATTGGTCACATCGTAGATTCCAGGTTGATACGGCGGTCAGTACGGTACCTAGTTCATTGGAAGGAGTATGGGCCGGAGGACAGGTCCTGGGTGCCGGCCCGGTTGATGCATGCAGAAACGCTTGGTTCGGGCTTTCCTTGCTAGGTACCCGGGCAAGCCTGGGGGTCCAGAGGCCCCCCGTTGAGAGGGGGTACTGTCATGATACCAGTGCTGGTGGACCGGCACTTCTGGGGTTAATGGTTTGATCTCAGTGCAGACTCTTACCTGCACACCTGGGACTTATTATGGTGGCCTCTTATTGGTTCTGGGAAAGCTTCTTATTGTCCAAGGAAGCTCCCATCCCCCGTCAGTTATACTTTCGCCCTTGGCATTGTGTGGTGACCCCTGAGTGTGTTTGTGCTGTGTTCTGGTTGCTTGATACTCTGTGTACGACTCGGTCTGTTCTCTGGATATTGCTTGTTGGATTCTGCTTGGTACCTTCTATGTCTGTTTGGTTTTGACCCCTGCTTGGCCCCGACTATCCGTTCTGTCTAATCCCTGGTACTTTACTGCTATCTCTGTGTATGACCTCCGTTTTACCTGACTCTGAGTATTTCTGTATAGTGTCCTGCCATCTCTGAAAGCAGGACGCTAAGCTTCACCCCCTTGCAGTCACATGACCGTAGGTCCTTCACTGCTTGCTAAACTTCAGCGTCCACAGGTCCTGTATATCTGTACTTTCTGGCTATACCTGACCCCGGGCCCCCCTACAGTGCGGGTGAGTCCCTGCTCAGCGAAGGCTCCACGCCGGTGCTGGCAGGATCCTGACAGGCATCTTGGCAGCTTGATTTTCCTCAATTCATGGGCAGTTATTTTGCTCCTTTTTTTTATCAACACGCTTCTTGCGACCCTGTTGGCTATTTGCCATGAAACGCTTGATTGTTCTGTGATCACGCTTCAAAAGTTTGGCAATTTCAAGACTGCTGCATCCCTCTGCAAGACATCTCACAATTTTTGACTGTTCAGAGTCCATCAAATCTTTCTTCTGACCCATTTTGCCAAAGGAAAGGAAGCTGCCTAATAATTAAGCACACCTTATATAGGGTGTTGATGTCATTAGACCACACCCTCCTCATTACAGAGATGCAAATCACCTGATTTACATAACTGGCAGTTGGCTTTCAAGCCTATACAGATTGCAGTAGGACAACATGTATAAAAAGGATGATGTGATCAAAATACTCATTTGCCTAATAATTCTGCACACAGTGTAAGTGATAAAGGGAACCTGTCTCCCCCCTGGGTGTTTTTAAGTAAAAGAGCCACCTTCAGCAGCACTAAGGCTACACTCTGTGAAGGTGGCTCTTCCATTTCTGACCCCAGTAACACCGAAATATTAACTTTTATAAATAGGTCCTGTATTTAGTTTCATAGGTATGGTGTGTCCCCCTGAAGCAGCCGCCTCCCCACCGTCAATCATGTCTCTGCAGCATCTGGGCCCCACCTCCCATAGCCGGCCATCATGCCCCTGTGGTGCCGTCTGGGCCTCGCCTCCCATAGACATCCATCATGCCCCTGCTCTGCCACCTGTGCCCCGCCTCCTTCTATCTCCTATGGCGGCGCCTACTCTGTGAAAACAGTACTCGGGCATGCGCAGTGCTCGCTGCCTGTGAATTGACATCAGGCGATCACGCCTGCGTGTTGTGGAGGCCCCAGATCCTGCCCCAACACACACATTGCGGCGTCCACAACATGCAGGCGTGATCTCCTGATGTCAGTTCACGGGCAGCGCGCACTGCAGACGGCAGAGCAGGGGCATGATGGACGTCTATGGGAGGCGGGGCCCGACGGCAGCACAGGGGCATGATGGATGTCTATGGGAGGTGGGGTCCAGACGGCAGCACAGGGGCATGATGGATGGCTATGGGAGGCGGCGCCCAGACGCTGCAGAAACATGATTGACGGCGGGGAGGCAGCTGCTTCAGGGGGACACGCCATACCTATGGGACTGAATACAGGTATGAGGACCTATTTATAAAAGTTAATATTTCAGCATTACTGGGGGTCAGAAATGGAAGAGCTACCTTCACAGAGTGCAGCCTTAGTGCTGCTGAAGGTGGCACTTTTACTTAAAAACGCCCGGGGGGTGACAGGTTCCCTTTAAAATGTAATGGCTATTGAGATCAGTGTGCATTTTATGTAAAAGGGGTCCCCAGCAGTGAGGAGGAAGAACAAGTGGTAAATGATTTCGACAAATTTTCATCACATGTCCACAACATTATCCTGGATTATGTAGTTTTGAATGTTGAATATGAATACCTTAGTATTGCAATACATAGTATAAGTGATTGGATGAACGCAGGATCAAGGTCCTTAAAGGGAATCTGTCACCCCTTTTTTGAGATATCATATAATGATATCATTCAATTGTGTGTCACATAAGGATTCCCTTAGTACTTTTGCTTCCCCCTGACCCCGCACCTTTCATGCATAAATACCTTTTTTATATCGGTTCAGATGTATGTAAACTGCCACTGTCCGGTCTGCTGGGTGGGGCTTATTCACCTGCTCCCCCCCTCCCTGTCTTGCTCTACACAAGAAGAAATGCGTAGCAGGTGAATAAGCCCCGCCCAGCGGATCGGATAGCGGCAGTTTACATACATCTGAACCGATATAAAAAAGGTATTTATGCATGAAAGGTGCCGGGGTCAGGGGGAAGCAAAAGTACTCAGAGAATCCTTATGTGACACACAATTGACTGATATCATTATATGATATCTCAAAAAAGGGGTGACAGATTCCCTTTAAGGGAAATAATAAATAAAGTTTTTAAAAGTATAAAATTAAAAAAAGAAACTTGAATCACCCTTTTTCAACCTTTAAAAATAAAAAGAGAAAACCCAAACATATTTAGTTTTGCCACATTTGTAAATTTCCAACTTATCAAAATATTAATTAACCCAGTAAGTGCTAGCCTATAAGGCGAAAATAAATCAAACCACAACATTGCAGTTTCTCCCTCAAAAAATACAATAAAAAGTTATCAAAACGTTGCATGTATCCCAAATTATTATAAATGAAAACGGCAGTTTGGTGCGTAAAAAACAAGCTCTCATTCAGCTTAATTAACCCCTTAGTGACAGAGCCATTTTGAAGCTTAATGACCAGGCCAATTTTTACAATTCTGACCACTGTCCCTTTATGAGGTTATAACTCTGGAACGCTATAACGAATCCCGCTGATTCTGAGATTGCTTTTTCGTGACATATTTTACTTCATGTTAGTGCTAAAATTTCTTCTATATGACTTGTGTTTATTTATGAAAAAAATGGAAATATGGCAAAAGTTTTCCAATTTAACAAAATTTACAGAACCTTTTTTAAGGGATCACATCATATTTAAAGTCATTTTGAGGGGTGTACATGACAGAAAATACCCAAAAGTGACACCATTCTAAAAACTGGACCCCTCAAGGTGCTGAAAACCACATTCAAGAAGTTTATTAACCCTTTACGTGCTTCACAGGAACTGAAGCAAGGTGGAAGGAAAAAATTAACATTTAATTTTTTTTTTGCAAAAAATTTACTTCAGAACCAATTTTTTTATTTTTACAAGTGTTAAAAGAGAAAATGAAGCACAAAATTTGTTGTGCACTTTCTCATGAATACGCCAATACCCCATATGTGGGGGTAAACCTCTTTTTGGGCGCACGGCAGAGCTCGCAAGGGAAGGAGCACCATTTGACTTTTTCAACGCAGAATTGGCTGGAATTGAGATCGGACGCCATGACGCGTTTGGAGAGCCCCTGATGTGCCTAAACAGTGGAAATCCCCAACAATTGATCCCATTTTGGAAACTAGACCCCCTAAGGAACTTATCTAGTTGTGTGGTGAGCACTTTGAACCTCCAAGTGCTTCACAGAAGTTTATAACGTAGAGCCATGAAACTAAAAAAATCATTTTTTTTCACAATAATGATCTTTTTGCCCCAAATTTTGATTCTTACAAGGGTAACAGGAGAAATTAGACCCCCAAAGTTGTGCAATTTGTCCTGAGTACGCCCATACCCCATATGTGGAGGTAAACCACTGTTTGGGCACACGGCAGAGCTCAGAAGGAAAGGAGCACAGTTTGACTTTTTCAATGCAGAATTGGCTGGAATTGAGATTGGACGCCATGTCGCATTTGGAGAGCCCCTGATATGCCTAAACGGTGCAAAAAAACCACAAGTGACAACATTATGGAAACTAGACCCCTAAGGAACTTATCTAGATGTGTGGTGAGCACTTTGAACCCCCAAGTGCTTCACAGAAGTTTATAACGCAGAGCAGTGAAAATAAAAAATCATTTATTTTTCCTCAAAAATGATTTTTTAGCCACCTATTTTTTTAATTTCCCAAGGGTAACAGGAGAAATTGGACCACAAAAGTTGTTGAGCAATTTGTCCTGAGTACGCTGATACCCCATATGTGGGGGGGGACCATTGTTTGGGCGCAAGGGAGAGCTCGGAAGGAAAGGAGCGCCATTTTGGAATGCAGACTTTGATGGAATGTTCTGCGGGCGTCATGTTTCGTTTGCAGAGCCCCTGATGTGCCTAAACAGTAGAAACACCCCACAAGTGAACCCATTTTGGAAACTAGACCCCCAAGGAGCTTATCTAGATGTGTGGTGAGCACTTTGATCCCCCAAGTGCTTCACAGAAGTTTATAACGCAGAGCAGTGAAAATAAAAAATCATTTTTTTTCCTCAAATGATTCTTCAGCCTCCAATTTTTTTATTTTCCCAAGAGTAACAGGAGAAATTAGACCCCCAAAGTTGGTAAATAGTGGAAACCCCTCAATTCTAGCTCCATCCCTAACCCCAACACACCCCAAACCCTAATCCCAACACTAACCCTAATGCTAATCCCTAACCGGTTAGGCGACATCTCCTTCAATATGATTTAGCTGGTTAAACCAAAAACAAGGGGAGGAAATCTGGACAATTTGATTTTGAGACGGGAGTGTGAGTGGATGTTTAGATTACAATCCGTCTCTCCGGATGGGATGAATGAATATATGTCATATGCCTGTTTTATATAATTTCCTGGTTGGCAGAATGTGTTTTCTTAGTGGGTGGTGGGGGTTTTCTATCTGTCTGGCATATTGGAGGATGCTTGTATGGCATAGTCCACATTGTTTGGCGAAATAGGTTTATTATGTTCTGCGGATATATCTGTGTTTCTAAGGGTATTCATGCCTATATGTGTGTGAGAAGTTGTGCCCTGATATGAACTGGAATGTCTTTAAAACTGACATGTTGTTTGGTATTCATCTTAATATTATGACACTATTGTGGGACTATATCTAATGTGTCCTGCCCCTGACCCTTTAATCATTTACTTCATCTTTATATTTTGGCATTGGGGGCGATATATGTTATCAGACTGCGCGCTATCTGATGGCGCGGTCTGATTGTCCGGTGAGCATCCTGGATGCTCCATGGCGACAGCTAGAGGTGGATATGACATCATGCGACCGGAAGTTCCGGCGCCATTTTGGGTGCGCTCCAGTGCTGAGCGCGTTTAAATGGGTCCCCGCTGTTTCGTCCATTAAATCTAGTTCCGGATGATCGGGTAACTGCTATGGCATGATCTATATCACATGACCGGAAGTTCCAGCGCCATCTTGGATGCGCTCCAGTGTGGAGCGCACGCTAACGATTATTTGCTGAAGTTTAACTCTATGATAGCGGCAGAATACCGGACTATCAGGTACATTTGGCCTGCACACATGGGCTTTAATTATCCACATCTTTTCACTGATTAGGCCACCAGATGGTGGGTGGCGCGCTAGTATTATCATGGTGGGTATTTAAATCCGCTTGGTCTGACCTCTGATGCTTCCATTATCAAGTTATCAGGCATGGAGCAGCAATAATATTGGTGAAAGCATTGGTTATACCTCTTGATGAACCGCCACGGCGGGGAAACGCGTTGAGGGTTCTCCATAGACATGATAAGTGACCAATCTTTATAATGTATCTGAATGTTTATATCCCCCTGAGTGAGGGTTCTTTATGGGCATAAGAAGGGACTATAATAGTCTTTTGTAGTGTATCTGATTATACATATCCCACTGAGTGCAGGTTATTATGTACTTTACTATGTGAAGATTTTTCGTGTCACATTGATATATGCACCTTTATCAAGAGGGGTCTCTATAGACATGAGAAGTGACCAATCTTTGTAATCTATTGCCTGTATCCCCTTTAGTGGGAAGAACAATGTACCTTGCCATGTTAGGGTATTTATGTCATTTAGTATCATGATATGGAATTTTTAATATTATATTTTTGTCTGCATTAGCTCTAGGGCATTTTGTTGTCTTCATCTCTGCACTATTTGATATATTGATTTCCTTCCTGTGATATCAGGGACTGTTAGGGAAGTGAGGGATAGTCTTCGTTGAGTGGGGGCGCCAATATCGTACTGTTTAGGGTGCCAACCTCCACGGCTAGGAAGGTATCAGCGAGGCCTAATATAGGGCTGTGCAGCACTTTAGACAACGTCTTTTTTTATTTTTGGCAGGTCTTTTTGCACTGGGAAGGTGTTTTTTTAACAAAATATTGAATTAAACTGTATTTTTAATGGGATTTGCATGTTCACCTACTTCTTCAAATCTCTATGAATTTTGACTTTTTTCTTCTTGCTAATCTCTAACCCTAATCCCAACCCAAACCTTAATTCCAACCCTAACCCTAGCCCTAATTCCAACCCTAACCCTAATTCCAACCCTAACCCTAGTGGAAAAATGAAAATAAATATTTTCTTTTTTTAATTATATTTCCCTAACTAAGTGGGTGATAAGGGGGGGGGTTAGTTACTATTTTTTTTATTTTGATCACTGTGATAGGGTTTATCACAGTGATCAAAATGTACATTGAATGAATGGAATCTGCCAGCCGGCAGATTCCGTGGGCGTACTGCGCATGCTCCCACCATTTTCTTCCTGGACCAAGATGGCGGCGCCCACCAGAGGAGGCAGGAGGGTCTGAGGACCACCGGTAAGTACCGGGGGGGATCAGGGACCCTATTTCTCTCTCCTCTGATATGTGATCACATCAGAGGAGAGAGAAATTAAATGGAAAATTGCGGCTTTTTTTTTGCGGTCGCTGTTATACGGTTAATAATGTCGATCGCAAAAACGGGGTCGGTAAAAACCAATGCGAATCATGTTCTCTGGGGTCTCGGCTACCCCCAGCAGCTGAGACCCTGGAGAAAATCCGACTGGGGGGGGACTATATACTTTCTCCACAGCGTCATTAATTAAAGGCGCTGTGGTTTAAGTACCCTTAACTACTGCTGTTAAAGGTTTATCGGCGGTCGTTAAAGGGTTAATGGAAAAAGAATATTATGGGTCTCACACCACAAAACTAAATTTTTTTCTTTGAAAACATCTATATTTTATTTTAACCACTTAACGTCCCATGACGGATATACAGTTGAAACCAGAAGTTTACATACATTATATAAAAAGCCACATCTGCATGTTTTTCTCGATATCTGACATGCAATCAGAATAAACCTTTCCCGTTTTAGGTCAATTAGGATTACCATAATTATTAATATTTGCCAAATGCCAGAATAATGAGAAAATTTTTTAAAGCATTTTTATTACTGCAAAGTCAAACGTTTACATACATTTCATTCGTATTTGGTATCATTGCCGTTAAACTAAATGACTTTCGTCAAACGCTTGGGATATCCTTCCACAAGCTTCTCACAATATTCCGTCAGAATTTGGGCCCATGACTCCTGGCAAAACTGGTGTAACTGATCCAGGTTTGTAGATCGCCTTGCTCAAACCTTTCTTTTCAGGTTTGCCCATAAATTTTCAATAGGATTGAGATCAGGGCTTTGTGATGGCCACTCCAAAACATTGATTTTGATATCTTTAAGCCACTTTGTTACCATTTTGGCAGTATGCTTCGGGTCATTGTCCATTTGGAAGACTCATTTCCACCCAAGCTTTAACATCCTGGCTGATGTCTTGAGATGTTGCTTCAGTACTGCCACATAATCTTCTTTTCTCATGATGCCAACTATTTTGTGAACTGCACCCGTCCCTCCTGCAGCAAAAGAACTCCACAACATGATGCTGCCACCCCCGTGTTTCAGAGTTGCGATGGTGTTCTTAGGTTTCCAAGTGTCTTCCTTTTTTCTCCAAAGGTAACGATGTCATTATGCACAAAAAGTTCAATTTTAGTTTAATCAGATCACAGGACATGTCTCCAAAAATTACGGTCTTTGCTCCTGTGTGCATTTGCAAACATTAATCTGGCTTCTTTATGTTTCTTTTGTTGGAGTAATGGCTTCTTCCTCGAGATCAGCCCATGTTGATGCAGTATTCGTTTCACTGGGGATATTGACACAATATTACCAGCTTTCACCATCATCTTCACAAGGTCTTTTGCTTTTGTCATTGGGTTGATATGCAAATGTCGGACCAAAGCACGTTCATCTCTGGGACACAGAACCCGTCTCCTTCCTGAGCGGTATGATGACTGGAAATTCCCATCTTGTTTGTACAGATGAACGAAGCACCTCCAGATATCTTGAAAGTGTACCCAAGGATGAGCCAGGCTTGTGTATGCAGACTGAAGCGACGCTGCAGGTTAAAACTCATGTGTATTCACCTGTCCAGGAGTGATAGTTATGATACAAAGCCAGGGTATTGTACATATGACGTGTATTTTCCCCATCATGTCATCAGGTTATTCAACACACTGAATAGAGGATGTGGTTAATTACAAGGTATATCTAGAATCCCCTTGCCTTGTCTCACAAATAGTTAAATGATGATGGTAAAAAACACCATAGTCAATTAACTTTTTATGATACATGGCAAGGTAACAATAGATATGCCTTGCACTCAACACCATCCTCTATTCCAGGGTTCCCCAACTCCAGTCCTCAAGTCCCACCAACAGATCATGTTTTCAGGATTTCCTTTGCATTGCACAGGTGAAGCAATTATCACCTGAGCAATACAAAGGAAATCCTGAAAACATGATCTGTTGGTGGGCCTTGAGGACTGGAGTTGTGGAACCCTGCTCTATTCAGTCTATGCAATATTAGCAGACTGAAGAGACTGGTGGTGAAAATACAAGTCATACATTTGTGTTTTTGACTACACATATCCCCAAGACAGACACAAGAAACATGTGTCAGTAATGGAGCTATGTGGTGTCTAAAACGCAACGTGTACGGCGCAGTGTGGGTACAGCGCAGTGTGTGTAGGCGACGAAAGACACATTAATGAAACCGTATTTTGTGAAAGCAGAATTTCACATTTATTTTTAAACAAAAAAAAAAAATCAAATTTTTTATTGTGAATGACGTTTGGGGGAAGATTGGGATACTTTGGGGGTGTGGAGAGACGAGGAACGGCTGGAAGTTGAGGAAGGGGTTCTAGGGGAAGGGGCAACGAAAGTACTGGGGGAAGGGAGCTCAGGGATGGAACTGGAGGCAGGTTGAGACACATGAGGAGGAGAGGGGGGAGGAACAAACAAAGTCTTTTGTTTTTTTTGCTTCTTTGTGGCTGGAGTCTCCTGCCTGGACCGACTTCCACCTTGTGACCGCCTTACATTGCTTGACCGCCTTGACCTGCTGGACCGTGGCCTTGATGGGTAAAAGAGGGAATGTGGGTCACCCCTCTGATGCTCGGTGGTGGCGGTGCTCCTAGAAGTGGCGGTGCTCCTAGAAGGGAAAGTGGTGTCGGTGCTCCTAGAAAGAGAAGTGGTGTCGGTGCTCCTAGGAGGAGAAGTGGTGGCAGTGCTCCTAGGAGGAGAAGTGGTGGCGGTGCTCCTAGAAGTGGTGGCGGTGCTCCTATCATGAGGAGTGGTGGCAGTGCTCCTAGGAGGAGAAGTGGTGGCAGTGCTCCTATTATGAGGAGTGTTGGCGGTGCTCCTAGGAGGAGAAGTGGTGGCGGTGCTCCTATGATGAGGAGTGGTGGCGGTGCTCCTTGAATGATGAGGAGTGGTGGCGGTGCTCCTTGAATGATGAGGAGTGGTGGCGGTGCTCCTTGAATGATGAGGAGTGGTAGCGGTGCTCCTTGAATGATGATGAGTGGTGTCGGCGCTCCTAGACGGCGAAGTGATGGCCGTGCTCCGAACAGGAGAATAGGTGGCGGTGGCCCAAGCAGATTCTGCGGTGGCCCAAGATGGTGCTCCGGTGGCGATGCTCCAGACAGGAGCAGCGCTTGCCATGGTGGTGGCCGGGGTGGAGTGTCCAGCAGCACTCGGCATTGGTGTGGTGTAGTGGTGTCCAGCTTGGCTAGGAATGCAGGTGGCCGTGCAATGGTATGCAGCAGAAGTCGGTAGTGAGGTGTAGCGAGTCAGTGGTGGCACTGTTGTAAATTACACCACTGACTGCTGCACGTACCGATTCTGCTGCATAGCCTGCAAGTAAGCAGTGTTGCAGGCCTGCAACACACTCCGCTGTTGCTCAGGACTAAGGTATCCCACCATGCCCCGTTCAATTTTACTGAAAAAATGGTGCGCTGGTCTGTTGAGGTCAGCCTTCAGATGGTCAAAGCGCTGGTCGACAGAGTGGAAGCGGTGTTCCATGTGGGTAAAACTGCGTTCCATGAGTGAAAAACCGCTTTCCACTCTGTCTGACAGCGACTTGAGGCTGGCATGAAAGGCCTCGCTCAAGTGCATGAACTCGGGCAAGACAGGCCTGTCTGAGGCCCTCTGCCGCTGGCGGGAAGTGCCCGCATAACCAGTGGCAGAGACCTGGGACAGGGGAACACCTGATTGACCAGATTCTTGGTCACCCGCTGTCCGTGTTGCTGACCTGCAAGATGCTTCCTGGCTGTCAGATGGCTGGGACGGGTCCGAGTTCGATCGATGAAGGACACCTCCAGGGACAGGTTGCAGGGTGCTGATCCAGGTGCTGTGGAAAGAAAAGAAAAACATTACTATCATGCATTTACTAGAAGCATCAGCTGTGGAATAGAAAAGCAAAGATTATAAAAAAAAAATATATATATATATATATATAATACTTACGCTCTGGTGGCAAGGACCGGTCTTAGGAATGCCAACTCGCGATGATAGCGGTATTTTCTTCTGGTCCTTGCCGCTGAACCACTGCGAACCTGTCCCTCAGCACGAACATCAGTGTTGAAGCGGTCCTTCATCGAGCGCCAACGTGTGCGGACTTTGTTCACTGTTGAAAAAACAAAGAAAAAACGTTATACAATGACTGATGGCAACATCTGTATCATCACACACACCTGAGTGAACTTGGCAAACATTCAATGCGGCATCACAAAAGAATTCAATAGACAATGCATTCGCTGTTGATCCTGAGGACACTGTTGTGTTTCCTGCAAGAATATATCTTGCAAGAAACAGACCAGTATCATCAGGAACAAGAGTGAAAGCATGATCAATACAGCAGTACAATACACAATGCAGTCACTGTTGATCCTCAGGACACTGTTTTGTTTCCTGCAAGAATATATCTTGCAAGAAACACACCAGTATCATCAGGAACAAGAGTGAAAGCATGATCAATACAGCAGTACAATACACAATGCAGTCACTGTTGATCCTGAGGACACTGTTGTGTTTCCTGCAAGAATATATCTTGCAAGAAACACACCAGTATTATCAGGAACAAGAGTGAAAGCATGACCAATACAGCAGTACAATACCCAATGCAGTCACTATTGATCCTGAGGACACTGTTGTGTTTCCTGCAAGAATATATCTTGCAAGAAACACACCAGTATCATCAGGAGCAAGAGTGAAAGCATGATCAATACAGCAGTACAATACACAATGCAGTCACTGTTGATCCTGAGGACAGTGTTGTTTTTCCTGCAAGAATATATCTTGCAAGAAACACACCAGTATCATCAGGAACAAGAGTGAAAGCATGATCAATACAGCAGTACAATACACAATGCAGTCACTGTTGATCCTGAGGACACTGTTGTGTTTCCTGCAAGAATATATCTTGCAAGAAACACACCAGTATCATCAGGAACAAGAGTCAATGCGGCATCACAGTGCATGGAAATACTTACAAAACGCCTTTTTTGAAGTTGGAGAGGCGCTGTCCCAGCCAACCATCATCGCTGCAGCCACCTCATTCCAGAGCTGCCGGGTCACCACAGTGTCCTTGTACTGCTGGTCACGGCTGTCCCACAATGGGACACGCGCCTGGACCAGGTGGATCAGGTGCTCATTGTCCAAGTAAATGTCTTCATCCCAATGTGGAACCTAGAAAAAAAAATTATAATCTTGGAAATTTTGGAGAATGAAAAAGATAGAAAAATAGAAATAAAGGAAGCAAGATAGAAGATGAAAAAAAGGACAGAAAAAAAGGAAGAGGAAAAAATAAATTTTAAAAAAGGGACATTCAAAGATTATATACTTACAATCTGTCTCCTCGCCGGGACTTGGCTAGGCTGCTCCCGTTGTTCCGCCTCACTTGCCGGGTCTGATGATGAGGTCTGTAAAGAAAAAAAATTATTACACATTTGCAGAGGCAGCTATACTTACCCAAAGGCAGCAAGATCCTCACCTCACGCTCTGCTTGGGCCAGTTCTTGCTGGGATGGAGAATATTCTGATCCAGAAGACTTGCTGGAATTTAAACAAAAAAAAAAAAACATTAGTACATAATAAATTTGAAAGGTCAGACAGACATTCTGTTGAAGAATACTCGCATTTTGGCTGCTGCAGCTTGTATCCAAAGTTGGAAGGCTCTTGTCTGTTCAATGCTGTCTTATCTCTTCACGGCTGTCTGTAGAGTAAGTGGTCTGCCACTGCAGACACCTTTTATGTACACTCCTCCCAAACAATGTTGCTTGTGTAGGGGGTGGTTTAAACCAGTGTCTAGACATTGTTTACTCTAAAATCGCGTGCGTGCTAAAAGCGCTGACGAGCGCACGACCACGAGCACACCAGCGACCCCATAGACTGTGATGTTATTTTTTTGCACATTCCGTGAGCACATGTGTGCAGGTGATTTTTTAACGAAGTTGGGCGGAACAAAAAATGCAACATGTAGTGTCTGGCGCACACATGGAAAATGCGCAGCGAGCAAAAACGCTGCTGAGTGCGTGCAATCGCTAGACACTGCACCCGCCATTTTAAAGATAGGGGACCATTGCGCGTGCGCCCGATAGCTCACGATGCGCTGTGCGATAAAATGCTAGTGTGAAACCAGCCTTATCTGCATTCTTCACATCAGCAGAACAGTTCACACAGGGCAACGTTTCCTGTACTTTCCCTTCCTCTGCCATACGGGCAGACTCTAGTATCTCTGTCATTTCTCTTGGCCGTACCTCTATCCAGACTCAGTCCTGTTAGCGCTTTCCTTTCCTCTGCCATCCGGGCAGCATCTTTGGACAGTTCGTGACCTATCTGTACCTTCAGCCTCACCAGCTCCCTCAGCCCCTTGTCCGGTTCCAGTAGGGAAAGGTGGAGGGAATGCCATCTCAGCTGCTCCCGCCCCGGTCGTAGACCCCGGATCCTTCTTGGGGATGGTCTTGTTGAGCTGGTGCCCGACAGCACTATTCTTCAGCCGGGGGGCCCCTTACTGCCATGTGCAGACTTATCCCCCACAGACTGTAACTGTCTCACTGTATAAGTCCTGCCCCTTGGGCAGACGGGTGTCTGACAGAACCAGGAAGTGCCTGTCCTATATCTCCCTGCTCTGTGCCCCTCCAATCTAAACTCCTTGCTGCCTGTGCCTAAACTAATACTCTTATCTATCCTATTCTCTATCTCTATTCTCATCCCCCTATGGTCCTATACTGTCCCTAAGCTTACACACAGTATATAATAAATGCATCACATTACAATACGTGACACACATTAATGGACATTAGGGAACCGCACATTACATTAGCGTTAGTAAACATGAATAGCTGTCAGGGTGCCGCACATGTGCCCAGCGTTTAGAAGAGAGGATGCACAGGAGGGTCCCTGCCACCTCCTTACAAGCCCAGTGTGGGAATGCCTGGGTGTGGCTCCGCACCGGCCGCGCCTCAGCGTTGTATATGGGTGCCACAGCAGCCCTCACATTGGGAGCATTATTCTGGGCGGGAACATGGATGAACCTGGTGCAGCTGCGATTTTATTCCACACAGACCATTGGCCCACGTGTAAAATCGACCATGTGCACTGGCTGTAATGGGGCTGAGCGCCTCCTTGGCGCACACAGATTATACTCTCATCTGCACTAGCCCTTAGGCTGTGTTCACACACAGCGTTTTTTTAGCGGTATTTTTAGCGGTTTTGCCAATAAAAGCGCTATAAAACCGCTAAAAATAAGCTTCCCATTAATTTCTATGCATTTTGCACTTTTTGTGCATATTGATGCGTTTTTTACCGTGAAAAAAAACGCATTGCGGTAAAAAACGCAGCATGCTCATTAATTTCGCAGATTTTTCCGCGTTTCTGGCTAGTTCAATGCGTTTTGAAAACGCGCCAGAAAAAAAACGCATCAAAACCGCGCAAAAACTGATGAAAATGCGCGGAAAACGCGAAGACAAAAAAGGCGCGGTATCTGGGAAGTCAGGTTTTTGAGCAGAAATTTTCTGCTACGTGTGCACTCAGCCTTATATATTATTCATTTGAAGCTTTAATACTGTAATTCATGATTGAGACTTTATTTTCACATTGCTGAAGGCAGCAGCTATAGCCAAGTGACTGGGCAGCAGATACACCCAGCAGGCCGGGACACGCCAGGCACACAGCACTTGTTCTGGCAGAACAATTACTTTGCCAGTCACACCCAGGCCTAAAATGGCCTCACTCTGATCTCCACACAGAACGTTCCAGAGGGTGCTGCCGCAGCACGGGCGTATGGGCGTGGCCCAGCAGGAGGCCATCCCGCTCGCCTTCTTTGATAGTGCAATCACGCCTCTCTTAGCCCTATTGAATTCTGGGAAATGTAGTCCGTTATTTGTATTTTTGTATTTTACTAAAGCTGTTGAGAGAAAAAGAACTACATTTCCCGACTTACACAGAACTACAGCCAGCCTCTGCTGACACTGAGCAGGCGCAATGCAGCCCTCCCTGGACTCTCCCCGCCGCCCGGCTGCTTGTTTTCGTGAGTTGAAGAGCCGCAGTGGAAGAGACAAGACCGGAGCTTGTGATAGCACCGAACCTCAGCTACTTGCGCTCACAACTTGCCAGGTAACTAGGCCCGGGAGCGGTGCTCCTAAACGTCACTCACATCAACGGGGCGTGAGGTAAACTGAGGTATTCGGGGGCTTTGCCGGGTCTCCCCTATATCCGGTCCCACAGTGTCAGACTCATCCCATTGTTATCCGACACCTGAGGCACCAGCAGCAAAACACAACAGTAAGGAGCCGGTCCACAGTGTCGTCCTTCCTACAGACAGAGGTGACATTGCGGAGCCGAGCTTCATAATCCGGCACTTCACAGTCAGTGCCGATGGGTTAACCCTATAGTGTCCCTGAGGGATGCAGGCAAACCCCTACACAGGGATGTCGGAGGCCGGCTGCGCCAGAACGCAGGGATGTTGTCGGAGGCCGGCTGCGCCAGAACGCAGGGATGTTGTCGGAGGCCGGCTGCTCCAGAACGCAGGGATGTTGTCGGAGGCCGGCTGCTCCAGAACGCAGGGATGTTGTCGGAGGCCGGCTGCGCCAGAACGCAGGGATGCTGTCGGAGGCCGGCTGCTCCAGAACGCAGGGATGTTGTCGGAGGCCGGCTGCTCCAGAACGCAGGGATGTTGTCGGAGGCCGGCTGCTCCAGAACGCAGGGATGTTGTCGGAGGCCGGCTGCGCCAGAACGCAGGGATGCTGTCGGAGGCCGGCTGCTCCAGAACGCAGGGATGCTGTCGGAGGCCGGCTGCTCCAGAACGCAGGGATGCTGTCGGAGGCCGGCTGCTCCAGAACGCAGGGATGCTGTCGGAGGCCGGCTGCTCCAGAACGCAGGGATGCTGTCGGAGGCCGGCTGCTCCAGAACGCAGGGATGCTGTCGGAGGCCGGCTGCTCCAGAACGCAGGGATGCTGTCGGAGGCCGGCTGCTCCAGAACGCAGGGATGTTGTCGGAGGCCGGCTGCTCCAGAACGCAGGGATGTTGTCGGAGGCCGGCTGCTCCAGAACGCAGGGATGCTGTCGGAGGCCGGCTGCGCCAGAACGCAGGGATGCTGTCGGAGGCCGGCTGCTCCAGAACGCAGGGATGCTGTCGGAGGCCGGCTGCTCCAGAACGCAGGGATGCTGTCGGAGGCCGGCTGCTCCAGAACGCAGGGATGTTGTCGGAGGCCGGCTGCTCCAGAACGCAGGGATGTTGTCGGGGGCCGGCTGCTCCAGAACGCAGGGATGTTGTCGGGGGCCGGCTGCTCCAGAACGCAGGGATGTTGTCGGGGGCCGGCTGCTCCAGAACGCAGGGATGCTGTCGGGGGCCGGCTGCTCCAGAACGCAGGGATGCTGTCGGGGGCCGGCTGCTCCAGAACGCAGGGATGCTGTCGGAGGCCGGCTGCTCCAGAACGCAGGGATGCTGTCGGAGGCCGGCTGCCCCAGAACGCAGGGATGCTGTCGGAGGCCGGCTGCCCCAGAACGCAGGGATGCTGTCGGAGGCCGGCTGCCCCAGAACGCAGGGATGCTGTCGGAGGCCGGCTGCCCCAGAACGCAGGGATGCTGTCGGAGGCCGGCTGCCCCAGAACGCAGGGATGCTGTCGGAGGCCGGCTGCCCCAGAACGCAGGGATGCTGTCGGAGGCCGGCTGCCCCAGAACGCAGGGATGCTGTCGGAGGCCGGCTGCCCCAGAACGCAGGGATGCTGTCGGAGGCCGGCTGCCCCAGAACGCAGGGATGCTGTCGGAGGCCGGCGTGTTCCTCTGTTGCTTCTTTTTTGTTTATTTGCTTGTGTAATGTGTATACTTGGCAGTAGGGGGCAGACTTGGCACATCTTTGGTTCCTTTCTTCTCGCACAGTGCTGGTGGGGGTGGCACACTGCTGCTATTGTATACAGTTATTACTGGCGCTGTAGTTGGCAGCGTTGTCGCACTGATCAGCAGGTATTTATGAACCCTGCGGCATGCCCGGGCACTGATGTGGAGTTTCTTGGATGCTGGGATTTATGGACCTCTAGATTATGTGGCCTTGCTGGTTCCAATCTGTACAATGCAAGGCAGCTGAGCTCTCAAGGCGTTCGCTTACCAGCTCAGTCCTGGGCGCAGTTGCTAATGTAGACAGGAGACCTGGTAGTCCAGTCAGTCATTGTCCTGCTCTGCACAGATGGAGGGGAAAAGACCCCAAAGCTGCTGTCTGCTGAGTTTTCTTTCATTTGAAGGAGTCTCTGGTTGAGGAGATTACTTCCATCCTTTTGCGTGGGACTGCTTCTCTTGTTTACCTCCTTTCTTTCTTGCTTGCTTACTTTCTTTCCATTGTGTCTTCTTCCTTGCATGCTTTATACATATGCCAGTCCTGAGGGGGATTTCTAATTAGTCAATTTAGTACTCAAAGGGAAAACTTAAAAAAGGATGATTCTGAGAGTGCTCTTGGTATAAGGCCGGAGCTGTCCCTAACTAGGGTATCGGATGGTTACAGAGGTGTAATATGTGCAAGGCTATAAAAATATATATTTTATTATTAGAGGGGACCACGGACTGCTTTTATATTTGTGGGTTGCAAATGTTGCATATGGAAATGTGCATTTTGTCCATACTGCTGAGAAATTATTAAAAACCACTAATGACCTCTAGTCTGCCAATCCAGATGAGCCTATCCTGCACTCTTCCTTTGTTTTATTATATATTTGTTTATCCGCTTGTTGCTATATATCTTCAGCAAGTCCATGATGTTATAATTCAAGCGAAATGCAGACAGAAATCAAATGAACCCGAAAAGAATGGAGGGATTCAGTCCGCTTCCGCTTAGTGCAGGCTTGTCTGGGCATGTGTGTGCGTTATTGTATAAGCTTGTGGCCAAAACGAATGAAATGACTATTCTGCTTGTTTAGGAGGAGTCAAAGGCTATTTACAGCTTTTGCAATTTTTTTTTGTTGTTGTGGTGCATTAAATCATTTTCTGTATTTCTGCAATTTTTCTTTCCTATTAGTTTAGCTCCTGCATCTTTCAAGTGTTTCTATAGACAGCAAACTTTTGTATCCCTAGGCTTCCCATATCCATCAGTGGAGATGACTGATGGGGATCTTCCCTTTGTGCTCACAACTATGAGCCTGCAGATGGTTCTGATCCATGGGGCAACCAATGTGGGCACCCAGATCTGTCAATACCTGGATAGTACGGCTATCCTTTTCCACCATCACCTTGCACATTCAATGTACACATACATCGCTCTTTCTAGCACCTGTTATTGGATGTGTAAGTAAGAGCAGAGGATAGTACAGGACAGGGAAACGCAAGTGCGGACAATTTGCATACAGTAACACGTGCCAATGGTTTGAAAAATAATCAAGAATTCATAAAAGCAGAAAAATGACGCAATGCATCACAATCTGTCACCCCATTTTTCGCCTATCAGCTGCCGGCACCGCCATCAGGGGCTTATCTACAGCATTCTGTAATGCTGTAGATAAGCCCCCCCCGATGTAACCTGAAAGATAAGAAAAACTAGTTATATTATACTCACCCAGGGGCGGTCCGGGTCCGGTTTTGGCCCGATGGGTGTCACGGTCCGGTCTGGCGCCTCCCATCTTCTAGCGGTGACGTCCTCTTCTTTCCTTCCCGTCGCGGCTCCTTTGCAGGCGCACTGCTCTGCCCTGTTGAGGGCACAGCAGAATACTGCAGTGCGCAGGCGCCGGACCTCTCACGGCGCCTGCGCACTGCAGGACTCTGCTCTGTCCTCAATATGGGAGAGCAGTGCGCCTGCACAGGAGCCGCGACGGGAAGGAAAGAAGAGGACGTCACCGTTAGACGAAGGGAGGTGCCGGACTGGACCGTGACAACCATCGGACCAGGACCGCCCCTGGGTGAGTATAATCTAACTCATTTTTCTTATCTTTCAGGTTACATGGGGGGGCTTATCTACAGCATTACAGAATGCTGTAGATAAGCCCCTGATGGCGGTGCCGGCAGCTGATGGGGTGACAGATTCCCTTTAATGAATGAATACATTGCCTTTAATGTGTGAGAGATGTAGAGTGCAGGTGATTCAGACATTTATAAGTAAGATGTATTTTTTGTCTATAGTTTTAGTGAACGCGGTTTCACTAGAGGCGCTCAATGCTAAGAGAAGATGAAAGATTTAGATCTAGGAGTCGAATATGTCATACCCAGCCTTGGGTGCAGAAATGTCCGGGAGCAAACCAACAAAGATGAGAAAAAAGAGGACGACGACTTCAGATATTCAAAGGCGAAATCACCGGTTAGTTTGACTTTGTGTTTGGCTTTGTAATATTGGTCTCAAGATGTTGATTAAAGGGAATCTGTCACCCTCTGGATGATTTTGAGCTATTACTCTGGGCATACAGGTAATAGAATGGTTAAACCAGTCTTACCTGTATGCCTCATAGCTGCAGTGTAGATCTTGAGAAATGTAGTTATAATGTTTTATGTTAATGATTTCTTCCTGGCTCTGGGGCATGCGGTGCCTGGAAGAAATCCCTGCCTCCTCTCTTCATTATAATAGCACCCCTCTCCCATGCATGTCACACTAACCTGTGACGTGCAGTTATGGCACTGTAATCCCACGCATGCGCCGTACACTTGTGCGGTTTTGTGAAACTTATTCGCCCTTCTATGGGCAGAATCTTCATCGATCTTCTGCATTGGTGAGTCACAGCGCAATAGCAGAGAATTGCCTTCGCAGAAGATCGATGAAGACTCTGCTCATAGAAGGGCGAATAAGTTTAACATAACCGCACGGGTATACGGCGCATGCACATGGGTACAGCGTTTCAACTGCATATATTAAATATTTCATATGGAGTACAAAATAATGTAACATTTATTACAGCGGTTGTCTGGGTTGAAATGAAAAATCTGCAATACTGTAGATGACTGCACATTGCCGAAGCCTAACCGTGTGCAATTCTCAGACTGTCACAACTTCCCTGTATTCCCCACACGGATGGGCTGTCATGTGACTGCATGTATGCAATTTGCATACTTGTGGTCATGTGTCAACTAGACTCATCCAAACTCTCTCAATATAAGAAAATTAAGTTGAGAAATACAGACTACCATCCACCTTCACAGAAAATACAGGAGAATCGTGACACATCGTACATTTTTATGATTCCTCAATCATTGCGTGACTGCTGAGTTTTCATTTAAGCCCTGACAACCTCTTTAAACGGAATCTGTCACCAGGTTTTTTGCTATTTCATCGACGAGAAGCATGATGTGGGGGTAGAGACCCTGATTCCAGTGATCTATCACCTACGGGTCTGCTTACTGTCTTTGAAAAAAGCACTGTTTTAAATTTTGCTGCAGATGTACCAGTTCTCGAATGCTGAGCTCTGTATTACCCCACCCACACTACTGATTGGCAGCATTCTGCCTAGTCACAGAGTACACAGAAAGCTGACAATCAGTGTTGGGGGTGGGGTTATAGAGAGCTCATGAATATGGAGAACTACATACATGGCTGCAGATTCCATAGTCTTCTAGTCATAAACTCCTGCTGATAAACCAGTGATTTTATCAAAGTTAATGTAAGCAGTCCAGTAAGTGACACATCACTGGAATCGGGGTCTCTGTCTACATCATGTTGCTCTCAGAGGAGGTGGCAAAAACCTTTTTGCAGAGTCCCTTTAAAGAAGTTTTCTAGGAGTTTTGTTATATTTACGGTATTTGTCTACATTTTACATTATCAAATAAACTAGATTTACAAAGGTTTTTCTTTGGCCTATAATGTTCCCCACAGGTTCTGTCTTTTTCATGGCATGTAATTTTTAGAGACTGTAGCTCTGAAATATAAATCCTCAGTGTTTCCTCAAACAGCTAGATGTTATCCTACCTAGTACATCTAATAGCATTATGCAATGTGCTTACAGAACGCCTCCGATATTATAATGGTACTCCGTCCAGAACACCCGAGAACCCTAAACAGAACTGCAGAGGGGTAGTCAGAGTTTCCCACTTCTAGCCTGCTAGAAACCATTTTGCTTTGAGTTTTTTGGGTTTAAAATGTTGCACGGTCCTGTCAATAAATTTTATAATGTCATGTTAGTCTTCAACATTGCAAAAATAAGATCAGACAGATTTTGCACTCCATTTGGGTACTGGTGACATCTTGAAAAGTATGAAATGAGGAATTGGCTGAAAACTTCTGGATAATGTAGACCATGTTCACATTGTTGTGTAAACCTAAGAAAAATTCTAGTGGAAAAAATTCTGGAAAAGCCATAACGAATTTGGCACAAACATAAAATTGCCTAACTAACACATTTTTACTCCAATAAAGTAGTAAAATGAATGAATTGAGGCCTTGAGACCACCTTCACGTGTTCAGCATTTTGGTCAGTATTTTACATCTGTGTTGGTAAGCCTAAAACCTGGAGGAGTGGAACAGTAAGAGGCAACGTATAATAGAAACACGTCACCACTTGTGCATTTTTTTTACCCCCTTCTGGTTTTGGCTTAGAAATACTGATGTAAAATACTGACCAAATACTGAACTAAATGGTGAACTCTTGGCAAACTAGGTCACTATTGTAGAATGTTCAGTTCACCTTTAGGATTTGTCAACCTGGATGATAGCCGGTATTGAATGGTCAAATGACAGCATGAGCCCGCAGCTGTAATCGAATGTAAAGAGTTTACCTCCGGGTCACTGGCGTCGGCTTATGGGACTGCTACTCCCATTAGCCTACGCCTGCTGCCGCTAATAACAGCGAGAGCAGGCTTCGGCTGATGGGAGTATTCAGCAGCCTGCACTCTAAATAAATAAATAATTAAAAAACAAAACAAAAAAACAGTGATTTTACCGCCGATCAAAGGCAGAGTTTGCTGCGCTGTCATGCACACTGGATGTTCGGCGAGACCTATTCAAGTGAATGGGGTCTGGATTCAGGCACTTTTCTGGTACCCAAACTAAACTTTTAACTGTTTGGCCGAAACCACCAGACCCGAACATCTAGGGGTTCACCCATCACTACTTACTGATCACTGGCTTCCAGCTCTGGTTCGGTTCTTTTCTAGACTATTCGATCCCAAATCGGACTAGCCGGATTACCAGGGGTTTATGTGTGGACTGGAATTGGCTTTGTCAATGTAAGAGTTCATGCAGACGTCCATGAAACTCGGTCGGCATACAGACTGGAATGCCCGAATTGTTATCTCACCAAGTTTCACAGATGTCTGCTTGAGCCATAAGGGTACCGTTACACCTAGCGATGCACCAGCGATCCCGACCAGCGATATGACGCGGTCAGGATCGCTGGTGCATCGCTAGGTGGTCGCTAGTGAGCTGCCACTCAGGCAGATCTCACCAGCGACATCGCAGGGGTCGGGGGTCGTTACTTACCTGTCAGACGCGGCGATCCTGCGTCCTCTCGCTCGTCTCTCCACAGGAAGCCCAGCAGGAGGCACCGCAGGAAGTGGCCGACGAGGAATGGTCCAGCAGCTTCTCGCGGGATCAGCGATAACCAGCAGGGGAGCCGGTCGGAGGTATCACATGCAGCGATATCGCTAGCAATATCGCTGCAACGTCACAAAATCGGTGACTTTACAGCGATATTGCTAGCGATATCGCAGTGTGTAACGGGGGCTTAAGTCTAAGGAGCTTTTGTTCTGAGGCTCCATTGACTTACCATGAGAAAGCAGCAACTGCTCCACACAACAGTCCCTGCGTGAGCAGGCAAAGTGGAAGAGTGATCTCTGATCACATGATCTAGAAGAGGACCGGAGCGGCGCTGGAAACCAAAGCTGCTCTCTGTAAGCATTTTAATGCATCTACACTATACTACCAATGGCGGATCTTAATAGGGGCGGATGGGGCGGTCGCCCCGGGCCCAAGGTTTTTTGGGGGCCCAGGGCACTGGCGTAGCGCGGGGGGGGGCGGTCCGCCCCAGGCGGCATGTGTGTGGGGGCGGCGCGGCAGCAGCAATTCCACCCTGCAGTGCAGTGCAGCGGCGGGCAGGGAGCGATGCGATCACGGCAGCTCCGCTGCCTGCAAGAGTGAATAGCAGGAGCGGAGCGGCAAGGGTCCGTCCTGCTTCCTGCCCGGAGGCCGCGCTTCCTGTTTCACACAGAGGAGCGCCGCTGAATGACGTCATCATTCAGCGGCCGCTGCTGTGTGAGGGAGGAAGCTCGGGCGATGCTGCGGACAGGTGAGAGGAGAGAGGTGGTGTCTTGTGTGTGTGTGTGTGTGTGTATGTATGTATGTCTGTGTGTGTGTGTATGTCTGTGTGTATGATTGAGCAGGCAATGATGGGAGTGATGGTCTAGAAGGCAGTGATGGGGTGAAGGAGCAGACAATGATGGGGTGATGGAGCAGGCAATGATGGGGGTGATGGAGCAGGCAGTGATGGGGTGATGGAGCAGGCAATGAGGGGAGTGATGGGGTGATGGAGCAGGCAATTATGGGGTGATGGAGCAGACAATGATGGGAGTGATGGGGTGATGGAGCAGGCGGTGATGGAGCAGGCAATGAGGGGAGTGATGGGGGTGATGGAGCAGACAATGATGGGGTGATGGAGCAGGCAATGATGGGGGTGATGGAGCAGGCAGTGATGGGGTGATGGAGCAGACAATGATGGGGTGATGGAGCAGGCGGTGATGGAGCAGGCAATGAGGGGAGTGATGGGGTGATGGAGCAGACAATGATGGGAGTGATGGGGTGATGGAGCAGGCGGTGATGGAGCAGGCAATGAGGGGAGTGATGGGGGTGATGGAGCAGGCAATGATGGGGTGATGGAGCAGACAATGATGGGGTGATGGAGCAGACAATGATGGGGTGATGGAGCAGACAATGATGGGGTGATGGAGCAGGCAATGATGGGGGTGATGGAGCAGGCAGTGATGGAGCAGACAATGATGGTAGTGATGGGGTGATGGAGCAGGCGGTGATGGAGCAGGCAATGAGGGGAGTGATAGGGGTGATGGAGCAGGCAATGATGGGGTGATGGAGCAGACAATTATGGGAGTGATGGAGCAGACAATGATGGGAGTGATGGGGTGATGGAGCAGGCAATGATGGGGGTGATGGAGCAGGCAATGATGGGGGTGATGGAGCAGGCAATGATGGGGTGATGGAGCAGGCAATGATGGGGGTGATGGAGCAGGCAGTGATGGGGTGATGGAGCAGGCAATGATGGGAGTGATGGGGGTGATGGAGCAGGCAATTATGGGGTGATGGAGCAGGCAGTGATGGGGTGATGGAGCAGGCAATGATGGGGTGATGGAGCGTGATTTTGTGCGTATTGGCCGTAGGCCTACAGCTTATGTGCAACGTCTTTTTAGGCCATGTCCACACGTGGTGGAATGGTGGCGGGTTTTCCGTATGGACCCGCAGCAAACCAAGTGCTGCGGTCCGTACGGCTGTCAATTCCCGCACGGGGACCACAGCGCTCAGGTGGGAAGGGGGGTACAGGGGCCCAGGTTTTATGAACAGCCCCGGGCCCATAGTCCACTTAATCCGCCACTGTATACTACAGATATATTTAGAGAGGGTTAGGGGATCAAAATTAGATGGGAGAGCTTCTTTAAGAACAGTTTGTGAGAAAGATAAGTATTCAAAAAAAATGATCATAAGTGAATAGAAATGTAATCCCTTTCCATAGGGGAACCTATGATGGGCCTTGCGTATTTAACACCTTTGTATAGTACCCTCCATATATATCCTTTCACACTGAGATCTTTGTTTAAGTATCAAGACAATATTTTGTTTCTTTGACCTGCTGGTTTCAGTGTGCTTTGAAGCATGGAACATTGGAGAATGATTGTATTGTTCACATAGTCTATTGATGACACCATGAGACTGCATATCGATGGCCGTGCACCTGTCTGTTATCCAGTGGGCTTGTATTTTTAATATCTCTAGTCAGAGTGTGAATGCTCTGGATGACTACATCTCATAAATGTATATCACATATTCGTCCATGTCTTCTATTAATTTCATACATCAGCCCACACCCAAGCCTGGTCACTGACGAGGCTAGGCAGAGAATCACATGCTTGGGCCACTATAATTAATGCAAATAATGGAGCAGTTAAAAAGCCAGTTTGCTCTGTCGCCTCATTGGGGGACACAGAGCCATGGGTGTTATGCTGCTGTCCACTAGGAGGCGACACTATGCATAATCTGAAAAAGATTAACTATGGCTCCTCCTCTGCAGTATACACCCCTGGACGGCGTCAGCCCTCTCCAGTTTTTGCTTAGTGTCGCAAGGAGGCACACCTAAATAATTTTTTTTTTTTTTTTTTTTTTTCCACTCCGTTTTTTTTCCCGGATGACAGATGAAGAAAAGCGGGTCTCCTGTGAGACTCCCGGCATGGCTCCTTCCTCGGCCCCGTATTATGGCGTGCCCAGTTGAAGTAAAGATGGCCGTTCCCCATGTCGCTCCTTCACCAGTCCTGCGGGTGCTGGCTCGAAGTTGAGACCCCCCTCCTTCCCCAAATCCTTTCGGTCTTGGGTTGAGGTCGAGGCGAGGAAGAAGCCCCCTGATGGTGACAGCAGCACCCTCCCTAATCCCCCTCTGGGGGTATTAGGTTGAGACGCCTCAGGTAGGGCCTGTACTTCGGTAATCTGCAGCTCACTGTATCCAGGGACCCCCCCAGTCCAGCTGCGGACTCCTGTCGGGGCCGGGGGGGAGTGCAGGCAGGCATGGCACATACAGAAACAGGTCTCCCTGCGCCCCTGTCTCTGCGGCAGCACCAGCTCCATACCGCCTCTGGGGGACCCATCACAGGGCCCCGCTTCCGATTGTGGCCCCACCGCTAGCCTGCCTTCCAATCCTGGGGGTTCAGGTTAAGATCCGACCCCCTCCCAGACTACCGCGCCGGCCTGTAGCCCTTTCTGGGCATCGATATCTAATTTAGGCCCCGGCTTCGGCCTAGCTTAGGTCGCCGCCTCCTCTCCGCCCCCCGGATGACAAGTATGACACTACAGTGTCATAGAAGGGGCGGATCGAGACAGGGCACGTTTTTACACATCTCTGCGCGCTCTTTGTCAGCTCTCCGCCCCTTTCTTCTCCCTCCTCATCCTCTCGGCGGCCATTTCTGACGCAGGCATCAGCAGAGCACCACGCCAGCCAGTCTCCGGGGGGCACAGGACTGTGGATCTTCGGCGCTGGACCTAGGGGCACACTGGTGGGGTAAGATCACAGCTTTGTTTTTTTTTTTTTTTTTTGCTCGGCTGTGAATCTGGATTCCCTGTAAGGCTCTCCCATAAGTTTCCCCTGCATATCCACCCCTGTAGGGCTCTCCCATAGCCTGCCCTTACGCACTATGCCGGGCTCAAGGTACAAGAGAACCAGGCAGGACTGCTTTTATGCATTCTGCACAGCCTGCAAAACCACTCTCCCCAGTGGCAGCACGTACCCCCACTGTCGGGACTGTATCCAGAATACTGGGTCAGAACCCCAAGAGGCTCCTACCAATGCTTCAGCGGATGCTACCACGCCGGAATGGGCTACCCAGATGTCGCAGTCTGACGCATTTCATAGATAACCTAACCTCCATATTACTCCAGGCTCTGCAGGGTCATGTCTCGGCTATGAGCGTTACCCAGCAAAGGGACAGCTCCACTCAGGGACAGGCCGTTTCTGGCTCTCCCAGACGTAAGCTGACCCACATGTCACGTTCCTCTGAGTCTCCCATAGCACACGGTCATCCCCCTCTAGGGAGAGACACCGTAGTTCCAGGTCACCTAGACCGTCCCCTACCAGAGACAGACAACGCACATCTCCACAGCGACCCCCGACTACAGGAGACCTCCGCCCCAGCTTACCCACCAGGGAACGCCTCAGTGATACGCAGGATTCGGAAGGCGTCTGTGACTCCGACTCAGACAACGAAACGGAGATGTCTCTGGTCCCTTGTCCCCCTAGCAATACAGCGCTAGTTGAGGACATAATCTCTTCCATCCATTGGGTGCTGGACATTTCCGATCCAACTCGGGAAGCCCCAGAACACAAGATTTGCTTCGAAGGTGTTCTGAAACCACCTAAGGTCTTCTCTAACCACCCAGGATTTCAGGTGATCCTTACCAAGCAGTTTTCGCAGCCTGAGAAGAAATTCACCAATCACAAATATTTGGAGGCTAGGTACCCCTTCCCACAAAAGGACACTAAACAGTGGACAGACCCACCCGAAGTGGACCCCCCATTCTCTAGGCTAGCAGCACAGACCCTCCTCTCACTGCCAGATAGCTCAGCCCTAAGGGACGCAGCAGACCGGCAGGTAGAACGCATGGCTTGTTCAGTTTTCGAAGCAGCAGGGGCCTCCCTGGCCCCCGCGTTCACTTCAGTTTGGGCGGCCAAGGCCATTCTGCCTTGGGCCAAAAAATTGCAAGCTGGCCTCCAAGCGTCAAATCCTGAGCTGTCGGACCAAGCGGTTCACATAGCATTGGTAGCAGATTACATGCTTCATGCAGCCCTGGATTCCGCAAGAGGTGTAGCGGGGATAGCAGCAAACGCCATAACAATTCGGCGTATCTTCTGGCTGCGGGAATGGAAAGCGGATGCGGCCTCAAAGAAGTCCCTCACGCATCTCCCGTACCTCAGTGGATGGCTTTTTGGTGAAAAGTTGGACACAATGATGTCCAACGCCACTGGGGATAAGAGTACCTGTCTCCCTCAACTAAAACCTAAACGCACGTTTAAACGGCATAATCAAACATGATTCCGATCCTTTCGGAATTTTTCGGGCTGGTCCGTCTCACGCCCAGCACAAAATCGTAAATGCTCTCCACGCAGGGACAACCCACGGGCGGCGCAGAGGCCGGACAGGACCTGGCAGTTGAAAGCAGGCCAGGCGAAGCCCAAAGGAGGAAAACCTCAGAATTTCGCCTCTTCATGACTCACGAACTCCGGAAGACACCCCACCAGTAGGCGGTCGACTTATACTCTTTCAGCAAGTCTGGCTGCCTATTACAGAAGACAGGTGGGTCAGGGAAATAGTGTCTTCCGGATACAAAATAGAGTTCTCTTCCAGTCCACCGAACTGGTTCTTCCTCTCTGTTCCACCAAAACTGCCAGACAAGGCTCGTGCCTTCCACCAAGTGGTCTCCTCTCTCCTTCAAGCAGGAGTCGTAGTACCGCTTCCCGCGACCGAACGCTTCCGAGGGTTCTACTCCAATCTATTCGTAGTCCCCAAGAAAGGAGGCAGCGTCCGGCCCATACTAGACCTAAAACAACTCAACAAATATGTACGGGTTCGTCATTTTCACATGGAGTCCCTTCGGTCCATCATTGTGTCCATGGAGCAGGGAGAATATCTCGCCTCCTTAGACATACAAGATGCATACCTGCATATACCAATTGCTCCCGCCCATCAAAGATTTCTCAGGTTCGCGATCAACCAGGACCACTACCAGTTCATGGCTCTCCCGTTCGGACTCGCCACAGCTCCCAGAACGTTTACCAAGATCATGGCAGCCACCATGGACGTTCTACACTCCAGAGGCATTGTAGTCGTTCGATACGTGGACGACCTTCTCATCAAGGCCTCCACCTTCAAGGACTGCGAGGTCACAATCGACACTCTGAGTCGCCTGGGCTGGTTAGTCAACCTACAAAAGTCAGCGACTACCCCGAGTCAGTCCCTGACCTTCCTGGGGATGCTTTTCGACACCTCCAGGGGGCTGGTGCTCCTTCCCAGGGACAAGGCACTGGCTCTCCATCTGGGAGTTGGCATACTCCTCCGCAATCCCCCCCGATCTCTCCGGTTTGCCATGAGAGTCCTCGGCAGGATGGCAGCAGCAATGGAGGCCGTACCATTTGCCCAGTTTCACCTCAGGCCTCTTCAACTAGCCATCCTCAGGTCCTGGGACAGGAATCCTTTCTCCCTCGACAGGGAGTTCTGGCTAACATCGTCAACCAGGAGGTCCCTACACTGGTGGCTCAAGCCAACTTCGCTTGCAAGGGGAAAATCCTTTCTCTCAGGTCAATGGAAGGTCCTGACCACCGATGCAAGCCTGACAGGTTGGGGTGCGGTGCACCTACATCACAGGGCACAAGGCAAGTGGTCACCAGTGGAAGCGACCTTGCCCATCAACATCTTGGAAATTCGGGCCATCCTCCTGGCATTGAGAGCCTTTCATCACTTGCTGGCAGCCTCTCATATCAGGATACAGTCGGACAATGCCACAGCGGTGGTATATGTGAATCACCAAGGCGGGACCCGCAGTACCCAGGCGATGAGAGAAGTGGCTCATATCCTCCACTGGGCGGAAGACACGAGGTCGGTACTCTCTGCGGTTCACATTCCGGGTGTGGACAACTGGGAAGCCAACTTCCTCAGCAGACAAGGAATGGACTCGGGGGGAGTGGTCTCTCCATCCTGAAATTTTTCACCAGATTTGCCATTGCTGGGAGACCCCGGACGTGGACCTAATGGCATTCCACCTCAATGCAAAGGTCTCCAATTTCATGGCCAGGACACACGACCCGCGGTCGCTCGGAGCGGATGCCCTGGTTTAGGACTGGACCCAGTTCCAGCTCCTGTACATATTTCCACCCCTCCCCCTGATCTCCAGAGTCGCGAGGAAGATCAAGCAAGAGGGAGTTCCAACCATCCTGATCGCGCTGGACTGGCCCAGACGTACATGGTACGCCGACATCGTACAACTTACAGCAGACGCCCCCTGTCGTCTCCCCGACCGTCACGACCTTCTGTCACAAGGTCCGTTCTACCATCAGAACTCGGGCTCTCAATTTGACGGCGTGGCCCTTGAGACCTGGGTTCTAACCCAGGCAGGGCTCTCACCGGACGCCATTATGACCATGATCAGGGCAAGGAAGCCAGCCTCCGCCAAGATCTATTGCCGTACCTGGAGAGCTTTCGTTACCTGGTGTGAATCTCGCGGACAGGTTCCACTCCCTTATTCCCTCCTAAAGGTACTTGGTTTTCTTCAATCGGGCCTGGACGCCAGGATATCCCTAGGCTCGCTTAAGAGCCAGGTGTCAGCGCTTTCAGTGCTTTTCCAAAGGCGTATTGCTAACAAGCCGCAAGTAAGGACTTTTCTTCAGGGCGTTTCCCGATTATCTCCCCCCTACAGACGTCCACTGGAAATGTGGGACCTCAACCTGATCCTGACAGCATTGCAGGCACCACCTTTCGAACTCCTTAAGGAAGTCCCACTCCGCATTCTGTCACAGAAGGTGGTTTTTCTGGTGGCAATCACCTCGCTACGCAGGGTGTTGGAATTGTCAGCACTCTCCTGCAGACGGCCCTTCCTAGCTTTTCACCAGGACAAGGTGGTTCTCCGTACAGTACCATCCTTCCTTCCGAAGGTTGTGTCCAACTTCCACCTCAATGAGGAAATTTCACTGCCGTCCCTTTGCCCGGTTCTGGTTCATAGAGTGGAGAAGGCTCTGCATAGGCTTGACCTCGTCAAGGCATTGCGTATATACGTGTCTAGGACTGCACCCTTCTGGAAGTCTGATTCCCTTTTCCTTCTTCCGGAAGGCGTTCGCAAGGGTCTGCCGGCTTCCAAAGCTACCCTTGCCAGGTGGATCAAGTCCACCATACAAGAGCCTTACCGCCTTAACAACTCTCCTCTTCCGGCCGGTATCACGGCACACTCTACACGGGCAGTAGGGGCCTCCTGGGCCATTCGGCACCAGGCTTCGGCACAACAAGTGTGTAAGGCTGCCACTTGGACTAGCCTACACACGTTTACGAAACACTACAGTGTTCATACCCAGTCCTCAACAGATGCGAGCCTGGGTAGACAGGTTCTGCAGGCGGCAGTGCCCCAGGTTTAGGGACCTGCTAGCACAATATTCGTCCATTGCTTCCCACCCAGGGACTGCTTTGGGACGTCCCATGGTTCTGTGTCCCCCAATGAGGCGACAGAGTAAAGGAGATTTTTGTGTACTCACAGTAAAATCTCTTTCTCTTAGCCTCTAATTGGGGGACACAGCTCCCACCCTGTTGCCCTTACTGGCCGTTGTTGCGGTTCAGTTCTCATATTGTTCTTTGAGCTCGTACAGAGTGGCCTTCTTACAGGCATGGTTATGTTGTTTCTGTTACGTTCCTCCTAATGCTTTTGCACAAAACTGGAGCAGGCTGACGCCGTCCAGGGGAGTATACTGCAGAGGAGGAGCCATAGTTAATCTTTTTCAAATTATGCATAGTGTCGCCTCCTAGTGGACAGCAGCATAACACCCATGGTTTTGTGTCCCCCAATTAGAGGCTAAGAGAAAGAGATTTTACGGTGAGTACACAAAAATCTCCTTATTGTTGGTAGGTGGGTAGAAAGCAGCCGAGTAGTAGACTGACTTTATCTATCAAAGCCTGTTGAATGTTGGTAGCAGATGCATCAGTTCTGCAATTTATTTTTCAGTCCTAGCTCCCCCCACTTTGTCTATCACACTCGCATTTCTCGAACATATGGTGTACTCATTTGCATACAGTTCAGCCTCCATCTTGCTTGCTAGCTGTCATCCTGCATTTTATTCCTCTATGCTCTATCAATCCCATGATGCATCAGTGTAGCATCATATTGGCATTTGGAGTCAGTCCTATCTCTGCCTGCTGGGAGTACAATCTCATTATCCTCCCTTCATATTCTCCTAAACAGAAAAAAGTATAAGTATACGGTCAGAGAGGCTGAACTGTCATCTTCTACATAACAGCTGTGTTACAGAAGCCATTCATCTTCATCAGCATTACCTGTGATACAACAAACATCTCCCCCACCCCCCACCTTCATCACCCATGGTGAACATCAGCGGCACGTTCAATGAAATGTCATCATACGCTCAGTTCTGGTAACTGAGATGGTGCCCCCTAAACCACCCCCCCCCCACCCGAGAGAATACACAGCCATGTAATTGTCAGGGAGTCACCATGAGATCATGTTGTCTAACTGAAGAGAATGAATCCAATGATGCTCATGGAGAAATAAAAAGCTAAATAAGGTGATAGTAGCTGAATTCTATATAATGGGCCAACAGGCCAGTGATTTCATTACTTCTAGTTTGAGAGAGCTTCTTTTCTAGACATCAGTAACGAAGCAAGAATAGTACAACCATTCTTTGGAACAGGGGTCCCCAACCTATGGTTCACGGCTGTCTGGAAGCTTGGTGCATTATAAAGGGTTATTCCCATCTCCAAGATCATATCTCAATATGTAGTAGGTGTAATCTATTCTATTATTTCTAAACACTGTTTTTCGGTGCCCCGTTCATACTGCACCCACACACACACAAATACACCATTTGAAAGGTAAACTTGCCCCCTTCAGCAAGAAAATAGCCAAATAAACCACACATCCACGATTTGATCGCAAAATACAGTTTATTTATTTTCATAAACCTGCAGTGAGGAAAAATGACCTGTAGGTGGCACCACAGTACCCCAAAGCACATTACGAACACATTTTTAACATGCACTGCTTTTTCACTGACTACTTCGCCCCACACACACACGATACACCATTTGAATGGTAAACTTGCTCCCTTCAGCAAGAAAACAGCCAAACAAATCACACATTCAAGATTTTATCACTAAATACAGTTTAATCATTCATTTTCAAAAACCTGCAGAAAGACACAATGACCTGCAGGTGGCACCTCAACCGGAAAACATTTTTTGGCCTCTACTTATCAAAACAATTTACTGTATTACCAATCTACATATATAAATACCTGTCTGTGTTCATCAGCTCATGAAATACATTTACATTTGACCAGCTTGCTTTTTCTGAAATTGCCTGCACCCCCGATGACCAATGTGCGAAAATTTTGCACTGGTCTAGCTAGTAATAATATTAGCAAATACCTCCAATTAGAAATGTAGTATAGTTTTTCTGATTCGCCATGTCTTTTTCCTCATGTGCAGGTATTGCAGGACCTTAGGTATCCATGGTTACGACTACTGATATAGTGACAGCTAGTTGTTAGTGGTCATAACCATGGATACCTAAGGTCCTGCAATGCCTGCATATGAGGAAAGAGACATCATGAAAAACTATACTACTATAACAGAAAATTTGCCGCAGCTGGTGTAGAAGAGCTCAAAATTGCAAAATTCTTTGGATCTATCACTTTATGCCAGTTTTTTGGTGTAGATGGGATGATAGTCCTTTACTCAACTGGTCAATCACCTGCTCGCAAGTTTATATGCCTTCTTTTAGTAATGTCCCTCTCCCTATTGTGGATTTGTACATTGGGGAAGTGCCATTTACACAGAAGAATAAACGCTTCAGGAAGCTAGCAATGCAGAACTCCCATTTCTAGTGTATCCATCCCTTTTGATTACTGATACAATCGGTAAGAGCTTTATTATGGTAAGCTATGCAGATTTCTGAGCGATAATAGAGATAAAGACAGTATGTCATACATTAGGAAAGGTTTCCTGGGAGTTTCAAAATATGGTCAAATTGGTGCCGTCTTCATATCATTCTGACAACATGAAGCTGATTCTGGTTGATTGCATTAATGCAGTTATGTGTTTTACGTTAATTTGTTCTCACAAGGCTCTCCTAAGTGTTAATTGTCTAGTTCTGTATGGGGAATTCTCCAAGACCCATATTCCCTTTCCACAAAGGAGGCAGCAATTTGGAAAACTCAGCCCAATCTAATGACCAATTGCTACGCATTCTTATTTTATAATATGGGAGCCATTGGGCAAACTCGTGTGTCATGCAGTTAGCCGCAGCTTGTGGCCACACCTTTTATACAAAGTTTTTACCACAAGACAACATATAAGTTTCTATCAAGTACTCATTGATCACTCTTTTCTAGACATGTCTTTCATTGTGCAGTTTACCATGGGGAAAGTGACTTGTATTGTATGCCTGTCTTGGTCTCCCACTCAGATCTTTATGATGATTCACGGTTGTGGAGATGGAAGCAGTACTGGAATTATTCATATTTCTCACGTTGAACTTAAAGAGTCATCTGAATTTACAATGATAATGAAGGTGACCTGCTGCATTAATGCTGGTTCAGTACGTTTTATTCCAGGCTTTAAGAAATTCCTGACACAAAAGGAAAAGAAACACATACGGTAAATTTAGCACAATCAGGTCATTTAACACAATCCTGTGTAGGTGGCCGTCGAGCCTCCAGATAGTGCAAACAGTTTGGATTCCTTCATGGCGACCCATGAGGCTCCTACTTACTAAGGGGGGGGGATAGACATTAGATGGCTGTTAGCCGAATGCTTGTTCATTGTACTTGGCTATGTATGTTCTCAGTAGGATGAGGGAAGTAAGCCGCTGCCACACTCCTATGGAGACTATTTCTTTTAGGCTGGTTGCACACATCCGTGAACGCAGCAGACCTCTAAGTCTCCTGATCTGAGCTGGCTACTTCATAGGCATATATAAAATTATACTCTCTTACTGGACTCTGGCTGCTCCTTGGTACTGCTGTTCTGGGTCTCCCACTGGTCTTTATGCTAATTGTTGATGGCTCCTCTGTAGTTTATAGCACAATAAAACAGTTACCAATAGATATGCCAATAGTAGCTATCTAACTTACTAATAATGAAGTCTAAAGTTGCTGCGACATTTAGAAAGCGGCTTCTCAGCAGAGGCAAATGAATGAGCACTATACGTGTGCCAAGAGCTTTGTTTGACCCCCTAGTCTAAAAAATAGGAGCCATTTAATTTACTGTTATACATTTGACTATTTACTATAAGCTATCACATATTGGCGCTGTAGAAGATGACAGTTTTTTTCAACTTCCTTGAAAGTACATCAGGTACTCCCTGTTTTTTTTTTTTTTTTTTTTTTTTTTTATCCTTAATGCCCCCTTCACACAACTGTTTTTTTTATTTCTGTATGCGATCCGTTTTTTTAAGTACCACTAATACGGACACTAGCAAAACGATTGTATTTAATGCCGGTGCGCACATGTCAGGTTTTACACAATGACCATGTGTCCATGTGAAAAACCCGCAGACATGTCCCTTTATTTAATGTACCACAGGTGAAATGCGTGCTGCACGCTGATGACACATGGATGAGATCTGTGTGTCATCAGTGTGACATGTACCGGCTCCTTGGAAAGGCAGTACAATTAGCGCTGTTTGTAGCTGCTGGGTGCTGAATGCAGCTCTCAACATTTTCGCCTGGTCTCCCTGCGCTGCGATCAGCCCCATAGTTAGGTAAAAATAATTGGAAAAAAAAAATTATTTTTCAGTTGTGGCTAGGGTTATGGTTGGGGTTAGGTTATGGTTGGGGTTATAGTTGGGTTTATAGTTATGGTTGGGGCTAGAGTTAGGGTTATGTTTGGGATTATAGTTGGGGTTATAGCTAGGGTTAGTTTTGGGTTGGGGTTATAGTTGGGGTTAGGGTTATGGTTGTGGTGTTGGGATTAGGGTTAGAGGTGTGTTGGAGTTAGAGTTGGGGTTAGAGCTGTATTAGGGTTGGAGTTAGAATTGGTTGATTTCCACAGTTTAGGTACATTAGGGAGTCTCAAAACACGACATGGCGCCCACCATTGATTCCATCCAATTTTGCATTCAAAAAGTCAAACAGTGCTCCCTCCCTTCTGAGCCCTGTCATGCGTCCAAACTGTGGCTTTCCCTCACATATGGGGTATCAGCGTACTCAGGAGAAATTGCACAACAAATTTTTTTGGTCCATTTTCTTCTGATACTCTTGTGAAAATAAAAGTTTGGTTCCAAAGTAATTTTTTTGTGAAAAAAGTAAAATGTTCATTTTTTCCTTCCACATTGCTTTAGTTCTCGTGAAGCTCCTGAAGGGTTAATAAACTTCTTGAATGTAGTTTTGCGCACCTTGAGGGGTGCAGATTTTAGAATGGTGTGTCTTTTGGGTATTTTCTGTTATATGGGCCCCCCAAAACTCACTTCAAGTGTGAGGTGGTCCCTAAAAAAAAAATGGTTTTGTAAATTATGTTTGAAAAATGAGAAATCACTGGTCAACTTTTAACCCTTATAGCGTTCTAACAAAAAAATTGTTTACAAAATTGTGCTGATGTAAAGTAGACATGTGGGAAATGTTACTTATGAATTATTTTGTGCGATATGACTCTCAGGTTTAGACTGGTTTTACATTTGCCGTGTTTTTGCTCCAGAATCAGAGGCGTTGGCAAGCTTTTACAATTCCGCTTCACTCAATGGATGTCTTTGCCACATTTTTATTCAACTCTTGAAATAATGTACACTCACGACTTTGAGGCTATATGCCCACGTAGCGATTTTTCAAGGGATATTTTCCTGAGCAGAAATGCATGCCATTGCCAGGGAAATCACATGTGCTTTTTGACACACGTTTTTGACGTGATTGTCAAGCATTTTGACATGCGTTTTCCCATGCGTTTTTGCTCATATAATTGATGGTATGCGGAATCGCGGGCGATTCCGCAAAATTAATGAACATGCTGCGTTTTTTACCACTAAGCGATTCCGCAGCGGTAAAAAACGCACCATTGGCACAACATGTGCGTTTTCTATTACAAATGCATGGAACGCTTATTTTAAGCGTTTCCGTGGCAGAATCGCGCGTTAAACGCCGCGGAAACGCTTAAAAATCGCTACGTGGGCACACAGCCTCAAGAGGTAAAATCAGTGTTGTGGAATAAAATAGCTTTATATAACTAAACAACAAGAAGAATAATAAAATCACACCAAACACTAACCAGTGTAGCAACAATAAGGGCTTACAAACCACAGCGAAACAGACCTGTACTCCAAGCCCAACCAAAAATTCTCATAATAAACCCTACCCAACAAACTCGCCTAACCACGATTTGCAAATGCTCATAACAAATAACCTGCAGCTTCACAAACTTTTTTTCCGGGTCATCTAGACCCGAACAATACATCAGGGTTAATATTAACACATAAAACGCTTTAATTTCTATGCTGCATATCATTCCATACATGTCACACTGGCAACACACGGATGTCACACATGTGAACACGGACCATGGATCTCGCCAGTACTGAATCGCCAGGACGTGTGAAGGAGGCCTAAAGGGAACCTTGTAGCAGGTTCTCGCTAAGTAATCTGAGGGCAACATGAGGTAGGGGCTGATACACTGATTTCAGGGATGCACCACTTATTAGGCTGTGTGCTGTTTCAACACAGTAAGTGTTTTAATAGCAGGAGATGTTTTTAGAACTGTGGGACTTACTGCCTTTGTGCCTTCTGGTCCAAGCACATCCCCAGCACTGATTAGCAGCTTGTCAATACACATTGTACATAGAAAACTGTGCTGTGGACATGGTTAGCTTTCAGCGCTCTGCTACATCTATAGCAGAGAAAACTGACTGCATCATAACTGCTGCACCCAGTAAAGTGACATCGCTGTAAATAATCCTTACATTAAGCTGCTCTCAGATGAGTTAGCATAAACTTGGAGACTAGTGTTGAGCGATACCGTCCGATATTGAGATATATCGGATCGGATTGGATCGGCCGATACCCAAAAAGTATCGGGTATCGCCGATTCCGATACCGGAAGTCCCATTCAAGTCAATGGGACAGAAATATCGGAATTAAAAAAAACAAACCCTTTCTGTACTTGCACATCCTGTTCGGGAGGGGGGAAGACTGTGGGCGGACACTGTGTGTGTCTGTCTGTGCGGGCCTGTCGGGGGTCTGTGCGGGCCTGCCGGGGGTCTGTGTGCAGGCATCGTCCCATCGGGCTATGCCTGCTACAATGACAGTGATTGACACATTAGCCAATGATGGGACAGTAGTAGTCCCATCATCCGGCTAATGTGTTGAATGTAAAAAAAAAAAAAATATATACATACATTCATACATACATTCATACATACATTCATACATACATTCATACATACATTCATACATACATTCATACATACATTCATACATACATTCATACATACATTCATACATTCATTCATACATACATACATACCTCATACATACTACATTCATACAACATACATACAACATACATACATACTACATATATACTACATTCATACAACATACATACTACATACATACTACATATATACAGCATTCATACATACTACATTCATACTACATTCATTCATACTACATATATACTACATTCATACAACATACATACATACTACATATATACTACATTCATACAACATACTACATTCATACAACATACATACTACATACATACAACATGCATACAACATACATGCTACAGACATACAAAATACATACATCCTACATACAATACATTCATACAATACATACATATAGACATACAGTACATATAACATAGAGTACATACTCACCATCACTTGTCACTTTGATCCCCGAAGCCAGTGTCATCTGTGAGAAAAATTAGAAAATAACAAACAACCGATATACTCCCTGATCCACAGTGTCCCACGAGTGTCCCACGACGATCTCCCGTGGAGAACAGCAGCATCAGCTGATGCAACCACTCTCTAGGGGGCTCCAGGAATACAATGACGGGAGGTAGGTATCCTTCTGCACTGTATTCCTCCGCCACTGTAAAAAAATAGTCCCTAGTCTCACTTTTGGCATTGCTGTGTGAGAAAGTTCCCACACAGCTTTTGCCATAAAGTGAGACCAGTGAACGATAGTAACCTCTCAGTGATGCAGTGCAGCAGATCGTCGTGGGACACTCGTGGATTTCTGCGGATCAGGGAGTATATTGCTTGTTTGTTTTTTTTCTAATTTTTCTCACAGATGACACTGGCTTCGGGGAACAAAGTGACAAGTGATGGTGAGTATGTACTCTGTTATATGTACTGTATGTCTGTATGAATGTATTATATGTAGGATGTATTTTGTATGTCTAGCATATTGTATGTATGTAGTATGTACTATGTATGTATGTAGTATGCATGTATGTATGTTGTATGAATGTAGTATATATGAAGTATGTATGTAGTATGTATGTTGTATGAATGTAGTATATATGAAGTATGTATGTTGTATGAATGTAGTGTATATATGTAGTATGTATGTAGTATGTATATATGTAGTATTTTGGATGTATAGTATGTTGGTTGGATGTAGTATGTTGGTTGTATGTATGTTGTATGAATGTAGTATATATGAATGTAGTATGTATGTAGTATGTATGTAGTATGTTGGATGTATGTAGTATGAATGTTGTATATATGTTGTGTGTGTGTGTGTATATATATATATATATATATATATATATATATATATATATATATATATATATATATATATATTATAATATAATTTTTTTTTTTACATTCAACACATTAGCCGGATGATGGGACTACTACTGTCCCATCATTGGCTAATGTGTCAATCACTGTCATTGTAGCAGGCATAGCCCGATGGGACTTGTAGTCCCATTGGACGATGCCGGCACAAAGACCCCCGGCAGGCCGGCACAAAGACCCCCGGCAGGCCGGCACAAAGACCCCCGGCAGGCCGGCACAGACCGCGCATCATGATGACATCATTTCAGCAGCCAATCCCAGCCACAACAGTGGCTCATTGCATTATGGGAACTTCCGATTCCGGTATCCGATATTGTAAAAATATCGGTACTCGGTATCGGAATTCTGATACAGCGAATATCAGCCGATACCCGATATTTGCAGTATCGGAATGCTCAACACTATTGGTGACACATTCTCTTTAAAGGTTGAAATTGATCAGCTACTGGTCTTGATCAGCTACTGACTGTTCACGGTCGTTCCCTTTGCGGGCTCCATACTGTAGGCAGTATATGAATTGTCAGCACAGTCTCCTATGACCTTACCTATATTCTAGGTTATTTGACATGTTCAGTTTACTTGAGCTTATTTGGTCCTGGGTGCTGACTTGGTGGTGAGGCTGTGACTGACATCTGCTCATACATTCAGACTTTGGTTTTGTGAATGTGCAAGTTCATCTATATTTTTATGGAAGTGGCAACACACGTGCACAGTATTATTAACCCCTGCCAAAGTTTTTTTTGGACATTTTTCTCTTCTGGTAGGCTAGACAATTGTCACATTTTTGACATGCACAAATAAAAATAAAATTAAAAAAAAAACCAAAAACATATAAAACCTTCATACCCACAAAGTTATTTTACTGCATGAGTGTTGTCACTAATGTGAGTTCCCTGCCTCTAGTCTTAAACTTACCAGCCGCTGTCATCTGTTACCGACGCCACTCCAATTGGTGTTCAGGTTATGACCAGCCGGATCCCTCCAGTGATAACTGGGTGAGCCAGAAGTCACAACTCAATGTAAGTCTATGAGAACCAGAATGAGGGTCTCTTAGACTTGCACTGAGAGGCTATGACTGTTGTTACCACTGACTTACGGTCAGTCACATGTTGGCGGAGTGGTGCTGGGAGGAGTAGAATACTAGGATCAATAGCACCACAGCTCTGAAATAAAAAAAAACAAAACGCAGGAGGGGTGCTTTATGAATGCATAATAATTGATCCATGTGACTGGACGTGTGACCCAAATAGAAAAATACTTGCACCCCCCTATACATACTACATAGGCTGCACTTATTTCAATAAAATTACTATAACCGGAGGGACCAAAATACTAGTTTTATACTGGCAATTTTAGAAAGAGAACAACCTATAAAATACAGGGACCCCCTACAACCTATATATTTCTAGAAAACAAACTGACCTTTGTTGTTGGCACCTGTGATCTAGAATTTTGTCACAAACTTTTTTTTTTTTATATAGTTAAATGCATTAAAACATACGTGTGCCTAAAAAACTTCAACACAATCTGAGGTTTACACACTAAATTAATGTAAAAACCATTGATCAAGGTGTGCAGGGTTCTGAAATACCACAATTATGTCCACCCACAATGTGAAAAAATAACTATTAGATATGGGGGAGTTCACATATACCAGTCATCACATTCACAGCAACATACGTTAAAGAGATCCAAAACTGTTATAGGGGGTTGCTCCCTCTGCTGTTTCTCTCATTACCCTGCCAATGTAATTTCTCTAATATCACATGTTTTTCTATGTTTCTGTCTGTCTGGACTCGCATGCATTTGTTGAAAATTTTGTAAAAACTTGAATAAAAATTTAAAGTAAAAAAAAAACAGATGCAAAACTGATTAAGGCTATGTGAACACGTTGCATTTGGATTTTGATGCGGTCCGCAGCATTTTTTGATGCGTGGATTTGCATCAAATCCGCAGTGTAGTTCACAGCCAATGGTAGTCTATGGTAAATTAAGAATTGCTGTGTACAGCATGTCCATTCTCTTTGTGGATCCGCAGCAGCGTTTTCTTGTCTGGCGCATGAAAAAATCTCTCTCTCGCTGTCTCGGGAGAAAATTCACAGATCCAATACCACCTAACAAATCCGCACACCAAAAACGCATTAAAATCCGCATCAATTCCGCATGAAATTGGCAAGCGTTTTCACCTGCATTTTCTGCAGAAAATTCCGCAGACTAAACTGCAGCGTGTGCACATACCCTCAGGCTGTGTAATTAATCGTATAACGGCAACCGCAAAAAGTCAGATGTGCCATTTAATTTCTCCTCTGATGTGATCGCACATCAGAGGAGAGAGAAATAGGGTCCCTGATTTCCCCCCCCCCCTCGTTACCACCCTGTGGTCCTGGGCCCGTGTGCTCCCCCTCCATGGGCGCCGCCATCTTCTTCTGGTTAGAAAATGGAGATCGGCCGGCAGATTTCATTCATTCATTCAATGTACATTTTGATCACTGATAAACCCTATCACAGTGATCAAAAAAAAAAAAAAAAAATAGTGAATAACCCCCCCTTTATCACCCCCTTAGTTAGGGAAATATAATGAAATAAAGGAAATATATTTATTTTCATTTTTGCGTTAGGGTTAGGATTGGAATTAGGGATAGGGATTCGGGTTGGGATTAGGGTTACGGGTGTTTTGGGTTGGAGCTAGAATTGAGGGGTTTCCACTATTTAGTCACATCAGGGGCTCTCTAAACGCGAAATGGCGTCCAATCTCAATTTCAGCCAATTCTGCATTGAAAAAGTCAAACGGTGCTTGTAATGTACTGTAGATATGTTTCTGGAACATTCTAGAAAATCTCTGTCATGTAGCTGCAACCCCCCCTCTCTTCCCCCACAACACACACCAGCGTCTTCCTGCGTGCAGCTCTGTGAAACCTGAAGCCTCAGTGTAGAATTCTTCTCCCCCCTCCCTGCACAGCTAAAGGAAGTCCTTTGTTCTCTGGGACATGTGTCTGAAATAAAACTGTGAGAGATATTAAAATAGGCTAGCATGGGCTCCGATCGCGACAGAAAGACGAAACAAACATTTCTGTGATCTGCGTGGACCCGGCTTCCCTACAGTGGCTCTTGCAAAATCCTAATCTCTCCAGAAACTGAGATATGGATTGCTCCCAAATGGAGGGTCTTAATTATGGCATGCTTGGTGTCTTCGGATTCTATTCGGTAAATCATAAACAATGGTGCCCTATGTGCGTTGGTACGGGCTTTTCTCATTTAGATATAGTTATTCTAAGTTTTGTAGCCAAATCATAACTTGGAGAGAGGGAGGTTGAACCTCTGCAGACCGCCCATTTCGTGAGGTCACAGACCCTAGGCTATAAGGTACTCCCTACCAAATTCCAGGCAGTGGAGCTGGAGTTCTGATGCTGAACAGACCTACCCCATGTCTTGGGATGTTTGGTTGCGGCCCATCCCCCAGCCACATGGTCTGCCTGATACCACCTAAGCACATGTAAGTGTTACTTTCTGCTTTTTAATCCATGTTGTTTTCATATTTGCAACTGTACATATTTAATGGCTCAACTTTATAGCAACTTTTATCTATGTAATCACTGCCCCTTATATTGCTGTATGAGGGGCTGCGGCCACGGCATTGATAATTCCCTTACTGCAGTAGTCTAATTGGCCGTGCACAACAAGCAGCCCATCCGGCGACTAATTATTATCCTAGGTGCAGTTCCCTGACTGACCTGAGGGTAGGGGGGGCGCTGGAGAGCTGCGAGTTCCAAAGTGGAACTGAGAAAGTGGGATATACATAAATCCTCGCAGTTCTTGGAAGGTTGTTAGCAGTGGTGGGGCATCCAAAATACCCCCCTGCGGTAAATTTAGAGCGAGATTAGCTTGCTGTATATTTTTGTCACATGGTGCCAGTGGCGGGATAACTAAGATAAGCCTCCACTGTGCCTGTGATAGCCGTGTGCCGGCAGTGCGTCGCATCTCTCTGTCCGCTGATCTACTGATGCCAGTGGTGGGATCGTGACGTTTTGGTGGCACCAGCCGCGCCGTTCGTCACAATTTGGTGGCAGCGGCGTGCCTCCTGCTTGCGTTCATCACAGTGCTCCTTCCCTTCTAAGCTCTGACGTGCGCCCAAACAGTGGTTTACCCCCACATATGGGGTATGATCATACTAAGGACAAATTGCACAACAACTTTGAGGGTTTAATTTCTCCTGTTACCCTTGTAAAAATAAATATTTGAGGGCGAAAAGATCATTTTTGTGGAAAAAATGATTTTTTATTTTTACGGCTTTACATTATAAACTTCTGTGAAGCACTTGGAGGTTCAAAGTGCTCACCACACATCTAGATAAGTTCCTTAAGGGGTCTCGTTTCCGAAATGTTGTCATTTTTTGGGGGTTTCCACTGTTTAGGCACATCAGGGGCTCTCCAAACGCAACATGGCGTCCGATCTCAATTCCAGCCAATTCTGCATTGAAAAAGTCAAGGGGCGCTTCTTCCGTTCCAAGCCCTACCGTGCGCCCAAACAGTGGTTTACCCCCACATATGGGGTATCTACATATTCAGGAGTCATTGCACAACAAGTTTTGTGGTTCATTTTCTCTTTTTACACTTGTGAAAATAAAAAGAAAATTGTTTCTTAAGTAAAATATTTGTGAAAAAAAAGTTAACTGTTAATTGTTTCCTTCCACATTGCTTCAGTTCCTTTGAAGCACGTAAAGGGTTAATAAACTTCTTAAATGCAGTTTTGAGCACCTTGAGGGGTGCAGTTTTTAGAATGGTGCAACTTTTGGGTATTTTCTGTCATATTGACCTCTCAAAGTGACTTCAAATGTGATGTGGTCCCTAAAAAAAAAAAAAAAAAAAAAAAAAAAAAAAAAAAAAGTTTTGTAAATTTTGTTGTAAAAATTTTAAACCCTTATAACTTCCTAATAAAAAAAAAATGTGGGTTCCAAAATTGTTCTGATGTAAAGCAAACATGTGGGAAATGTTATTTATTAAGTATTTTTTTTGTGACATATCTCTCTGATTTCAGGGCATAAAAATTAAAAGTTTGAAAATTGCAACATTTTTAAAATTTTCGCCATATTTCCGTTTTTTCTTTAAATACACACAAGTCTAATTCAAGAAATGTTACCACTAACATGAAGTAAAATATGTCACGAAAAAAAAATCTGCGAATCAGCGGGATCCGTTAAGGCGTTCCAGAGTTATTACCTCATAAAGTGATGAGTGGTCAGAATTGTAAAAATTGGCCTAGTCATTAAGCTGCAAATTGGTTCCGTCGCTAAGGGGTTAATTGAAAGAATGACACAGACTCCTTTAATCTAAATTAAACCATACAGTGGGTACAGAAAGTATTGAGACCCCTTTAAATTTTTCACTCTTTGTTTCATTGCAGCCATTTGGTCAATTCAAAAAAGTTCATATTTTTTTTTCTCATTAATGCACACTCTGCACCTCATATTGGATGAAAAAAAGCCTGAAGTGTAGAAATTTTTGCAAATTTATTAAAAAAGAAAAACTGAAATATCAGACGCCGAACTTTACTGTTCAGGTTCACCCATCTCTACTTATTTCTGTGTTTTCATGGCTGTCTTTGTTTTTTTTTGTTTTTTTTTTGCTTTGTAGACTGCACTATTATTCACAACCCCCTACATTTTCCTTTGGTAACACAGCTATCTTTAGGCATCTGCTTATGTCAGGTTCCTTCTGCTCCCTTGTAGCGTCTACTCACTGTAAGGAGATTCTAAGGGTATGTGCACACGTTGCGGATTAGCCTGCAGATTTTTCAGCAGAGAATCCGCATCTCTTGGCAGGAAACACAGGGTAAAACGCTTGCGGTTTTCCTGTGGAATTGATGCGGATTCTTTGCGGTTTTCCTGCGGATTCCAGAGAGAAGAGAGAGAGAGATTTTCTACAGTTGTGGCCAAAAGTATTGACTCCCCTGCAATTCTGTCAGATAATACTGTTTCTTCCTGAAAATGATTGCAAGCACAAATTCTTTGGTATTATCTTCATTTAATTTGTCTTAAATGAAGAAACACAAAAAGAATTGTCCTAAAGCCAAATTGGATATAATTCCACACCAAACATAAAAAAGAGGGTGGACAAAAGCATTGGCACTGTTCGAAAAATCATGTGATGCTTCTCTAATTTGTGTAATTAACAGCCCCTGTAACTTACCTGTGGCACCTAACAGGTGTTGGCAATAACTAAATCACACTTGCAGCCAGTTGACATGGATTAAAGTTGACTCAACCTCTGTCCTGTGTCCTTGTGTGTACCACATTGAGCATGGAAAAAAGAAAAGACCAAAGAACTGTCTGAGGACTTGAGAAACCAAATTGTGAGGAAGCATGAGCAATCTCAAGGCTACAAGTCCATCTCCAAAGACCTGAATGTTCCTGTGTTTACCGTGAGCAGTGTCATCAAGAAGTTTAAAGCCCATGGATGGCACTGTGGCTAACCTCCCTAGATGTGGATGGAAAAGAAAAATTGACAAGAGATTTCAACGCAAGAATATGCGGATGTTGGATAAAGAACCTAGACTAACATCCAAACAAGTTCAAGCTGCCCTGCAGTCCGAGGGTACAACAGTGTCAACCCGTACTATCCGTCGGCGTCTGAATGAAAAGGGACTGTATGGTAGGAGACCCAGGAAGACCCCACTTCTTACCCCGAGACATAAAAAAGCCAGGCTGGAGTTTGCCAAAACTTACCTGAAAAAGCCTAAAACATTTTGGAAGAATGTTCTCTGGTCAGATGAGACAAAAGTAGAGCTTTTTGGGCAAAGGCATCAACATAGAGTTTACAGGAGAAAAAAAGAGGCATTCAAAGAAAAGAACACGGTCCCTACAGTCAGACATGGCGGAGGTTCCCTGATGTTTTGGGGTTGCTTTGCTGCCTCTGGCACTGGACTGCTTGACCGTGTGCATGGCATTATGAAGTCTGAAGACTACTAACAAATTTTGCAGCATAATGTAGGGCCCAGTGTGAGAAAGCTGGGTCTCCCTCAGAGGTCATGGGTCTTCCAGCAGGACAATGACCCAAAACACACTTCAAAAAGCACTAATGGTTTGAGAGAAAGCACTGGAGACTTCTAAGGTGGCCAGCAATGAGTCCAGACCTGAATCCCATAGAACACCTGTGGAGAAATCTAAAAATGGCAGTTTGGAGAAGGCACCCTTCAAATATCAGGGACCTGGAGCAGTTTGCCAAAGAAGAATGGTCTAAAATTCCAGCAGAGCATTGTAAGAAACTCATTGATGGTTACCGGAAGCGGTTGGTCGCAGTTATTTTGGCTAAAAGTTGTGCAACCAAGTATTAGGCTGAGGGTGCCAATACTTTTGTCTTGCCCATTTTTGGAGTTTTGTGTGAAATGATCAATGTTTTGCTTTTTGCTTCATTCTCTTGTGTTTTTTTCATTTAAGACAAATTAAATGAAGATAATAATACCAAAGAATTTGTGTTTGCAATCATTTTCAGGAAGAAACTGAGTATTATCTGACAGAATTGTAGGGGTGTCAATACTTTTGGCCACAACTGTATGTGCCAGAATGGAAACCGCAGCTGCGGATCCGCAAAAAGAATTGACATGCTGCGGAAAATAAACTGCTGTGAATCCACGCGGAATTTTCCGCAGCATGTGCACAGCGTTTTTGCATTTCCCATTCATTAACATTGTGTGCACAACGCACTGCGGATTTGAGGCAATTCCGCGCGTCCAAAAATGCTGCGGAAACGCATCAAAATCCGCAGCGTGTGCACATACCCTAAAACAATAAAAAAGGTAGAAACAAAAAATAAGAATCTTGGAACAGGTCGAGGTGGATGTGGCGGTATAGGAGGAAGAAGCATGGCAGCACGGTGGCTTAGTGGTTAGAACTGCAGCCTTCCAACACTGGGTTCAAATCCCACCAAGGACAACATTTGCAAGGAATGTGTATGTTCTCGTGTTTGCGTGGGTTTCCTCCCACACTTCAAAGACATACTAATAGGAAATCTAGATTGTGAGCCCCAGTGGGGACAGTGCTGATAATGTCTGTTAAGCGCTGTGGAATTAATGGCGGTATATTAGTGAGTAAAATAAATATCTGAATATTTGTCCTACCATATTCTCTTATTGACCTATGTAATGATTGTGCTAATGACAGGCTTCTAACATTTCTTTACCTCCTTTTTTGTTTAGTATGTATATTACACACGTGGCAGAACAGTTTAGACATGGTATAAACAGATGGAAGCATAGGGTTAATAGCCATGTCCTGAATGAACAGAATTACATCAGATCAGCTGCCTGTCATGATGAGTCAGCATTGTGTGAGCTTCCTGCCCACATCCTTATTTTTTCATCCATTCAGATGGTTTTGTTCATCCATTCAGATGGTTTTGCAATATATCACACAAGCACCATCACATTTTTGGCCTCACCTTTATATCTCAGTAGCCGAAGAGCCCGGCGCTGCCCGAGCATTGTAACTAACTACGGTCAGTTATAACAAATTATAATGAATATATATATATATATATATATATATATATATATATATATATACACATACCTACATACATACATACATACATACATACATACATACATACATACATACATATATACACACACACACCTTGGTCAGATGTGACATCATTTGAAGTGACATATTTAAAGTGATACATGAGAAATATACCAGAAATAGTCCAGAAATCGGTCCGACGGTAAGACTAACCACTGCTTTCTTACTTTATTTGCCTTTTTTTTTTTTTTTTTTTTACTCTGCTCTTTAACCATGCTCACATTTGCCCTCACCGTTTTTGCTCCACTAATCTTCACTTTCGTTCGCTATCCCCAAACCCCTGCACCCTCGAACCAAATAACTATCTCCCCCTCTCTCTTACACCCCCACCTTGCTTTATCTACAGACATACTCCTTAACCTCAGACCTCTCCTACTAAAATACAATACAAGACGATCACTCTCCTCCACCCACCTGCTTTCCCTTTCTCTGCTTCTTCTCACTGCTGGTAACCTATCCCCCAATCTTGCCCCCCCCCCCCGCCTTATACATCCCACTATTCCCCACCCCTATCTTTCTCACACGAAGACAAGCTACCGCAATCCCTCACACTTAAAACCTGTGCCACTGACCCCCTCCCTCCTGCACCCTCTTTCTGGAGCACTTTGGAATGCTCGTTCCGTCTGCAACAAGCTCCACGACCTCTTTACCTCCCGCAGCCTTTCCTTCCTGTCCCTCACTGAGACCTGGCTGACACCCCCTGACATGGCCTCCCCGGCTGCACTGAGTTATGGCAGCCTCTACTTTACCCACACTCCTCGCCCTGGCAACAGACAAGGTGGAGGAGTGAGTTTCCTCCTTTCTAAAAACTGCTCCTTCAACCCTATCCAGCCCCCACCCTCCCTTATCCTCCCTTCTTTCGAGGTTCACTCTGTCCGTATTTACTCTCCCTCTAATCTCCAAATGGCTGTCATATAACGACCACCTGGCTCCTCCACTTTATCTCTGCTGACATCCCCACCATTATCATGGGGGACTTCAACATCCCCATTGACACCCCCCAGCCAGCAGCCTCCAAACACCTGTCACTCATCCTTTGGACTAAGTCAGTGGTCCTCCACAGCCACCCACACAGATGGACATACATTAGACCTCATCTTCACCTGCCTCTGTTCCCTATCTAATCTCACAACCTCTCCCTTCCCCCTATCTGACCACCATCTACTCACCTTCTCATCCTTGTCCTTCTCACCTGCCCCCCATGTCCAGCCACTAGCACATCCTTGCAGAAACCTCGCACACCTAGACATCCACAGACTCTCATACTCTCTTCTACCTTTGTCCTCCATATCTTCACTCCACAACATGGACAGTGCCACCGCTTTCTACAACGCCACCCTCACATCAGCCATAGACTCAGTTGCTCCTCTCATGCATGGCAAAGTGCGACAAACCAATAGGCAACCCTGGCACAACAACCTCACCAAAAAACTTCAACAAGCATCCAGGGTCACGGAGCGGCGTTGGAATAAAACACGCCTGCCAGATGACTTCACTGCTTTCAAACAAGCTACACTTGCCTTTAAATCATCCCTCACCTCTGTTAACAGACCTATTTCACAAATCTTGTCTCTTCATTATCCCACAACCCAAAACAACTGTTCAGCACATTCAACGCTCTCCTCCGCCCACCACTGCCACCTCTAACTCCCCTCATCTCTGCTGAGGACTTTGCCACCTACTTCAAAAACAAGATTGACCAAACAAAGCAAACCTTTACAGTTCTACCACCCCAAACACTCCACATACCAGACCTCTGCCCTTCCCTAATAACCTCCCTCTCCAACATCACTGAAGGAGAGCTTACTCATCTCCTTTCCAAATCACGCCTCACCACCTGTGCACTCCACCCTATCCCTTCACACCTGCTCCCCAACCTTACTAACATGATCATTCCAGCCCTACCCCATCTCTTCAACCTATCCCTATCTTCTCGTACCTTCCCCTCTGCCTTCAAACATGCCACCATAACACCCATCCTCAAAAAAATCAAACCTTGACCCAACTGCTATGCCCGGCTATCGCCCCATATCACTGCTCCCGTTTGCTTCCAAACTCCTTGAACAGCATGTCCATGCTCAACTTAACTCCCACCTCTCATCTAACTCCCTCCTTGACATCCTGCAATCTGGCTTCCGCCCCCACCTCTCCACTGAAACTGCCCTGACCAAAATTACTAGTGACTTACAGCCAAAGCTAACAGACAGTTCTCCATCCTCCTCCTTCTTGACCTGTCCTCTGCCTTTGACACAGTTGACCACTGCCTACTGCTAAAGATTCTTTCTTCCCTTGGCATCAAAGACCTTGCCATGTCCTGGATTTCCTCATACCTTTCTGACCGCACAGTCAGCGTTTCCCACCCCCTCTCTGTTGGGAGTCCCCCAACGCTCTGTCCTGGGACCCCTACTTTTTTCCATCTATACTCTTGGCCTAGGACAACTCCCATGGCTTCCAGTACCACCTGTATGCAGATGACACTCAGATCTACCTCTCTGGCCCAGATGTCACGTCTCTGCTGTCCAGAATCCCCGAGTGTCTATCAGCCATATCCTCCTTTTTCACCTCTCGCTTCCTAAACCTCAATGTAGACAAAACTGAACTCATTATCAGTCCTCCATCTCGCGTATCTTCCCTACCCGATCTATCTATTATGGTAAACGGCATCACGCTCTCTCCCGCACCTGAAATCCGCTGCCTCGGAGTAACTCTCGACTCTGCCCTGTCCTTCAAACCACACGTCCAATCTCTTGCCACCTCCTGTCGCCTCCAACTCAAAAATATTTCCAGAATCCGTCCCTTCCTCAGTCCTCAATCTACTAAAACTCTTGTACATGCCCTGATCATCTCCCGCTTTGACTACTGCAACACTCTCCTCTGTGGCCTCCCTGCCAACTCTCTTGCACCACTCTAGTCTGTCCTAAACTCTGCTGCCCGACTAATCCACCTTTCTCTTCGCTACTCCCCTGTCTCCCCGTCTGCAAATCCCTCCATTGGCTCCCAATTCCCCAACGAATCCAGTTCAAACTACTAACACTGACCTACGAAGCCATCCACAACCTTTCCCCTCCCTATATCTCTGAACTAATCTCCCTATATCTTCCCTCACGTAATCTTTGATCCTCCCAAGACCTCTTACTCTCCTCCACACTAATTCGTTCCTCACACAACCGCCTCCTAGATTTCTCCCGAATATCCCCTATCCTCTGGAATGCCATGCCTCAACACGTCTGATTATCCACCACCCTCGGATCCTTCAAACGGAACATGAAAACCGATCTTTTTCAGGAAAGCTTACAGCCTGCAATGACCATTCTGCCACCTCACCACCGCCTGAGCTGCCACCTCCTCACCACCAGAGCTGCTGCACCCCCGACCTTCTGTCTCTTCCCCATTATCCCATAGAATGTAAGTCCGCAAGGACAGGGTCCCTTCCCCTCTGTACCAGTCTGTCATTGTAAATTTGTTTACTGTTAACGATATCTATAACTTTGTATGTAACCACCCTTCTCATGTACAGCACCATGGAATTAATGGCGCCTTATAAATAATAATATAAAGTGTGTATAGTCCCGCCCACTCCGCATAGCCACATTCACTATAATATCCCACATCATCCAGTCAGCCAGAGCTACCAGGCTACTACCCCTAATATCCCACATCATCCCATCAGCCATAGCCACCGGACAACTACCACTAATATCCCACATCATCCTGTCACAGCCGCCGGACTACTACCCCTAATATGCCACATCATCCCGTCAGCCAGAGCCACCGGACTACTAATATCACACATCATCCAGTCAAACCCACTGGACTACTACCCCTAATATCCCACATTGTCCCATCAGCCAGAGCCGCCGGACTACTAATATCACACATCATCCCGTCAAAGCCACCGGACTACTACCCCTAATATCCCACATCATCCCATTAGCACCGTGCTACTACCCCTAATATCCCACATCATCCCATCAGCCAGAGCTACCGGACTACTCCACCCTAATATCCCACATCATCCCGTCAGCCATAGCCACCGGACAACTACCACTAATATCCCACAACATCCCGTCAGCCTGGGGTCAGAACCAGAACGCTGAGTGGAATGGCCCTAACTTCCATACCGAGTATCCCTTTAAGAGAGGCCTGGCATCAGAACCAGTGCGCTGAGTGGATTTGCCCTGACTTTCATACCAATAATCCCTTTAATAGAAGCCTGGTGTGGTGAGAATCAGCTCTGAGGGTTTTACCCTAACCTCCATACCGGAGATCCCTTTAAGAGAGGCCTGGGGTCAGAATCAGAGCACAGAGTGGATTTGCCTTCACTTCCATACTGGGGATCCCTTTAAGAGGGGCCTGGGGTCAGAACCAGAGCGCTCAGTGGAATTGCCCTAACTTCCATACCAACGATCCCTTTAAGAGACCCTGGGGGGTAAGAACCACGGAGCTGAGTAGAACGGTCCTAATTCCTTACCGGGGATCCCTTTAAGAGAGGCCTGGGGTTAGTATTAGAGCGCTGAGGGATTTGCCCTAACTTCCATACTGGAGATCCCTTTAAGGGCTCATACTCGAGAGAAAATCGGATTGCACTCTGACCAATGTTAGTCAATGGGTGACATCTCAGTTGCGATTTTTTTTTTTTTTTTTTTTTTTTTTTTTTTTTTTTCTTCTTTCCCCATCCGAAATTGGACTGAGAAAAACATTGCAGCATGCTGCGATTTTCTCTTGAAAATCACTAATGCAAGTCAATGGGTGCGATTAAAAAATGGATCATCCGTTTTCCATCCGATTTTTAAACAGATACATTACCATTCTGTGGCATAGAACACTGTTAGGCTAAGTGCACACGTACCGGAACTCTCGCGGAAATTACCGCGAGAATTCCGGAATTCCAGTCCGCGGGAAAATCGCATTTTAAATTCCCGCGATTTTCCCGCGGAAAAACTAGCATTTTGCAAGCGTATTTAGCTTGCAAAATGCTAGCGTTCTCCAAGCGATCTGTAGCATCGCTTGGAGAACTGATTGACAGGTTGGTCACACTTGTCAAACTTAGTGTTTGACAAGTGTGACCAACTTTTTACTACTGAGGCCGCCTATGCAGCATCAATAGTAAAAGATAGAATGTAAAAAAAAAAATAAAAAATGGTGTTATTCTTACCCTCCGACGTCCCGCGCAGGCGTTCCCAGTAATCCTTTGCGAAAATGCCCGCGATGACGTCAGTTCTCGCGGGATCGCGACGTCTCGCGGTAATTCGCGATGACCGCGAGACTTCGCGATCCCGCGAGAACGGACGCCATCGCGGGCATTTTCGCAAAGGACTACTGGGAACGAGAGCGTGAAGAGAAGCAGGAAGACTGCGCGGGACGTCGGAGGGTGAGAATAACAATATTTTTTATTTTAAATTCTATTTTTTACAGGGATATGGTACCCAAAGCCCGGAGGACAGTCTCCTCTCCTCCGGACCGTGGGTACCATCCGCACATGTTCTGCTTACTTTTCACATGGTGTGCACAGCCACATGCGGGAAGTAAGCGGAACAATGCATTCCTATGGGTGCGGGATCGCCGCGATTCCGCAAATTAATGAGCAGCATTAGTACAGCATTGCGGAATCCCATAGGAATGCATGGGATGCTTATTTTTCGCGTTTTCGCGGCAAAATCGTGCGGTTAAAACAGCCGCGGAAACGCGAAAAAAACGCCACGTGTAAACTCAGCCTAAATGGTCCTGTAAATGACTGTAGAAAAATAGTTGCTGAGAAAAAAAAACGGATTGCATACGGATGGAAAGATTAAAAATCGCATGACTCGCACAGCACTCCTCCCTTTCTTGCAGTCCAGAAATCGGACCGTTTTTTTATTGCAAATGGGGATGAGCCTTGAGGGTATGTGCACACGATGCGGATTCTGCTGCGTATTCGCAGCGTTTCTGCAGCTGCGGGTCCGCAGCAGATTTAGGTGCGTTGTACAGTACCATTGTTTTCAATGGTAAACTGGAAAACGCTGCGCACATGCTGCGGATTTTTCCGTGCGGTTTTGTTGCGGTTTACAATCCGCAGCATGTCAATTCTTTTGTGTAGAAACGCTGCAGTTTCACACCTCACTTTACATATAAAATCCACATCATAATTTCACTTTTTAAAAGTGTACACAATGGGGGGGGAGATAATAAAAACTGTCTAATATTAAAGCTGGCTTTGTTGCAAATATCAATCAATCAACGCTCAGTTTTCACTTCTCTGGTAAAGCGAAAGCTGCACTCTGATTGGTTATGTGCAGCTCAGCCAGTTTTGCTATTAGGCAGTCTTTTATTATCTCCCTTAGTTTTTTATTATCTCCCACAATGGGTCGAAAGAAGCTTAAAATGGAAGAGAAATCCTGTGCCTTGGCTCTGCTCGAGAAGGGGGATTTGGTGATTGCTGTAGCTAGAGATCTGGGAGTGTCAAGAGAAGCAATTTATCAACTGAAGCGGTCGGCGGCATCATTGCCTCCTGGGATGGTACCACAGAGGAAGTCAGGCTCTGGCGCACCTAAGAAGACTTCACCAAGGACTGATAAGCTTCTGAAGCGTGAAGTGATGTCACATCCTTCTATAACTGCTGTTGAACTAAAAAAACAAGTACCTAGGACAATTCGTCACCGCCTGCAGAAGGACCTGGGTCTACCAAGTTGCCGTTCCGCAAAGAAGCCCCTGCTCACAGCAGCAATGAAGAAGAAAAGGCTGGCCTTTTGTAAGAAATATCAAGATTGGACATCTTAAGAGTGGAAGAAAGTGGTGTTTTAGTGATGAGAGCACTTTCAGGCTGGTCAGGGGAGGCTCAAAGGTTGTGCGTCGTCCGAGTACCGTGTCTCGGTATGACCTAAAATATACAGTTAAGACTGTTAAACACCCTGACAGTGTGGTGTGGGGTGCATTCAGTGGAAGCATGGGCAGGGAAGCTTTGTACTTCATTCCCAAGAATGTAACTATGAAAGCAAGCAATTATATTACTGTTTTGGAAGAACACATGCTTACATTTTGGGTCATACATCAGTGTGATTACTTTATGCATGATGGAGCCCCTGTCCACAAAGCCAAGGCCGTGAGAAAGTTTCTCAGTGACCATAACATTAACATTTTAGAGTGGCCAGGTAATTCCCCTGACCTTAACCCCATAGAAAATGCCTGGAATTTAATGAAAAACAAGGTTCAAGAGACACGACCCAGCAACATCAACAATCTAAAGGATGTGCTGAAGACACTGTGGGTAAACATGGTCTCCACATACTTAGCCAGCCTTGCTGAATCCATGCCTAAACGACTGCAGATGGTGATAAAATGTAAGGGTGACATGACAAAATACTAATTGTAATAAAATATCCACAATAAAACACTTGAATCCACTTGAATATTAAGATTTTGTGATTTCATTGAACTTGTAAAGTTTTTTTTGCCAGCACTGTATATTCAATTTTTATATATAGAGATGTCAGGGTTTCCTATGGCAGCAGCTTTTTCATTCACTTAGTGCCTTTATCCTAATTGGCAGTAATCTATTGCAACAGACTTGATGACAATTGCTGTCTGATTGGGTTGGCTTTATTTTCTGTTACTTCCGTACTGAAAGTGTATGTTTAGCAGAAATGAAGTCCTGTCTGAACTACTTTGGAAAAGGCACTGCTGTTTCTGACTTGTACTTCTTTAATGTTAGTGGATGCTTTAAGGGTTTTCAACTTTTGTTAAAAATTCTCTGTTTCAACCTAATCAGTCCCTACTGCTGTGTGGATTCTTATCTGGTTCTTCTTGCCACACAGCCTGTTTCACAGTAGTATTTACCAGTGTGGATTTTGCAGCATCATTCCCACAGACTGCATCTCCATAGATTTCAATAGGCAGCTTTAATCTGATCCCTCAGTGAGTTGGCAGTTTATCTTGTTTTGGCCAAGATGGATTTGGACTGTGTTTCAGAGTGAAAAATGAGTTCAAGAAGTGGGGGGAGATTAGCTCGTGACTGGAGAAAAAAAATGTCATAAAAGTTTCTCATTTTTGCATGTGTTGCAGATTTATGCAAAGTTTGTTGAAACAACAGTGCTATGTGCCCCAATTTAAAGGGAATCTGTCACCCCATTTTCGGCCTATCAGCTGCCGGCACCGCCATCAGAGGCTTATCTACAGCATTCTGTAATGCTGTAGATAAGCCCCCCCCCCCCCCATGAAACCTGAAAAATAAGAAAAACGAGTTAGATTACACCCACCCGGGTATCCGGTCCGATGGGTGTCGTGATTCGGTCCGGCGCCTCCCATGTTCCAAAGATGACGACGTCCTCCTTGCTTCATGCTGTGCTCCTGCGCAAGCGTACTTTCTCTGCCCTGTTGAGGGCAGAGTAAGGTACTGCAGTGTGGAGGCGCCGGACCTCTCTGACCTTTCCCGGCGCCTAAACACTGCAGTACTTTACGCTGCCCTCAACAGGGCAGAGAAAGTACGCCTGCGCAGAAGAAGGAGGACGTCATCTCTAGAAGATGGGAGGCTCTGGACCGCCACACCCACCGCACCCAACCCCCAGTAAGTATAATATAACTTATTTTTCTTATCTTTCAGGTTTCATCGGGCGGGGGCTTATCTACAGCATTACAGAATGCTGTAGATAAGCCCCTGATGTCAGTGCCGGCAGCTGATAGGCCGAAAATGGGGTGACAGATTCCTTTTAAGTCTGACATTTTATATGTCAGTTTTAATAAAGGCAGCAATGGAAAAAGAGGTGTGTGCCTGTTATTGAGATTGGCACATCTCTCAACTGTCAAGCTCTTCCTCAAGAAATGTTTTTCCAGTTGAGTGGCTTTGGCACGCTCCATCCCGCCCCAGTTCCACCAACTTGACAGTGCTGGCAAGATTGACGCAGAAATGCCAAAAGTCTCAACATTTTTTTTGATATTTCAAGGAGTTTTACTCCAGAATTGCAGCAAAAACTCTTGGAATTGGAGCCTCAAAGTTGCTTCTGTTCAATATCTTTTCTTTGTGATCCCTCATGTCAACAGCATGGACTTAATGTGATGCATTAATGCTAAACGTACCGGATAAGGAAGCATTCTCTTCTATTTTTAAATTTCTGAGACTAAGGCTGCATTTGACAGGAATTCTCATTGGATTTAGCTACATAATGGAAGAATCATTCTGCACAGTGTTTTATTATGATGCAGTACCATTAAAGAGCACTTAGAGAATGTTGAAGGTAGTTTTGTCATCTATTTAATTTCTTTGTGTTATTTTTGGAGTCTCGTGCGTATTGTAGATGTACAGTACCCTTTTCATACTTGTCTGCTAGTGAAGCATTTGAATAATATTCAGAGAAGTTATTTTTATTATGTCATGGTCTTTTGTGCAAGTTTAGATATATAACATAATCTTTTTATCTTGCCTTCATTGTGATCTCTCCATTAGTCAACAGATCATTCCCCAACCAGATGAATGTGGTGCATGATAAAAAATTATAGGACTATTTATGAATTTATACCAAATTGTTAGTTCAGTTTAACAAGTGAAGAAACCCTTATCTTGAATATACAAATACTTTAATCAGTATACATTGAAAGGCACGAAGTGAGAAAAGAAAGTGTGTGTGTGTGTGCCTGCGTGTGTGTGTGTGTGTGTGTGTGTGTGTGTATATATATATATATATATATATATATATATATATATATATATATAATAAATATATATAGTTATATCAAATTATGATTATATTGTCCACACTTTTCTCCTTTAGACCTCGTTCACACGTTATTTGGTCAGTATTTTTACCTCAGTATTTGTAAGTAAAACTTGGAGTAAAACAATCAGACGAACAGTATAATAGAAACACGTCACCACTTCCATATTTTCCTCCCACTCGTGGTTTTGGCTTATAAATAATGAGGTAAAATACTGACCAAATACTGAATGTGGCCTTATAACACAGCCTCCATCTGTAGCGCCTTACTCTTCTCCATACACAGCCTCATACTGCAGCAGCACCTCACTTCTCTCATTTTCCCCCTCACATGTCTCATTTTTCCCCTCACATGTCTGATTTTCCCATCAATCCTGGCAGCTAAAGGACCTGTGATTATGTCATGACCATGTGACCAGTCACGTGCTTGGGAGGAGGAGTCAGATGCAGGATTGTGCTGGAAGTGTCAGCTCGTGTCACAGAGCAATGTCTTAAATCACATCACTGGGGGAATGTCACGGGATGACTTGACCCAACGGGGATGGTATAGGTGAGACGAAGGCCCCACTAAAAGGGAATGAGGGATGGTCTCCACCTGAGCTCCAACCTGAGCCTGTCCCTGCACTCACCTAACGCCCTATGCGGGTAGTCTCAAGCCCCCCCCCCCCCCCCGGCCGCCGTCGGGATACCTCGTCCCTGTTAGTCACCTATTACTGCCCTGGCTAGTGCACTGACCGGCAAGGAGCATGCCTCACCTCTGCAGAATAGTACACGCAGGGGAAAGTGGCAAACACGCCAAAGGGACTAGGAAGCAAAAACACCACACTTAGCTTATGTACACCACTGCTAAGCTCCACACTGCAGATAACAACAGCAACTGGACTCCAAGCACCAGACGGCTGACACCAGAGAGCTGCTCCTGCTAGGCTGGTCTCCAGAAAGGAACTGTATCACAGTTAGCTGACGCATCAGGTAACCTATTAAAGGATGGTGGGAGTGGTCACCCCCTGCATCAGCTGACCCAGCAGCACTGCAGTAACAACCAGATTGCCAGTGGGGGAAAAACTGACATTAACCCCTGATTATCCAAAAGGAAAAAAGTTTTAAACTGAGAGGAACCAGATCTGCCACAAATCCAAACATGGATTGTGACAGGGAAGTATAGTAACCCCATATACATGGGATCAGAGGGTCCCTGCAGCAGAAATCTGTGTGTGCAATGTATGTGAGGCCAAGCTGTGTGTCACAACTGTTGTCGGGTGTCCATGGACCAGGGTCGCTTTCCCTATGGCTATGTGGAGTGACCGTTGCTTGAAGCATACACACACACACACGCACACACACAATAAATATATATATATATATATATATATATATATATATATATATATATATATATATGCAAAAATTAAGACACCGCTGCAAAATTTTCAGCTTGTCTGATTTTTTTTTTTATAGGTATATTTTTGAGTAAAATGTAAATTGCTCTTTTATTCTATAAAGTACTGTCAACATGTCTTTGAATTTTCAAGCACTAAATTTTATATTTATTTTAACAAAATGAGAAATGGTCAAAATAACAAAAAATGCAGTGCTTGCAGACCTCAAATAATGTTAAGAAAACAAGTTCATAATCATTTAGAAACCACAATACTAATGTTTTATTTTAACTCTGGAAGAGTTCAGAAATCAATATTTTGTGGTATAACTATGATTTTTAATGCGTCTTGGCATGCTTTCCACCAGTCCTTCACATTGCTTTTAGGTGATCTTATTCCACTCCTGGTACAAAAATTTAAGCAGATCTTCTTTGTTTGTTGGCTTCTGACTATCCATCTTCCTCTTGATTACATTCCAGAGGTTTTCAATGGGGTTTAGGTCTGGAGATTGGGCTGGCCATGACAGGGATTTGATGTGGTGGTACTTCATCCACACATTGATTGACCTAGCTGTGTGGCATGGCGCATTGTCCTGCTGGAAAAACAAGTCCTCAGAGTTGGGGAACATTGCCTGAGCAGAAGGAATCAACTGTTTCTCCAGGATAACCTTGTATGCGGCTTGATTCACCTTCGCAAAGATTAACCTGCCCAATTCCAGCCTTGCTGAAGCATCCCCAGATCATCACCGATCCTCCACTAAATTTCACAGTAGGTGCAAGACACTGTGGCTTGTACGCCTCTCCAGGTCTCCGTCTAACCATTAGACAACCAGATGTTGGGCAAAGCTGAAAATTAGGCTCATCAGAGAAGATTACCTTACTCCAGTCCTCTATGGTCCAATCCTTATGGTCGTTGGAAAACTTCAGCCAGGCTCTCCTTTGCACTCATTGATTAAAGGCTTTGGAAAACTTCTCCTTTGCACTCATTGATTAAAGGCTTTATTTTACCTTTACATGACTTGATCCCTGCCTCTAGGAGCCTGTTACAAACTGTTCTTGCTGTGCAATTCACCTCAGCTGCCATTTTTTTTGTATATCACTTGATGTCATCCTGCGGTTGCTGAGTGACATGCAAATAAGATGACGGTCATCCCGGTCAATGGAGAGTTAATCTTTGCGAAGGAAGTATGAATCAAGCCGCATACAAGGTTATTCTGGAGAAACAGTTGATTCCTTCTGCTCAGGCAATGTTCCCCAACTCTGAGGACTGTTTTTTTCCAGCTCTCAATGCACCATGCCACACAGCTCGGTCAATCAATGTGTGGATGAAGGGCCACCACATCAAATCCCTATCATGGTCAACCCAATCACCAGACCTGAACCCTATTGAAAACCTCTGGAATGTAATCAAGAGAAAGATGGATAGTCACAAGCCATCAAACAAAGAACTGCTTAATTTTTTGTACCAGGAGCGGCATAAGGTCACCCAAAAGCAGTGTGAAAGACTGGTGGAAAGCATGCCAAGACGCATGAAAGCTGTGATTAAAAATCATGGTTATTCCACAAAATATTGATTTTTGAACTCTTCTTGAATTAAAACATTAGTATTGTTGTTTCTAAATGATTATGAACTTGTTTTCGTAGCATTATTTGAGGTCTGCAAGCACTGCATTTTTTGTTATTTTGACCATTTCTCATTTTGTGAAAATAAATATAAAATTTAGTGCTTGGAAATTCGAAGACATGTCAGTAGTTTATAGAATAAAAGAGCAATTTACATTTTACTCAAAAATATACCTATGAAGAGAAAAATCAGACAATTTTTGCCAGAGCTGCATAATAGAAATGCTCCAGCTCAGCCCAAAAATGGTAGATATTTTTAATTTAATTTTCAATGGTGGATGATAATAAAGGACAGATATAAAATGGTGATCTAGAGAGATGCCCCATAGAAACACAGGCTAGTTTCACACTTAAGTTAGGAGTCGTAGAGCACGGCCGCCGTGCAGCTCCGCCCCCTGCTGCACCCCCTCCAGTCAGCTCCTCCTATGGGCGCATGACGCTGCATGCTACCTGCGTACCCTATCGTTAGCATTGGTTACGCAAGCTGTGCGCTGGTACGCTTTTGCCGGCGCATGCACCCTTTTGACGGTGCGCTGACGTGTGCCAAACGCACCGTGTTGCATTTTGGTGCGCTGGGCGCACCGTCAAAAGGGCACATTGCCGGCAAAAGCGTACCAGCGCACGGGCTGCGTACCCAATGCTAACGATAGGGTACGTATGCAGCGTCATGCGCCCATAGGAAGAGCTGACCGGAGGGGGCGCAGCAGGGGGCGGAGCTGCCCTGCGGCTGCGCCTCCTAACGCAAGTGTGAAACTAGCCTAGCCCCCCCCCAAAAAAAAAATGTTTTTGAGGATGATGATAAATGGCATGCTACCTCAATAAGACTATATGATATCCTATCAGAGAAAACATGGAGCAGTGGGAACACCTCCAAAAAGGTATTAATCTAGTATGATACTGTATCCAACCTGGAAAAGCTGTTGTTTCAAGCTATACCAGTGTCCAAAATAGAGACAAAAATTATTATAGGAATGAGATGAAGAACATTTGTTCATTTAAACCCTTTTGGCTTTTGAATTCTTTCCGAAAGATCCATTGGCATTCCTTTTGTAGGATCCTCTAGTCACAATCTCCCCTCCTTGGGTCCTCTCTTACCACCTCTATAGCACAGAAAAAGATGGCCATATTGTCATCCTGGTGAAATTATTTTGTATCACTTCGGACCTTTTTTATGTATGCCCTTTAAAGTATTTGTCTTTTAACAATTAGGGTTTCTTTATTTCTTAGACTGAATCCTTATATTCATTACTATTTGGTTACCCAAATTAATAGTTCACACTAATCTCCACTATTGTACCTTTTTCTGTGCAGTCTGATATAAAACTTATAACATGGCTAGGTATACTTTTGGAACAATTTTTTTTTATTTTTTTTATTTTTTATTTTTTTTTATTCTAATACATAATTTCAAGGCTGAGATAAAAAAAACATTAACTACACTGAAAAAAGCACACAATGTTTTTTTTCTTCAGTTTTTCATGCTGAACTCAAAAATCCAAGACTTTTCACAATTCACAAATTTATCTAAATCTATGTTTGTAAGCACTTCTCCTTTGCCAATATAATCCATCCACCTGACAGATGTAGCATATCAAGATGCTGAATAAATATACAGCATGATTATTGCACAGGATTGCCTTAGGCTGGCCTAAATCCAGGCCTGAGTCTGCCGTTTCTTGTGATAAGTAGCTCAGGGTATATATATATATATATATATATATATATATATATATATATATATATATATATATATATATATATATATATATATATATATATACAGTGCCTACAAGTAGTATTCAACCCCCTGCAGATTTAGCAGGTTTACACATTCAGAATTAACTTGGCATTGTGACATTTGGACTGTAGATCAGCCTGGAAGTGTGAAATGCACTGCAACAAAAAAGAATGTTATTTCTTTGTTTAATTTTTTTTTAAATTGTGAAAAGTTTATTCAGAGGGTCATTTATTATTCAACCCCTCAAACCACCAGAATTCTGTTTTGGTTCCCCTAAAGTATTAAGAAGTATTTCAGGCACAAAGAACAATGAGCTTCACATGTTTGGATTAATTATCTCTTTTTCCAGCATTTTCTGACTATTTAAGACCCTCCCCAAACTTGTGAACAGCACTCATACATGGTCAACATGGGAAAGACAAAGGAGCATTCCAAGGCCATCAGAGACAAGATCGTGGAGGGTCACAAGGCTGGCAAGGGGTACAAAACCCTTTCCAAGGAGTTGGGCCTACCTGTCTCCACTGTTGGGAGCATCATCCGGAAGTGGAAGGCTTATGGAACTACTGTTAGCCTTCCACGGCCTGGACAGCCTTTGAAAGTTTCCTCCCGTGCCGAGGCCAGGCTTGTCCGAAGAGTCAAGGCTAACCCAAGGACAACAAGGAAGGAGCTCCGGGAAGATCTTATGGCAGTGGGGGATATTGGTTTCAGTCAATACCATAAGTAACGTACTCCACCGCAATGGTCTCCGTTCCAGACGAGCCCGTAAGGTACCTTTACTTTCAAAGCGTCATGTCAAGGCTCGTCTACAGTTTGCTCATGATCACTTGGAGGACTCTGAGACAGACTGGTTCAAGGTTCTCTGGTCTGATGAGACCAAGATCGAGATCTTTGGTGCCAACCACACACGTGACGTTTGGAGACTGGATGGCACTGCATACGACCCCAAGAATACCATCCCTACAGTCAAGCATGGTGGTGGCAGCATCATGCTGTGGGGCTGTTTCTCAGCCAAGGGGCCTGGCCATCTGGTCCGCATCCATGGGAAGATGGATAGCACGGCCTACCTGGAGATTTTGGCCAAGAACCTCCGCTCCTCCATCAAGGATCTTAAGATGGGTCGTCATTTCATCTTCCAACAAGACAACGACCCAAAGCACACAGCCAAGAAAACCAAGGCCTGGTTCAAGAGGCAAAAAATCAAGGTGTTGGAGTGGCCTAGTCAGTCTCCTGACCTTAACCCAATTGAAAACTTGTGGAAGGAGCTCAAGATTAAAGTCCACATGAGACACCCAAAGAACCTAGATAACTTGGAGAAGATCTGCATGGAGGAGTGGGCCAAGATAACCCCAGAGACCTGTGCCGGGCTGATCAGGTCTTATAAAAGACGATTATTAGCTGTAATTGCAAACAAGGGTTATTCCACAAAATATTAAACCTAGGGGTTGAATAATAATTGACCCACACTTGTATGTTTAAAATTTATTAAAATTTAACTGAGCAACATAACTTTTTGGTTTGTAAGATTTATGCATCTGTTAATAAATCCTGCTCTTGTGTGAAGTTTGAAGGCTCTAACTTATTTGCATCTTATCAAACCTGCTAAATCTGCAGGGGGTTGAATACTACTTGTAGGCACTGTGTATATATGTGTGTGTGTATGTGTATATATATATATATATATATATATATATATATATATATATATATATATATATATATATATATATATATATGTGTATGTATATATATATATATGTATGTATATATATATATATGGTATATACATAGCCTAGTGTGGGCGGGGTTAGCTTCCTCAGCTCTGCTTCATGCTAAATCTAAAAGCTCTGATTGTGTCAGAACTGCTGGACCCAATAATCTAAATGATACATCGTTGGGGTCAGCTTCTCTTTGCCCATATCTTGCTGCTCTCAGATGAGGTAGCAAAAACCTGCTGACATGTCTGATGATAATGCTATTCACCTGAAGATATAGGGTTAATCTGCAAGTTAATAGCTCTTTGAAGGTGCTTGGCTGCAATTCTGAAAGTGCAGCACCCTGGAGAAAATGATCTTTATTTCTCCCAGGAGCCACCGGCTTTCAATTAGGTGTGCCCGGAGCTATTTCTGTCACTGCCCTCAGCACAAAGAGCGTCAGCTATAAGCATGCCCCAACTCTGATACCTTGGCTCAAGCACTGCAGAGCTGGCCGTATGGGAGAGGACGGGCTTACATGCGCTGCTCTCAGTGCTGTAAGCAGGAACTCTAATCAGATGAACTTGTATCAGACAATGGCATGATTTCAGCCATAGCTGCAGGGGCCCAAGCTGTAATTGAGAGTAGTCAGGCTAGTCCACAGCATCTTCTCCCCATCCACTACACCTTGAGTGATCGCCTCTCCCTATATGCGCATACAGAGAGAACTGTCCAACCAGTCTCCCATGTGGCTCGATCCTCGGCAGCTATTAAACTATTGTTTTTCTCAGAAACACCATATATTTTCAGTGTTAAACATATGTGGCTGAAATCATGCCGACAGCATCTTATACATGCTACCTGTGGATCGTGCAGCCTGTAACAGGTGTCAGGTCCCCAATAAGGATCAGACATGTCCGATTTCAGATTGACAATTGTTGAGTCTTTTTTTTCTCTTAGAGTACACAGGAGTACTTGGCAGAGCTCGCCTGTGTATGGGAGAGTCGTGCAAGGTAGCTGCCAGCTGGACGGTGGTTCAGCCCAAAGCAGTCTGCTGTGTTTGGGGAATTAAAGCTGATTTCTTGATAGAAATGATGGGTTGCTCAGTCAGGAAACAGACTTTGATAGGTCCTTACCTGAATTATTGAATCACTGCTAACCTTTGTGACTTTCTGATTATTCTAGTCCTTGTGGCATCTTCCATGCCCACTTCAAACGACCCTTCAGGTGTCTACTTATTTAGGCTCATTTTGCATTTGAGTGTGTGTGTGTGTGGCACTTGCTGTACTATAAATCATCTCTCCTTCGGAAAGGCAGAGGTGCAGAGGGAAGAAGATAGCAGTAGGCAGAGCCAATGATAAGACAGGGGATGTGTCTCTGACTACCTGTAGCGGAACGGTTGTCACAGATGGCAGCTTTTCCTAGTGGAGCTGAGCTAGACAGCAAAGAGGAAAATCTGTAGCAGGTAATTAATTACCTTCAGTAGGTCATGCCTGCAATATAATTTTTGAGCTCCTGACTGGACATTCTTTTACTCTAATTTGCCCTTTTCCATGCTCATGCTGAATTATACAGAGCTGATAAAGAAAATATTAAGTTCAGTTATTCCTGGTGTAATATTATACATTTACTTACAGGATGTGGGCTGCCTGGATGCCTTGGAGACTGCTGCTCGAGCTGAGGGTCTTCCTTTGGATATTTCCATGCACTCACACTTGCAGTTCTTGGGTGAAAACCAGCACACTAATACCAAATACCACTATGGTCTACACTTGCTGAAACCTTTTCGGATTACTTCCAAGTAAGTTTTCTTTCTACCTTTCCAAGCTTGTTAGGTCTTGTGTTTTCCGAAATTACTGATATTTACTGTATGTTCATCTCGTTTACAGACACCAGCACCCTGTGGATAATGCTGGACTGTTTTCCTTCATGACTTTCTCTTGGCTTACACCTCTTGCACGTAAAGCATACAAGAAGGGTGAATTATTTTTTGAAGATATCTGGCCATTGTCCCTGCATGAGTCTTCTGATATCAACAGTAGGCGGTATGTTATTGTTTAGGTTGATTATGGCAAGTCACTATAATTAACAACTTCAGGACATTTATGGCATATTCACAAGATATGTCAGATAGATGCGGTATGCCCATTTACTTTTAGGCTAGAGTTCCAGAAATTGTTGAGCAAATTTGTTTGCCAATTTTTGGAACTCCCATACAAATGAATGAGAGAACCTCGCTTGCTTCATCCTCCACTCTGACTGCAGCATAATGGGGCCTCTGTTATGAATGGGTCACCGAGGAGGATGGCAGGAACAGGCTAAGTTACCGGAAGACCAGAGAGGTTGGTAACTATAAGCGGATTGCATACCCCTGATCCTATCCGCACAACTAGCAGTAGCCGTGGAGTGTTCGTACGAATCCCTAGACGCTTCGTCACAGCTGGAGGACTAACTAAGCCTAAAGACAGAAAGATGAAATCTAAACTGCCCCGGAGCAGATCCCCAAAGGAATAGACTGCCCCCAAACATATATTGTCGGTGAGAGAAGATGAAACACAAACAGGCAGAGAACAGACTGAGTAAACGATGGGGCCGAAGCTGTCTAGACAGGACAGATCCGAAAAAGATACTGTCTGCAATCACGCACAAAACCCTGAAAAAGTCCCAACACTTCTGATATACAAAAAAAGCTGAGATCATACTATCTCACCCCCACTAGATTAGCACTCTGGTATAAACTGGCAGCAAACAAAAAGATACTAACATAACAGGGGACAGAACAAGCTGCAACAAATGAAGCAGGGCCCAGCGCTGCCCCAAGCACTCTGAACCCTAGCAGCAAAGCAAAAAAAAGACACAACCAGATTAGATGCAAAGGATTAGCAAAAGAATCACTTAGCTGATCGGGCAGGGGACAAAAGAGCTCCAAATGCACACAGAGGAAAAAATCACCAGCAACCTTCAAGAGCAGCCAGCTCCATTATATGCTCCCAGCCAGCAATCCCAGATTCCCAATTGTCATCGTCAGATGGAGAACCTCCATCCACCTGGCCAGCTCCACTACTCTCAGTAACCACCAGAGGGAGCTTCGGCTCAGAAATTCGAGCAAGGGAGTTCACAACAGGCCTTACTCTTGGAATAGATGCAAATTTTGTAGAATGTCATAAATTTCTCAGATGGGACACCATTTTATTTTCACTTACATAAGGGGATGCTCACATACTTAAAACCTGAATTATTCAAGGTAAGTTCAATAACAATTTACAGTGTTCTTCCAAAAATTTGAGTATCAGGGAGATAACCATACTCTGGAGCACACAAATCAAATTTGAGATCACAACTCAGTTTCTTCGAGACAGCAATGCCAACAATTTAGCCTTGGTGTACTGCCTTAATGCCCCTTTACACACATCAATATCCCAGCGATCCCACCAACGATCCGACGTGGATGGGATCGCTGGGACATAGCTGATCGCTGGTGAGCTGTCACATAGACAGACCCACCAGCGATCAGGACCAGCGTGCAAGCTGGTTTTCAAGGTAAACAGCGGGTAACTAAAGGCCCCGTCACACACAGCTATCTCGCTAGTGAGATCGCTGATTTTGCGACACATTAGCGAGATCGCGGTGTCTGACTGGGATCAGCGACCGGCCCCCCTGCCGGTATATGCTGATCGTGCAGCATCGGCCAGAGCCGTTTTTCGATCGCTGGTCAGCGCGCATCGCTGCGTGTGGCAGTGAGAAACCAGCGAACAGCGATGCTAGATGCTGGTTTCTAATGTAAACGTCGGGTATCCAGGAGCCGCGGCTCCTGGATACCCGACGTTTACATTAGAAACCAGCGTCCAGCATCGCTGGTCCTGATCGCTGGAGCTGTCTAACGATGTCCCAGCGATCCCATCATGTCGGATCGTTGGTGGGATCGCTGGAACATCGTTTTGTGTAACGGGGGCTTAAGCGCCGCACGGCTCTTAGATACCTGCTGTTTACATTGGAAACCAGCTCCCAGCGTCGCTGATCGTTGGTCTCCTGCTGCCACACGATGCGTGCTGGCCAGTTGGAGACCAACGATCAAAAAATGGCCCAGGACGTTCGACCTCGATACCCGGCAGGGGGCCGGTCGCTGATATATGTCACACAGCGATCTCGCGGGCGAGATCGCTGTGGCATCACAAAATCGGCGATCTCGCTGTGTGTGACGTGGCCTTTAGAATTAGCGTGGAGTTAAAAAGGAACTGTACTTTCAACCAGCTATGCATAAGTCAATAGTACATTCAGTTATAAGAAACTTTGTAATGTATCTTATCAGAGAAATCTGCTTCCTTCCCCACTTATCAGACATTCTTTCCCTCCCCATCCACTGAATGAAAACTATGAAAAAACAGCTGAAGTTTATCTTGTTCAGAGGAGATGGACTGCCTGTGTCATGTGTCACAGCTCATTAGTCTTTGTGGAGAGGGGAAAAGGAGTGAGGAGCAGGGAAAGTAAAGGCCCCGTCACACTAAGCGACTTACCAGCGATTCCGACACCGATATCAAGGTGTCCGGATCGCTAGTAAGTCGCTATGTGATCGCTGGTGAGCTGTCACACAAACAGCTTCACCAGCGATCAGCACAGCGATGCCGAGCGCCCGGCATCGCTGGCCATCGCTGTAAAAAATAGAATCAAAATAAAAAATATAGTTATTCTCATCTTCCCACGTCCCGTTCAGTCATCCTGCCTCTCTCCACGCTCCGGTCCCAGTGATCCTTTGCACGAATGACCGCGAGATGTCACGGTCTCGAGGGATAACAAAGTCTCGCGGTCATTCGTGCAAAGGATCACTGGGACCGGAGCGTGGAGAGAGGCAGGATGGCTGAACGGGACGTCGGAAGGTGAGAATAACTATTTTTTATTTTCTTTATTATTTTTTACACCTGATCGCTGGTCTCCCGCCTGTCACACACAGCGATGCGTGCTGGCCAGCGGGAGATCAGCGACCAAAGAAATGTCCAAAGGTTTCTTGCAGCGATCAGCGATACCGGCAGGGGGGCCGCTCGCTGATCGCTGTCACACATAGCGATCTCGCTGGTGAGATCGCTGTTAGGTTACAAAAGTTGTGACTCAGCAGCGATCTCGCTACCGAGATCGCTTAGTGAGACGGGGCCTTAACAGATAAAGGCAGATGGAAAACATTATGCAGAACTTTATAACAAGTGTTTTACCGCACATCAGAGGTTGATTCAGATCAGCTCCGCTCTACTGAAGAATGGCCTCCTGGTCACTGCAGCTTGTCTCTGAGATATAAAGTGAATGAAGAACAGGCATCCCCTTCTCTGTGCTGTGTTTATGAGAATAATCTCTACAGCTCATCTAATCCCCCGAGCAAATTACAGAGCAAGCATGCAGAATGGAAATCTGGTGAGAGTGCCATACACAAGTCACATAAGACCAAGAATGGTGTTATTCCACATGTACTAGCACAGGACACTTTGTTCTGAAAAATTACTTTGAATGCATGGTTACCTTGTAGGGGGATGTCCCAAATAGGGCAACTGTTATTACTATACCCAGTGAAGGACATCTGGATGTCCTTGAATGGTGCATCCCCCTCCATTATCATGGACAGAAGCTACTGCAGAAAAAACTTGAATGGGCACAATGCAACAATTCATTTCTACTAAGGAAAATGTGTGACCATCTGCAGCCTCTGATTGGTATTGCTGCTGAACGCCAAGCTAATCAGCTAGTAGATTCAGCAGCTATAGTAGCATCGATCAGCTAATAGCCGTGACAGCTTTATTTTGAGAAGTGGTTGTGCAGTTGGCACATTTGATTTAAAATTCTGTTTATCTGCAGATATATTCATCTTCCAATGAAGGCTATAGGAAATGAATATACAAAGAAGATCCTCCTAGAGATGGCTGTAGATTGCACTTATTTTATTTTATTCCATGATTGTTATGAAGCTCTAAATTCAGTATAAAATGACTTGTCCACAGTATAATGCATTTTAGGTGAGGAAATGGTGTGACTGTCCTGCAGAAATGCAACAATCTGTCATTGATAAAATTTATGGTAGACCTCTGCTTCTGTTTGCAGAGGTAGAGCGTGACCGAGTTGATGCCAGCATCCAGCTTCATGCATTTTGCATCATGTCGAAGCATTTAGCCATTAAATGCAGGAAGGAAACCTTCTCGTCAGGGTCTTGGTCTTTTCAAGAATGTACTCTTACCCTTGTCTTATTTATAGCATCATTTCTTAGTCTATTCACTTTTAACATTTGCGTATTGTACAAGAATTTACTTTCTTTTCCCATCCAGGCTGGAGAAACTGTGGTTTGAGGAGGTGAAGGAACGAGGAGGAGACGAAGCCTCTCTTCGGAGCATTTCATGGAGATTCTGTCGCACCAGGCTCATCATCTCCATCCTGTGCCTGATGCTTACCCAACTGGCTGGCTTCATTGGTCCAGTAAGTACTTTCCACCCTGTTTCATGTGCCCAAAGGTAATATCATCTTTAGACTTTCTTTTTTTCTTTTACTTTCTTCCCCCACCCCCTCTCCTCTGTGCACTCTTTGCCCTTATATTAAGCTTGTTAGTTTAGACCTGCAGAATTAGCATTGGTTCTTCTTTTATTTCTCTTGTTGATGGAGCGTGTAGTCTACAGCTAATCATTTGGAAATACAGCATTTTTGTAGAACCAGAAACTCAGTATAATATAATTCCAACAGATTTTAAATTAAAATCTCCATTTTATCAATATATATATTGATATAAATTATCAATATTGGCTACCACGTATGTGGTATCATGAACAAGTGCTCTCGTGCTTGCAATAGAAGACAAAATAAGCAAGTATTACTTCTATTAAACCATCATTAGGAGCCATATACCTCACATTATACCATTATACGTGCATGTATTCAGCAAGCTCTAGTTTCCTGTTCTCTCCTTTGCGACTTATTGCTAATTTTCCTTAAGGTGTATAGCAATTTCTTTTAGTACTAATTTTCAGTGTGCTGCTTAAAGACGAAGGTGCAATGCATGGGTAAGTAAATACAGGGCAATGTCAAAAATTTCTGTTTATCTTTTTTAATATAATGTATATACTGCTTGTTCTTGATCTGTTAGCGACTTGCTTTATTTTTCAATACTTAATATGTTGGATTTGATATTGAGTCTGAAGGTGTAGTAGATATATTGTAAATCTCCAAACCTAACAAAAAAAACTTCATTAAGAAGAGCTTCTGTCATTGTTACACTACATAGGTAATGGGTGTTCCTAGAGGAAAGTGACTTCATTTTTACACCTTTGCAAACATTATAGGATCTTATAGCGAGCAGAGCCATGTAAGTTTTTTTGTGTACTTTCCATGGTCTTAGATCAATGTCAGGAGACAAACTGTACTCTTGTCATTTTCTAGATTTGCCGGGTGGGTGGTCTGCATGATTTTGTCCCAAATTTTTCTAGTGATTGAAGAACAAACCATGCCTTCCTCTAAAATCATTGTGTCGTTAGAGATGGAGCCTCGTACTAATTCTTGCAAGTAGGAACAAAATGAGTGCCACATGGTGACTATAGCGCTAAAGCTTAGAGCTTTCTATATTCTGACACTTGATTTGTTAGCAGTAAGTGGCCATATCTGAGTTAACCAATTTTATGTATTTTTGGTGAGTTTTTTTAATAGCGTTTTTAAAAAAAAAATTTTGTGCTCCAGCAAAAAATCATATAATTTTCTTCCGGTTAGAAAACGCTTTGGCACAAGGTGCTCCGAAGGTGAAATATTTCTTTACTTGAGAAATACTTTTAAAGGCCACATAGGATAAAGATAATCTACATGATTTTTAAGATGAGGAAGGTATATTATGTTGTCTCATTCAAATGATTGCATATTTGAGAGTTAGAATACTGGATTGTACTTATAAGAGTACATTGACTTGCTTTTACATGTTTTTTCTCTTTAATCCAGCCTCTCCTGTTTGCCATGTGAGACGCTGGACTAATGGTGGGGTGGGAGAGGGATCGTTACTAACGTGATCAATGTAGTGGAACCAATGACAGAAGCTATTCTTTAGAATTTCCAGGGTGGCAGCTCTGCGGCCAGATACAGCCAGGCAACCTGGGCAGAAACTCACGCAATGCAAGATTAAGGTAAGGTCTTCTTTATTCCACGGGAATGCTTACAACCACAAGAAGCTTAAGCCTATGGTAACATTAATCTTCAAAGATTCTCTCATTAACTCTTAACAGTGCTTTCATTATTTGCTTCCCATTTTACTTTTTTTTTTTTTGTTTGTTTTATTTTTTCTTCATCTTGTAAATAAATTGATAATTGTGAATGCTTAGAGTTTCATTTATTATCCTTTTTATCATTGGATACGGAACATACTGCTTTATCTTGAGTCTCTGTCTGGTGGTAGGAGGTGCTCACACCTCCAACAGTGCCTCCCCAAGACTCTTTAGAAGCAGCTCTTCACTTATTTCGCTGTATCTGTGTTTTTTATTATTTTTTTTATTTTATTTGTATCCAGTGTCTTAAAAGTAGACTGCTTCATCCTTCAGTGCCAAAATTTTACACAAGCAGGTACCCCAGTGTTCCTTTTCCAAACAAGCAGCCTTATATCCAGTCTCTCCGCCTTTCCAAGTGCTGCCTTTCCCTTATACAATTATGAGCTGAAAGTTGCCCCAACAGGGCTGATTGGGGGAAACCACAAGGACATGGACTCGTCGGACTCATCCTGTAATAATAGGAAAGGCAGGCTGGGTAATGCGTAACCTCAGGTTCCTTCATGTCTACCAATGGCATACTCGTGCAAAGCTTCTCATAATTTGTGCCAACAACATGCCAACTGATTGTTTGGCTCAGCTTGAAAGACTGTTGTACAAGGACTAGAAGAGACTTAAAAGATTCCAGCCATTCGATTGTATATCAACTCGATAAAATTCCTTTTTGTTTTTTGTCAACTTTTGGATACAGCTCAAGAAAATGATGAATAGGATTTTTTTCCCCCCTGTTATGCTTCTTTCCAGAACGCTTTGGAATGGATTGGTAGAATGCTTGGGATATGTATATTACCCATTTGCTCTCTTGTATTTGTTTCTGATTTGTATGTGATTCTGTTATTAGAGAAGTACTTGTTGGAATCTGTTTGGTGAAATACAACCCCACTCCCTTAATAAAATTTTGATTTTTTTCCCCTAAGTTCATAGTTCTTTTATCTATGATAGTAAATTGTTCACTTGTTGGCATCATAGCTTTGAAGTAGTGTAAATTAATGAATTTATTTAGCGGTAAAGAAAATGACTTATAGGAAAGATCAATATAAAGGAGCCGGCTGGAATATGAACCATTCAGAGCTTTTGGTATAGTGGAAGACTTGGTTACCTGGGTAAGCGTAAAGTGTCCAGAGTACACAATTCACTTGTCTTGTTTCAACTTGCTTGTGTTTTTTTTTTTTTTTTCTATAATAATAAACTGCTGATATTTATTTTCAGGAATTTATTGCCAAAATGTCCTTCTCTTCCCCGTACAACTGTAGGTACAATTGTTCCTTTCTATCCAATGCGCACGTTGAAAACAAATTTAAGTATTTGCATTAAGATTTTTTTTTTTTTTTTTTGTTTTCCTTTTCGTTTTTTTATTTTCCCTTTTTATGCCTCTGTTTTCTGTTAAACTAGTTTTATATTGATATTGTACTGCCGATAAAGTAAGTTTTATGTTAAGTTAGAATGCATTGAGTCCTGTCACAAATCTGCCTTTATTTCTCTGAAGGTAATGTGTAATTGCATTTTATCTTTATTTCTATACCTACTGTCCACTGTCTCCAAACGTTACACACTTACCTCCAACAGTATTGCTTTCCTGTTAGGTGTTGGGAGACCAGTAGCTGTATTCTAACTTAGCATAAAGCTTGTTAAATTTGTCGTGAAAAGTGTACAAGACTTCTCATGCCTTTTTGCCTCTCTCCCCGTAGGCGTTCGTAGTGAAAAGCCTCTTGGAATATACCCAGCATAATGATACGGAACTCTCGTACAGCTTGTTGTTAGTGTTTGGGCTACTCATGACAGAGATTGTCAGATCTTGGTCCCTGGCACTCACATGGGCTTTAAATTATCGAACCGGTTCCCGTCTTCGAGGAGCGATACTTACCATGGCCTTCAAAAAGATTCTTAAGCTAAAGAACATAAAGGAAAAATCACTGGGAGAGGTGTGTCTAAGATTAAAGCTGTTTTTATTCCTTACTTGTGTATCTTGCAAGTTATGTTGCTTAGGTTTCCACTTATTCACTAACGTGGGAAACTTTTCTTTGTTCTCTTTGCTGGTCAATTGCTACACTGCTCAAAGAACAATGAGACACTTGAATCACATCGGATTCAATAAATGCAAGATTCAAGTTAAAAATCTTTACGAATATATATTGTGTAATTCATTAAAAACAAAATAATATATCAAAGGTCAATGGAAACCAAAATCATCAACTATTTGAGGGCTGGACTCTAAACCACTACTTGAAAATTAAAGTAGAAAAAAGAAATGACAGAGAATTTCATGCTAGCACCTAAAATGGCCTCAGTAGTGTATACGGCTACCAAGTGCCTGTATGCTTCTGTTGGCAGGTGCTTTCTTGGGGCATCTCCTCCCAGATCTGGTTCAGAGCATCAGTGAGCTCCTGTGCAATCTGTGGCATTTATTGGTGTTATGAGAAGCACTGATACATAATGTCCTAGAGGTTGTCAGTTGCATTTTGGTCTGTGGAACGTGAGACAGTCAATTCCGTGATTGATTTATTCATCCAGGAATTTTCTGAACACTTTGGACAAGTGAGGATGGGTATTAACTGCACCCGAAAGACCTCTCTGCACATTGCACCAATGTAAGATCTGTGGAACATAAGGGCCAGTCAATGGCATCAATGCTCTCCTCATCCAGGAACTGCCTGCACACTTTGGCCGCTTGACCTTCAACAGAAGAAACCTAGGGCCCTCTGCACCTGTGTAATGTGCAACAATAACTCATAAGGATTTTGTCCCAGTACCAAACAGCAGTCAGGGTACTATTTACTATCTACAGTACAATCTGAATACAGGAATTTCCCTGTCTGAGCCTCTCTTCTTTTCTCCCCTGATTGTAAGTAGAGAACATAGTCATGCTGAGCAGTAGTTAAAAGCATATTCTAAGGGAGCTTGACGTAGCCGGTTAATCAGTAAAATAAGGAATTAAGAAGATATGTTACAAAAATTCATAACCTTCCAAATGCTGATAAATAAGACAAAGTTTTTTTTTACTCTTTAATCGACTTGGGGTCATGTAGTGATTCTTAAAGAGTAAATGTCGATTCAAGTGTACTTGAAGCAGTAAGTCTGTGTCTGCCTCTCGCTCTTTCCCCTCTATAGAATTTTATGATCAGCAGCTGCTATCTCCTGTCTTAGTCATTAATAATGTGAAATTCTTTATTCACTGCAGACAGATTCTGCCAGTGCATTAATATAGTTTTTATGGGGATACAGTGGGAGACTCAGATCCACTGCATAAACGTAGTGTAAACAGGGCCTAGTTGTTTCCTTAATATTTTTGAGCACTGTAAGTTGCATTTTGTTTTTTGTTTTTTGTTTTTTTTTGTTTCAATAGAAAGGCTGTTTATGCTTTCTCACTGCAGTTTATTTCTATTTTTGTTCTCGACTACAGAAAAACTAATGACATTTGCAACAAGTAGTTTTCTCTGTACAGGGATACTAGTTTTGCTTCCTTTGGTAGCGAATTGGTAGATTGAAATTAAAATGAACCTATCATCAGGGGTTTCATTGATATGAGATGCGGCCACCACCTTTCAGGGTTGATATACATAATTCTATAATGCTGTATATCTGCCCCCAACAAGACCTGAAAGATAAGAAAAAGTGCTTTTCTCCTACGCCTCATTGGGGGACACAGACAGTGGGTGTTATGCTGCTGGCCACTAGGAGGACACTAAGTAAACCAGAAAAAAAGTATACACCCTCTCGCTGGCTGAGATTTTTCCAGTTCTTTGCTTAGTGTCTGTAGGAGGCACTTGGGTCTGGTTTCAGACCCCATCGTTTTTATTTTATTTTTGAGTTTTCTGTAAATTTTTATTTTTTAATTAACGGAGTGAAGGGGGCGACTGTTCCTTTCTACGGCCCGCTCTCCCCCGAACCAACAACAGGCAAGCACGCGGAGTATACCTCCCTGTAAACTTTCCTGCGACGAATGGGGCGATTCCTCTGACGATGGTTCCCTTACGGTCGGTACTCCACGGATATGAGGGCAAGCACAATAGGACGTAGCACAGGATTGCATGGAGAAAGACTTGAGCAGCGCTTTTTCAGATGCCATGAATCAGCCCCAGAGCTCTCCTTCCCCCTACCACAGGGTGGATCGATTGAACATACCCCTTTAAGACCTCCTCCAGCTCTGCTACATCGCCCGGAGGATGAGACAAGCAGACCCCGGACAGTGATGACCTGCCTGAGCACAGGAGTGGAGGCATGGGGTCGGGTCCTGCCCCCCGGGAGAAGCGCTGACTTAATGTCAGCGGTGATGCATCTTGGAGCCTCTCATTACTTACGTGACGCGCAATTTTATTCTCGGGGCCATGTCTTCAGCTGCCGTTAAGCCTTTCATGAGCGCTATGCCTGCTCTGGACAGCCGGATACAGGGTGACACCACAAGGCCACCGTTTTTTCTTCCCGGGGGATCCAGCACAGGACCGGGTAAGCTGCATCTGCCCTCAGATTAAAGCTTAACCCCCTTCACGGCACATTCCCTGCAGCTGCAGATAGACTCTGCCGTTAACCCTTTCAGGAGCGCTATGCCTCAATCTAAGGAGGCTAAACGGGCTGTTAAAAAGGCACAGAGTTTTTTACTGTGTGTACCACTTGCAAGTCTGCCTTACCCAGTGCACACACTAATGCGTTATACACGAACTGCGACCCGGACTGCACCCTGTCCTGCGCTCCAATGTCCCTTGCCGCCGCTGCTGACGGGTCTCCCGCGTTTAGTTACCCTGACTGGGCTGCGTCCTTGTCACTGTCGGTGGAGTCTCTGACCCAGGCAGATAGTGTTCTTGCCTCCCGCGGAGGGACCATACTCGTCCAAGGGATGGGCAGCGCCTCAGCATCGTCGACTCCTGTCTCTCGCTCGCCCTCTTCTGAGGTTCACAGCGAGCACGGCTCAGAATTCGAATCTGACACGTAAGCCCCTCAGAATCCCCCAACTGATCAAGAGTCGCTTGATTCTCTTATAGAATCAGTCAACAGGATTCTAAGGTTGGATGAAGAAAATATTCCCGCTCCAGCACACGCTGGCTCATTTAAGGGAACCTAGCGTGTGCGCACGTTATTTATCAGTCATTCAGTAGCATAGGGATCGGCCACATGAGCGGTTCACAGGGCAAAAGTCTACTCAGGCTAAATACCCTTTTCATCCAGACCTAATGTAGGATTGGTTACAGTCCCCTCCGGTGGACCCTCCTGTATCGCATCTTGCTTCTAAAACGCTCCTATCTGTTTTTGAGGTTTCCTTAGTCAGAAGCCCCTACGATTGTCAAATTGACTACCTTGCCCGTTCAGTTTTTTTTTATTTGAAGCTTCAAGAGCAGCGTTTTTTTTCCATCTCTTGCGGCAATTTGGGTCACTAATGCAATGGCCGCTTGAGTAGAAGTCTTGATTACTTCCTTCCAAGGCACTAATCTTCCTCCGGAGGCAACCACTGTCGCCAGGCAGATAATTCACGCAGCTGTCTTTGTAGTAGACACTTCTTTTGATGCCAGTTGCTCGGCTCAAACTGCCGCTAATGTGATCTCCATTAGAAGACCCCTATGGCTCCACGGCTGTCGGGCGGATGCCACACCTAAAAGATCGTTGTCTTCTCTCCCCTTTCAAACGGGTCGTTTTGGAGAGAAACTGGACCAACTCATTTCCGATACTACCAGGGGAAAAAGTAAATTCCTTCCTCAACAATAGGGGCTGTTCGGCCGTTTCGCAACCAACAGCCGACGAGTTTTTGATCTTCTCGCAACAGTTGCGGTTGGTCCTCCTCTACCTTCTCTTCCGGATTAGGTCGGTCCCTGCGTGGAGACAGAGGCTCCCAGGTCTCATACAGACCTAACCGCTCTTAGAAACCCAGGCCCAGGGCTTCTGGATCTAGGGGAGCCAAATCTCATAGATCTACCCAATGACAAGTGGGTCAGGGAGCTGGTGTCCTCCGGATACGAGAGAGAGAATTTTCTTCTCCCTCTCCAACTCGGTTTTTCCTTTCCTCTCCCCCCAAGGAAAAAGACAAGAGCCTTCCTTCGGGCTGTTCAGGCTCTGCTAAGGGTCGGAGTCATCATTCCGGTCCCTCATCGCGAAAGGTTCAGAGGATTATTTTCAAACCTTTTTGTGTTTCCAAAAAAGGACGGGACGATGTGACCCATTCTGGGTCTCACACTGTTAAATCAGTTTGTCAGGGTACGGTGATTCCGAATGGAATCTCTCCGATCAGTTGTCGCGATCAGTTGTCGCTTCCATGGAAAAAGGAGTGTTCCTAGCATCCATTGACATCAAGGTCGCTTACCTTCATGCAATTCACAAGTAACACTTCCAGTTCGTTGCCTTGCCCTTCGGACTCGCCACCGCCCCAGGGTCTTTACCAGGGTCATGGCGGCTGTCATGGCCATTCTCCACTCTCGGGGAGTGGTGGTGTTACCGTATCCGGAAGACCTGCTCATCAAGGGTCCGTCCCTTCCAGCCTGCGAGGAATCCATGGATAACAGTAAATACACTTTCTCGCTTGGGGTGAAAGATAAACTTTGGAAAGTCTTTCCCAAAACCGGCTCAGCAGATTCCCCCTTTAGGGATGATGTTGGACACTTCCCGCGGGTTGGTCATTCTCCCTCCAGGAGAGACCTAAGCCTTACAATGGGCAGAGTGACTGTTTTCTCACTCTATTCGTTTCAGCATGAGAGTTCTAGGAAAGTTGGTGTCAGCGATGGAAGCAGTTCCATTTGCACAGTTCTACCTCTGTCCCTTACAACGCGTTGCTGTTAGCTTAGGACAAGAACCCGTTCTCCCTGGACCGTTGGATCCCTCTGTCCCTGCGGGTCAGGCAATCCCTCAGGTGGTGGACACTGAGGTCCTACCTGAATCAAGGCAGGTTTTTTCTCCCTGTAAGATGGTTGGTAGTAACAACCGACGCAAGTCTCCTCGGCTAGCGAGCAGTCTTTCGTCGCCACATGGCACAGGGTCATTGGTCAACCTAAGAGTCAGTCTCCCCATCAACATTTTGGAGATGCAAGCGATCAGATTAGCTCTACCGAGTTTCCACCGTCTCCTCGCAGGTCACATCAGGATCCAATCCGACAACGCCATGGCTGTAGCGTATATCAACCGCCAGGGAGGTACCCGGAGCAGGATGGCCGTGCACGAAGCGAGTCACATCCTCCATTGGGCCGAGCGTAGAAAATTGGGCTGCAGATTTTCTCAGTCGCTAAGGCATTGTCTCGGGGAAGTGGTCTCTTCATCCGGAAGTCTTTTCAACATATGTCATCATTAGGGGACTCCAGATGTGGATCTCATGGCCTCAAGACTAAACAACAAGGTCCCACGGTTCATTGCCCGATCGCGTGATCCATGCGCCATCGGAGCGGACGCCCTAGTTCTGCCATGGCACCGGTTCCGGCTCCCGTACATCTTCCCTCTTTCCTTGCTTCCGAGGGTCATCAAGAAGATCAGAGCGGAGGGAGTACCAGTGATCCTTGCCGCGCCGAGCATGGTATGCAGAACTAATACAACTAGTTGCCGACGTCCCCTGGCGACTTCCAGATTGCATGGATCTACACTCGCAGGGCCTGATTTATCACCAGAACTCTGGGGCCCTGTCTTTGACGGCGTGGCCGTTGTATCCTGGATTTTAGCACAAGCTGGGTTCTCTAACAACGTGATTTCCACCATGATTAGTACTAGGAAGCCTGTGTCCATGTGCATCTATCACCGCACCTGGAAAACCTGGTGGTGCAAGGATCATGGTCGATCATCTATGGTGTTTTTTCCATTCCGGCCATATTGGAATTCCTTCAATCTGGTTTAAAATCAGGCTCGCGCTCAGCTCGCTCAAGGGCCAAATTTTGGCCTTGTCGGTGCTATTCCGACGAAAAATTGCCACCAACCTTCAGGTCGAGACGTTAATTCAGAGAAGTTTCCCATGTGGCGCCTTCTTTATAGAAGGCCATTGGAATCATGGGACCTTAACCTGGTTCTCGGGGCCTTACAGGAGGCTCCTTTCGAACCGCCGCAGGACGTGTTACTGTCCGTCCTCTCTTGGAAGGTGGTCTTTCTAGTAGCAATTGCGTCAATCAGACGAGTTTTGGAATTGGCAGCTCTGTCCTGCCGTTCTCCGTTCCTGAATTTTTCGTCAGGAAAAGGTAGTTCTCAGAACGTCCCCGTCCTTCCTGCCCAATGTCGTCTCCTCTTCCATCTCAACGAGGGAATTGTTTTTGCCTTTCCTTTTGTCCGGCGCCAGTCCATCGCATTGAGAAGGCCCTCCACACCCTGGATGTGGTTAGGGCGCTGAGACGGTACATCTCGCGGACGGCTCCCTGCCACAAGTCAGATGCCCTGTTCATGCTTCCAGAGGGGCATAGGAAGGGTCTAGCCGTGTCAAAGCAACGCTAGCCAGGTGGATTCCCCTGGCGATTCAGTAGTCCTACTGTATCAGGAACACGCCCGTCCCAGTGGGGATTGAGGCGCACTCTACCTGGTCAATGGGCGCCTCTTCGTCCATTCGGCACCAGGCCTCGGCAGAACAGGTCTGCAAGGCTGCGACTTGGTCCAGTCTGCATACTTGTTACAAAATATTACCAATTTCATCCTCAGGCCTATCCGCAAGGTTGCGACTTGATCCAGCCTGCATACCTTTACAAACATTGCCTAATTTATTCTCAGGCCTCTGCGGATGCAGCCTGCAATCGGCAGTACTTCACTGTTGACTCAGTGGTACATGGGGTATTAGCAGATGTATGCTCCCCACCCAGGGACTGCTTTAGGATGTCCCACTGTCTGTGTCCCCCAATGGGGCATAGGGAAATAGGTATTTTTGTGTACTCACAGTAAAATCCTTTTCTCCGAGCCACTCATTGGGGGACACAGCTCCCACCCTGTTTAGCCTATTGGCTCACTGTAGCATTCTTAGGCTTTGACTTAGTTATGGTTATTATTGACTGTTTATGCTGCTACTGCTTTTTGTCACCGAACTGGAGAAATCTCAGCCAGCGAGAGGGTGTATACTGCAGGGGAGGAGCTAACTTTTTTCTGCTTTACTTAGTGTCCTCCTAGTGGCCAGCAGCATAACACCCACTGTCTCTGTGTCCCCCAATTATTGGTTCGGAGAAAAGGATTTTACGGTGAGTACACAAAAATCCCTATTTTTTTTATACTCACCTGCGGGGTGGTCTGATCCAAGCGGGTATTGCTGGTCTTGGTCCATCTCCTCCCTTCTTTTTGTGATGCTGTCCTCCTTTCTTTGTGTGTATCACGTGTCCCTACATTCACACAGTCTCTTTGACCTTTCCCACCGCCTGCATACTGCAGTTCTTTACTCTGCCCTCAACAGGGCAGAGAAGTACATCTGCGCAGGAGCGTGATGCCGGGGGAGGAGACTGTGTGGATGACATAGGGACCCGTCATCCACATGAAGCAAGAAGGGAGACCTCAGAAGGAAGGCTGGGGACAGATATTCAGCATTATAGAATGCTGTATATCAGGCCTGAAAGGTGGTGGCCATATCTCATATTGGTCAAACCTGGTGACAGGTTCCCTTTAAAGCACCGCTCCAACTTTTTTTTCTTTCAGTGCTGAAGTGGTGATTTAAACCTAAGGTCTCTGCCCCATGTTTTATACTCACCCTTTGGCATCTTCACCTATTTTTGCCCCTCTGGTCCATTGGCACCATCTTGTGACTGCAGCTTCTGACTAGTCGGAAGTTAGAAGCTACATCGCAAGCTCTCTATGCATGTCTAAGAGAGCCTGAACGAGGCTCACGTAGACTTTGTATTGAGTTGTAACCTCCAGCTCACTCCATGAAACACTGGGGCAACTGGCAGGTCACAAACTGCTGGAGACCGACCGGAGTTGCGGTGTTAACAGGTGAAGACGCCGGAAGATGAGTTTAACCCTTAGTGATCACCAATATGTCTTTTTACTGACCTGAGATATAAGAGGATAGCATCTCTCTACAGGTGACAATCCAGCTGATGTCAACTGTACGCTATTGCTGACATCTTGCTGCATCACTCCCTCAGTGTTAAAACTGACCATGGCTCCTTAACCCCTTAGATGCTGCTATCTATAGTGACTACAGGACAGTCACTAGATGGTTAACAGTGGGGACTCCTTCTTTAACCCCATCGGCAACCTGAGGTCTTGATCGTGTGATACTGATGGTTGCTATGGCAATTCATGGCCTAATAATGGGACTAGGTTTTGACAGATATAGTAGCCTGTTCAGAAATTAGTAACATTTAAGTAGTAAAAATATTTTTTTTCATTACGGTCATGTCACATTGAAATAATTCCTTAAATTCACCTGAAGTGTTTCTCAAAACTGCTGTCTGGCAGTTTCATTATGTTGAGGGGTGCTGTTATTAAAATACATTTTTAAACTTTCTAAAATTCTAACAAAATAACATTTTTCCTTCGCCTCATTGGGGGACACGGGACCATGGGTGTTATGCTGCTGCCACTAGGAGGCTGACAATAAGTGAATAGAACAAAGTTAGCTCCACCACTGCAGTGTACACCCTCATGCTGGCTCTGAGAGAACCAGTTCTTGCTTTGTGTCCGTAGGAGGCGCACGGGTCTGGTCTTCAGATCAAAAGCTCTTATTTTATTTTATTTTTCATTTTTATCACTTTACTTTTGGATTCTTATATTTTTCCATTGGACGAAGGGGCGACGGATCCTTTCAAGGCTCCGATCTCCCCAAACCATCAACAGGCGAGCACGGTGAGTGTTGCTTCCCCGTATCTTCTCCTGCGACGTGGAATGCCATGCCTGGGCTGTTTTTTTTTTTTTTGGGGTTTTTTTTTAAAGGGGTGACGGGTCCCTTAAAGGGCACCGATCTCTCCGCATCCTTAACAGACAAGCACATGCAGTGTCGTCTCCATGTATCTTAGTCCCCAGCCAGACCTAATGCCGGACATTTAGCCCTGTCCCATCCTAGAGTATTTAACCCCTTGGATGTACAGAGGCCTCTTTTGGCGTCTGTGCAGCCCCCACTGCACCACTACTGTTAAAGCGGATGGTGCAAGGAGGTGGACGGTCCCTCTCCACCTTCCTATTAAAGGGATGATGGATTGAGGGTTACCCCTTTATCACTGCACCGTCCATGACCAGCAGCGGCAGCAGGAGGACATATACCCACCGTATATCACTGGCTTACCTGCTGGAGGGCTCTGGGCAAGCGGTCTGGGGCGGCGCTGGCATAGGTGGGGCTCATTCTGGCAACAGCAGCGCTCCCTGGTCCTTCCTGCATCCGCGCCGATAAATTTAGTCTCCAGCTTCGGCCTTCTCCGGACTGCCGCCTGAAGCCTCGCCCATGCTATGATGCATTTTGGCGGCTCTGCCCACTTTTCTGGCGCTTCTCATCCAGGACGAGAAGCGCCTCCTAATCTTGACTGCCATCTCCCCTCCTCCCACGGACCCCCCGGACACCCTGGCATCCAGCAGCGGTCCCTGAGGCAATTTGCCAGGTACAACTCACCGCAGACTCCTTGGGGAGGCTCAGCAGCTGAAGTGCCACGCAGAAGGACCTGGGGACTCAGGATCTGGGTAAGGGAGTGCTGACCTATACCACACTCCTCCCTACTGTATCCCTTTCACCTCGGGAATCCCTAATTTTTAAAGTGGACACATAGAAGGGTACAATGTCCCAGCTTAAAGCATCTAAAAAGGCTAACAAGGCTGTTGCAGTCTTCTTCACTGCATACACCTCCTGCCAGTCTGCGTTTCCTAAGGCTCAGAGTTCACCGCTCTGTCAAGCCTGTGACCCCAAATGCGCTCAGGAGCCCTCCACCACCACTGAGCCCAGTGTACTTAGTCTTCCTGAGTGGGCTTCGTCACTGTCACAATCCATGGCTTCTCTGGCTAAAGCGATTGAATCCCTCCGTGATCCTTCTTCAGAACGGAGCGTTAGCAGGACTGATGTAGACGGATCCTCCCTCAGACGGGAGCAGTCAGTTAGCAGGGGCCGGAAGCACTCTAGAAGCCTACAGGTGCCTAGGAAATGGATCTGTAGTACGTCTCCCGAGCAAACACGTGCCTTATCGTCCGAAAGCTCAGTTTCTCGCTCTCCCTCTCCAGAGGTCAGCAGTGAACCCGAGTCCAAATATGAATCAGACGGGTCCTTGGATCCGAATTTGCCAGACTTTCATTAAACGGTGGATTCGCTGATTGAGGCTGTCAACCAGATTATGAAGGTTGAGGGAGATTCCAGCTCCGTTCTGGATCATGCCATGTCCTTTAAGAGGACTAAACACCCTCATAATGCATTTGCCATTCACCAGTTTCGGGCCATAATTAATCGGCAAAGGGAGCAACCGAATATACGTTACACAGGACAAAAACCTCTTGAGGCGAAGTATCCTTTTTCAGCTGAGCTAAAGAAAGATTGGGCTGAATCTCCGGTTGTAGACCCCCCCCCAGTATCTCGCCTGGCATTCAAAACTCTTTTGTCCGTGCCAGATGAATCATCCATTAAAAATCCCACGGACTGCCTGATAGGAAATCTGGCTCGCTCTGTTTTTGAGGCCTCAGCTTTGGCTCTCTATCCATCCTTCGCTGCAGCCTGGGTAGCTAAGGCAATGGTCTGGTCGGATACTTTAGCTAAGACCATTCAGAGCAGTAATCTTCCTCATGAGGCAGCGCACCTTGCCAGCCAAATTTCTCGGGCAGGTGATTACCTGTTACATGCATCTTTGGATGCGGCTGGCTGTGCTGCTTTGTCAGCACCTATTGCCATTACGATCAGAAGAGCATTATGGCTCAGAGTGGAAAGCGGACTCTGTGTCAAGTATCTCTCATCTCTTCCTCAGAGTGGCTGCTTATTTGGGGAAAAGCTGGATCAGCTTATTTCCAATGCTACAGGAGGGAAGAGCAAATTTCTTCCCCAACAGAGACTTGGGCATCCTTTTCGCAGACAACAACAACTCCGTTTCCAATCCTTTCGCTCCAATCCAGGCTGGTCCACTACCACCACTTCTTGTGGGTCAGGGCGCTCTCCACGCAAGGACAAAGGATCCCAGGTCTCCTATAGGACCAACCAGCAGTGGAAATCTCGACCCAAACAGTCTCGATCTAAGGGGACCCTAGGTCTCAAAGATTTTCCGCCCAATGACTGCTAGCTTTATCCGGTTGACACCAGTAGGGTAGGCCTACTTCTATTTTGTCAGACCTGGCTTTCCGTCATCCATGACAAATGGGTCAGAGACCTGGTGTCGTCCAGACACAAGATCGATTTTACTACGCGCCCCCCAACACATTTCTTGCTCTCGTCCTCCAACATCAGAGGCAAGGGCAAAGGCTTTTTCCAGAGACGCATTGTCACGACGGCGTCATTGTCCCCATCCCAGAAAACAAAAGGTTTCAATGTTTCTACTCGAACCTTTTTGTTGTCCCAAAAAAGGACGGAAGGGTGACATCCATACTAGACCTCAAACTTCTGAACAGGTTTGTCAAGGTCCGTCGTTTCCGCATGGAATCTCTGCGTTCAATTATCACTTCATAATGGAAGAAGGGGAATTCTTGGTATCCATCGACATCCAAGATGCTTACCTGCATATCCCGGTTTTTTTTCCCCGCCAGAGATTCCTGCGCTTCGCCATGCACGACCAGCATTTTCAGTTCATGGCCCCGCCCTTCTGCCTCGCTACGGCTCCCAGAGTGTTCACAAAGGTCATGGCGGCCATCATGTCCATCTTGCGCTCTCTTTGCGTGATCGTTCTGCCCTATCTAGACGACCTTTTGGTCAAGGGTTCGTCTTTTCACGACTGCGTGTAGTCTGTCTGCATCACTTGCAATACTCTCTCTCGCCTAGGCTGGCTGATAAACTTCAGCAAATCCTCCCCCGTCCCACCCTAGCAGATATCCTTTTTAGGGATGACCCTGGACACCTCCCGAGGGTTGGAAATTCTCCCTCTAGACAAAGTCTTAGCCCCTCAACAATGAGCCCGTGCTCTTCGTCATTCAGCCCCTCATTCCATCCGGTTTGCTATGAGGGTACGTAAGAAAATGGTGGCTGCAATGTAAGCCGTCCCTTTTTTGCAGCTGCGCCTTCGTCCCCTGCAACATGCTCTTCTGGCGGCTTGGGACAGGAACCTGTTCTCCCTCGACCGCAGGTGCCATTTATCCCTGAGGGTCAGGCAGGCTCTCAGATGGTGGACATTGAGCTCTTCCCTCAATAAGGGGAAGTCTTTTATCCCGGTTCAATGGCTAGTGGTGACTACCGATGCCAGTCTTTTGGGCTGGGGAGCAGTCTTTCGTCACCACACTGCTTAAGGCCGCGCTGGTCAATCCGGGAATCGAGGCTCCCTATCAGTGTTCTTGAGATCCGTGCGATATTGCTGGCCCTGCAGCAGTTCCATCATCTTCTAGTGGGTCATCCCATCCATATTCATTCGATAGCGCCACAGCCGTAGCATACATCAATCATCAGGGGGTACCCGCTGCTGGGTCGCCATTTCTGAAGTAACTCACATTCTCCGTTGGGCAGAGAAGAACCACTTGGTAATCTTAGTGGTGCACATTCCAGGTGTGGAAAACTGGACGGCAGATTTCCTTAGTTGTCAGGAGCTCGCCTTGGGGGAGTGGGAGCTGCATACGGAAGTTTTATATGTCTTCCATTTTCTTATTATTGCTCCCACAGTTGATTTTATCACACCAAGCTGCTTGCCTATTGCAGATTCAGTCTTCCCAGCCTGGTGCAGGGCTACAATTTAGTTTCTGTCGTTCTTCGACAGCTATTTGGTCTTCACCATAGTGGAATTAGGAGTGTGACTGAGGTTGTGCACTGGTGTCTTTTATACTGATAACAAGTTCAAACAGATGCCATTACTATAGGTAATGAGTGGAGGACAGAGGAGCGTCTTAAAGAAGAAGTTACAGGTCTGTGAGAGCAAGAAATCTTGCATGTTTTTAGGTGACCAAATACTTATTTTCCACCATAATTTGCAACATAAATCTTGCCAAATCAGACAAGGTGATTTTCTGGATTTGTTTTTTCATTTTGACTCTCATAGTTGTGGTCTACCTATGATGTCAATTACAGGCCTCTCTCACCTTTTTAAGTGGGAGAACTTGCACAATTGGTGGTTGACTAAATACTTTTTTTTCCCCCACTGTATATAGAGAAGAACACTCTTAAATAAAATCTGCAAACATATGAGATGTAGATGAGAAGGTCTTTAGGAATAGGCCATATTACAGTTGAATAAAATTCTGGAATTGATAAACTATCTCTAATGCTTGTAATTAATATTAATAATAATAATAATAATTTTTATTTATATAGCGCCAACATATTCCGCAGCACTTTACAATTAAGCGGGGACATGTACAGACAATAAATTCAATACAAGTTAAGACAATTCAAACAATGACATTAGGAGTGAGGTCCCTGCTCGCAAGCTTACAAATCTACAAACAATATTGAAAAGGAGGCACTTTTTATCTTGTTTATAACATGTTGTCATTGCATAATCTTAAGTAATCATTAAATTTGGGTTTTAGTAACAATTTTATTCTATTTTCCAGCTTATAAATGTTTGCTCCAGTGATGGTCAGCGAGTGTTTGAAGCTGCAGCTGTTGGCAGTCTGCTGGCAGGAGGTCCCATAGTTGCAGTCCTTGGCATGGTGTACAACGTCTATATATTGGGTCCCACTGGCTTTCTTGGCTCTGCAGTGTTTATTCTGTTTTATCCAGCTATGGTGAGTTACTTCATTCAGATTTTTAAATAGTGATTGGCTTTTTCTCCGTTTGAGATGCCACGGCTTTTCTAGAAAGGACCACAAATAGTTTCACTGTCTGGATTACAGATAATTTAAGCTGGATTTTCACATTTGCCAGTTATTGTGAATGTGCTTTCCTAGGAATGCTCATTTGCCAATAATCGGAAAGTGTAAATAGGCTGCCAATCACCTGATGAATGAGTAAAACACTTGTTCGCTAGGCAAACCATAGCGTAAACTGCTTGTTTGTTGGGGAAATTTGGTTTTTAAACAAACTTAAAAATCATTGTTTTCTGCAACACATCATTCTGTGTAAACAGGACTTGCTGCCAAGAACATTGGCACAGAATAATGTCTTACTGATGGGTCAGTGCATATATGAAATGTAGTCAGTCTCTTAAACAGCTGATTGTCGGTCATTTAACACCGCAGGTCGGGTGTTGTGAACCCGCCACTAGACTTTCTGGTTTTTGAGCATTATCCATTTAGCCCTTTTTACGTCACCTTTTTTTTAATTTTTTTTATTTTATACTTCTATTCGCACCCTGCGAAAGACTACCGACATTTAACAGAGCTGTGACAGATACCTACCAGCGACATTTGTCACCTCTTTTAATGGATGGCAAAGCTGTGGTCAGTAAGCCTCTCTGACTTGTTCTGCGTCACAAACGGCCAATAGTAATAATGTACTGCACTTAAATGGTAAGTTCAGGCTTGTTTCTTGCGGTCTTGCCTATGCGCTGATCTTGATATTACAGCATTTGTGTTATGTTGCAAAGTTTAATGCTGACTTCTTGGGACCGTAAGTTAACAGTATAAAACAGTGCCATATATTGTTCAGAAGCTACATATTGTTTATACAGTATGACTCATGGGAAAGTGTGAAAACTCATTCTCACAGCTTCTTGTATGATTAAAATATATAGGAAAACCCAGTTATAGGCCTTGATAAATGGAAAACACAGCACAATTTTTTACCAGAATTTTATTTTCTGATTTGTATCAATGTATACGTAGTTAGTGTTTATAAGGTAAGGTTGAAAGACAGCACAGTATGCAGAGGGAAATTGTGTGCAATCTTAAATTGGAATAAAATAATCATTTCATTTGTGCCACTGTAATTTTTGCCTGCCTTAAAGTGTTTGTTCGTGAATACACTTTTACTTTAAAGACGTGCACACGTTTAAAAATTATACACATTGGTCCAGCATTTCCTCTCCACTGCTATTAACCCCTTTTCGGCCTTTGACGCCACGTAGGTGTCATGAAAGTAGGCGTCACAGGTCAGATTGGCACTGATGTGGCATCATGAATTGATCGCCCCCCTGTGGGTTGGGTGACTGGGGTCAATGAAAGGTCACCTGTCCCGCAGGTACAGGGGGCTTTGTGCTTCTAATTGGCTGTTAAAAGTGAAACAGCCAATCAGAGCGATTGTAATATTTCACCAATGAAATTTGGTGAACTATTACAAGTCAGCAATGGACGATGCTGCAATAGCATCGGCCATGGCTGGAGACCTCTATCCGACCCCCCCCCCCCCCCCCCAACACACACACCGACTGTTGGCATCGATCCGCCGGCACCGTCATCATCCGCATCTTGCAGAATGGCGGGAGCATGCGCAGTGCGCCCGTCGGCTCTGGCGGCTGCAGATTCACTCATTCATTGCAGGTACATTTTGATCACTGTGATAAACTATCACAGTAATCAAAATAAAAAAAAAGTAAATAAACCCCTCCTTTATCACCCCCATAGGTAGGGACAAATAATAAAATAAAAAAAAATATTTTTATTTTTCCGTTAGGGTTGGGATTAGGGTTAAGCTTGTGGTTAGGGTTAGAGTTGGGATTAGGGTTAGGGATGTGTTGGGGATAGGGTTGTGGTTATGGTTAGGGGTGTGTTGGGTTGTTAGAATTGAGGGGTTTCCACTATTTAGGCACATCAGGGTGTCTTCAAACGCAACATGGCTCCACCATTGATTCGAGCCAATTTTGCGTTCAAAATGTCAAACAGTGCTCCCTCCATTCCGAGCCCTGACGTGTGCCCAAACAGTGGTGTATCCCCACATATGGGGTATCAGCGTACTCAGGAAAAATTGCACAACAACTTTGGGGGTCTAATTTCTCCTGTTACCCTTTTGAAAATAAAAAATTGGGGGCTAAAAAAATATTTTTGTGGAAAGAAAATGATTTTTTATTTTTACGGCTCTGCGTTACAAACGTCTGTGAAGCACTTGGGGGTTCAAAGTGCTCACCCCACATCTAGATAAGTTCCTTGGGGGGGTCTAGTTTCCAAAATGGGGTCACTTGTGGGGGATTTCTACTGTTTAGGCACATCAGGGGCTCTGCAAATGTACATGACGCTTGCAGACCATTCCATCAAGTCGGCATTTCAAAACGTCACTACTTCCCTTCCGAGCCTCGATGTGTGCCCAAACAGTGGTCCCACCCACATATGGGGTACCAGCGTACTCAGGACAAACTGAACAACAACTTTTGGGGTCCAATTAATCCTGTTACCCTTGTGAAAATAAAAAATTGAGGGCTAAAAATCATTTTTTGAGGGAAAAAAATGCTTTTTAATTTTCACGGCTCTGCGTTATAAACTTCTGTGAAGCACTTGAGGGTTTAAGATGCTCACCACACATCTAGATAAGTTCCTTAGGGGGTCTAGTTTCCAAAATGGGGTCATTTGTTGGGGAGCTCCAAAGTTTAGGCACACAGGGGCTCTCCCAACACGACATGGTGTGTCCGAACGATTGAAGCTAATTTCCTTTCGAAAAGTCAAATGGCGCTCCTTCCCTTCTGAGCTCTACCGTGCGCCCAAACAGTGGTCCCCCCACATATGGGGTACCAGCGTACTCTGGACAAACTGGACAACTTTTGGGGTCCAATTTATCCTGTTACCCTTGTGAAAAAAAAAAATAGCGGGCTAAAAAAAATCATTTTTGAAGGAAAAAAATGATTTTTTATTTTCACGGCTCTGCGTTTATAAACTTCTGTGAAGCACTTGGGGGTTCACAGTGCTCATTAGACATCTAGATAAGCTCCTTGGGGGGTCTAGTTTCCAAAATGGGGTCACTTGTGGGGGGTTTCTACTGTTTAGGCACATCAGGGGCTCTGCAAACGCAACATGACGCCCGCAGAACATTCCATCAAAGTCTGCACTCCAAAATGGCGCTCCTTCCCTTCCGAGCTCTCCCATGCGCCCAAACAGTGGTTCCCCCACACATATGGGGTATCGGTGTACTTGGGACAAATTGCACAACAACTTTTGTGGTCCAATTTCTCCTGTTAGCCTTGTGAAAATAAAAAATAGCGGGCTAAAAAAAAAATCATTTTTGAGGGGGAAAAAAATGATTTTTTTTTTATTTTCACTGCTCTGCATTATAAACTTATGTGAAGCACTTGGTTCAAAGTGCTCACCACACATCTAGATAAGTTCCTTAAGGAGTCTAGTTAACAAAATGGTGTCACTTGTGGGGGGTTTTCACTGTTTAGGCACACAGGGGCTCTCCAAACGCGACATGGTGTCCGCTAACGATTGGAGCTAATTTTCCATTCAAAAAGTCAAATGGCGCTCCTTCCCTTCTGAGCTCTGCCATGCGCCCAAACAGTGGTTTATGACTACATATGATGTATCGGTGTACTCAGGAGTAATTGCCCAACAAATTTTAGGATCCATTTTATCCTGTTGCCCATGTGAAAATGAAAAAACTGAGGCTAAAAGAAATTTTTTTTTTTTTTTTTTACGGATCAATTTGTGAAGCACCTGGGGGTTGAAAGTGCTCACTATGCATCTAGATAAGTTCTTTGGAGGCTCTAGTTTCCAAAATGGGGTCACTTGTTGAGGAGCTCCAATGTTTAGGCACACAGGGGCTCTCCAAACGTGACATGGCAACCACTAAATATTCCAGCATGTTTTCCATTCAAAAAGTCAAATGGCGCTCCTTCTCTTCTGAGCCCTGCCGTGCGCCCAAACAGTGGTTTATGACCACATATGAGGTATCCGTGTACTCAGGAGAAATTGCCCAACAAATTTTAGGATCCATTTTATCCTGTTGGCCATGTGAAAATGAAAAAATTGATGCTAAAAGAAAATATTTATTGGAAAAATTAAAATGTCCATTTTTTTCCTTCCATGTTGCTTTAGTTCCTGTGACGCACCTGAAGGGTTAATCTTCTTGAATGTAGTTTTGAGCAGCTTGAGGGGTGCAGCTTTTAGAATGGTGTCACTTTTGGGTATTTTCTGCCATATAGACCCCTCAAAGTGACTACAAATGTGAGGTGGTCCCTAAAAGAAATAGTTTTGTAAATTTTGTTTTAAAAATGAGAAATCACTGGTCAACTTTTAACCCTTATAACTTTCTAACAAAAAAAAAAAAAAAAATTTTGTTTCCAAAATTGTGCTGATGTAAAGTAGACATGTGGGAAATGTTATTTATTAACTATTTTGTGTCACATAACTCTCTGGTTTAACAGAATAAAAATTCAAAATTTGAAAATCTCAAAATTTTCGCCAAATTTCCGTTTTGTTTTTTTTTAAACAAAAATGCAAAAATTATCGACCTAAATTTACCACTAACATGAATATGTCACGAAAAAACCCTCAGAATCGCTAGGATCCGTTGAAGCATTCCTGAGTTATTACCTCATAAAGGGACACTGGTCAGAATTGCAAAAAATGGCCTGGTCATTAAGGTCAAAATAGGCTGGGTCATGAAGGGGTTAAGGTCTTTGCTGATGTCTACAGTGCACATCATCTCTATATTCAATCATTGTACTAAGCGGCTCCATCAATGTAGGTGGAACAAGTCTCTGAACTCTGTAATCGGCTGCAGTGGTGATGTGCCCTGTAATCTTGACTAGAGTTGATCATAACGTTTTCTAGAACCCTGGTCCAATGTTCACAGTGTTGCCAAGCCATTCTGGTTTCCTACTACCTGCATCATCCTAGGTCCCCTCTTATAATTAGAAAAATGAGGAAGACATGTTATTGAGTCCAGAACAGTGAAAAATGTAGAAAACAACCCTTACTAAATAAAAACAAGGCCTGTGTAACCAGGCACGAGTCCAACGGTAGGAAATAGGCATCAAAAACAGCAAGAGAGGACATATATTAAGACACACATTGTATTGTATCATTGTAGTCCTAAGCACATCCATAATAATGAGGGTAAATATTTGGGGCAGCATTTTCATCCCAATGATGCATTAGTAAAAATTACTACTTTTTTTGTGTGCAGATGTTTGTATCTAGGCTCACTGCGTACTTCAGAAGGAAATGTGTTTCAGTCACTGATGAGCGTGTTCAGAAGATGAATGAAGTCCTAAATTACATCAAATTCATTAAGATGTATGCTTGGGTGAAAGCTTTCTCTCAAAACGTGCAGAGTAAGTTCTCTTGCTTCCACATGAACCTTTTTCATGCTGATTTTGTGCAATGTGTAAGTGCTCCATCACACATAGCGATCTCACTAGTGAGATCGCTGCTGAGTCACAAGTTTTGTGACGCAACAGCGATCTCACCAGCGAGATCGCTGTGTGTGACACCTATCAGCGACCGGCCCCCTTAGCCGGGTATCGCTGATCGCTGTTGGAAAGCCCTGGACATTTCTTTGATCACTGGTCTCCCGCTGGCCAGCAGGCATCGCTGCGTGTGACAGGCGGGAGACCAGCGATCAGCTGGTAACTAAGGTACACATCGGGTTTCTAAGGGACATGCGTCACTTAGAAACCCGATGTGTACCTTAGTTACCAGCGCGCTGATGCAAGGAGCTGGTAACTAAGGTACACATCGGGTTTCTAAGTGACGCACGTCCCTTAGAAACCCTATGTGTACCTTAGTTACCAGCTCCCTGCATCAACGCGCTGGTAACTAAGTACAAAGCTCACCAGCGATCCTGACATGTTGATATCATTGTCGGGATCGTTGGTGAGTCGCTATGTGTGACGGGGCCCTAACTATTAAAACCATCCTGAGACCGGATTAAAGGGAAAGGAAGGAAATTGATCGGTACCAATTATTTGCGACGTGGTGTTCTTATGCCTTGACCCTGCAGGCCATGGCTCTCCTTTTTGTATGTACTATGCTCTTTGTTGTACAGACTCCTACAATGTTCTCTGATACAAAGCAGTGAATGCAAGAAGTTCACCAGATCTTACAGATGAGCTGCGCAGTGGCTGTCTACTTTATACTTTAAAGGGAATCTGTCACCCCTTTTTTGAGATATCATATAATGATATCAATCAATTGGGTGTCACATAAGGATTCTCTTAGTACTTTTGCTTCCCCCTGACCCCGCACCTTTCATGCATAAAATCGGTTCAGATGTATGTAAATTGCTGCTGGGCGGGGCTTATTCAACTGCTCCCCCCCTCCCTGTCTTGCTCTAAGCATTTCTTCTTGTGTAGAGCAAGACAGGGAGGGGTGGGAGCAGGTGAATAAGCCCCGCCCATCGGACCGCACCGTGGCAGTTTACATACATCTGAACCGATATAAAAAAGGTATTTATGCATGAAAGGTGCGGGGTCAGGGGGAAGCAAAAGTACTAAGAGAATCCTTAGTGACACACAATTGAATGATATCATTATATGATATCTCAAAAAAGGGGTGACAGATTCCCTTTAAAGGGTTTCTCCTCTATTCTGCGCAGGAGAGGAACAGAACTTTTTTTGTTTTCTTCACATCTATGGAAAAAAGCGGACTTTGTTAATGTTACAAAAACAAGCATTAAACATATATTTGCCTCTCGTTTCTTTTAGAAATACGAGAAAATGAACGCAAGATCCTTGAAAAAGCTGGATATTTCCAGAGCATCACTGTGGGAGTTGCTCCTATCGTTGTGGTCATTGCCAGCGTGGTCACCTTTTCTGTGCACATGATGCTTGGATACGACCTCACTGCTGCCCAGGTAACATTATGACATAGAGCTGATTGCTTACTCTAGGTTTTATAAAATCACAGTATAGTAAGCAGGAGATAACCACTAGAGAACTAGAAAACCTGTTGCCAAGTAGTCCTCCATATTCATGAGCTCTGTATAACCCCGCCCCATCACTGACAAGTCCGCTTTCTAGAAGCCTATGCACAGTGTACACCGAAAGCTGCCAATCAGTTATACAGAGCTCAGCATTCAGAGAACTGGTAGATATGTAATGGATAAAACACTTGATTTTATCAAATCTACAACAAGCAGCCCTGTAAGTGACACATCTTTGGAATCAGGGTCTCAATCGCTGTGTCATGCTGCTCAAATGGGATAGCAAAAACCTGGATAGATTCCCATTAACTATAACTTTATACATTATTTTTGGAGAGGAGATCAGTGGTGTTGCCACATCACTGTCAAGGATTTATGTACAAAAAATCTGTAAGTGCTCTCAGTACGTGATGGCTTATAACCTTTTTTCATGGAAGTGACAGGAAAGGTGTCACTATCTAGTCTTCCCGAACCTGTCTCTCTTCTAAGCAAGCAAGATAAGTTCCCGAAACCAGAAGTAGTGCCTTATTGTGTGTCTTCTAGTGTTCAGGATGAAAACTATACATGTCATACCATACTGTATGTCCTTGTTAAGTTTGGTACTTATCTATGGTTGTAGCGGAATTCATTGCTTCCTATTGTAGAGCCATTCATTGTCTCATGCTCTTGTTTTCATGATATCTTGATAGAAGTCAATAAAGTTTCTTCTGTATGCTTTTTGTCTGCCTTTTTTTTTCTCTAATTTCCTTTTAAAACCTTGCGGGGCAACACAGAACTAGACCCCAATCAGAGGACCATAAAACATCCAGACTCCTTATCTATGAACTGGTCCAATGTTTATATTTATGTTTCTCCCTCTCCCATATTGATAGTTCTGCTTCACGTCACTTGTCTTATCTATTGCATTTTTTCTAGGCTGTATTGTGCATAAATATGTGACTTCAGATTTTGTATTAGTCCAGCCTGATGAAGAGACCTGAGTAGTCTCGAAAGCTTGCAATGTGTTACCATCTTTTCAGTTAGCCATTAAAAGGTATCAACTACTGAGGACTCTCAATCCTGAATATTTTTTTTTCTCTTAATTGTTATCCTGTTGTCGAGTAAGACAATGACAGGTCTCATGTACACTCTCACCAGTGTAATATTTTACAAAGAATCAAGGAACACTACTTATTTGCAGTAACATATGGCCCAGTAGCCAACTTGTCCCATTTCTAGTACATCTATTGGCCAGCTTCTGTAACAAGACTATGCCATTATATGTTTGCTTATAAACCTTAGATTGTTAGCAGGTGCCGGTTCATTACGATGTACGATTTGCCAACATACAGTGTATCTAATGTCTTGACTACCTAGCCCGTGTGGCTTATTCCTGAACATTCAAGAAGGGATCTTTGAGTCACATACGGCTCCCGAGCAATGAACGGAAAAGCTTCATTGAAGTAGAAAGCTTACTCGATAGTGAAGCTAGGACACATTGTGTGAGATTTATCATACGAAGTACTCTAGAATTCTGACAGTTTATGTATAAAAATCCAACCTTCATTACTTACAATTGTTATGAATTTCTGACTCTATCTACACCTTTTGGGTCATGGCGTCATTGGAAAGGAAAACGGGCATGGTTAAAATACTGCAAATATTGTGCAAAATTTTTGCACAAATTTCTGTCACAAACTAAGCCAAGTAATAGGTTAGACAGCCTAAAGATGCACTGGATTTGTCACTGAAATCTTGTGCATTTTAAGACTGTCTCAATTTGCGGTGACTGAAAATTAGACCGAATTGATAAATCCACCACGTTGTATTTTTTTCCCTAGGCTTTTACCGTTGTCACAGTCTTTAATTCCATGACCTTTGCACTAAAGGTGACGCCGTTCTCTGTGAAATCTCTCTCTGAGGCTTCGGTATCCATGGAAAGGTTTAAGGTAAGCTGCGGTCCACAGGACTGATGCAGTTTGTTCCTGCGTTGTCCGGATGACATGGTGTCCTTTTAGTAAAAATTCTAATTGGGGCCTAATTAGGGTTTGTTACTAGTTTTTGGACGTTTCAGTCATCCATTGTTATTGGCCGCTTGGTTTTATACTGGGGATAATATTTCTTGTCTTGGCAGAATTTGTTTGTTACTAATTTGTGCATATTTGCTGGCTGCCTAATCTCGCAGTCATCCACCTTTAATGAATACAAGTCGGACTGATGCACAGCTGTTTCTTTCCAAACCTCTCACTTTTTGTGCTTAACCAGTCTTCAGGTCTATAGACATAGTTATGTCATGCCAGTGAAAGTTACACTGGAGCAGGCAGAGGGACCTATGGGCTGCTGAGAAGGTAACGTAGGCCCAAGAGAGCATGCCAGCTCTTACCATAACCACTAACAGAAGTCATTTGTTTCAGCTCTAGCAAATCGAGTCAGATTGGTCTCCAGCTCAAAACTCACAAGGCTGTAAGTGATAAGTCCGCTAGGTGTAGCTGCATATGGTAGGAATTCTGGAGGCCGAGAAGGTGGATAGTGGATTTCGTAATAGGTTATGTTGGGGTGAAGTTGGAATTCCTTCATCAGGGACTTTAATAGCTTTATATGTACTGCATGTTTTATGGCAGGCATCATTGCTGTATGGCTTTGTTATATATGCACTCTCCTATTATGATGTTGAGAGAAATGGGGGACTGGCGTTATTAGATTGTTAATTTGCTTACTTAGAATGGGAAATTTTCTCCAGAAATGCTCCCAGTCTCCATCAATCTGAAGTTAGTTGTCTCTAATAAGCTACCTTTTGCTCCGCAGCAGCTTCCTTCCACTGTATAGCCTGATGTTTTTGCTTCCTGCGTGACCTAGACCTGACCTGCTGTCTCATCTTTGCACCTTTCTCACAACCTCCTATCAGAGTTTATTTCTAATGGAAGAGGTTCACATGGTAAAGCAAAAGCCATCCTGCCCAAACATCACCATTCAGCTGCAAAATGCTACATTAGCTTGGGATTCCTCTCATGCCAGCACCCAGTGCTCTCCGAAGACCACCCCCAAACTGAAAAAAGACAAGAAGGGGACAAAAGGAAAGAAAGAGAAGGCTAATTTGCAGAAAGAAGGACCACAGACTGTTCTAGCAGAGCAAAAAGGACATCTACTTTTTGATAATGATGAGCAAGCCAGCCCTGATGAAGAAGGCAAAGATATGCAGCTATCAAGTACGAGGCTCCAGCGGGCTTTATACAACATTGATCTGGAGATTGAACAGGTAAAAACTATAAACCCATTGTTAAAATATCTCGAATAATAAACTGAAAGGAATCTGGTTTTGTAGGATGTCTTATTTATGGTGAGTGGTGTTAAAGGGGTTGTCCCGTCACAAGATATTGATTACCTGTCCAATTAATATTAGATAGGTGGGAGGCTGATATGTGGCACCCCCACCCCATTAACTCTAAGCTCCGGAGGCATCATTTCGTTTTCTAGCAGCTGCCAATACACAATGATTGTAGTTGCATGCTACAGCTCTGTAAGCTGGGATTATATTCAGCCACCGCTGGAGCTTCTAACAACTGATCGATGAGGGTATTGGGTGTCGGACCCACACCAATCTGCTATCCTGAGGGTGTGCAGTCAGATATCCATATAAATCAGACCAACAACGGACCGCATTGCTTAGACTTGTTGCAGCCCTCCAGACCCGAACGTGACAGCTTCTTATAGTTCTATGAAGTTGTCCCGCTCGGGTCAGGAGACCCCCCCCCCCCCCCCCCCGGCCGGTCTGATTTGCACGCACGTCTGAATTCGCCATAAGGGTACGTCATCAATAAGTTATGATTGGACCACACCTTTAACGTCTATGTTTGTGCATAGTACTTTACCATACTGTTGTGTAGTGAAGTACTTCCAAATGCTCCAGTACACTTCATTGTAACCCTGTAGTCAGATGTCCAGCTGTTAGTAACTTACCCCCCAGTCCTGTGGATTGGGATCACTTTTGGTTCTGGACAGAATCATTTAACGGGAACCCTTCAGGGTTATTTTTACTGAAACCAGTGGCATGGCTGCATAAATCTCTAGTACAGCAATATACCGTATTTCGCAGACGCACTTTTTTTCCCCAAAATTTGGGGGGGAGAATGGGGGTGCGTCTTATAATGCGGATATACCTTACAGACCGCGGTGGAGCAGGGTCGCTGGTGGAGGAGGCAAGAGTGGAGCGTTGCTGCAGGCCGCATGTTGGGATGAGGGGGTGTTCGATGTCGGCAGAGACCCCACACCACCGAACACCCGCAGTGGTGCACATCGGAACACCCCCTCATCCCAGCCTGCATCAACACTACACTCTTGTCTCCTCCAGAAGCGACCCTGCACCACCGCAGCCACCACCCCCGGGTAAGCAATAAGACGCATGGATTATAAGAAGCACTACCATTTTATTAAAAAATATTTTTACCTATTTTCTCCTCAAAATTTGGGGTACGTCTTATAATCCGTAAAATACTGTAAATGATACCTGGAGTAAATTACGCACTTTTATCTAAAAAAGGCTTTTTTTTATACATTCTATTTGCAAATTTACTTTTAATACACTTTGCTAATTTAATAATGGTTAAATTAATAATTAGTTTTGTTCCTTTTCCCTTCTAGGGCAAGCTGATAGGGATATGTGGATGTGTGGGCAGTGGAAAAACATCCTTAATTTCTGCTATACTTGGACAGGTAATGTACAGTATAATTGCAGAAACTGTGTGTGGGTGTACAAGAGACAGATTGTGGGTTAAAACGAACATGTATTACCATTGCTCTTCCTGGATGTAATGTGACCACATTTGCATACATTCCAATTATATGTGCATGGCCTCGCTCAATACAAAGTGAATTGAGCAAAGCTGCACATGTTTAGTTGGTGTTAGACTCACAAGGAGAAGTGAATCCCTCTTAGCCTAAGATCCGGGTTAGCACACAGGTCATGGGCATTAGTGCAACAGATAGGTGATGCACGCAGGACATAGATAGCTGAGGGACTGGAAACTGTAGGTAAACAGGAGATCTCCAGAGAACCGCCGGCAGGTAGCCGGAATGCTGGAAATCGTTAGGAGACGTCCGGAAGACTGTAGGCAGGCAGGTGGCATATTGCAACCATAGGCAGGCAAGAGACATCCAGGAGACCACAGACAGGCCGGAAACGTCTCGGAGACCGCATGCAGACGTGATGATGGAAACTACTGGCAGACGGGAGATGTCTAGGAGATTGCAGACAGCAACTTTACAGGCTAAGGTGTACACAGAAACTCAGTGGTATTAGACTCTGAAGTCTTTATACCAAAACACAGGTGTGTACAGTGTGTTTTTTTACAGTGCGTGTTTTTGAAGTTTTTTCCTGTCTGAATTTGGACCCAGGCAGTCTCTGGCCACACATATAATAAACTCACTATACTTCGTTCCTTTTCCTTGGCTTGGATTCTTCTGCCTCCTTCTCTAAAGTCCTTATCAAGTCCTGAAGCAACTATTAGAGGGGACATGTGAACTTAATACATAGTGAAATATAGAAGTTAATGATGATAACATAATAATTACATTCTACTGCTAAGTATGTGACACACCTCTTCAATCAGGGTCTCTGCCCCTACATTGTGTTGCTCTCAGGATGGAAAAACATGGTAACAGATTCCCTGTAAGGTGGCGATTCACTTCATTATGATGGAATGACCTTTTATCTGATGAATTTGAGTTGGTATTAGCAATAAAGTTGTCCAAAGTGGCCATACATAATTCCACCAAAGTATGAACAGTTCATTAAACATGCGCGTTTTCATGAGTGTAATGAGCGGTACCACGTGACCGCTGAAGGCAGACCGCGGAGAAGCTGGGGGCTGCAGAGACCATGCCAGGACTGTTAAGTATAGCGATACTCACCTGTCCGGGGTCCATCGCTGCTTGCTGCTGTCTGGCACGTCATCTGTTATTGACGTTCAAACAGCAGAGGGCGCGGTGACGTGGTTAGTGTGCGCAGCCCCCCCTGCAGTCTGAACGTCACTGACAGATGACGTGCCAGACAGCAGCAAGCAGCGATGGACCGGGGGACAGGTGAATATCTCAGGTGCCAGCAGTGACACCGGCACCTGACCCCCAGCTAAGAGAGGCGAGTGTCATTTTTTTTATTTTTAAATGCAGCAGCGGCAGCACATTGGGGGCATAATCTATGGAGCATCTTATGGGGGCAGCATATGGGGGTATAATCTATGGAGCATCTTATAGGGGCATAATCTATGGAGCGTCTTATGGGGCAGCATATTGGGGCATAATCTATGGAGCATCTTATAGGGGCAGCATATGGGGGGCATAATCTATGGAGCATCTTATGGGGGCAGCATATGGGAGCATAATCTATGGAGCATCTTATAGGGGCATAATCTATGGAGCATCTTATAGGGGCAGCATATTGGGGCATAATCTATGGAGCATCTTATAGGGGCAGCATATGGGGGCATAATCGATGGCGCATCTTATAGGGGCAGCATATTGGGGCATAATCTATGGAGCATCTTATGGGGGCAGCATATGGGGGCATAATCTATGGAGCATTTATGGGGGCAGCATATAGGGGTATAATCTATGGAGCATCTTATAGGGGCAGCATATTGGGGCATAATCTATGGAGCATCTTATGGGGGCAGCATATTGGGGCATAATCTATGGAGCATCTTATGGGGGCAGCATATTGGGGCATAACCTATGGAGCATCTTATAGGGGCAGCATAAGGGGGCATAATCTATGGAGCATCTTATAGGGGCGGCATATGGGGGCATAATCTATGGAGCATCTTATAGGGGCAGCATATGGGGGCATAATCTATGGAGCATCTTATGGGGCAGCATATGGGGGCATAATCTATGGAGCATCTTATGGGGGCATCATAAGGGGGCATAATCTATGGAGCATCTTAGGGGGCAGCATATGGGGGCATAATCTATGGAACATCTTATGGGGGCAGCATATGGGGGCATAATCTATGGAGCATCTTATGGGGGCAGCATATGGGGCCTATTCTATGGAGCATCTTATGGGGCCATAACCTTTATGGAGCAGCATATGGGGCATATTCTATGGAGCATCTTATGGGGCTATCATGAACTGTATGGAGCATTATGTGGGGCTCCTGATTCAATATGGATATTCAAAAACATTTAACCTACTGATGTCTCAATTAATTTTACTTTTATTGGTATCTATTTTTATTTTTTAGATTTACCAGTAGCTGCTGCATTTTCCACCCTAGGCTTATACTCGAGTCAATAAATTTTCCCAGTTTTTTTGTGGCAAAATTAGAGGGTCGGCTTATACTCGAGTATATACGGTACGTTCGGACTATAGGATTCACCGCATTTTCTTCCCAAATTTGGGGGAAAAAAGGGCATCTTACAGTCTGAAAAATACGGTAATAGGTTATTTAATATCTTCTCTAAGTAGAGTCAGAATGTGTAATTTAGTTTGGTTTATATAGGTGACGTACGCCAAGAAATGAGTGGAGGGTTTGTTGTCGGGCGGGAGTTAATGGGGTTGAGACTTCAGTTGTATGAACAGTGGTCATGTATGACAACAATGTATTTGTTGACAATGTATATTCTGCGCTTGTTACTGTTGTACTGTTCTGAAGTCTGTAATGCCTGCTGCATCAATAAGTTTTCCTGATTTAAAAAAAAAAAAAAATGTATATTTAACAAAATAGCACACTCTTGGTAGAGCTTTCCACATTTGTGTGAGGAATTTGCATTGGTTCTGCATAAGTGGTACCAATACCACTGTAGCACACCAATACATAGCGTAAAATGTAGAAGGTAAATGGTACAATTGCTTCTTTAAGGGAATCTGTCACCACATTTGACCTATCTAAACTAATAATATGGGCTTGCAGGGTATAAACTGCTGAAAACTGTCCTCCCTGTGTGTCTCATATCAGATGTGTTGTTGCTGAGAAATCATATTTCTCTATCCCCCCCATGAAAGCACCACGGAGAGAGGGGATCCGCCCTTCAGAGACAGGAACCTACAGATAAATGCGCGGTACCTTTCCTCCTCCCCCAGTTGGGTTCCTGTCCCTGACAGGTGACCTACAGGTTTGCGTTACTTGACAGATGAATATCCGGGGCCGACCTGTCCGACGGCAGGGAGGCCCCTGTCACAGTATGTGCAGGGACCAGGGGCAGACGCGCGGACAGCGTTGTACAGAGCTGGACCAAGATGGCCGCTGCCCCGGAAATAGATGACGCCTTCCGGGTCCCTGTGTCTGCGCATGCGCTGCAGGATGGGAGGAAGTGACGGCACACGCTGGGAAATTTAAAATGGGCATTAGAAATGCTCCTGGCTGGAATCGTCCTGTACAAAAATGGAGGATAGCGACCAGCAGCAGGAGCAGCAGTCCAGGCAGCAGCAGCATCACCACCGGCAGAAGGATCGGGACAGGCGAGACACCCAATACGGTAGTTACTCCACGCAGCACAGCAGATCAGTTGCAAGGAGCAAGACACCATCCTTGGATCATCCTATACAGGATCCGATTCCACCTCTCGAACCGGTACCTGCGACCCCATCCATCTCGTGAGTGATCTTCGCGAATGTTCACCATTATAATAGACTTCTTTTCCCTTGTTAGGTAAAGAATAAGGGGAAAAGGAAGAACAGGGAATGCCCCACTTGTAACAGAGCCTTACCAGAATCATGGGATAAGAAGCTCTGTGAATCTTGTATTAAAGAAGTCCTCTGCGAGGAAACCCCAGATTTTGCCTCTGATCTTAGAACTGTAATTAGATCAGAGGTTCAGAGTACTCTTACAACTCTAAAACAGGGGGAAAAAGTAAAAAGGGACAACCTTAGTTGGTTCCCAATCAGATCCATCTACATCTGGAGAAGTTAAACTCAGATACATTGGACTCTTTCTCCTCATCCTCAGACGAGGAAATGAGGGGGTGTCATTGTTTTCCCCTAGACGAAGTAGACACGCTAGTGAAAGCTGTGAGCTCTACCATGGGGGTGTCGTACCCTCGTCCTGATAGGTCGGTTCAGGACATAATGTTCGGGTGACTGGGCCAAAAGAAACGCAGGGTTTTTCCGCTAAATGAAAATGTACAGGGCCTGATCAAAAAAGAATGGGAGAAGCCGGACATGAAGAACTCCACGGTCCCTTCTCGTAAAAGGAAGTATCCCTTCGACAAGGAGGCGTCCACATCTTGGGACAAGGCCCCGAAACTTGCCGTAGCCAAGGCCTCAAGAAAAAGTTTGCCCTCCCCTTTGAGGACATGAGTACACTTAGGGACGTCTTAGATAAAAAAAATAACTGACACCTTCCTCAAGGGGACCTGGGAATCAGCAGGGGGAAACCTTAGACCAGCCATAGAGGCAGCATGTACCTCAGGATCCCTAGTGATATGGGTGGATCAAGAAAAAAAGCTTTCCGAATCTGTAGCGTTTAAACGGTCCTTTCGGAACCAAAAGTTTTTTCGTAAAAGGCCATCTAGGGAACAGAACAGATGGGATGAGGGGATAAAGAGGGATAGAGGTTTCCTCTTCGGCAGTTCATCTTGGGACAAGAATTCCTCTAAGTGACAGTTCGCCCAGGGTGAGGGGAAGATTAACCCCTTTTTCTTCTGGCCTGGGGAAAAATCTCGAACAGCCCTTGGATATTGAATCTAATCGAGTCAGGCCTGAGGATAGACTTTCTCTCTCTCCTACCTCAAAAATATGTGGTAACCCCACTAAAATCCTCTACACGAGAACAAAAAGCTCTAGAATCCTGTAGACTGTGAGCCCTCGCGGGCAGGGTCCCCTCTCCTTATGTACTTGTGTGTCCCTTGTCTTACACATATTTATTGTACCTGTCTATATTTCCCCTTTTCACATGTAAAGCGCCATGGAATAAATGGCGCTATATAAATGCATAATAATAATAGAATGTGAGGTCCTAAATCTAGTAAAAAAAAAAGCAGTCCGCCAGGAGGTTCCCCCCCAGGAAATAGGCAAAGGGTTCTACTTCCCACTTTTTCTAGTGTTCAAACTGGACGGCACATATCGAACAATTATAAATTTACGGAAACTAAATGGATATGTCAAAAATTTAAAATGGAATCGATCAAATCCACCATCAAAATCCTGTTCCAGAACTGTTTCATGACGGTATTAGATCTCAGCAACGCGTACTATCACGTCCCCATTCACAAAGACTCCAGGAAATTCCTCAGACTAGCGGTTTCCATAGAGGGCGAGCTAAGGGAATTCCAATACAGAGCCCTGCCTTTCGGAATATCTATAGCCCCATGCGTGTTCACATAATTAGTAGCAGAGATAATGGCCCCACCTAAGGAAGCAGGACATCCTAAAAATCCCATACTTGGACGATTTCTTAATAGCAAGCGACTTGGCCCAAAACTGCAAAGAACAGAGGGACAGAGTGATGGACACTTTACAGAACCTCGCCTGGCTTCTAAACCTGAAAAAATCAAAGCTGGAGTCCAGCAAAGTGCAGGGGTTCCTAGGGCTCACGTTGGACACAAGCAAGAGTGCAGCCTCCCAAGTCACAAAAAAGAAAAAATTGCGCAGATAGTGGCAAAAGCCATACGGAACCCCTCCATGACACTAAGAAAAGCGATGTCACTGCTGGGTTCCCTTTCTGCCTGCTTACCAGCAGTCCAGTAGGCACAACTACATACAAGAGATCTCCAGTGGGATATATTAGCAAACCAGTTGGAATTAAGGGGTCACTTAGAGGGTCACATAACCCTAGATTCGAAAACTATTCATTCCCTAGCCTGGTGGAGGAATACCGACAACCTATCCAAGGGAATCCCCTGGGTAACAAAAATATCACGCATAATCACCACGGATGCCAGTCCCATGGGATGGGGAGTAGTGTTGGGCGATACCTTCTGATATCGTGAAATATCAGATCGTATTGGATCGGACCGATACCCAAAAAGTATCGGATATCGCCGATTCTGATACCGGAAACCAATGCAAGTCAACGAGACAGGAATATCGGAATTAAAATAAACCCTTTCTTTCCTTGTAGGTTAATTCTACATGAAGAAAAACAACTAAGAATAATGTAGAATGTATTGGGGGAGGTGGAGGAGACATTAAAGGCATAGAGGTTTAGCCCAATGAAATGGAATAGCAGGAAGTATTTTTTTTTTTTTTTTTAAGACGTTCGGAGTTACAAAGATATTGACTGTTAACCTTTGTTATATTTTGTCAGATATGTACAGTATGTTTCACTACTTCCATGCTCTTCACCTTCTTTTTTACTCTCCCACACTTTCTCCTTCATGATCCTCAGCAGCAGCATCGTTTTCATCAACTTCTTCACCTTATTCATCTTCTTCTTCACCTTCTTCCAATTCTTTTTTTTTTATATTCTTCATATTCAACTATTATTCTTCTTCATATTCTACTTCTTCATCTTCTTCCTATTCTTCTTCATCATATTCTTATTTGTGACAGGCATTCCTGTAGTTATCTATAAAAGTTTGAAGATTACACCTTCCGTTCTGCCTGTCACAAAAGATTTACAGCAGGATTTGTCCGCGTTCAGTTTGGCCTGCAGCAGCAGGCATTTTCCAGGGGCATCACGAGGAGTAACGGACTCACCCCCATACCCTGCTTAGTCTTCTTCTGCTTATAATTTAGATAATATCTTTTGCTCTGATTTTTAGTCTTATGCTTAATGGTCTTCTGCTTTTTGGTCTTCTGCTTTTTGGTCTTCTGCTTTTTGGTCTTCTGCTTTTTGGTCTTCTGCTTTTTGGTCTTCTGCTTTTTGGTCTTCTGCTTTTTGGTCTTCTGCTTTTTGGTCTTCTGCTTTTTGGTCTTCTGCTTTTTGGTCTTCTGCTTTTTGGTCTTCTGCTTTTTGGTCTTCTGCTTTTTGGTCTTCTGCTTTTTGGTCTTCTGCTTTTTGGTCTTCTGCTTTTTGGTCTTCTGCTTTTTGGTCTTCTGCTTTTTGGTCTTCTGCTTTTTGGTCTTCTGCTTTTTGGTCTTCTGCTTTTTGGTCTTCTGCTTTTTGGTCTTCTGCTTCTTGGTCTTTTGTCTCTTGGTCTTCTGTCTCTTGGTCTTCTGTATCTTGGTGGTTGTCTTCATGTTCTTTGTCCTCTTGGTCATCTTCAGGGTCATCTTTTTGGTCTTCTTTGGGGTGGTCTTCAGGGTCGTCGTCAGGGAGATCCAGAGTGATAACCAAAAACCATTTCAAAAGCTTGAACTTGGAAATGTAGCAGAAGGTACAAGAAGGCTGAGGAACTACCGAGAACAAGCTGACGGTACTGGAACCCGGATGGGTAGCAGAAGGAACAAGAGCCAATGGCACTACCGAGGACCAGCTGACGGTACTGGAACCCAGTTACTAAGCAGGAGGTACCTGTGCTAGAAAACACTACCAAGGACCAGCAGACGTTGCTGGAACTCGGATACCGAGATGGAGGCACCTAAGCCAAAGGCACTGCCGAGAACCAGCTGACGGTGCTGGAACCCGGAGGGGCAGCAGAAAGTACCCCTGAAAAACAACGTTGCAAGGCCGTGAGCCGGCCGCAGTTACCGAAACCCACAGTCCTACAGGGGGTGCTTGTCCTATTGGCACTACGGAAACAGCCTTTATTGCCAGATCCCGCAGCCCACATAGGAAGCACCTAAACTGCAGGCACCATAGAGTCGGCTAACCCGACCGCAACACGACAGGACAACGTATTGATGCCAAAGTGTCGTTGACACTTCCCGGAAACAGCAGGCGTGCTGGAACCAGGCTGGGCAGGAGGGAGTACCCGTGCCAAAGACACTGCCGAGAGCCAGCTGACGGTGCTGGAACCCGGAGGGGCAGCAGAAGGAACAAGAGCCAATGGCACTACCGAGGACCAGCTGACGGTGCTTGAACACGGTTACTAAGCAGGAGGTACCTGTGCCAGAAAGCACTACCAAGGACCAGCAGACGTTGCTGGAACTCGGATACCGAGAAGGAGGCACCTAAGCCAAAGGCACTGCCGAGAACCAGCTGACGGTACTGGAACCCGGATGGGTAGCAGAAGCTACAAGAGCTAATGTAACTACCGAGGACCAGCTGACGGTGCTGGAACCCGGAGGGGCAGCAGAAGGAACAAGAGCCAATGTAACTACCGAGGACCAGCTGACTGTGCTGGAACCAAGGGTAAATACAAACAGAGTGGAGACAGAGGTAAAATTGGAGCAAGTTTAAAATCTGTAGTTGTGAGTGTGGACAGAGCAGGAGAAATTTCCGGACACACAGCTGGGGATCAGCTGACATTACTGAACCCCAATAACACTGGAGCATATGTTGACTGTGCAGACGGCACTTCTGAGCAGCAACTGGCGGTGTTGGAGCCCAGGGTCAATAGTACAAACAGTGGAGGCAGAGGCCTAATTGGATCAAGATTAATATCTGTTGTAGACTACTACTGATTTTAAACTTGCTCCAATTAGGCCTCTGGCTCCACTCTGTCTCTAGTATTTACCCTGGGCTCCAACACCGCCAGATGCTGCTCAGAAGTGCCGTCTGCACAGTCAACACTTGCTCCTGTGTTAGTAGTAGTGGGAATGTGGACAGAGCAGGAGAAATTGCCGGACAAGCAGCAGAGGATCAGCTGACGTTACTGAACCCCACTAACACAGGAGCTAGTGTTTTTCTCTGTGCAGACGGCACTTCTGAGCAGCAACTGGCGGTGTTGGAGCACAGGGTCAATCATGGTGTAGGCTGAGGCCTATTTGGAGAAAGTTTAATATCTGATGTTGTGTGAATGTGGAGGGAGCAGGAGACATTGCCGGACACACAGCAGGGGAGCAGCTGACGTTACTGAACGCCACTAACACAGGAGCTAGTGTTTTTCTCTGTGCAGACGGCACTTCTGAGCAGCAACTGGCGGTGTTGGAGCCCAGGGATTAAAGTTCAGGTGGTAGAAACATGAACACAACAGGAGACCTGGATACTGTTGTCAACCAATTATTTAATCTGGAAGAGGACTGGCAAATTCCGTCGAGATCCAGGCCTTGTTCATTTTCAGAAAAGTAAGCCGGTCAACGTTATCGGAGGATAGTCGCATGCGACGGTCTGTTAGTACACCACCTGCGGCACTAAAGACGTGTTCCGATAATACACTAGCAGCAGGGCAAGCCAGCACCTCCCATGCATACTGGCTAAGCTCTGGCCATGTATCCAGCTTAGAGACCCAAAACTTGAAGGAGGAAGAGCAGTCTGGGAGTACACTGAGAGGGCAAGACATGTAGTCTGTCACCATTTGACGGAAACATTACCTCCTGCTGACTGGAGCCATCTGTGATGGTGTAGACATTTGTGGCGGGCACACAAAACTTTGCCACATTTGGGCCATACTGGTCTTGCCTTGTGCTGAGGCACTGCCTCTCCACCCTCTTTGTGCAGAGCTTCCTCCACTGCCTCGACGCACAGAGCTGCTTTGTAAAGCACTAGCAGCACTGCTCTTGGGTGGAATAGAGAACATGATGGAATGCACCAGTGTGTCTTGGTACTCCCGCATTTTACGCTCCCGGTTCAACGGTGTTATGAGGCTATGTAAGTTGTCCCGATAGCGAGGATCTAGGAGGGTGTACACCCAATAATCAGCCGTGTTGAGAATGTGGGCGATGCGGCGGTCATTTCTCAGGCACTGCAGCATGAAATCAACCATGTGCTGCAGACTCCCAACTGGCCAAAAACGCTGTCCCCTGTTTGAGGCGTCATCTCTGCCTGCTCTGCATCACCCCACCCTCGCTCTACATACTGACTACTAGAGCATTGTGTACCTCCCTCCTCTGGAGAGATGTCTTCCTCCTCCACTGACTCCTCCTCATCCTCCTCACAAAGTGTCCCCTGCCTAGGCCTTTGTGAGGAACCATGTTGCGCAGACTGTCCAGAAGCAGATGGCACTTGTGACTCCTCATCCTCCACCTCTTCCAAAACCACCTCCCTTAGTGCTTGCAGTGTATTTTGAAGAAGGCAGATAAGGGGGACAGTCATGCTGACTAGTGCATCATCTGCACTCGCCATCCGCGTGGAATCATCGAAGGCACGCAAAACATGGCAGATGTCCTTCATAGAGGCCCACTCAGTGTTGAAGTGTGAACGGCGTGCAGTGCGACTTGTTTGCGCCTGATGCAGCTGGTAATCCATTACTGCTGGCTGCTGCTCACACAACCGCTCCAACATATGTAACGTTGAATTCCACCTGGTGGGTAGGTCACATATGATGCGATGTTCCGGAAGGCGGAATCGGCGCTGCAGAGCTGCAATGCCTGATCTTGCCATGCTGGAACGCCGCAAGTGAGCGCACTCTATGCGGACCTTGTGCTGCAGTGCATCAAGATCCGGATAGTCCCTCAAAAATCTCTGCACGACCAAGTTGAGCACATGTGCCAGACATGGGATGTGAGTGAGGTTGCCTAGGCCCAGAGCTGCCACCAGATTTCAGCCATTGTCGCACACTACCAAGCCTGGCTGGAGATTCGCTGGCACAAACCACACGTCGCTCTCCTGCTTGATGGCATTCCAGAGCTCCTGCGCTGTGTGGCTTCGATTCCCCAAAGAAATTAATTTCAGTACGGCCTGTTGACGTTTGGCCACGGCTGTGCTCATATCGGTCTGAACAGGTAAGCGTTCACGGGTCCATGTGGAGGTAGACCGTGACGGCTCCTGCAGCGCTGATTCTGAGGAACTGGTGTATGAGGAGGAGTCAATGTGTACAGACTGGATTCCTGCAATCCTTGGAGTTGGCAGAACACGTACAGCGCCACTCTCAAGATCTGAACCCGGCTCCACAACATTTACCCAATGGGCAGTGAGGGAAAGGTATCGTCCCTGTCCATGGTTACTGGTCCACGCATCGGTGGTCAGGTGGACCTTGCTCCTGACGGCGTGTAGTAGCGCATGTTTAATTTTTCCCTCCACATGCTTTTGCAGGGCTGGGACGGCTTGCCCGCTGAAATAAAAGCGGCTGGGCACATTGTATTGTGGGACTGCCAATGCCATGAAGTTACGGAAGGTGTCAGTCTCCACCAGCCTGAGTGAGAGCATTTCAAGGGCCAGTAGTTTTGCAATGCCAGCATTCAGAGCCTGTGCTCGGGGATGGTTTGCCGAGTATGGCCGCCTTTTCTCCCATGCCTGTGCTACCGATGGCTGTAGAGTGGCCTGGGAGTGTGAGAATGACAGGGAACGTGGTGCTGTGGGTGTAATTACACTGGGTCTCTGTACAACAGTGCCAGAGGTTCTTCCAATGGCGATCTTGTGAGGAAGCCGAACCAGCTGTGTGTGAGCTGGAGGAAGAGGCTACAACACGAGCTGAAAAGGTGGTAGGTTGTGCTGTAGGTTGGCCTACGTCTTCAGTGTGTCTTTGTAACTCCACCATGTGCTTGGTCCGCACATGTTTCCACATATTTGTGGTATTGAGGTTGCTCACACTTTTCCCTCTTTTGACTTTCTGATTACAAAGCTTGCATTTGACAAAGCAAATGTCATCTGCAACTGTGTCAAAAAAGGACCACGCACTGCAGGTTCTGGAAGCGCCCGTTTTGGGTTTTGGAAGAGGAATGCTCCTAATGGGTGCCGAAGTGAAGGCTACAGGCAACCAAGTCTGCCCCCTCCCTCTCCCTCCTGTTTTGGCTGTTCGGGAAATCTCTTCCTCAGAGCTATTCCCACCACCTTCCTGTTCCTCACACCATGATGGGTCAAGGACCTCATCATCTACTCTACCCTCTTCAAACACCTGCTTCTCCTGGGTAGTCTCGCCAGCACAGTACGCACCAGAAAGTGGCACCTGAGTCTCATCTGATGCGTACTGAGGTGTGCTGACCATAGGCACTGGCCCCACCCGCCTCTTCAGATTCAGAGAGACAAAGCTGTTGCGCATCACTGCATACTCCCTCTCCTTCACATTCTAGAATGCTGCTTGGCTGGCCCCCTCTTTCCAAGCCAAGAGATTCAGAGAACAGAAGTAGAGAATGAGATGGCTCCTGTCCAGGGCTCTCTGACTGCCTGGGCAATTTGGCAGGTGGTGAAGTGACAGATGGTTGCTCTTCAGTGCTCTGGACCTGAGAGGATGTGGAAGTCATTGAAGTCGATGCGTTAGCTGCCATCCATCCGACAACGGCTTCAATTTGTTTCTCCCGCAGCAGTGGGGTACGGCGAGCTCCTACAAAGCTGCGCATAAAGGACTGTTCCGTGTTAAAACTGGGGGATGTTGAGTCACTGGTGCCCGCAGCAGGCACAGAATCCCCACGTCCACTCCCTGCTGAAACTCCACGCCCACGAGCCTTACTCCCTGCCTTCTTCATCTTTGTGGACTGATTAAAGATAGGCAGAAAAGTACTAAAGGCTTAGTGTGCTTATTCCTAAACAGCTGCTAACAGGTATAAGAAACACTAAATTTATAAAGTGTGTGGACTACACTTTAATATGAGCTAATGTGGCCTACACAACTGTAAAGTGGAGTGTTTGGTGAACTTTATTTACGTGTTTTTTTTTCAAAAAAACAAAGGATGTGACCAAAGATGTAAAAGCGATAGTATCACAAACTTTTTGGAGCTATTACAATGCAGGAAGGTAACCTACAATGAAATAGATGAGGCTCCAAAAAATAGGCTAATACTAATCTGGCTGGGGCTGCAGGGCACAAGCCAGCAAAAAGGCTCCTCTATATACTCCTATATAGTGTTTGCAACCAATCTAGCTGGATACGGATGGAAGCACACTAATAGGAGAAATTCAGGAAAAATAAGCAGCACTACAGCGAAAATGGACAATGTATGAGGCAGTGACGCATGCTGAGCGGACTACAACCAGAGGTGGCTGCAGAACACACTACAGCGTGTGCAGCTCTCACACACAGAGACGTCACAGACAGCCGTGAACACTACAGCGCAGAGAACTGTGCATAACACTGAAAGGCTGCAGAAAGGCTCCGCTATCTACTCCTATATAGTGTTTGCAACCAATGTAGATGGATACGGATGGATGCACACTAATAGGAGAAATCAGTAAAAATGAGCAGCTATAAAAAAAAAAATATATATGTATGAGGCAGTGACGCACGCTGAGCGGCCTACAACTAGAGGTGGGTCCAGAACACACTACACCGTGAGCTGCACTCACACACACAGACCTTCAGACAGCTGTGAACAGCGCTGCAAGGTAAAAGAAAGCTTCACACAGGGGTTGCTACAGTAGCCTGGGTAAAGCACTATATAGCAAATCGCTATCTCTAACTGTCCCTCAGAGTCAGAAGAGCAGCGCCCTGTCCCTAACTGAATTCACAGCAGGCAGAGTGAACCCAAAATGGCGGCGGCTTTTATAGTGCATCATGACATCATTTCAGCAGCCAATCACAGCCATGCCATTAGTTAACATGCCTAACAGGATGTGCCCACACTTCTTAGGATTCCTCATTGGCTGAATCAAATCAAACTAGCTCATAGCATTATGGGAACTTCCGATTCCGGTATTCGATATGCTAAAAGTATCGGAACTCAGTATCGGAATTCCGATACCGCGAATATCGGCCGATACCCGATATTTGCAGTATCGGAATGCTCAACACTAATGGGGAGCACACATGGACAGCAGGGTTGCTCAGGGGGAATAGAGGGGTCAGGAACTAGAAGCCTCCTCAAACCAGAAGGAACTTTGGGCAGTAGGTTACGCTCAATCACGCTTCCTACCTCCGCTATGGGGTCATCGCGTCCGCTTATTCTCGGACGGTGGCCTATATAAACCATCAGGGGTTAACCAGGTCCCGAGCCCTGATGGATACCTCCTCCAAAATCCTCAGCCTGGCAGAGGAAAATCTGCTATCCCTCTCCACATTACACAATTGGGGAACAGAGAACCAAAAAGCAGACTTTCTGAGCCGCACTCAATTGAGGCAGGGCAAGAGGGTCATAAAACAGTCCATTTTTCAGCAGATTGTAAAGATGTGGGGAACCCCGGCATAGATCTGTTCGTCGATTTCAAAAACAAAAAAGTGCAAGAATTCTGTTCTTTAGACCCCAGGGGAAATCCTCGGGCCCTGGACGCCTTTGTGCTTCCATGGACTCAGAACCTGACATATGCCTTTCCCCCGATCATCCTCATTCCTGCAGTCATAAGGAAAGTCAGGGAGGACAAAACGAGAATGATATTAATAGCCCCTTTCTGGCCAAAAAGAACTTGGTTCTCCTGGCTGAGGATGCTGGCGATCACCGACCCTTGGATCCTACCGGATTTCCCAGGCCTACTATCTCAGGGACCGGTATCACACCCTCGGTCATTAACCCTCCATTTAACAGCACGGAATATGAAAGGGCACTGCTGAGGGGAAGGGGGTTTTCGGAGAACCTAATTACTACACTACTAAAAAGTAGGAAACCGTTCTATATAACCATGATGTGGCAGGTAACCCATGGATAGCACGATTCATTAAAGCTGCAGCTAGGTCTAGGCCGATAATTAGTCAAAAATGTCCATCGTGGGATCTTAAATCTGGTACTATCTGCACTGCCAGGTTCCCCGTTCGAGCCTATTGAGTCAGCCCCTCTAAAAATCTTATTGTTAAAAACTTCTACTGGTAGCACTAACATCGGCTCGTAGGGTGAGCGATATTCAGGCTCTATCTGCAGTACCACCATTTACAAAAATTTTGGAAGATAGTCATCCTAAAGCCTGACCAGGCCTACTTATCTAAAGTAGCATCGCATTTCCATAGGTCCCAAAGAAGTAGTCCTTCCTTACTTCCTTCTGCCCAAATCCTAGGAATAGGGGAGATGTTCAATACTTAGAGGCCACCAAGGGGTGTAGGAAGGAAGGTTCTCTCTTTGTGTGTTTCCAGGGGCCCAAGAAGGGACTTAAAGCGTCCAAGAGTACCCTGGCAAGGTGGATAAAGGGATGCGATTGCCCTGGCCTATTCTTCCAGCGGGAATACCATCCCAGAAGGGTTGAGAGCCCATTCCACAAGAATAATGGGGACCTCATGGGCTGAGAGATCTGAGGTATCGATAGAACAGATCTGTAAGGCGGCCACCTCGTCATCACCTTCAACCTTTTTTAGACACTATCGATTAGATCTAGCCTCTGCATCTGACTTGACCTTCGGTAGAAGGGTCCTTCAGGCTGTGGTCCCTCCCTACACTACCAGTCTCTGTAACTCTCTCCGTGGTGCTGTCATGGGGGATAGTGAAAAACGTAGTTACTTACTGATAACGGTATTTCTCAGAGCCCATGACAGCACCCGCTTATTCCCCCCCCCCCCCCAATCACGTGTAAGGGGAGCACGTTTTACTGTTCGTAGATTGTTTTCGTATAGGCACGGTGTTTTTTGATAATAAGCAATATCATAATGTATATTTCTGTTGTTTAACCCTCTGATGCTCTGTAACCAACTGGGGCGGAGGAGAGGTTCCGCCCTTTTATCTGTAGGTTCCTCTCCCTGAAGGGCAGATCCCCTCTCTCCGTGGTGCTGTCTTGGGCTCTGAGAAATACCGTTATCGGTAAGTAACTACGTTTTTTATCACTTTATACGAGTATAAGTGACCTGTTCCAGACTCTGGGACATTTGGTGCCTGGAAGATAACTCTGCCCCCAGAGCTTGTTTTAAGTATAAAGGTTACCAGCTTGATGTGTGATATGTAATGGCCGCTCTCTGCTCTCCTGATCTCACTGCAAAGCTGTGTTTGAATATACTTGACACATTTGCAATTCCTCTCCACTTCACCTTTCATCTCACAGGTAGACAAGGTTGCAATATTAAATCTCACAGTCCTTTTTTAGAAAGGCAAAGTCACTTCAATACTGAGCTCAACATATTCCACAAGAAGGTATATCATGTGGAAAAAAATGAAAATAAGAGAAAATATTGAGTGTTAAAAAATGATTCTTTATTAAATATTATTAAAAAGAGAACTTAAAAAGACAGGGCAAAGACAGGACACTACAAATACCTAGCTGACACCTCCTTATCTCCACACCCCTGGATGAAGCTACATAGCGAAACAGCGCTCGTCGGGCGGGGGGAGATTCCTGCGGCATTCCCTCAGCTGTTACCGGTGGACGCTGCACCGAATCTGGAACATTCTTCTAACGCGGGTACTAATAACCAGTCCCCAGTTTATACCAGGAACTTTATTTCTATTATTCTCTGTGCAGCTCTCTGGCACACTTTACTCATTAACTCTTTAGCACACTCAGGACGCTAATAGTCACATGGGCAATGTGCAATACTGTTTCCTTTGCAGATACTCAGCAGTAACAAACAATGGCTTTTGTCTACTGAGGCATGTTGAACCCTGCAGTGATTAATTTGCATGTCAATACCTCTTTATATTTATATCTACTTTACATCTACTTTTTCCACAGCCACATGGGCAATGTGCAATATTGCCTTTTTTGCAAAACCTAGTAGTAACAAGCAATGTGTTCATTGTCACCTACTATGGTGCACTGACTCTGGCAGGAATTATTATTACTTTTGCATGCAAGAACCATTTTTGTACTTATATTTACATCTACAGGGTTATTATTGTGTGTGTGTATTATTATATTTTTTTACATCATTGTATACTGTTTTGCCGCAGCCTATCCCCCTTTTTTTTTCTTTTTTTTTTAGGCCTTTTGAAGTTCTCTTTTTAATAATATTTAATAAAGAATCATTTTTTAACAATCAATATTTTCTCTTATTTTCATTTTTTTCCACATGATATACCTTTTTGTGGAATACAGTATGTTGAGCTCAAGGTTGCAATATTGTTGCAATACAGCAGAGCTCAGAGAGAAGAAAAATGTGTTTGCAAGAAGACAAAACTTCTCCTGTTCTGTGTTAGTTGTTTGTCTCACAGTGGTAACTCTCTCTTCATCTAAAACAGTAGTTCTCAACCTTTCTAATGCCGTGACCCCGCAATACAGTTCCTCATGTTGCGGTGACCCCCAAACCAAAAAATAATTTTGGTGGCTACTTTAAAACTGTAATTTTTACATTATTAACCTTTTGTTTACACCAGCAGGCTATCTCGCAGGCTCTCTTGGCTCTCCGCCTCTTGCCTCTCCACCTCTTAGGCTTCTGTCCTCCGGCGCTTGCTGCGTCCGCCCACTGATGACTTCCCCTGACAAAGCCACACGGGTTGTGGCGATACGCGTGGGGTATGGTCCTGGGTTAGCACCCACTCTCTATATGTCTTGTTGCAGCCTCATTTTCCCCTAGCGGTACCTTGTTTGTTGATGGGGCACAATTGAGTGTTGGTCATTATTGGGCCACCTTGCTTTATGGCCGCTTGTGGCATACATTTATTATTAGGTAGTATGCAGGGTTTGTTGCATTAAATATTGTATACTGTGCAACAATTGCCCCTGGTCTCCATGAGCCTAAATATAGGGTATTGGTTATGGGTATCATAGTGGGGTTGTATTACATACGGATTATATATGGATTATTGTGTCAGGTCTGATATGTTATATATGCCATGTTTGAACAGGGGAAGAGTCTTGAGGAGATCATTTGCATATTCCCAGTGCCTTCTGGGATAAGAGAAGAGTCTCCGCAAGCTCAACGATCACTGGGTTTTGGCCGTTGCAGCTGAAAAGAGGAAATCGGAAAACCAGGGGAAGAGTCTTGAGGAGATCATTTTCATATCCCCAGTGCCTTCTGGGATAAGTGAAGAGTCTCCGTGAGCTCAACGATCACTGGGTTTTGGCCGTTGCAGCTGAAAAGAGGAAATCGGAAAAACCTTTTTGGCTCATCTTTCATCGTTTTTAAGAAATCTCAAGATGGAAGAGGCCAGGAGCCATTTGGTGAGCTGCATTTCTTGCTACATGTTCACAGATTTACCAGTGGAAAAGCCAAACTTCACATGCCACAAATGCAAGCTTGTGTCCCTGTTGGAGGAAAAGTTGCAAAATCTCGAAGAGAGGTTAGCTACGTTGAAGATCATTAAGGAAGGTGAAGAGTTCTTTGACAGAGCAGAATTATCTCTTCATGTTACAGAAAGAGAAGAAATTCGAAGTGCACCTGAAGAAACAGAGGAATGGAGACATGTGACCCAGAGAAGCAGGAGGATCAGGAGGCAGTCAGCACCCATACTGCTCAGAAACCAGTACCAAGCTCTCACGCAGGAAAACGATGAAGAAATACATCAGGATAAGACTTTGCCAACAAACAGCAACCTTGTACGCCTTCAGAGTCCTCCTGGATGGAGAAAGAAAAATGTTGTGAAGAAGAAACGGAGAGTGGTGGTCATGGGGGATTCCCTGTTGAGAGGAACAGAGGCTGCTATCTGCAGACCGGATATAACTTCAAGAGAAATGTGCTGTCTTCCAGGTGCAAAAATTAAAGATGTGTCTGACAGGATAGCAGGACTCTTCAGACCTACAGATGACTACCCATTCCTGCTACTACATGTGGGGACAAATGACACCGCAAGAAACGACCTGGAAACCATCTGCAGAGACTTTGATGACTTAGGCAAGAAAGTGAAAGAACTGGGAGCGCAGGTGGTCTTCTCTTCCATCCTCCCAGTGGATGGCCATGGAACAAGGAGGTGGAATAAGATTCTGCAGGTGAACAACTGGCTACGTCGATGGTGCCGTCAGCAACGATTTGGATTTCTGGATCACGGAGTGAACTACTTATACGATGGACTACTTGCTAGAGATGGGGTGCACCTTACGAAGACTGGAAAGCATGTATTTGGAAGTCGCCTTGCTACACTTGTAAGGAGAGCTTTAAACTAGAACAACATGGGAAGGGAAGCAAAAGACCAGAAAAAGCCATACACCTGACAAATGCTATTGAGAACTCTGCTATTAGAAGTGGAAAGGAAGAACAAATACGAAAGAATCTAATTAATAAAAATATTGGAGAAAGAGGAACCAATACTATACTAATGCACAAAGCATGGGCAACAAACAAGGAGAATTGGAACTACTAACACAGGAAAAGAAATATGATGTCATTGGAATCACTGAAACTTGGTGGGACAATACACATGATTGGAATACAAGACTAGAAGGATACAACTTATTTGCAAGAAACAGACTTGATAAACGAGGAGGGGGTGTCGCATTGTATGTTAGAAACACGTATATCTGCACAGAGATTGAAGCTTCAGAGACTGGGAGATCTGTGGAAACTGTTTGGGTAAGAATACAAGGACAGAACAATGGAAAGGACACCATTGTAGGCATTTACTACAGACCGCCTGTGCAAGCTGAAGATATGGATGAACTCTTTCTGCATCAAATGGCCAAGTTCTCCAAAAAATATGACATAGTTGTCATGGGAGATTTCAACTATCCAGACATTTGTTGGGAATCTCTCTCAGGCAAAACTAACAGGTCAAGGAAACTCTTATCCTCTCTTGCTGACAACTTTATCTTCCAAAAGGTAAGGGAGAAAACAAGGGGAACTGCTACCTTGGATCTAATCCTTATAAACAGGGAGGAAATGGTTGAGGAGGTAAAAGTGGCTGGGACCCTAGGAGGTAGCGACCATGCTATTTTAGAATTTTGGATAACTAGAGGCGGAAGACCTGTGAAGACTCAGACGTCAAGGTTAGATTTCAGAAAGGCAGATTTTAAGGGATTCAGAAAGAGAATTGGAGGGATCCAATGGCTGGATATCCTAAAAGACAAAAATGTCCAGGAGGGATGGGAAATCTTGAAAAATGAAATTCTCAAAGCACAGTTGTTAACAATTCCGAAAAGAGGGAAGAATAGGAAGCATTTAAAGAAACCAGGATGGATGAACACAGAACTTAAGCACATGCTAAAAAGGAAGGAAAAAATGTTTATAAAATGGAAAGAGGGAGGCATATCTAAAGAAGAATATAATGCTGTCTGCAGAACCTGCAGGGCACAAATCAGATTATCTAAAGCTGAAAATGAATTGAGGCTTGCAAGAGATGTCAAAAGCAATAATAAAGGATTTTGGGGATATGTCAAAAGTAAAAGAAAAGTCAAAGATGCTATAGGATTTTTACAGGATGAAAATGATGAAATGGTAAGACAGGATGTTGAGAAGGCTGAACTTTTAAATTCCTATTTTGCATCTGTTTTCTCTCATAAAGGAAATGTAACATCAACTGTTATTCACTGTCCTATTAAGGGAATAGAAGAATCCAGGATATCTATAAACAGAAAGATAGTGAAGAAACACTTAGCTAACCTAAATGAATTCAAGTCTCCAGGTCCAGATGAATTACACCCCAGAGTACTGAAGGAGATAGCAGAAGAAATTGAACCCCTCTCCATAATCTTTGAAAATTCTTGGAGAACAGGAGAAGTGCCAGAAGACTGGAGAAGAGCAAATGTTGTTCCTATCTTCAAAAAGGGGAAGAAGGTGGACCCAGGCAACTATAGGCCGGTGAGTCTGACTTCTATACCAGGAAACATCTTTGAACAAATTATTAAACAACATGTATGTCAATACCTGGATAAGAATGAAGTGATTAAACAGAGTCAGCATGGTTTTGTAACTAATAAGTCATGTCAGACTAACTTAATTTCCTTCTATGACGGTATCACTGATTGGGTGGATCAAGGAAATGCTGTAGATATAGTATATCTTGACTTCAGCAAAGCATTTGACAAAGTCTCTCATACAATCCTTATTGAAAAAATGACTAAGTATGGAATGGACAAGGCAACTGTTAGGTGGATTCATAACTGGCTTAGTGATCGGACCCAAAGAGTGGTCGTAAATGGCTGCACATCCAGTTCGAAGAATGTCTCAAGTGGGGTACCACAGGGCTCTGTCCTGGGCCCTGTATTGTTCAACATCTTTATCAACGATTTAGATGAAGGAATTGAGGGTAAACTGATTAAATTTGCTGATGACACAAAGCTAGGAGGGATAGCTAATACTAGAGAAGAGAGAGAGAGGATTCAAAAAGATTTAAATAAACTGGAGAAGTGGGCAGCAACTAACAGAATGGTTTTTAACAGGGAGAAATGCAAAGTACTACATCTGGGCAATAAAAATGAAAAAAGCATATATAGAATGGGAGGAATAGGGCTAAGCGACAGCACATGTGAAAAAGACTTGGGTATACTAATAGATCACAGACTGAATATGAGTCAACAGTGTGATGTAGCAGCAAAAAAGGCAAATGCAATTCTAGGATGTATTAACAGAAGCATACAGTCTAGATCACGTGAAGTCATTATTTCCCTCTACTCCTCTTTGGTCAGACCTCATCTGGAATATTGTGTCCAGTTTTGGGCACCACATTTTAAAAAAGACATCAACAAACTGGAGCAAGTTCAGAAAAGAGCGACCAGAATGGTGACCGGTCTGCAAACCCTGTCTTAGGCCTGTTTCACACTTCCGTTTTTTCAAATCCGTCAAAATCCGTTGGTTTCCGTAAAAAAACGGATCCGCCTTTTTTTTCAGGATCCGTTTTTTTTGTCCCATAGACTTCCATTAGCGGTTACCGCGGATCCGTCAAAAAAACGGATCCGTTTTGAAAAAAACGGATCCGTTTGCATCAGTTTCCGTCAAAAAAACGGAAACGGATCCGTTTGGCGGACACAAAAACGGAAGTGTGAAACAGGCCTTATGAGGAAAGGTTGCAGGATTTGGGAATGTTTAGTTTGCAAAAGAGAAGACTGAGAGGAGACTTAATAGCTGTCTACAAATATCTAAAGGGCTGTCACATTGTAGAAGGATCAACATTATTCTCATTTGCACATGGAAAGACTAGAAGCAATGGGATGAAACTGAATGGGAGGAGACACAGTTTAGATATTAGAAAACACTTTTTGACAGTTAGAGTGATCAATGAGTGGAACAGGCTGCCACGAGAAGTGGTGAGTTCTCCTTCAATGGAAGCCTTCAAACAGAGGCTGGACAGACATCTGACTGGGATGATTTAGCGAATCCTGCTTTGAGCAGGGGGTTGGACCAGATGGCCCAGGAGGTCCCTTCCAACTCTATGATTCTATGAAAATATATTGTGGGTTGTTTACCATGTTTTATCATGTTTTTAATGTATTACCTTTTGCATCAATAAAATTTAATTCAGTTCAGTGTGCGCTCTTTGCAGGGGTGTCTTTTCCCTTTTCTCGCCCACTGATGACGTCCGCAAGCGCCGGACACACGTAATGTGCTGCTATGGACTGTGGAGCCCCCCCCCGCCCCTTAGACCCGGGACGGATGATGCAATCATGTCTGCGCATGCGCGCAGGCATTCAGTTTGGAATGCGCATCCGTAACGGCGTGCGTTCTAGCTGAATAGCGCTGCTGCAGACGGTAGCACGACTTTTCAGCGGCTAAAGCTATCGGAAATATATATTTTCCGATGGCTTTAGGTGACCCCTGTGTTGTGGTCGTTCGACCCTCGCCGGAGTTGCGGCCCACAGGTTGAGAACCGCTGGTCTAAAACATCCTCTGGGGACAGAGTTATCCTCCAGGCACCATCCTCGCCAGAGCCTGGAAGAATTCATAAATATATAAAGTGATAAATAGATGACTTCTCAGCAACAACACATTTGATATGAGACACACCGGAAGGACTGATTTCAGCATTCTATAACTTGTATGTCCATACTGATAGTTTACATGGGGCAAGTGTGGTAACAGATTCCCTTTTTAAGGTAACAAACAAAAAGGGGGGTGTGTATATATTGATGAGTGAATGTGTTCGGATTATGTGTTATCCAAGCATGCTTGTGTGTTAACAGAGTGTCTTTGGTGTGCTCAAAAAAGAGTCCCCGTGGCTGCATAAACACAATACAGGGATTGCGGCTTAACAGCCGCATGAACATATTTTTCGAGCAAGGCGAAGACAGTCTGTAGGCACATGAGCATGCTCAGATACCACCTTATCAGAGGTTCGCTCATCACTAGTGTATGTATTTTTTAATTTTTTAATTTACTTATTTATAAACACCATTAATCCACAGCGCTTTACAGACATTATTGGCATTGTCTGCGATGGGGCTCACAATCTACAGTATATGTCTTTGGAATGTGGGAAAAAACCGGAGAACCCGGAGGAAACCCACGCAAACATGGGGAGAACATACAAACTCCTTGCAGATGTTGTCCTTGGTGGGATTTTAACCCAGACCCCAGCGCTGCAAGGCTGCAGTGCTAACCACTGAGCCACCATATCTATCTATCTATCTATCTATCTATCTATCTATCTATCTATCTATCTATCTATCTATCTATCTATCTATCTATCTATCCACACACACTAGTCATGTACTAGCAACTATTGGCTGAAATTCCAAACATGGCTGCCTTTAAATTTTACCTAAAATAATATAGAATTTTTTTCATATAACACTGGTCAACAGCATTTTTGGTGCCAAAGATATTTCATCGAATTTAGGGTATTTTTGGGGTGCTGATTCTGAATATGTCATCAGTTTTGCCAGATTGGCTCAAGTTTTTGAGATTTTTGGTATCTTATTTATAGCACTTGTTGGTAAATGCGACGCATCATCTCATTAATTTCTTTGGATTAGTACTTGAACTGAGCAGTTCTCAATATAGTTTTGTGTTAATTAGTGTTCTAAAAGTTTGTTCATAGCTTGATTTTTGCACTAACTTTATGTTGTTGTCTGTTTTCCAGTGAAAAGCATGAACTCATCAAGAAGAAGTTGTCTTAACGATCCAGACTCATTCTGTTACATTTGTGGTGAATACACACTGCCAAAACATAGAAGAAACATAACAGACTTCGTAAAAAAAGTGTATTTTGCCTATTTTGGGGTTATGCTTGGGGACCAAGACAAGTTTTGGGCACCACACATAGTGTGCAAAGCATGTATCGAATTATTACGAAAATGGAGCAAAGGACAAAGAAAAAGCTTCAAATTTGGTGTTCCAATGGTGTGGAGAGAGCCAAAAAATCATCATGATGACTGTTATTTATGGTAAACACAGGTACAGGCACATCTTCACAATGAGGGACAGGCCTTCTTGCAGATTCCATGTTACTCCCATTTTCGTTTCTTATGCTTATTGAATCCTTGCACTTGCACTGCACAGAAATAACAGTCATCATGATGATTTTTTGGCTCTCTCCACACCATTGGAACACCAAATTTGAAGCTTTTTCTTTGTCCTTTGCTCCATTTTCGTAATAATTCGATACATGCTTTGCACACTATGTGTGGTGCCCAAAACTTGTCTTGGTCCCCAAGCATAACCCCAAAATAGGCAAAATACACTTTTTTTACGAAGTGTGTTATGTTTCTTCTATGTTTTGGCAGTGTATATTCACCACAAATGTAACAGAATGAGTCTGGATCGTTAAGACAACTTCTTCATGATGAGTTCATGCTTTTCACTGGAAAACAGACAACAACATAAAGTTAGTGCAAAAATCAAGCTATGAACAAACTTTTAGAACACTAATTAACACAAAACTATATTGAGAACTGCTCAGTTCAAGTACTAATCCAAAGAAATTAATGAGATGATGCGTCGCATTTACCAACAAGTGCTATAAATAAGATACCAAAAATCTCAAAAACTTGAGCCAATCTGGCAAAACTGATGACATATTCAGAATCAGCACCCCAAAAATACCCCAAATTCATTAAAATATTTTGGACACCAGAAAAAAAATTTTTTTTCGTTGACCTGTGTAATCCATTTTAGACTGTGTGTTGTCACTTCTTAAATCATGATTTGCAGTATGTGATCTTTTTTATTAACTTATGGGAACATAATGGTCACAGTGGTCTTTATGCTAGTAATTACCAGATGTTTCTAACTTGAGAAATAATAGCGTAACTTTCGTATTTGAAATTCTTTGTTTTCTTCTTCCTCGGCCATTTCACAATACCTTACTCAGTTGTGCGTCTTTTTTCAGATGACACTTCTAGAAGGCAGCATAGCTGTCAATGGGTCCTTTGCCTATGTTGCTCAGCAGGCTTGGATACTGAATGCTACGCTAAGAGATAACATTCTGTTTGGAAAGGAATATGATGAGGAAAGGTACGTGGACATGTAACAAGGAATCAAAAGTAAATTACAATCTTCAATTAAAAAATGCAGAGAAAGATCTCTTTTGTTTATGGTATATAATGCTGCTTTAATGCTTTGCATCTTAATATTATTTTACTTCTGGCTTGCTGTAGAGAATATGCCAGAATGCTTGTAACAGAGCTTATTAGTTTCTCAGCAAGATGGCCGCACCACAAGTCTTATATGGAAAATAAAATTTAAAAAATCTACAATCGTATTAGAAAAATAAAATGTTTTTGATGTTTAAAGGGGGTATCAAGGACTATTTAATTTTTTTTTTTTTATTATGGGCTTAAGAACCCAACAGGCAGGGAGTTCCTAACTCCCTGCCTCTTGTGCCCGGCGCAGTCTTTGTTGGCACAGAGTGGTGACCGCCCCGCCTGTGATTCACCGGCTTCCGCTGACTTCACTTTGACAGAGCAGCGGCTTTTCTTATGCTGTGCTTTATCAATGGAATGTGACTGGCAACCTCATGCTGATTGGCAGCTGGCTCAACCCTGCCTCAACCAGTGTTTGCTCATAGCGGTCACTGACTGCTTCTGCCTGCAATTCAGCTGCTCCACGTCAACAGAGCATCTCTTCTTCTGGGCTGCTCTGTTGACGGGGCATGACTGCTGACAACATGCTGATTGACAGTGGGATTCCTGCTGTTAGGCAGGGTTGAGCTGGCTGTCAGCATGATGTCGGCAGTTACACCCTGTTGGCAGAGCAGCCCAGCAGAGGAAGAGATGCTTTGTTGACGTGGAGCAGCTGAATCGTCAGCAGAAGCAGTTGATTACCGCTCTGCGTTGTCACCAGATAGAACAGGCAGGTTCTTGTTACCTGCCTGTAATAAAAAAAAATGGTCCTGGACAATCCCTTTAACAAGGACAATATTGGTGACACATTCATGTTTAAGCTGAAAACTAGAGAAACCCTTCAGCCTGACTGTGTTCTTATCATTTACTTATGTTATACTACACCAGATATCTGCATTCGTTTTTTAAAAACAAGCCTCAGAGTTGTAACTGGCATATCACTGTATGTGATGAATTCTCGGCCATGGCTATTTAAGTTAATAAAAATAACTTGTGAGCCTCCAGTGGGTGGCATGTTGTATTACTATAATGTCATTTGTTCTTAGGATTTGTACTGAAGACTTAATCTATTTATGATAACATTTTTTTTAGGATCATAATTTGAGAAATGATTCCTCCTTTTGGCAGTATTCTGATATGGCTGATTGTTCGTGCCTTTAGTGCTACAAAATTTATAATAGAAAAAGAATGCTTGATTCTCAGACTAAAAATTTACTTAAAGTATTAAAGTTTCAGCAACTGGGGAATCAAGCTGTGTTGTTTGGTTACAGAATTAGTTTGATCAGTTTGTCCTTTCTTTGTTTCTATCTTTAGGTATAACACTGTGTTGAGTGTTTGCTGTCTGAGACCAGATTTGGCAATCCTACCCAATAGTGACTTGACAGAGGTGCGTTCTATATAGTACTCTATTGCTATTTCCATTGCAAATCTAACATTTACCTTAAAGGGGTATTCCCATCTCCAAGATCCTATCCCAGTATATAGTAGGTGTAATAATAATATTAGCAATTATCTCCAATTAGAAATCTAGCATAGTTTTTTTGATGCGCTATGCCTTAAGGTATCATGGTTACGTCCACTGATGAAGTGATAGCTAGTTGCTAGTGGTCGTAACCATGGATACCTAATCTACTGCAATACCTGCACATAAGGAAAAAGACATAGTGAATCAGAAAAACTATATTACATTTTTAATTGGAGGCATTTACTAATCTTATTAATATTACACCTACTACATATTTTGATAGGATCTTGGAGATGGGAATACCCCTTTTAACTGTTAACTCTCACCATATGATATATTGCCTGGTTCTAAGTTATACCATCAATGTTTATCACTGTTGCTTTAATAATTGATTAAAGAGAGAGAATTACCTCCTGAGATTATTTAAATAATAGCCAGAGGGAAAAAGGGAGAAGAAAGCAGTGTATACAAAAAGAGCCTGCTAAGGCTTCTAATGCAATGGATGAAATGCTAAAAATGCAGGAGTCTGTAGATGAGTTCTCACAGTGACCTAATGTCATAATAATAATAATCTTTATTTATATAGCGCCAACATATTCTACAGAGCTTTACAGTTAAACAGTTTCATACACAAGCCATAAGTAACAACGTTTTCAATAATACAATAATTAAAGCAAAATAAGATGACCTTGCTCATGAGAGCTTACAAAGTACAGGTGCGTATTTACAATGATGGTCCAGCCTTCTTGAGGGAGTATGAGATAGATAAAGGTCGCATAAGCTGGTCACCAGCCAGTATTTGTGGTGCTGTTGGGTGCGGTGGAGTTTGATGGAGGGTTATTTTCAGATAGTGAATGGGGTACACTCACACACATGCACATATAATGACTTTGATTAGGGAACATGATAGGCCGCTCTGAACAAATGTGTTTTGAGGGAGCGCCTAAAATTGTGCAAGTTGTGGATAGTTCTAATTTCTTGGGGTAGAGCATTCCAGAGAATTGGCACAGCGCAGGAGAAATGTTTTGGAGCCATGAGTGGGAGGTACAGATTAGTGTAGCGGTTAGTCGAAAGTCGTTTGCAGAGTAAAGATCGAGTAGGCCGAAAAACAGAAATGAGGGAGGTGATGTATTATACTCACCCGGGGGACGAGATTTGGGGGGTCCTGTCCGGTCCGTTGGGTGTCGCAGGTCTGGGTCCGAAGCCGCCCTCCTGCTTGCTTCCTCGCTCCCGGCATCACACTTCTGCGCAGGCGTACTTCTCTCCCCTGTTGAGAGCAGAGTACTGCTGTGTGCAGGCGCCGGAAGAGATAAGAGAGGCCCAGGAGGACGGCGCCGCAAGAAGATGGGAGGACCCAGACCTGCGACACCCAACGGATCGGACCGAGCCATTCTAGAATGTTGTAGATAAGCTCTGAAAGGCAGCGGCCGCATCTTATAGCGGACAAAACAGGTGACAGGTGCATTTTAAGGATGGACTGGAGGGGGGAAAGTCGATTGAGGGCGAGGCCAATTAATAGAGCATTACAGTAGTCCAGGCGGGAGTGGATCAGGGCGACAGTGAGGGTTTTTGTTGTTTCTATGGTGAGAAATGGGCAGATTCTAGAGATGTTCTTTAGGTGCTAGCAGCAAGAGCGGGCAAGAAATTGTATATAGGAGGTGAAGGAAAGATTGGTGTCAAACATAACACCTAGACAGCGCGCATGGGCGTTACGGTGCCACCTACAGAGAGGGAAATGTCAGATTTAGGGAGGTTAGTAGACGTCGGGAGCAGAAGTTCAGTTTTGGAGAGGTTGAGTTTCAGATAGAGAGCTATGATGTTGGAGACGGCGGACAGACAGTCACTGGCATTCTGTAGTACAGCGGGGGTAAGGTCAGGGGATGACGTGTATAGTTGTGTGTCATCAGCATAAAGATGGTACTGAAACCCAAATCTGCTGATGAGAAGAGAAGGGGGCCAATGACTGAGTCCTGAGAGGAAGAGGAGATGCAGTGAAGCCAGCAAACGATACACTAACAGGGCGGTCAGAAAGATAGGAAGACAAACAGGAGAGAGCAGTGTCCTTAATGTCTATTTACTGGAGCATAGAGAGTAGGATATGGTGGTCAACAGTGTCGAAAGCTGCAGAGAGGTCGAGAAGAATGAGCAGAGTGTGGTCACTGTTACATTTTGCTGTCAGAAGGTCATTGGTCACTTTGAGTGCAGTTTCTGTCCAGAAGCTGGACTGTGAAGGATCTAGGAGGGAGTGAGTGGAGAGGTAACTGGTAAGGAGGGAGTAGACCAGGTGCTCCAAAAGTTTAGAGATGAAGGGGAGATTGGAGACTGGTTGGTAGTTATTTGAGCTGGATGGGTAGAGAGGGCTTTTTTTTTTTAATAATGGAGTAATGATAGTGTTTGAAGGAGGAGGGGAAAATGCCAGAGGAGAGGGAGAGATTAAAGATTGTAGTTAGGTGAGTAGTGACTGGAGAAGATGTGAGGGAATGGGGTCAGTAGTGCATGTGGTTGGACAAGAAGAGGAGAGGTGTCTGGAGACTTCTTCTGTGATGGGATCAAATATGGAGTGTGAGCCAGAGGAGATGTGCAGAGGGATGGGAATCAAAGCACCTGGTGGCTGGAAGTGGATTTCCTGTTGAATATTATCTATTTTCTCTATAAAGTGGGAGGTCAGGTCATCAGCACAAATGTCTGTGATAGGGGCCTGTGCTTTTGGACTGAGGAGGGAGTGAAAGGTGTCAACGTTTTTTGGGGTGGTTAGATAGTGAATCGATCAGGGTGATGTAGTAGGTCTGTTTGGCGAGTGGAAGGGCAGAGTTATAGGTTCTTAGTATAAATGTCATTAATCTGATGGTCCATCACACACATTAACTTTGTTCACTGTCAAGGAAGATGTAATATGTAAAGGAATATTCCTAACCCAGACAGTTACCACGTATTCCCAGGGATATTCCATAAATGTCTGGTAGTTGAGAGTCCCAGTCTGAGAGTGAATAAAGAGCTGACCATGCATATCTGATGGTTGCCTCACCAGGTGAGATACGTTGGAATGGTATACATGGCTAGACTCTTGCCTTACAAATTTAACCCCTTTCCGACAGGCGTATATTTACACCGATGTCGGACTCCCTTTCTTTTGATGTGGGCTCCGGTGGTTTTGAACAGCTGACATGTGCCCGCAATAGCCGCAGGAGGAATCGCGATCCACCCGCAGCTATTAACCAGTTAAATGCGGCTGTCAAACGCTGACAGCGGCTTTTAACAAGCGCTTCTGGCAATCACGCTGGAAATATACACACTGGTGACCCCGGGTCACAGGTGTGTTGGCAGGACAACCTGAGGTCTCCTGCAGACCTCTATGGTTGTCAGTGCCAGCTTGCTGTGAGCGCCACACAGTGGTCGGCGCTCATAGCAAGTGAGTAAATCTGCTATTTAGAGGCGATCTGAGCATCGCCTCTATGTACCTGGGTCGATCGGGTTGTGGCAGCTTCTAGTCTCCCATGGAGACTATTGAAGCATATCAAAAGTAAAAAGAATATGTTTTAGTACGCTTGATCTACAACTCAGTGTCCACCCACTACTGGAACTAGCTAAAGTTAAATTTGCATCCTGGAGTAGGCTCCCATTGTCTGTGGCCGGACGCATTAATCTGATTAAAATGATACTGCTCCCTAAATTTAGCTACTTCCTTCAGCACAGTGCGGTAGCGGTGCCCAGGTCCTTTTTTTGTAAATCTCAATTCCCTGGTCACGTCCTTTATATGGGGGAAAACTAGGCCCAAACTTAAATTGTCCACTTTACAGAGACCAAAGAGGGGAGGCGGGGCGGCACTGCCGGATTTTTTCCTATACTACTTAGCTGGGCAGGCTAAAGCATTAAGTAAATGGATGCCGGGTAATTGCCTCCCCAATTCTGAAAGTCATTTGCTTCACGCTGCACAAGTGGATTGCCCATTAGGATTTCTTGAGCTAGAGAAAACCAGTGCCCCACGTCTGCTACCCCTGCTCCGGCTGGCACGATCAATATGGAGGCAAGTCAAGAATGTAATTGGGTTTAAAGATTTTATAGCTGAAAAGCCCCTGTGGAATAATAATTATTTTCCGGAATTTCTAAATCACCCGTCCACCATTTTCTGGACTCAGTGTGGCGTCTCTTCAGTGGGGGACCTGTATGACCAAGGGACCTTAAAGTCTTTTGAGCAATTACAGGCCACACGATATTCCGAGATCTCAATTTTTTCGTTATCTACAACTGAGATCGACTCTTCAATCACGTATGAGGAATAGGGGTCTGGGCCATGCTATTTCATCGTTACCTCTGATAGGAATCCTTAATTCGCAGGGTCCCCAAGGTCTCATATCCTCTTTGTATACGTACATACTGTCGGTGGGAGCGGAATCTGCCATAAGCTCTATTAAGAGGAAGTGGGAACGACTCATCCCTAATACGCAAAGAGAGGAATGGGAGGAGATTCTGGAATCTCCGATTGGAGTATCACCATTTATCAATAACAGAATGATACAATTATATATAATAAATCAATCATACTTGACCCCAATACGACTTTTTAGGATGGGTCGACTGCAATCATCAGAATGTTTGCAATGTCACTTGCCAGATGTGGATTTTATTCACGTGGTGTGGCAATGCCCCATTATCCTGCATTACGGGAAAGGGCTTACGTCACTACTGACATCCTTGGTACAGACTCCAGTCCCTCTAGAGCCATTGGTCTGTTTGTTTGTGGTATGGGAGGAGGAGATTTGGGATCGCTATACTGGGGTCTTCCTGCGCGAAACACTGTTTATGGCGCGGAAGGTACTGGCACTGCGGTGGATGGGCGGCTCATGTCCTTCTCTTAGACTTTGGGTTGATTTGGTAAATTCGGTTGTTACATATGAGCGCACGTTATACCAAAATAGGGGATGCCTGGGTAAATTTGAAAAAATTTGGGAGAGGTGGAATTCCTCTCATCTTACGCAAGGTTGAGACATCAAATACGACATAATGATATAGGAGACTAGGCTGCGGAAATAGTAGACACTAGTTGATGTAGTGGTAGTTGTAGTTTAGGAATTTTAGTTAGATTTTATTTCTGAATGATTATTACAAGGCTTGTGAAATTGGATTGATATGTTGAGGGAGCTATTTAGGGAGGGCTAAATTAACCCTTCACGGTTGATCCAGTGATTTCCAAATTAGTTCATAGGGCGTTGCTTGCAACTGGGAATGACCACACGGAGACTGGGTCTCTGTACGGGAGGATCCAGGCAGATCACTAGTCCCCTTTATTTTAGTCACTTCTTTTATAATCTTTTGCCTAATTATGCAAAGTTCTCAACTACCAATAACATCATTGTAATACATTCACTTTATAAGCCAATAGTATTGCAAGAAAATCGGAATATATGTCCCTAGCTGTGTGACGTAGAAAATAGAGCAATAGCACATTCTTTTAGGGTCTCATATCTTGTACAAGCTAGAACAGTCTAGTTTCATGACAGCTGCGAACTTTCACCTAATTACAAAATTTATCTTGTAAACAACAAAATGGCGTCGTAAGCACAAAAATGGATCCTGGAGAACAAGATGTCCCGTACACCTGAATACTGTACTTCATAGATATACATGCTGGAAAATGTATAACCAATTATTCTTTACGTACGTTTGGAAGGATATGTACATATTGCCTTGTTTATCTATAAGAATGTGCAATTTCTTTGATTTATATTTTGCAATGGACAGAAACGTATGCTATGTATAATGTTTGTTATCATAAGCCATTTTGTATGTTGTAAATTCTGTGTGTCCTGAGGTTCAATAAACGAATTTTAAAAAAAACCCAAAACAAACATTTTGAAAAATATAAAAAAAAAAATCTAAAAGTTCAAATCGCCTCTCTTTTGCCCCATCTAATATATAAAGCTCAATGTGGTTGTGTATGTATGTGTTTATGTCCGGGATTGGCATCCGCACCGTCACAGCTACAGCCACAAAATTTGGCACAGTCACACGTCTGGACCCCGAGAGCGTCATAGGCTATGTCGTGAGGTGAAATTTTAACCCCGCGCGTTCCAATTCACCAAACCATTTTGCCCCTATCTACATAATGGGGGAAAAAGTGAAAGGAAAAGTGTTGGAGGCAAGTTGACAGCTGCCAGATGTGAAGGAGGGGGACTTAAAGAATGAGAGCAATGGCGCCAAACAGTATATACCGTCCAGTTGCTAAGGTGAGGCCCTGACATGGGATACTCACCACACACGGGGATATGAACACACACACACTACCACGTGCTTCAACACATATACCACCCTCAGCACACATTTCACCACACATACAATAACCTCGCCATTCGAAACACAAAAGTCGCCACTCAAAACTCGCCACGCTGTCCCAGAGCTTTTTAAAAGATGAAAAATAAGCTGTGACTGGTTGCTATCAGCAACAGTTTCCTTTGTAGGCAGTTGTGGTAACTGAGGCCTATTATTCTTATTTCTATGGTGTTATCGTCCTTCTGTAAAGCTGGAAATAACACAATTTATTACCGTGCCAACACAGACCACCCTCTGACACAGACTGCAGGGGGAGCCCAGTATCACACAGGATAGGATTAGATACACAGCTCAGCAGTCAGTATCACACAGGAGAGGACTAGACACATGGCTCAGCAGGCAGTATCACACAGGATAGGAATAGATACACAGCTCAGCAGTCAGTATCACACAGGATAGGATTAGATACGCAGCTCCGCACACAGTATCACAGAATAGTATTAGATACACGGCTCAGCAGACAGTATCGCACAGAATAGGATTAGATACACGGCTCAGCAGTCAGTATCACACAGGAGAGGATTAGATGCACGGTTTTTATGTGCAATATAATCATTATAATTTGTTTAACTAGCCACAGTTGGTTACTATGCCCAGGCAACGCCGGGTTCTTCAGCTAGTTCAAAATAAAATAATAAAAATAAAATCAAACATACACATATTTGGTATCGCCGCATTCAGAATCGCCCGATCTATCAATAAAAAAAAGGACTAACCTGATCGCTAAACGGCATAGCGAGAAAAAAAGTCAAACTGCCAGAATTACGTTTTTTTGGTCGCCGCGACATTGATTTAAAATGCAATAATGGGCGATCAAAAGATCGTATCTGCACCAAAAATGGAATCAATAAAAATGTCAGCTCGGCACGCAAAAATTAAGCCCTCATCCAACCCGAGATCATGAAAAATGGAGACGCTGCGGATATCGGAAAATGGCGGGGGTTTTTTTTTGAGTTTGGAATTGTTTTCCACCACTTAAAAAAGAACCTAGACATGTTTGGTGTCTATGATCTCGTAATGGCCTGGAGAATCATAATGGCAGGTCAGTTTTAGAATTTAGTGAATATAGCAAAAAATCCAAACAAAGAACAAGTGTGGGATTTCACTTTTTTGAATTTTTTTTTTCAGTTTTCTGGTACACGACATGGTAAAACCAATGGTGTTGTTCAAAAGTACAACTCGTCCCGCAAAAACAAACCCTCACATGGCCATATTGATGGAAAAATAAAAAAGTTATGGCTCTGGGATGGAGGGGAGTGGGAAAACGAAAACACAAAACCAAATAAAGCTCCGGGGTTAAGGGATCAAAACCCTCAACATTTAGGCTATGTGCCCACTTAGCGTTTTAAACCGGACACTCAAAACCGGACTCCTTCCCAGAAAACGTGCGTTTTTTTCCGCGCAATAGTTAGCATTTTTGCCGCGATTTTCGCGCGCGAAATTCAAGCACTTTCCAAGCGATTTGAAGCATCGCTTGGAAAGTGATTGTCCGGTTGGTCACACTCGTCAAACATAGTCTTTGACAAGTGTGACCAGCTTTTTACTATTGGGGCTGCCTATGCGGCATCAATAGTAAAAGAATGTTAAAAATTATTAAAAAAAAATAAAAAATCGGGGTATATTTACCTTCCGACGTCCCGCGCAGCCTCAGCGACGCTCCCGTTCCCAGCGATGCCTTGCGAGACCTGTGATGACGTTGGTCTCGCGTTGCTATAGTGATCTCACGAGACCGCTAGAGTAACGCGAGACTACGTCATCACAGGTCCTTGCCGCAAGGCATTACTGGGAACGCTGAGGCCCAGGAAGGCTGCGCGTGACGCCGGAAGGTAAATATACCCCGATTTTTTTTATGGGTTTTTTTTTTTTTTTTTTTTTTTTTTACAGGGGTATGGTACCCAGGGCCTGGAGGACAGTCTCCTCTCCTCCACACCGTGGGTACCATCCGCACATGAGACGCTTAAGGCTGTGTGCACACGCTGCGGATTAGGTGCGGATTCTGTAAAATCCGCAGGTGAAACCGCAGGTCAAAATACCTGCGGTTTTACCTGCGGTTTTGCCCTGCGGTTTTTCATCTCCTCAATGGAGGAGATGGCAAACCGCAGGGGAATCTGCAGAAAGAATTGACATGTCAATTCTTTCTGCGGATTGAAAACCGCAGATAATCCGCGCGGAAAATTCCGCACCATCTGCATTGCGGTTTTTGATTCCCATAGGGAATCATAGTACTGTACACCGCAGCAAAAACTGCTGCGGGTCCGCAGCGGCCAAAACCGCTGCGGAACCGCAGCAAAATCCGCAGCGTGTGCACACAGCCTAACTTTGCGCATGGTGGGCATAGCCACATGCGGGAAGTAAGCGGTTCTCATGCATTCCTATGGGTGCGGAATCGCGGCAATTCTTTGCGATTCCGCAAAAAGAATGAGCATGCTGTATTTTTTTCCACGATGCGATTCCGCCGCGGAAAAAAGCGCAGCATTAGCACAGCATCTGCGGAATGCCATAAGAATGCATGGGGTGCATTCTGTACGAGTTTTTTAAACGTTTTCGCGCCGAAAGGTACAGAACTCCGTTAAATGCAGGATGAAACGTTGCACACCTAATTAATTCCCATACAATTTATCAACTCCATAACTCAGGGTTAACTTGCATTTTGGATTTTGATCCCTTCAGCTCTGGGAATGTGAAGATGTGTGCACATATACTGTACATAGGCATAAGTGACGTATGGAATTTTTTTTCTTTTTTATAGCCACAATCATGATTATTTATGCACTTACTACGAAAATTTAAGATCTGGTGCAAAATTTTATGTAGACCTCCAGTTACAAAGTGCAGGAAGTCCTTTTCAGTGTGTCAGGTGTCTACTTTCAGAAAATGGCAATATGCATATATATTTCTTAGCTTTTTATTTGAATAAATTGGTGCTGTTTCTTTTTGTCTAAAAGGTGATTTTTTGGGGACATGCTCAGCTGATTGCAATTGTGTTGCGCTATTTTCTTGCAGATTGGAGAGCGTGGAGCAAACTTGAGTGGTGGTCAGAGGCAAAGAATCAGTCTGGCAAGAGCCCTCTACAGTGACCGTAGCATTTTCATACTGGATGATCCCCTCAGTGCCTTAGATGCCCATGTAGGCAATCACATCTTCAACAGTGCCATCAAAAAGCACCTGAAATCTAAAACTATTTTGTTTATCACCCACCAACTTCAGGTAATGGTTCGAGCTGAGAGAGGTGCCAAGAATGGTGCCAGGGTGAAATAGCCTGAACACATGGTCAAATTTGCCTTGTGTCATTCTATGCCCTCTTTAATACTTTCTACCTCCAGTACCTTGTGGACTGTGATGAAGTCATTTACATGAAGGAAGGATGCATTACAGAAAGAGGGACGCATGAGGATCTTATGAAGCTAAATGGAGAATATGCTACAATTTTTAACAACTTTCAACTAGGGGAAGCACCTCATATTGAGGTAACTGTTAGGCTTTTTAACTGCTTTTTGGATTACTCTTGTAATATTAAGTCATTAAACCAAACTTTTGTTAAGTTGATGAGCTTGAAATAGCTATCTTTGTTATAGCGCTCTACCCTTTATGGATTTGTACACAAATGTAATCTTTTAATAAAAATTATTATTTTATTATACAGTGTTTTTCTTACTAAAAGATCCAGTGGAAATAATTAGTATTCAATAAATGGAAGACGCTGTAAAATAAAATAATGGTAATAAAGTTTGCTGTTAGGTACTGTAGCACAGTTTCCGACAGGTAGTCAATTAATGGCACAGTACTGCTAGAATTGTCACTTTATTTACTGTATTTTTCGGACTATAAGACGCACTTTTTTCCTCCAAAAATATGAATGACAATGGGGGTGCGTCTTATAGCCCTGATGTACGTGCTGAGGTGAGGGAGTGGCAGCGGGTCACAGGAGGCAGGAGCCGGCTGCTACGGCTAAAGCCTGTGCACGCTGCTAAAGAGAAATGAATATTCACTGCATTCTACGCCCATGGAGGGCAATGAATCTTCATTTCTCTTTTATAGCATCCTGGTATGCATTGCCCTATCCTTATCCTGGTATGATTGGCCCTCATCCTGGTATGCATGGTCCCATCAGAAAAACATTTAAAAAAAAAATAGGTAAAAATTACACTTACCATTCTGCGCTTACTCCCAGCGTGTCTTGTTCTCTTAAGTAGTAGGCACACGTGACCGCCCGGACTTTGCGGGAAGCAGACGGCTGACACTGGGCGCGCTACTAAAGATCAATGAAAACTCACTGCCCTCAATGCACGTAGTCCCGGCGTACAGAGCAATGAGTATTCCGGCAGCTGTCCTTCGGCTTGTAAGCAGCGCATTACATCCCTGCCATGCGCTGCTTACAAGCATAAAGCAGCTGCTGGCACCGGAACAAGAAGCGAGGGACTGCAGAAAGGGAGTGTAATGTTTTGTTTTTTTTAATGTTTTTCTAACGAGGCCATGCATACCAGGAATGGGGATGGGCCATGCATACCAGGACAGGGATGGGGGCCAATCATACCAGGATAAAGATGGGGCCATGCATACAAGGATGGGGATGGGGGGGCAATCATGCCCCAATAAGGATGGGGACCTGCATACCAGGATAAGAAAGGGGGCCATGCATACCAGGATAAGGATGGGGCCATGCATACCAGGACTGAGATGGGGGCCCTGCATACCAGGATAGTGATGAGGAGGACCATTCCTACCAGAATAGGGATGAGGAGGGACCATTCCTACCAGGCTAGGGATGAGGGGGAGATGCCTACCAGGATGAGGGGACCATGCCTTACCAGGCTAGGGGACCATGCATACCAGGGCAGTAACGAGGAGGCCATGCATACCAGGATGGGGATGAGAGGGGGCCATGCACACCAGGATGGCATGAGGGGGCCATGCATGCCAGGATAGGGATGAGGGGGCCCATGCATACTAGGAGGGGGGGGACATGCACACCAGGATGGGGATGAGAGGGGCCATGCATACCAGGATAGGGGATATTAAGTACAGGATTGACCAAATTTTTTCTTCAATTTTTTTTTCTAATTTCCTCATCTAAAATCTAGGTGCGTCTTATAGTCCAAAAAATACAGTAATTCAGGTCTGTAGTGACAAAGTCTTAATAACAGTGTATCGTTGGAATTTGTCTGCAATTTAAAAGAATCATTTATGTCGCCAAAACGTTTCATCCATATCTGCATTGCATTAAGAAACTAGCCTTTTCTGATCATCACCATATGCCTCTCCCAAGCTGTGAATTACCTTTGAAATGATTTCTAAGGCCGGGATCACACTACTGTGTGTGATGCGAGAAACTCGCACGAGTCTCTCGCATCAACATCCGGCGCCACCGCCAGCACTCAGGACCGGAGTGCAGCTGCATAGAAATACAGTATTAAATGCCGATCTGTCATAAAACTGTGTTCCCTTGTGTAAGATCAGCACAGTATGGATTTAGATCTCCTCTCCTGTTAAACCAAAAATGTATGTACTACTCATCTGATATCGGCTAGATACCGTAGAATGTTTTTTTCATTGCTCTCTTGGCTCCGCTTAGATTTGATTGACAGGTTGAGGTGTATCTGTATATAGCCAACAGTTAAAGGGAATCTGTCAGCAGGTTTTTGTTGCCCCATCTGAGACGCAGCAAAAAGGCAGAGTTGCTCACCTGCCCAGGCCTCCAAACAAACGCACTATTACCCCATCTGAGAGCAGTCGGATGTAGGGGAAGAGACCCTGATTTCAGCAATGTATCACTTATTGAGCTGCTTGCTGCAGTTTTGATAAAATCTCTTTTTTTTCCCTTCACCCATGACAGCACCACATGAGAGAGGGATCCGCCCCGCCAGGACAGGAACCTACTGAAACATAAGGGGCGGCACCTCTCCCCCGCTTCAGTTGGGTTCCTGTCCTGGAAAGGAATCCCTCTGACAGCGGCGGTGCCTGTCAGGATGAAAAGACCCAGGGCCGTCCCGGCGTGTGAAGATGCAGGGCTGGCTTACCTGCAACGCTGGCCGTCGGCAACTGGTAGCGCAGTCCCCGGGGTTTTCCTTGTACGGGCCCCGGGTTCGTGCGGGCACGGTCCGATGTCCTCCCTTCGGAGGTTCCTCGCTGTGCCGCCCTCCCCCTGCGCGCGCGCCCGTTCCTTCCCCATGCATGCAGGGGAAGCCGGGGGCGGAGACCGGCGTCTGACGTGGGGCGCGTGACGTCATCTGGACGTGACGTCATGGCGCCTGGCGCGACGCCGGCCAGGAGAAGCAGCTGGCGGTCGCGGGGGGAGGGGTAATGAGGGGCTCACTCACCACATAAAGGAAGGAGCAGAAGCGGCTGCGGGGGTGACAATGGCGTCTCAGGAGGATCGCTCACCGTCCCCGTTGTCCCTGCCCCCATCGCAAGCTTCTGGTCGCAAGAGCCGCTCGAGCGGCAAAAGCAGCAGCCGTCCGAGTCACCGATCGAGGGATTCCTCGAGATCAAGAGAGCGCAGAGCGCACGCTCCTTCGCAGCCCCAGAACCCGGTATTCGTCTTTCCTGGGTGGTGAGTGATCTCCGTGAAAGTTAGACAATAATAGGCCTTCCTATGTCTTGTTTTTTCTCTTTTAGGGAGGCAAAAAAGCTATAAGCAAAAAGAAAAATAGAGAATGTGCCATATGCCACAGCCCTTTAGCAAAAGACTACCAAAAGGACTTATGTGTCAGCTGTATCCAGCGGACTATGGCTGAAGAGGTGCCGAGCCTGGCAACAAACCTCAGATCGATAATAAAATCTGAGGTGCAGGGCTCACTTAAAAAATTATTAAAAAAGAAGGGTAAGAGTAGGAGGAACCTTGTGGCACAGGCCCTTGTCCGATGTAATATTGACGGACGCAAGCTCCTCGGGATGGGGGGCACACCTGAGAGAACAAATAGCCCAAGGGTCCTGGGGTCACCTAGAGCAGAAGGCTTCCTCCAACTTAAGAGAGTTAAGAGCGGTGAACAGAGCCTTGGAGGCATTCATTCCCATGTTACAGGGTCAAAACGTCCGAATTATGTCAGACAACAGGGTGGCAGTGGCGTATGTCAACCACCAGGGAGGGACAAGGTCAAACTCCCTAATGGACGAAGCCAGAAGAATCTTTCTCAAAGCAGAACAACATCTAACCTCCCTGACGGCCCTACACATCAGAGGGACAGAAAATGTTCAAGCCGACTTTCTAAGCCGCAACAAGTTAAAACAGGGAGAGTGGGCCTTAAATCGTGTAATATTCCAGAGGATAGTACAGTTATGGGGGCAGCCAGTGATCGACCTCTTTGCCACCAAAAACAACCGGCAAGTGAGGAGGTTCTGCTCGTTAAACCCAGGGGAAAACCCGTGGGCAGTAGACGCTCTGCAAATCCCGTGGCTGTTCAAACTGAGCTATGCCTTTCCCCCAGTAGCGTTAATCCCGGCAGTGGTAAAAAAGATAAGAGACGAGCAAGCCAGAGTAATCCTCATAGCCCCGTTCTGGCCAAAAAGACCGTGGTTTTCACTACTAAGAATGATGTCTCTCTCGGACCCGTGGGTACTGCCAGAAATCCCAGATTTATTGGCTCAGGGGCCGATATTCCACAAACAAGTCAAGGGGTTCCATCTGACGGCGTGGAATTTGAGAGGGCGCTTTTGAGAGATAAAGGGTTTTCCCCGGGGTTGGTGACTACTCTAATGAAAAGTAGGAAACCAATAACGACCAACATATATGGCAGGACGTGGAAGAAATTTCTACAATTCCTGGGAAAACCGTTAGGTCAAGAACCCCCAATCGAGTCCATCTTGGAGTTCCTGCAGGCAGGCCTACAGCTGGCGGTTAATACCCTCAAGGTACAGGTTTCAGCGCTGGGTGCGTTATACAATTGCAATATAGCGGCAAACAGATGGGTAGCCAGATTCATAAAATCTTGCCACAGATCTAGGCCAGTTTCCCTGCCAAAAATAGCTCCATGGGATCTAAATCTGGTACTGCAAGCCCTTACGAAGGAGCCGTTTGAAGCCATACAGGAGATTTCAACTAAAAATCTCACCCTAAAAACCATCATTTTGGTAGCTCTAACGTCGGCACGTAGAGTTATTGACTTGCAGGCCCTCTCAGTCAACCCACCATATACCCAGATATACCAGGATAGGGTGGTTATGAGAACAGACCCTGCTTACTTGCCGAAAGTAGTAACTAACTTTCACCGAAACCAAGAAATTGTCCTCCCTTCCTTCTGCGAGAATCCGAAAAACCCAGGGGAGGAGAAATTTCATAGCCTAGACGTTAAAAGAACCCTAGTAGAGTATATGTCTATAACCAGCCAGTGGAGGAGGTCCCAGTCCCTATTCGTAGCCTTCCAGGGTGCTAGGAAAGGTTTTGGAGTGTCAAAAGGGACTATTGCCCGATGGATTAGGGAGGCCATTAGTGTAGCCTATTCAGCTAGTGGCGTCCCGGTTCCTGACGGCATCAAGGCTCATTCCACCAGAGCCGTGGCGACCTCCTGGGCTGAGAAAGCAGAGGTATCAATAGAGCAAATTTGTAAGGCCGCTACCTGGGCCTCACCCTCAACTTTCTTTAGACACTATAGACTAAATCTATCCTCCTCTGCTGACGTGACCTTTGGTAGAAGGGTGCTGCAAGCGGTGGTCCCTCCCTAAGGTGTTCGAAGTCTCCAGAATCTCTCATGTGGTGCTGTCATGGGTGAAGGGAAAACCACCATGGTTACTTACCGGTAGCCGGTTTTTCCGGAACCCATGACAGCATCCGTATATTTTCCCCCCTTTTTTCACCGTTTGGGTGTGCACAATAGTCGGGTGTATTTGTGTGATGTGGTGTTGGATAAATATGTAACTAACCGGGAAGTCCTCTCAAATGCTCTGTAATCCAACTGAAGCGGGGGAGAGGTGCCGCCCCTTATGTTTCAGTAGGTTCCTGTCCTGGCGGGGCGGATCCCTCTCTCATGTGGTGCTGTCATGGGTTCCGGAAAAACCGGCTACCGGTAAGTAACCATGGTGGTATCTGCTGCGGATGTACCAGTTCTCTGAAGGGTGTGCTCTGTATAACCCCACCTGGTCCACTGATTTGCAGATTTCTATGTACACTGTTTATAGGCACCAAGTTCCCAGTTGGTAGTGTGGTGGGGGTTATACAGAGCTCATGAATATGGGGGACTACATGACATGGGGGACTACATGACAGGAGGTTTACTAGTCCTCAAGTGATAATCTCCTACTGATAAAAAAGTGATTTTATCAAATCTACAGCAAGCAGCCCTTTAAGTGACACATCGCTGGAATGAGGTTCTCTGTCGCTACATTATGCTGCTCTTGGATTAGGTGGCAAAAACCTTGTTTACAGATTCCTTTTAATGCGGAGAAAGGTGGGTGACTGCCCCAGACTTGTCACTTATGTACAGCAACATGTATCTGTCAGGTTCCCTTTAAATGAGTTGCTCAACAGGTGGATAAAGAAATGGATGGAATGTTTTTAACATGATGTAAAGCATGCTCACCCACTCCTAAGTCTATGGACAATAGTGTATGCCGCTCTTGGGGTCTGTGCCAGGACTATAAGCAGTGTCGTTCTTTTCTTCGGTCACTTATCCATTGAGACTTGTGAATGGGACATCATAACACGTGAGCCGAGTATGTTGTCTATTGTCCTATTAATGTAACATATAGGAGATTTTTACATGACGCTTTAGGCTATGTGCGCACGTTGAGTATTTGCTTGCAGAAATTTCTGCAAGGTTTCTGCATCTCTTGGCAGCAAAAACCCTACGGAAAATTCCGCTGCGTTTTTGGTACATTTTTGCATGCATTTTTTTTCCTGTACATTCAATGGGACAAAAACACACAAAGAATTGACATGCTGCAGATATGTTTTCTTTGTACTTTCCCTGTGGTCTTATTTGAAAAACGTTGCAATGTATATTTTTTCTTTTGCAGGTGAGTCTCAAAAAAAATGTGAGCAGTTCATTAAAAAAGCCTATAGACAAAGGGAACAAGTCCGGGTCTGTGAAGAAAGAGAAGGTCACAAAAAAGGAAGATGGTGAGCTATTTATAGCAGTGTGTCACCTACCATAAGTTTTTCGTATTAAGGTCAATGTGTGTGTAGGAACTTCACTATTAATCCATTAGTAAAATTGTCTCGTATGCTATTATTTGCAAGTCTGATCATAGGAGCTTATGTATTGCAAATTTCAGATTCTTTCCATACATGCTCACTGATTCAGTAGTTGTAATCCATGACCATTGCCTTCTCTAAATAAGGTCCTTTGGAAACAGATACCGTAAATCATAGCTACTAGCTCATTATGGTTACTTGGAAGTGGGCATTCCAATATGAGTCTTGTTTATTGGAGAGCACAATTGTTACTGTAAACTGTAAAGCGCTGCGGAATATGTTAGCGCTATATAAAAATAAAGATAGTTATTATTTATTTCTCCACAATCTGCAATTAATACTTGCATTAAAGAGCATGTCATCAGGAAATGAGACCCCTAACTAAAGGCATATTTGTAATGGCCATTTAACCCCTTAGTGACAGAGCCAATTTGGTTCTTAATGACCAAGCCAATTCTGACCACTGTCATTTTGAGGTTATAGCTCTAGAATGCTTCAACATATCCCACTGATTCTGAGATTTTTTTCATCAATAAACGCAAGACATATTGCAGAAAAACAAATGGAAAATTGGCAAAAAAATTTGAAAATTTTGCAATTTTCAAACTAATATTTGAACACTTAAATCACAGAGTGGTGTCACACAAAATAGTTAATAACCTTTCCCACATATCTACTTTACATCAGCATAATTTTGGAAACATATTTTTTATTTTTGTTAGGACGTTATAAAAGTTAGAAGTTGACCAGCGATTTTTCATTTGTCCAACAAAATTTACAAAACCATTTACTCTGTCGCCTTATTGGGGGACACAGAACCGTGGGTGTTATGCTGCTGTCCACTAGGAGGCGACACTATGCATAATCTGAAAAAGATTAACTTTGGCTCCTCCTCTGCAGTATACACCCCTGGACGGTGTCAGCCTTCTCCAGTTTTTGCTTAGTGTCGCAAGGAGGCACGCCTAAGAGTTTTTACTCCGTTTTTTTCCTTGATTTTTTTTTTCTTCTCTTCAACGGATTACAGATGAAGAAAAGCGGGTCCCCAGCGAGACTCCCGGCATGGCTCCCTCCTCGGTCCCCTTTTAAGGGGTACCCGGTTGAGGTCGAGACTGCTATTCCCCATGTCGCTCCTTCCCCAGTCCCTCGGGTACTGGCTCGAAGTCGAGACCCCCCCCTCCTTCCCCAGTTACCTTGGGCTCTGGGTTGAGGTCGAGGATAGGATGAAGCCCCCTGACGGTGACAGCAGCACCCTCCCTAATCCCCCTCTGGGGGCATTAGGTTGAGACACCGCAGGTAGGGCCTGTATCAGGCACCATTCGGCCACTTACAAGTCCAGGGACCCCAGCCCAGCTGCGGGCTCCTGTTGGGACCGGGGGAGGTGCAGGCAGGCATGGCACTTGTCAGAGACAGGGCTCCCTGCACCCCTGTCTCTGTGGCAGCACCAGCTGCATAGCGTCTCAAATGGACCCCCCACAGGGCGCTCATAACCCCACCGCTAGCCTGCCGTTCAATCCGGGGGGGGTCTGGTTTGAATCCGACCCCCCCCCCCTGGACAACCGCGCCGTCCTGGAGCCCTTCTGGGCATGAGGTATCAAATTTAGGCCGCGGCTTCGGCCTAGCCGATGTCGCCGCCCTATTCCCGCCCCCTGGCCCGCCCACCGGATGACGAAAATGACACTGCAGTGTCATAGAAGGGGCGGATCGAGGCAGGAAGGGCGTGCTTTTACATAGCTCAGCGCGCCCTTTTCAGCTCTCTGCCCCCTTCCCCCTCCACCTCAGAATCCCGGTGGCCATCTTGCTGCAGCAGGAAAGATAGCTGACAGCCATACAACAGTCTCCGGGGGGCACAGGACTGTGATTTGTCGGCGCTGGACTTAGGGGCACACTGGTGGGGTAAGATCACAGCTGGGTTCTCTTTACTCAGCTGTGCATTCATATTACCTATAAGTTCTCCCCTTTGCATAGCCCCTGTAGGACCCCTGCTAGCCAGCCTCTGTGCATGATGCTGGGCTCAAGGAAGAAAACCAGGCAAGAGCATTCTGCACAGCCTGCAAGACCACTCCCCAGGGGCAGCACGGACCCACACTGCCGGGACTGTGTCCAAAACACTGGGTCAGAACCAACGCTTCTGCGTCTTCTTCCATACCGGAATGGGCTACTCAGATGTTGCAGTCTATAACACAGTCCATACATAGCCTGACCTCTACACTACTGCAGGCTTTACAGGCTCATGTCTCGGCTATGAACGTTACCCAGGCCACCGGCCGTTCTAGGCCTAGCGTGACTGCATTCGTCAGGTGGCGGCCGCTAAGCAGCTTGAGCCTTGGCCGGAACCCAAATGGGAGACCAGCCCGCGCTAGCAGGTCCGGGGTCATGCGTTTAAATCTCGGGGATATGCCACTTCCGACCACAGGTCGCATTCATCTGCGTCCTCACATAGCACTCGGTCGTCCCCCTCCAGGGAGAGACACAGTGGCTCCAGGTCACCTAGTCCGTCCCCTGACAGAGACAGACAATGCGGATCTCCGCAACGATTTCCGACCACAGACTCGGAAGGCATATGTGACTCTAACCCAGACAACGAAACAGAGAATTATCTCGTCTCCTGTCCCCCTAGCAATACTGCAATAGTTGAGGATATCGTCTCCCATCCTTTGGGTGCTGGACATTTCAGATCCAACCCCGGAAGCACTAGAACACAAGATTTCCTTTGAAAGTATTCAGAAACCATCGAAGGTCTTCCCTAATCACCCGGAATTTCAAAAAATCCTTTCTAAGCATTTTTTGCAGCCTGAGAAAAAATTCGCCAATCGCAAGTATTTGGAAGCAAATTACCCCTTTCCACAGAAAGACACCAAGGATTGGACAGATTCGCCTGAAGTGGACCCTCCAGTCTCTACGCTGGCAGCACAAACGCTTCTCTCGCTGCCGGACAGTTCAAGAACACAGCAGACAGACAAGTCGAACGCATGGCTCGTTCAATCTTTGAAGCGGCAGGTGCCTCTTTGGCTCCCGCATTTGCTTCAGTTTGGGCAGCCAAGGCCATCATGGCTTGGGCTGATCTATTGCAAAAGGGCCTTCAAGCTTCAAATCCTCAGCTGGCGGACCAGGCGGTGCAAATTGCAGGGGTGGCAGATTACATGGTCCATGCAGCGTTGGACTCTGCAATCAAACGCCATCACAATCCGGCGTATTCTCTGGCTAAGAGAATGGAAAGCGGATGAGGCCTCAAAAAAGTCCCTAACAAATCTCCCGTACTTCAGTGGCCGTCTTTTTGGTGAAAAGCTGGATACAATGATATCCAATGCTACGGGGGCAAAAGTACTTCCCCAACTAAGACCAAAACGCACGTTTAAAAGGCTTAATCAATCTCGTTTCCAATCCTTTCGGAATTCTTCAGGCTGGTTCGTCTCACGCCCAGCACAAAACCGTAATCGTTCCCCCCGCTGGGACAACACACGTGCGGCACAGAGGCCGGACAGGAACTGGCAATTAAAGACAAGCCAGGTAAAACCTAAAGGAGGAAAACCTCAGACTTTTCCCTCATCCTGACTCATGCCCTCTGGAAGACACCCCACTTGTAGGCGGACGACTGCTACTCTTTCAGCAGGTCTGGCTGCCTATTACAGAAGACAAGTGGGTCAAGGAAATAGTGTCTTCAGGATACAAAATCGAGTTTACTACCAGCCCACCGCACAGGTTTTTTCCCTCTGTCCCTCCAAAATCCCCGCTCAAAGCTCAGGCCTTCCGTCAAGCGGTTTCTTCCCTCCTGCGAGTAGGAGTCATAGTGCCAGTCCCAGCAGAAGAGCGCTTCCGAGGGTTCTACTCCAATCTGTTCGTGGTGCCCAAGAAGGCGGCGTCCGACCCATACTAGACCTCAAGCAACTCAACAAGTATGTTCGAGTTCGTCACTTCCGCATGGAATCCCTCCGGTCAATCGTTGCGTCTATGGAAAAGGAGAATATCTTGCCTCCATAGACATACAGGACGCATACCTGCATATACCGATTGCTCCCGGCAATCAGAGGTTTCTCAGATTTGCAATCAACCAAGACCATTACCAGTTTGTGGCCCTCCCGTTCGGTCTCGCCACGGCTCCCAGAACATTTACAAAGGTCATGGCAGCTACCATGGACGTTCTGCACTCCAGAGGCATAGTAGTCGTTCCATACCTGGACGACCTTCTCATCAAGGTCCCCACCCTCAAGGACTGCGAGGTCAACGTCTCGATCACGATCGACACTCTGACGCGCCTGAGATGGTTAGTCAATTTACAGAAGTCCTTCACTACCCCGAGTCAGTCTCTGACCTTCCTGGGGATGCTATTCGACACCTCCAAGGGTCTGGTGATCCTCCCCAGGGACAAGGCACTGGCTCTCTGTCTGGGAGTTCACACACTCCTCCGCAAGTCCCCCAGATCTCTCCGGTATGCCATGAGTACTTGGCAGGATGGCAGCAGCAATGGAGGCGGTACCATTTGCCCAGACCCCGTCAACTGGCCATCCTCAAGTCCTGGGACAGGAATCCGTTCTCCCTCGACAGGGAGTTCCGGTTATCAGCAAACACCAGGAGGTCCCTGCACTGGTGGCTCAAGCCAACCTCGCTTGCAAGGGGAAAATCCTTTCTCTCCGGTCAATGGAAAGTTTTGACCACCTACGCAAGCCTTATGAGTTGGGGCGCGGTGCACCTACATCAGAGCGCAAGGCAGGTGGTCACCAAGGGAATCGACCATGCCCATCAACATCCTGGAAATTCGGGCCATCTTCCTGGCGTTGAAAGCCTTCCATCACTTGCTGGCAGACTCTCATATCAGAGTACAGTCGGACAATGCCACGGCAGTGGCATACGTGAACCATCAAGGCGGCACCCGCAGCATCCGGCGATGACCGAAGTAACGCGTATCCTACAATGGGCGGAGGCTGCAAGGTCGGTACTCTCCGCGGTCCACATTCCGGGTGTGGACAACTGGGAAGCCGACTATCTCAGCCGACAAGGAATGGACTCGGGGGAATGGTCTCGCCATCCCGAAGTCTTCTGTCAGATCTGTCATCGTTGGGGGACCCCGGACGTGGATCTGATGGCATCCCATCTCAAGGCCAAGGTTCCCAATTTCATGACCAGGATGCGCGATCCGCGGTCGCTCGGAGCAGATGTCCTGGTTCAGGACTGGACCCAGTTCCAGCTTCTGTACTTTTTTCCACCCCTCCCCCTGATCTCCAGGGTCCTGAGGAAGATCAAACAAGAGGGTGTTCCCACCATTCTGATCGCTCCAGACTGGCCCAGGCGTACATGGTACGCCGACGTCGTGCAACTCTCAGCAGACGCCCCCTGGCGTCTCCCCACACGTCCCGACCTCCTGTCACAAGGCCCGTTCTTCCACCAGAACTCAGGGGCTCTCAATTTGACGGCGTGGCCATTGAGACCTGGGTTTTGACCCAAGCAGGTTTTTCACCAGACGTTGTTAAAACCATGATCAGGGCTCGAAAGCCAACTCCAGCCAGGATTTACTATCGTACCTGGAAGATTTTCTTCACATGGTGCGACTCTCGTGGGCAGATTCCTCTTCCCTATTCTCTTCCAAAGGTCCTCGGTTTCCTTCAGTCAGGCCTGGACGCCGGGCTATCCCTGGGCTCGCTGAAGAGCCAGGTGTCAGCGCTCTCAGTGCTCTTTCAGAGGCGTATTGCTAACAAGCTGCAAGTGAAGACTTTTCTCCAAGGGGTTTCCCGATTGGTTCCCCCCTACAAACGTCCATTGGTCTCAACCTGGTCTTGACAGCACTACAGTCACCTCCTTTTGAACCCCTTAAGGTGGTCTCACTCCGTTTTCTATCACAGAAAGTGTTTTTTCCTAGTGGCAATCACCTCGCTACGCAGGGCGTCTGAACTTTCAGCTCTTTTCCTGCAGACAACCCTTCCTGGTTTTTCACCAGGACAAGGTGGTTCTCCGTACAGTATCATCCTTCCTTCCGAAGGTCGTGTCCAGCTTCCACCTCAATGAGGAAATATCACTACTGTCTCTTTGCCCGGCTCCCGTTCATAGGTTAGAGAAGGCTCTGCATACGCTTGACCTTGTCAGGGCATTGCGTATTTACGTGTCTAGGACTGCTCCCTTCTGGAAGTCTGATTCACTTTTCCTTCTTCCAGAAGGCGTTCGCAAGGGCCTACCAGCTTCCAAAGCCACCCTTGCTAAGTGGATCAAGTCCACCATTCAAGAGGCTTACCGCCTCAACAATTCTCCCCTTCCGGCCGGTATCATGGCACACTACGCGGGCGGTAGGGGCCTCTTGGGCCGTTCTGCATCAAGCCTCAGCACATCAAGTGTGTAAGACAACCACTTGGACTAGCCTGCACACATTTACAAAACACTACAGAGTGCATACCCAGTCCTCAGCGGATGCGAGCCTAGGTAGACGGGTCCTGCAGGCGGCAGTACCCCAAGTCTAGAGGACTGTCAGCACAATATTCGTCCACTGCTTCCCACCCAGGGACTGCTTTGGGACGTCCCACGGTTCTGTGTCCCCAATAAGGCGACAGAGTAAAGGAGATTTTTGTGTACTCACCGTAAAATCTCTTTCTCTTAGCCTTTAATTGGGGGACACAGCTCCCACCCTGTTGCCCTTGCGGGCCGTTGTTATGGTTGGGTTCTCATATTGTTGTTTGAGCCTGTTTATAGTAGCCTTTTTTTACAGGCATAGTTATGTTTCTGGTATATTCCTCCTAATGCTTTTGCACAAAACTGGAGAAGGCTGACGCCGTCCAGGGGTGTATACTGCAGAGGAGGAGCCAAAGTTAATCTTTTTCAGATTATGCATAGTGTCGCCTCCTAGTGGACAGCAGCATAACGCCCACGGTTCTGTGTCCCCCAATTAAAGGCTAAGAGAGAGATTTTACGGTGGTACACAAAAATCTCCATTTTTTAGGGACCACCTCACATTTGAAGTGAGCTTGGGGGGGGGGGGGGGTCAATGTAACAGAGTAACAGAAAGTGCCCAAAAGTGACACCATTCTAAAAACTGCACCCCTCCAGGTGCACAAAACCACATCCAAGAAGTTTATTAACCCTTCAGGTGCTTCACAAGAACTAAAGCAATGTGGAAGACAAAAGTTAGCATTTTACTTTTTTCACAAAGAATTTACTTTGGAACCAATTTTTTTTATTTTCACAAGAATATCAGGAGAAAATGGACAACATTTTGAGTATGCCTATACCCCATATGTGGGGAAAAGCCACTGGATGTATGGCAGGGCTCAGAAGGGAGGGAGCACCATTTGTCTATTTGAACGTAAAATTGGCTGGAATCAATGATGGCGCCATGTCGCATTTGGAGACCTCCTGATGTACATAAACAGTGGAAAACCCCAATTCTATCTCCGGCTCTAACTCTAATCCCAACCCTAACTTCACCCCTAAGCACAATCCTAACCCTAATCCCAACCATAACCTTAACCACAAACCTAACCCTAATCCCAACCCTAACTGTAATCCTAACCATAACCACAACCCTAACTTTAGCCCCAGCACTAACTTTAACCCCACTCTAACCCTAATGGAAAAATGGAAATAAATACATTTTTTTTATTTTATTATTTTTACCTAACTAAGGGGGGTGATAAAAGGGGGTTTGAGTTACAATTTTTTTTTATGTTGATCACCGTGATAGGGTCTATCACAATGAACCGATAGGAAAAATTTCATATTGTTGCCGGGTGCCGACCGGCAGATCTCGGCAGGCGCACTGTGCATGCGCCCACCATTTTATCCCAGTTGGCAGCCCGGAGGACGTCTCAGGGAGGTTGCAGGGACAACGGGGGGGGGGGGGGGATCAAGGGACCTTATTTCTCTCTCCTCTGATGTGCGATCACATCAGAGGAGAGACAAATTAAATGGAAAATTGGACTTTTTTCTTTGCGGACGCCGTTAATAACTGTGATTACAACACTGTGGTCGGTAAAAACTGACCCAAATCACGTTCTCTGGAGTCTCAGCTACCCCAGGTAGCCGAGACCCTGAGAAATTCCGACTCTGGGGGGCGCTATACACTTCTCAGTGTCGTTAAAAAGCAGCACTGAGGCATAAGTACCCTTAAATGCCGCCGTGAAAAAGGCGTATCGGCGATTGTTAAGGGGTTAAAGACTGTCGGCCGATGGGAGACGGAAAAATACGACAGTCATTAGAGCTGGAAGAGCAGTGTCCTCCCACTGCACTTGTTATTAAAACTTTGGCAATGGATTGCTCTATAATTTGCAAATTAAAGCCCACAAGAAAGGCAAAGGGCTTTTACAAACATGCCTTTAATTAAAAGTCTTAATTTCCTGATGACAGGTTCCCCTTAATGTGGTGCTACTATGCTGCACACACTGCATAGTGTGAAGATTGTGTAGAATACGTCGAAACTAAAGAAGATGTATATGGTGTAATAATAGTTAAACCTAAAAACGTGATCCACAACTAAGAAAATGATGATAAATGTCAATTTTATTTAGATAATACATAAAATTAAGAACAGTAGGGAAAATATCCACAAGTGAATTAAAAAAAATGCACAGGTTGGAGGTGGTACTGTAAAATTGAATAAACTCAATTGTAAACACAGTGTAAATAATGCACCAATATGGAATAAATGATCAAGGAATGTATCATTGGGGAAGGAAATTTCACCTGAGCTTAGACGAGGGAATCGTGGTCAAAGCTCAGGCAAAAAGCGCATTGGGCAGTTGCAGTGTGGAGTTTGTACAAACTGGTCAGCGACTTGATTTTTGCACTAGGTACCTTCATATCCAGATGGTCTTTTTGATCCAATGATACATTCAGTTATACACCATTTTCTTATTATATATATATATATGTATTGATTTAATTATGTAGTTGTATAAAACTCTTCCGGCACTGGCACATTATGTAATAGTACACCTATTTATATCAAATGTCGACTATCTATTAATTTATGTGGATGCTTGTATTTATTCTAATATAATAATAGGAACTAGCTGACCATACCATCTTATGATGCACTGAATGTTTTTACTGTATTTATATTGGCACCAGTTTATTTTGGTCTGCACGGTTGCTTTTTACTATAAAATTTTAAAAAAAATATCCCTTATAGAATTTATTTCAATATTTGTGGAGACTTCAGTCCATCCCTAGTTATACATTCCTTGATCATTTATTCGATATTGGTGCATTATTTACACTGTGTTTACATTTGTGTTTATTCAATTTTACAGTACTACCTCCAACCCCTGCATTTTTTTTTTTTAAATATGCATATTTTCCCTACTGTTCTTAATTTCATGTATTATCTAAATAAAATTGACATTATTTTCTTAGTTGTGGATCATGTTTTTAGGTTTAATAATTCCAGTGGATGCACAATGTTTCCGTAATTAATATGTGTTAATTGGTGGAGTAATAGGCTTATGCTGATAAGAATTATTAGGATTTGTTTAAAAACAATCATATTGTAATCCACAGGCCAGCTTATGCAGATGGAGGAGAAAGGCAAAGGATCAGTGCCTTGGTCAGTTTATGGAGTCTATATCCAGGCAGCCGGAGGTCCTTTTGCATTTTTCGTCATCATGGCCCTGTTTGTGCTCAATGTTGGAAGCACAGCATTCAGCAATTGGTGGCTCAGTTACTGGATAAAGCAAGGAAGCGGGGTAAGATACTCATTTGATGTTAAATGTGATGTAAAAACAGTATTCACTGTAAACACTTAAAATCCTGGATGGAATAGTCCTATGGATCGAGAGAGACACCATGCAATGTGTTTTCCAAGTCGTTTTCCTGCTGTAGAAAGTGATTTGGAAGTCTTTTGTGTATTCTTACAGAACACATCTGTGGTGTTACACAATGAAACTGTGATCAGTAGTAGCATGAAGGACAACCCTCATATGCTCTACTACACTGGCATCTATGCTCTGTCCATGGTGGTCATGCTCATCCTGAAAGCAGTTCGTGGCGTTGTCTTTGTCAAGGTAATGAATTTTCGGTTATCTTTGGTTGGTCTGCTGACTGCCCTGCTTCGATTGCTAATGTTCCTTCCTTTAATTTGTTTCAGGGAACTCTCCGAGCTTCTTCTAAACTTCATGACGAACTTTTTAGACGCATTCTCCGTAGCCCCATGAAGTTCTTTGACACCACTCCTACAGGTCGAATTCTTAACAGGTTTTCTAAAGACATGGATGAAGGTGTGTTCTGTTGTACTCTTGGAGCAGTTGTAACCTATTGGTTTCATTCACACACAATTTTGTCAGAATTTTGAAATATTTTCTAGGATTTTAAAATGGTTTTGATTTTTAATTTTTTTCACGTCCTTTACAAGAGCCTATGGGTAGAAACTAGAAAAAAGTCATATCCAGAGCATGTTGTGGCTTTAATTATTAAAAAAGAAATCTTCAAAAACACCATAGACAAAGCAGTGTATTTAGATTTTTTAGAAGTTTGTAAAGGGAACTTATGTCAAAAACTATATTAACTTGCAGATATGGGGTTAATATGCAGGTTAGTGGCGTTCTAAAGCCATGAGGCTGTCGCACTGTAAGCCTCTCTACCGGGTGGAAATTAACTTTGTTCCTGCCAGCAGCCTCCGGCCTCTAGTCACAGAGGCGCACCTTAATCTCTGCTCAAAACTTGGTAAATAGCGGCTGTAACCATGCTCAGCACTGATTGTCAGCCAGCTCTGTACTGATGTACTGTTGATCTGGCTGTCAAACAGTGCCGGGGTATGGTTACAGCCGCCGCACACCATGAACAGTGCAGAGACTGAAGATGTGCCGTCTGAGCCTCTACGACTCAAAGCCGGAGGCTGCTTGGAGAAATAAAGTTAATTTCCTCCCAGTAGCCATGTTTTTCCCTTCACCCATGACAGCACCACATGAGAGGGATCCGCCCCGCCAGGACAGGAACCTACTGAGACATAAGGGGCGGCACCTCTCCCCCGCTTCAGTTGGGTTCCTGTCCTGGAAGGAATCCCACTGTGGCGGTGCCTGTCATGGGCGAAGAGAAAGAAGACCCAGGCCCGTCCCGGCGCGGGAAGAACAGGTAGCTTACCTGTAGCGCCGGCCGTCGGGTCCTGGAAGCGCAGTCCCCGGGGTCCCTGGGGCTCCGGGTTCGTGCGGGCGTGGATGGGATCCTGGTGGCTCCGGGAAGCCCCCACCGCGCCGCCCTCCCCTCGCGCACGCCGCATCTCGATCCCCGTGGCAGGGGAGAGACGCTGGCGTCTTCCGGCCGCTGACGTCAGCGGCGCTTGGAATGCTGGGTGCGCCGGCTGACGTCAGCAGAAGGCGACGGTGTAATGGCGCAGGGTGCGACGCCGGCCGGCTTTCTGAAGCGCTGGGCCGGCGGTCGCAGGGGGGAGGGGAGGAAGACGCTCACCAGGCGGAGGCATGCAAATTAAAAGGGGAAGACAGCGGTAGATCGGCGGTGCAAGATGGAGTCCGAGCAGGAACGTTCAGCGTCCCTGCCTCCCTCACAGCCCTCTGGCAGAAAGCATGGAAGCCATTCAAGCAGCAGTCGCCCCAGCCGCAGGTCGGGGCACTCCTCAAGGTCCAAAGAGCGCGGGTCAGGTGCTCCGACGCAGCCTCCAAATCCGGTACCCTTGATTACGGGTGGTGAGTGATCTTCGTGAATGTCAGCAGTATATTAATAGGGGGTTTTTCTATTGTATGCTTCACCCTGTAGGAAAGGCCCAGAAAAGCAGGAAGCAAGAAGAACAATAGGGATTGTGCTATATGTAAATCTCCCCTAGCAAGAGACTGGCAAAAAGATCTCTGTGCTTCGTGCATTCAGCGAACTATGGCGGAGGAAGCGCCTAGTTTCGCAGCCAATCTAATATCTGCCCTCAGGTCAGAAATGGAAGGCTCAATTAAGTCCTTATTGAAAAAAGGGAAAAAAAGCAGGAAGGATTTCCCTAGTTCCCCCTCAGATTCCGCATCAGTATCATCTCAGGCGGAAAAATCATCCTCAGACTCCTCAGATAGTGACACAGGGGGTAAGCCATGTTTCCCTGTAGAAGATACAGATGCCCTCCTAAAGGCCATTAGAACCACAATGGGCCTACAGGAAGAAAGGGCGGCCAAAACCCTAGAGGACGTCATGTTTGGGGGGCTTCAGGAGAGGAAAAAACGAACCTTTCCAGTAAACGCGAAAATCCAGGCGCTTATTGAGAAGGAGTGGAAAAAGCCTGAAAAATCGGGGGCCCTTCCATCCGCTTCTAAGAGGCGATACCCCTTTGAATACAAGGATACGGAAATATGGGACAAAGTCCCAAAAATAGATGCAGCGGTGTCCAGGTCTTCCAAAAGGTCGGCCCTGCCCTTGGAAGACGCAGGGGTTCTTAGAGACCCGCTAGACAAAAAAGCGGACTCATATTTGAGGCACGCATGGGAAGCAACAGCAGGAGGTCTTAAGCCGGCGATAGCGGGCACCTGCACGGCACGCTCCCTCATGATCTGGCTGCAGCAGTTAGAAGAGAAGCTGGCGTCAAGGGTCCCAAGAGAGAAGATCTTATCAGACATGTATCTCTTGCACGGGGCAGCGGCTTTTCTGGCAGATACCTCGGCGGACTCTATGCGATTAACAGCCAGAGCAGCGTCACTATCAAATGCTGCTAGACGCGCGTTATGGCTTAAAGGCTGTCCGGGTGACCTTCAGTCCAAGGCCAAATTGTGCTCTCTCCCCTGCGATGGCCGATTCCTGTTCGGCAAAAACTTGGACGATATTCTGGAGAAAGCAGGCGATAAGAAAAAAGGCTTCCCCAGATTCCCTATGGATCAGAGGAGACAGCCCTTTCGGAGGGGAAGATTCAATAGAGGACGTCCTCCCGCTGACAGGAGAAGATGGGAGGATAAAAAGAAGAAAGAATCAGGGTTTATGTTTGGTGGAGGCACCTCCACCTCCAAAAAGTCACCACAGTGACGCCAGTATTCCAGTAGGAGCGAGATTGGCACTCTTTTTCCAGGCCTGGGAAAAGATCTCCTCCAACACCTGGATTCTGAGCATCCTAAAAGAAGGCCTGAAAATCCCCTTTATTCATGAGCCAAAATCCGTGGTCGTCATCACACCTATCAGGAAGATGACCGAAGAACAACTGGCCTTAGAAACAGAAATCCTGAGCCTGATAGACAAGCGGGTACTGTCCGAGGTGCCACGCTTACAGGAAGGAAAGGGGTTTTATTCGCCCCTTTTCCTAATAAAAAAACCGGATCAGTCATTCAGGACAATCATAAATCTCAGACGCCTCAATCTATGGATAAAGAACCCGACCTTCAAGATGGAATCAGTAACTACGGCAGTGAAGCTGCTACATCAAGATTGCTTCATGGCCGTAGTCGATTTAAAGGATGCGTATTACCACATCCCTATCCATCCAGATTACCAGAAATACCTGAGGGTAGCGCTTTATATTCAGGGCACACTAAGGCACTTTCAGTTCAGGGCTCTTCCGTTTGGCATATCCATAGCCCCGAGGGTCTTCACCAAGGTCATAGCGGAAGTGACAGCCTTTCTCCGGATTCACGATACGGTCATAATACCATACCTGGACGATTTTCTTATAGTGGGCAGTTCAGAGGACCACTGTACAGCACAGCTGACTCAGGTGATCAACACCTTGCAAGAGTTAGGGTGGATAGTCAATTTCAAAAAATCAAAATTACAACCCCTAAAGAAACAGACCTTCCTAGGATTTATACTGGACTCAGAAAGGCAAGAGTGTCTGCTCCCAGAGTCCAAGATAGAGAAGGTGCAAAATCTGGCCTTGGCGGGCCGAAACCAACCATGTATGACATTAAGAAAAGCAATGTCCCTGCTAGGTACCCTAACATCCTGTATTCCGGCGGTCAGGTGGGCTCAGTTTCACACCCGGCAACTCCAGAGGGAGATACTAAGAGCACAAAGATCGCTAAGAGGGCGTTTGGAAGGAAAGCTGGAGCTTTCCTTAAAAACCAGAGACTCTCTCAACTGGTGGTTGAACGAGACAAATCTGACCTTAGGAATACCATGGGACAGACAGGCGACAGATATAATTTTAACAGATGCAAGCTCCTCGGGGTGGGGGGCACACCTAAGGGGCCTCATAGGTCAGGGTTCCTGGACACCTCAAGAAAGGAAGGCATCCTCCAACCTGAGAGAACTGTGGGCAGTGGGCAAGGCCCTAAACCACTTCATTCCGCTACTCCAGGGTCAAGATGTACGCATCATGTCAGACAACAAGGTAGCAGTGGCATACATCAACCACCAAGGAGGGACAAGATCACACTCCTTAATGGAAGCAGCAACAAACATTCTGAGCAGGGCAGAGGATCACCTACACTCCGTGACAGCCCTACACATAAAAGGGGCAGAAAACATAGAGGCAGATTTCCTGAGTCGCAATACCCTGAGGCAAGGAGAATGGGCACTAAACCGATCCATTTTTCAAAAGTTAATTCAGCTTTGGGGGGAACCGGTGATAGACCTCTTTGCAAACAAGCACAACAGGCAAACAGAAAGGTTCTGCTCTCTAAACCCAAGGGAAAACCCATGGGCAGTGGACTCATTGCACATCCAGTGGAACTTCAGACTGGCTTACGCGTTCCCCCCAGTAGCTCTGATCCCGACTGTGGTAAGAAAAATCAGAAACGATCAAGCCAGGGTGATTCTAATAGCTCCATTTTGGCCAAAAAGGCCCTGGTTCGCTCTGCTACGGAAGATGTCCCTCTCCGATCCTTGGGTTCTGCCAGAAATCCCGGACCTACTAGTTCAGGGTCCAATATTACACGCTCAGGTCAAAGGATTCCATCTGACGGCGTGGAATTTGAAAGGTCGCTTTTAATAGATAGGGGGTTCTCCCCTGGGCTGGTGGCCACTCTGCAAAAAAGCAGGAAACCGGTGACTACTAACATCTACGGCAGAACATGGGATAAGTTCCTACAGTTCTTGGGTAAGCCGTTAGGGAAAGAACCTCCGATTAGTGACATCCTAGAGTTCTTACAATCTGGGTTGCAGATGGGGTTAGCAGTAAACACACTTAAGGTTCAGGTGTCGGCACTAGGGGCGCTCTACAATTGCAAACTGGCATCAGATAGGTGGATAGCCAGATTTATTAAATCCTGCCATAGAGCTAGACCTATTCCAATACCTAGAATAGCCCCCTGGGATTTAAACCTGGTGTTAGAAGCCCTTACAAAAGAACCGTATGAGCCATTACATCAGCTACCCCTAAAGTTTTTGACCCTAAAAACGATCCTGTTAGTAGCCCTCACATCAGCCCGCAGGATAAGCGACTTACAGGCTCTCTCAGTAAATCCTCCTTATACGCAAGTCTTTCAGGATAGGGTAGTGTTAAGAACAGACCCCAGTTATCTGCCCAAGGTAGTGTCAGATTTCCATCGGGGTCAGGAAATTGTTCTTCCATCCTTTTGCGAAAATCCAAAAAATCTGGGGGAGGAAAAATTCCATAGTCTGGATGTTAAAAGAGCTCTTGTAGAATATATATCTGCCACTAGCCAGTGGAGGAGGTCACAGTCCCTATTCGTAGCTTTTCAGGGTGCCAGGAAAGGCTATGGGGTTTCAAAAGGGACTATTGCTAGATGGATCAGGGAAGCCATTAGTGTAGCCTATTCAGCTAGTGGTATCCCGATTCCTGACGGCATCAAGGCTCATTCCACCAGAGCCGTGGCGACCTCCTGGGCTGAAAAGGCAGAGGTATCAATCGAACAAATTTGTAAGGCCGCTACCTGGGCCTCACCTTCAACCTTCTTTAAGCACTATAGATTAAATCTATCCTCCTCTGCTGACTTAACCTTTGGTAGAAGGGTGCTGCAAGCGGTGGTCCCTCCCTAAGGTGTTTCGAAGTCTCCAAAAATCTCTCATGTGGTGCTGTCATGGGTGAAGGGAAAACCACCATGGTTACTTACCGGTAGCCGGTTTTTCCGGAACCCATGACAGCACCCGTACATTCCCCCCCTTTTTCACTGTATGGTGTGCACAATTAGTAGGGTGTTTTGAGTGTTGTGGTGTTGGATAAACATGTAACTAACCGGGAAGTCCTCTCAATGCTCTGTAACCCAACTGAAGCGGGGGAGAGGTGCCGCCCCTTATGTCTCAGTAGGTTCCTGTCCTGGCGGGGCGGATCCCTCTCATGTGGTGCTGTCATGGGTTCCGGAAAAACCGGCTACCGGTAAGTAACCATGGTGGTTTCAGTGCGGTGGCCGCACGACTTCAGTGCGGGGCTTATTCAACTGCTCCCCCCCTCCCTGTCTTGCTCTTTGCATTTCTTCTTGTGTAGAGCAAGACAGGGAGGGGGAGCAGTTGAATAAGCCCCGCCCATCGGACCCGAGAGCGGCAGTTTACATACATCTGAACCGATATAAAAAAGGTATTTATGCATGAAAGGTGCGCGGGGGTCAGGGGGAAGCAAAAGTACTAAGAGAATCCTTATGTGACACACAATTGAATGATATCATTATATGATATCTCAAAAAAAGGGGTGACAGATTCCCTTTAAGATGTTTTTACAATACTCCTTTATGAACTATAACTAGTAATAAGCGAACGTGCTCGGCTATGGTGTTATCTGAGCATGCTCTTGTGTTAATAGAGTCTCTTCCGTGTACTCAAATACTATGTTCAAGTAGCCATGCCTGCAAGTCTCGCGTCTGTTCAACAGCCGCAACACATGCAGAGATTACTTAATAAACAGCCAATCCCTGCGTGTGTTGTGGTTGTTGAACAGCCGCAGTGACTTGAACATCGTATACGAGCACACCCAAGATACTCTGTTATGCTCTGTTACCCCATGAGCATGCTCATGCTCAGGTAACACCTCCGAGTATGTTCGCTCATAAGTAACCATAACATGGTATTATACTGATCTGTACCCACCTTTGTCACCTTTTGTTCGCCAATTAACATTCATTATTGTTTTTTTTTGTAGTTGATGTCCGCCTTCCCTTTCAAGCTGAAATGTTTGTTCAAAACGTCATACTAGTTTTCTTTTGTCTGGGAGTCATATCTGGTGTCTTCCCATGGTTCCTGTTGGCAGTCGGACCACTTATTATCTTGTTCACCATTTTGCATGTTGTTTCCAGGCAAGTGCTATGTTGCAGCCATTTCTGGGATTGTTATAAGCTTGTATTACATGGGTACATTGTGTTTATGTTGCTCTATTTAAAGAGGTAATCCAGGATTAGAATAGCGGAATCTACTTTTTTTTTCTTTTCCAGCACAAGAATTACATGTGTCCATGGATGGTGTCTGGTATTGAAGCTTATTGTTATTGGTAGTACTGAAGATGATTTGTGGTTCCCAGACTCCGTCAATGGAGACATGTGGCACAGCCTTAAAGAAGCACTCCTATGCATATTTTTCTTCATTAAATGTGTGTATGGTGTGTAGTTTGACTATATTAATACGCTCACATACCGCCACTCTCTTCCAACGCTGGTCTACTCTTTTCAGTGATGTCACCGCTATGCAGATTGTCAAGGACATGTTGCGCTTTGCATGACCCGGAGGTGGCTCTTAAAGTGTAAGTCTATGGAGCATTAGGATAAGGCACCATATACTTAAATTGTACAAGAGACTTCCAGCTCATGCATAGAGCATAAAGTGAGCCAGCTAGTCAGAATTGCAGTTATGTAGGACTCCCATCAGTCGAAGCCTGTGATCGGAGGTAAACTTTTTACCACTGGTCACAGCTGCTGGCTCTCTGACCAGCTTTAAAAATCTTATCACTGATCAGAGCCGCTGGCGTTTCTTGCACTGTCTATATGTATATGTGTACCCCAAATTAATATACAACTATAAAAATAGTTTAGAAATGCCTATAGGCAATAACAGCTCGTTGTCATAAAAGGATTAAACATCCATTAATATGTTGTGAAAAATTATGCAATTGTATATTTTCTTCGTGAAAGTAAGTAACGAACATACTATTCATCTTTTACAGGGTGTTCATTCGAGAGCTGAAGAGACTGGATAACATTACGCAAAGTCCATTCTTGTCACACATAACCTCAAGTATTCAAGGACTTTCTACCATTCACGCATACAGCAGAGGGCATGAGTTTCTGCACAGGTTGGTGTCCTTTTGCCATATGTTAAGAATGGTTGATATTCATCGAAGGCTATATTAATTTCTCGTCTCACCCTAGCTTTGGTTCTCTTACATTTTTCTGATTACTTTTCAGGTATCAGGAGTTGTTGGACAATAACCAGGCCCCCTTCTATCTGTTTAACTGTGCTATGCGCTGGTTGGCCATTCGTCTGGATATAATCAGTATATCTCTCATCACTACCACGGGCCTCATGATTGTGTTAATGCATGGGGAAATCTCTCCAGCATACGCCGGACTTGCAATGTCGTACGCAGTACAGGTTAGTGAAGGAATTATTTCATTGGATTTGTATTGTGATATTCTCCTATTCTAGACAGGCCATTTATATTCTACTACTGGCACCTTGGAAAAAAAAAGACTAGTTTGTTCAGCTTTATGACTGCATGACAGATTTCCCCCCATGTCACTATGTGAGCAATGATTTTCCATTGTTCAGACATTTCATAATTGTGTTGCAGTATTTTGCTTTAATTTGATATATTTCATAACGGGCAGGCTGTATCTTTGAATAGTCATGTTTACAGGGGTTGTCCGGTATTCAACTAAAAGTCTGCAGTCACTCTACGTGACTGCAGAATTCTAAATCTTCATTTCTCCATCGCTTCATTGGGGGACACAGGAACCATGGGTGTATGCTGCTGCCACTAGGAGGCTGACACTATGCAAATAAAAAAGTTGGCTCCTCCTCTGCAGTATACACCCCACCGACAGGAAGTAAGATATCCAGTTTAGCTTAGTGTCAGTAGGAGGTCGACACGGGTCTTTCATTAGACCCTTATCTACCGCAGTGTGCGTCGTTCCCTTTCAGGTTTCCGGAGGGATACAGTGTGAATAGTCACAACTGTACTCCCACAAAGAGAGACTGAGTACGGCGTGTACTGCCACCCCGTATCCTCATACGTCAAGCTGGCAGGACCAAGAGCCCTAACACAGAAGAGTGTTCAGGCGGCCCGGATCCAGTCCTGCCTTTCGTCCCCCTACCCACTCGCCCACCAGAGCCTGTCAGTGTGAGGAGACGTGGACGTCCCACGGAGGTCCCTCAAGCGGATCCCGGACGTCCGACCTTCAAGGTATTAGAAGGTATGTTCTTCCTTCCCCAGCCCAGAAAGAAGAATGGAAGACCGAAGAACATGGCGGCTGGAGTCGCCGCCAGAAGAGAGGAGGGGGAAAAAAAAAAAGCATTTTGAGACTATCACCCCCCTTATTTCCCGGGCATACCTTGTTTTTGCAGCGTTGGAGGTCGGTGCCGCTCCATGGGGCACGGGATCCAGGGTCCCTCAGGAGTTCTGGGGCCTCTTCACTCGGGGCCTCCCCTTTTTTTTCCTGCTGGCACGTTTTTTTGCGATGTCGCAGGAAGCTCTCCGTCGCTGTGGAGGCATTTGGCGCCGCTTCAGTGGCCCCGGTGTCACTTCCCCCCTGCTTCGGCGGATGCCGCCTGTAATTTAGGCCCTGGCTCCATATCGGGCCTAGTTATAGCGTTGGCTCCGCCCCCTTCCTCTGCCCTTCCGGGCGGGCTTTTCTCCCGCCCGTCTCTCTTCCTGGTGCGGTGCGTGGCTCCGCCCACTACTCAGCACTCCACTGCGTGCTGGAGCCGCAGCCATATTGCTCCTCCAGACCCTAGGTTTAACTCCGCCCCCTCCCGCCCATCTTTCCTGGCGCCTGGCTCCGCCTCCTGTTCCCTCCCTCAGTGCAGGATGACGTCGTCAGCATCTTCCTCCTCCGGGTGTGTGAGCCTTGCTCCGCCCACTCCTCCCAGCCCTGAGAGCCGGCTTTCTGGTTCTTTGCCGCCCACTCTCCTCAAATATATCCTGGAGCTGATTCCTTCTGTGGGACCTGTCTGCCTGCCCCTTTGATCTGCGCAGCCTCTAGAGCCTGGCAGTCACCTACAGGACATCTGCCGTGAGTAGCTCTGCACTGCAGACTCATACCTCCCCTATTCCCTATCCTCCTGGCACAGCTTAGTGGTGTTGTTCATCATGCCTAATTCTAAGTCCTTTGCATGTTCATCTTGTAAACGCAAATTTCAATCAGGTCAGTCCTCTCCCCTCGGTCAGGACTGCAGCAACCCCATTGAACCCACCACCCAGGAGCCCCCCGGTTGACCCAAGTGAGAGTGAGACCCCTATGCCAGGGTGGGCTTCCTCTCTGTCACAATCTGTGGCGGATCTCACCAGAGTGTCTGAGACCCTGGTGGCTGTACTTGATAAATTGCCCCTGCAGACATCCGCAGGAAACAGCAGGTCACAAGAAGCTCCACCTGAGCCTGCCAACATTAGTCGCAAAGACAGGAACACTGGTCTGAATCCTCTTCCCGTTCCATCTCGCCCCCTGGGACCTCCTTCTTCCCGGTCCTCCTCTCCTTTGCCAGGGTTTCTCGGATGTGCCCTCTGAGGATGCTTTGGAGCTGTATTCGGCCAAATCGCTGACATGAGGGATATGGTCCAGAGCCTCATTGGAGCGATCAACCAGACCTTCGACATCAAAGACACTCCTACAGAACCCGCAGATCAGGGGGTTTCGTTCAGATGGTCTAAACTACCTTCCAAGGTCTTCGCTCCCCATTCTGAGTTCCAGAAGATTCAGACCAGGGAAAGGTAGGATCTGACCAGGTGCTTTCAAAGAGGAAAGCGCCTTGGCGTGTTATATCCTTTTTCTCCGTAGCTCACCGCCGACTGGTTAGCTTCTCCCTCCGTGGACCCATCGACCTCTAGACAATCTAACAACACGGTCCTTACGATTTCCGGTGTAGCATCTTTGCAAGATTCTAATGACAGAATTATAGAATCTCTTGCAAAGTCTGCTTTCGAAGCGGCTGCATCTGCTCTAAGTCTGGCCTTTGCTTCCACTTGGGTTTCAAAGGCCACTGCAAAATAGGCTAAGGATCTCTGCGAAGGCATTCTGTCTGGAGCCCAGCCAGAGCAGCTGGTAAAGCTCCCCAACTAGATTTCTCACGCAAGCGAGTATTTGGCCTCTGCCTCCCTGGATGCCGCGTCTTGTGCATCTAGCAATGTTGTTACATTCGGCGCTCAGTTTGGCTTAAGGCCTGGCAGGTGGACTTATCATCAAAAAGGTCCCTGACCAGCCTACCTTTTCAGGGATCGCGCCTCTTCGGCGCCAGGCTGGACAAGATTATTAAGGACGCCACTGGGGGCCCAAGCCTCTCCCCCAGTCCAAACCCCGTTGCGGTGCATCCCCCCAGTTGGGCGGCCGCCTTCTTGCATTCAGGGACGTTTGGCTCGCCTCGGTGGAAGAAGCTGGGGTCAGGGAAGTGGTATCCTCAGGATACAAGATAGAATTCGTTTCCCGCCCTCGGGATCGATTCTTTGAATCCCGACCCCCTGGAGACCCCGCTTTGGTCCCGGGTTTCTTTACATTCATCGCCTCTCTCCTCAGTTCAAGGGTGATTGTTCCCATACCAGAAAAAGAACGCTTCACAGGTTTCTACTCAAACCTGTTTGTAGTGCCGAAAAAAAAAAAGGGGGTACTATTCGGTCCATTCTGGATCTAAAATTACTGAACAAAAGGGTCAGTGCGACATTTCATGATGGAGTCCCTTCGTTCAGGAGGCGCAGGAATTCCTGGGCTCCATAGACATTCAGGACGCCTATCTACATGTCCCCATCTTCCCGGGACATCAGAAAGTCCTGGGCTTCGCGATACATCAGGAGCATTTCCAGTTTGTCGCCCTGCCGTTTGGTCTCTCCACGCTCCCAGGGTTTTTTACAAAAATCATGGCAGCGTTAATGGCAATCTGGAGGATCAGAGGTCTCGTGCTCTTTCCGTACATCGACGATACCCTCATCAAAGCTCCGCACTTGCCCCAGACTCACGAAAGTCTGTCCATCGTCCTTGACACCCTTTACCGATTCGGGTGGATCATCAACAGGAAAAAGTCCTGCCTTGTTCCAACACAACATCTTGTGTTTCTAGGCATACTTTTCGACACCTGTCAGGAAAGGATGACAGGTCTTCCTCCCCGAGGAAAAGAGAGTAACTCTTCGGCGGGATGTTCGCTCGCTTCAGGGCCCCCAGCTCACTTCCCTCCAATCAGCCATGAGGGTCCTAGGGAGTATGGTGGCGACGTCGGAAGCGATTCCTTTCACCCAAATCCACTCAAGACCGCTTCAGCAGGCCATTCTGTCGCAAGGGAACAGGTCTGCCTTCTCCCTGGATCGTCCAATTCGACTCTCGTTTCGGGTCAAACCGTCCCTCAATTGGTGGCTGTCATCTCCAGGGCCGGTCCTTCCTTCCGGTACACTGGCAAGTAGGGTCGACGGACGCCAGTCTTCTTGGCTGGGGCGCGGTGTTTCGCCATCTGACCGTCCAGGGTTGTTGGTCGGCGCAGGAGGCTGCTCTGCCGATCAACGTCCTAGGAATACGGGCAAATTTTCTGTCCCTACTTCATTGGGGCAAACTGCTCAAGGGTCGACCAATTCGGATCCAGACGGACAAGGCCGTAGCAGTGGCATACGTCAACCACCAGGGAGGAGCTCGGAGTTCTTTGGCATTGGCCGAAGTCTCCAAATCCTTCATTGGGCTGAGGTGTCAGTTCCAACGATATCCGCGGTACACATTCCCGGCGTGGACAACGGGGCCGCCGACTTTCTCAGCCGCGAGGGCTTCGCGGCAGCGGAATGGTCCCTGCATCAGGAGGTCTTCCATCAAATTTGCCTTCGATGGGGGGACCCCGGATGTGGACCTCATGGCGTCCCGTCTGAACAAGAAAATTCCACGGTTCGTTTCCAGGGCCCGCGATCCTCTCGCAGTGGGCGCCGATGCTCTGACTATTCTTTGGTCACAGTTCACGCTTCCCTATCTGTTCCCTCCCCTTCCTCGTCTCCCCAAGCGGTTAAAGAAGTTCAAGGCAGAAGGGGTGTCAGTCATCCTCATCGTGTCGGATTGGCCCAGAAGGTCTTGGTTCGAGGACAACGTCAACCTTCTCGCGGACGCTCCCTGGAGGCTGCCACACAGATCAGATCTGCTGCCTCGGTCCGATCTACCATGCCAATTCTCGGTCGCTCAAGCCGTGGCCGTTGAGATCGTGGTTCTGAAGGGGTCGGGTTTTTCAGATCGGGTTATTCACACCGTGATCCGGGCTAGGAAGCCATCGTCTTCCAGATTATACTATCGAACGTGGAAGGCCTGTTTTGGTTATTGCGAATCCAATCACATCCTGCCTATGTCTTTTTTCGCTCCCTTCTGTTCTGGCTTTCCTCCAGGTGGGCCTGCACGCTGGTCTTGCCCTTAGTTTTCTAAAGAGCCAATTATCGTTGTTTTCCATTCTCTTCCAGAAGACGTTATCCTCTCGTCCGCAGGTCAAAACTTTTCTGCAGGGGGCAGCTCACGCAGCACCGCCGTATCGGGCTCCCGTGGATCCCTGGGATCTCAATCTAGTCCTAGACGCCCCACAAGGTTCCCCCCTTTGAGCCTCTCAAGGAAGTTTCCCTATCCTTTCTCTCTTGGGAAGTGGCCTTTTTCGTGGCCATCACTTCCATCCGGCGCGTCTCGGAGTTGGCGGCCCTGTCTTGTCGCCCTCCTTTCTTGGTGATTCACCAGGATAAGGTGGTCCTGCGGCCTCCGTCTTCCTTCCTTCCCAAGGTGGTGTCTGCTTTCCACCTAAATGAAGGTATCGTTCTACCTTCCTTTTGCCCGGCTCCAATTCATCCCCGGGAAAGCTCCTTGAACAAGCTAGACCTGGTCAGGGCAACGTGGGTCTATTTGGCTAGAATTGCTTTGTTCCGGTAGCCAGACTCCCGTTTTTTTTCATCATTCCAGATGGGGCGCGAAAAGGCCTGCCGACTATTGCTCGCTGGATCAGATCGGCAATCTTGGAGACTTACCGGGTCAATAACAGAGTGCCCCTCCTGGGGTTAAGGCTCACTCCACCCAGACAGTGGGCGCCTCCTGGGTGGTGCACCACAGGGTTTCCACGCTGCAGCTTTTCAAGGCTGCAAACTGGTCTTCCGTCCACACGTTTGCGAAATTCTACAGGGTCCACACCTACGCTTCGGCAGATGCCAGCCTAGGCAGAAGGATCTTGCAGGCAGCGGTGGTGAGTTTGCCGACCTAATGGAAGTTTACTTTTCCCTCCCCAGGGACTGCTTTGGGACGTCCCATGGTTCCTGTGTCCCCCAATGAACCGATGGAGAAAACAGGATTTTTGGGTTGCTTACTGTAAAATCTGTTTCTCAGAGCCTTCATTGGGGGACACAGCACCCTCCCATGTTTTACAACTCCTGTTATTTGTTCTGTGTCTTATGGTTACAGTTGAGTTGTCTGTTCTCTATTCTGTTGTTTCTCCTACTGCTTTCTCACTTACTGGATATCTTCCTGTCGGTGGGGTGTATACTGCGGAGAAGGAGGTAACTTTTTTTATTTGCATAGTGTCCGCCTCCTAGTGGCAGCAGCATACACCCATGGTTCCTGTGTCCCCCAATGAAGGCTCCGAGAAACAAATTTTACGGTAAGCAACCCAAAAATCCTGTTATCCCTATCACGCTCACTGCGCTCTATCAAGATTTTCCCGGCGCCTAAAGTGCTAGTCATGTGACCTCAAGTATGCAATACGCCAGGCCACATTCCGATTAGATTGTTTCCGGCATCGCTCAATACACTTGCATTAAGTGTGTCCGTGCCCATCTAGTCAAAATGTAGCCGGGAGTATGCATGTCCGCAGTCACTCTATTTAGCTTGTAGTTTTAGACCGGACAACCTCTTTAAGTCATGTCAAGACTTTACTTAGCAAGCACCATTGTGAATACATAATCATGCCGAAGTTGCTGTCTGTCACTATAGACAGGATATGACATATATGCCTGGAAGTTGCAGATCCCACCTCTGGGACCCACAGCTATCTTGATAAAAGGGCCATATCACAGGCTGTCAGGAATAGAGACGTGGCTGCGATTTTGCACGTCTTTGTTTCATTCTCTGGGGATGTCATAAATATCCCAGATAGGGTACACGCATTTACCCCATCTATTTTCAATTACAGAGTCGTAGTATATCTTTCTTTGTGCGTTTGTGAAGATTTTGCAAATTTTTTTTTTTTGTAATGCATCAGTTTTTAGCTTTATTGTTCTTATTTAAATTCCAGTTGACAGGACTTTTCCAGTTTACTGTCCGACTTGCATCAGAAACAGAAGCTCGATTCACATCAGTGGAACGCATCAGTCATTACATCAAGGTAAGCGTCAGTGTTTAAAAAGTGTTTGTCCGCTACTTAGATATTGATGACCTATCAGCAATATCAGATTGGTGAAGATCTGACACCTCCATCGATCAGCTATTGGCTTTGGTGGTAGCGGTTGCTGCGTGCAAGACCCCCACCGTTCTGATATTGATTACTTATTTTACTCATAGGTCACCAATATCACAGTGATTTTTGCATCACATGTTCTAGGCACATGTGTTCATCTTTATAACTACTTTTTGTGCTTTCTGTAACAGATTTTCAGTATTGTGTTAAGAGGATCTGTCATGTCTTCGAGATCCTAAAGCTGACTGTATCTTTCACAACTGGTGATTCCCTGATTCCTCTGCACATTTTATTTTTTTTGCTCTCCAAGCCACCCAGTGTCAATGGGGCATGAACTGGAGCTGCTCTGACACAGTCCAAGGACCCATGTTATAGCAGCTCCTGCAGATTGCTCTTGTGAGATTCACATTATCTCAGGAAACCAAGCCGGGTTTGCAGTACTTATGTGTATACAGGACTGTAACGTCACCTCGGTGACTCCTGGAAGTTCTCTGCTTCCACTATGTGAATGTTCCTTTTCTTCTTGATCTGGTCGCAGTGCTGCTGGGAAAACAAGAGCGTGACATTCTGATATATTGTATGTGTCACGAGATCACACTGCTGGAGCTGTTCTGACTTGTCTATGAATTCTCTGCATGCTAAGAAAAAAGTGCTCAGGAATAAGAGATATATCAGCTATATACAGTTGTGGCCAAAAGTATTGACACCCCTGCAATTCTGTCAGATAATACTCAGTTTCTTCCTGAAAATGATTGCAAACACAAATTCTTTTGTATTATTATCTTCATTTAATTTGTCTTAAATGAAAAAACACAAAAAGAATTGTCCTAAAGCCAAATTGGATATAATTCCATACCAAACATAAAAAAGAGGGTGGACAAAAGTATTGGCACTGTTCGAAAAATCATGTGATGCTTCTCTAATTTGTGTAATTAACAGCACTTGTAACTTACCTGTGGCACCTAACAGGTGTTGGCAATAACTAAATCACACTTGCAGCCAGTTGACATGGATTAAAGTTGACAACCTCTGTCCTGTGTCCTTGTGTGTACCACATTGAGCATGGCGAAAAGGAAGAAAACCAAATAACTGTCTGAGGACTTGAGAAACCAAATTGTGAGGAAACATGAGCAATCTCAAGGCTACAAGTCCATCTCCAAAGACCAAGAATGTTCCTGTGTCTACCGTGCGCAGTGTCATCAAGAAGTTTAAAGCCCATGGCACTGTGGCTAACCTCCCTAGATGTGGACGGAAAAGAAAAATTGACAAGAGATTTCAATGCAAGATTGTGCGGATGTTGGATAAAGAACCTCGACTAACATCCAAACAAGTTCAAGCTGCCCTGCAGTCCGAGGGTACAACAGTGTCAACCCGTACTATCCGTCGGCGTCTGAATGAAAAGGGACTGTATGGTAGGAGACCCATGAAGACCCCACTTCTTACCCCGAGACACAAAAAAGCCAGGCTGGAGTTTGCCAAAACTTACCTGAAAAAGCCTAAAACGTTTTGGAAGAATGTTCTCTGGTCGGATGAGACAAAAGTAGAGCTTTTTGGGCAAAGGCATCAACATAGAGTTTACAGGAGAAAAAAAGAAAAAGTGAGTCCAGACCTGAATCCCATAGAACACCTGTGGAGAGATCTAAAAATGGGAGTTTGGAGAAGGCACCCTTCTAATATCAGGGACCTGGAGCAGTTTGCCAAAGAAGAATGGTCTAAAATTCCAGCAGAGCATTGTAGGAAGCTCATGGATGGTTACCGGAAGCGGTTGGTCGCAGTTATTTTGGCTAAAGGTTGTGCAACCAAGTATTAGGCTGAGGGTGCCAATACTTTTGTCTGGCCCATTTTTGGAGTTGTGTGAAATGATCAATGGTTTGCTTTTTGCTTCATTCTCTTTTGTGTTTTTTCATTTTAAGACAAATTAAATGAACATAATACCAAAGAATTTGTGTTTGCAATCATTTTCAGGAAGAAACTGAGTATTATCTGACAGAATTGCAGGGGTGTCAATACTTTTGGCCACAACTGTACTATATAGTTTAAACTTTTGAGGACATGACACATTTATTAAGTTTATTTTATTTAAGCTTGGATCCCAACCAAGTGACCCATTTTTTTCATCTTGTGAGAATTCTGTGTGTTTTTTGTTAGGGGCGTTTTGTGGGATCTTTATATGATCGCCAGGTCAGGTCGATCAGAATTGTGTATGAATAAGCGTTTTCAGATGCTCAATATTCACATACAATTATTGTTTTCCATTTAGACGTTGGCCCTTGAAGCTCCTGCCAGAATTAAGAACAAGGCTCCCCCTGCAGATTGGCCCCAAGAGGGAGAGATCATTTTTGAAACTGCAGGAATGAGATATAGAGAAAACCTACCCTTGGTACTGAAGAAAGTGTCTTTTACCATCAAACCAAAAGAGAAGGTTGGAATTGTGGGGAGGACTGGGTCAGGTGAGAGAAATGTGTTGCATACTTGAAGAAATGACATTGTGTGGTTCCATGGTGACTTATTATATTTTGACTATTAAACCTTATGTTGCCCCATAGGAAAGAGCTCTCTCGGCATGGCACTTTTCCGACTTGTGGAGCTTTCTAATGGCTGCATAAAAATAGATGGTGTAAATATTAGTGACATTGGCTTAGCAGATCTGCGCAGCAAGCTATCCATTATTCCCCAGGAGCCTGTCTTGTTCAGTGGCACTGTCCGGTAAGCACATTTACAAGAATCTAGGTCCCATAAACGTCATTAATACTTCTAGCATTGAGGAGAACTAGCAGTCAGTGGTTAGCCAAACTTTATTTGCGGCTTATGTATAGTGCCAAGGTGTTGTGAGGAGTGGTAACATGCATGTTGTCTTTTATAGTCAATGTATGGGCTGGTTTAAAGGTACTATAGATACATACGACTGTTCCACTAGTTTATGCTAAGAGTTACTTTCTCTCTACAGAATGTTTATCTGCAAACCAGATCTCCTATTTCTGTAGCAAAATTATAATACTCATTACTTTAAATCCCTAGCTCCAACTTGGATCCTTTTAACCAATACTCGGAGGAGCAGATTTGGGATGCACTGGAAAGGACGCACATGAAGGAATGTGTAAGTTAATATCTGCACTGGAGCTGTCAACTGGAGCCAGGGGCAGCGCCAGACTAGTCAGCCAGGAGACAGTCTCTGGCCAGCTTTCAAACTTTGTTTATTCTGAGACGCCTTAGTTTTTGAAAGAAAGCACACGTCGCTGAAATCAGGTCTGGGTTATGCAGCCTGTGGATCGAGCAGCACAAATCCAATGACCAAGTCCCTTTAATTTCTGCAACATATTGGTTTCTTTGTGCTAGGTCGCCCAACTACCTCTCAAGCTTGAAACTGAAGTTTTAGAGAATGGAGAGAATTTCTCAGTGGGAGAACGCCAGTTAATGTGCATAGCGCGAGCTTTATTACGTAGATGTAAGGTAAGTCAGCTGCTCAGTATATCAGAATGTTATTACAGGGCTTATGCAAAAGAAGGCATATCTAGGCTTACTGTAATTACAAAAAACCTGTTGGACTGATCTGTGTTGGACAATGCCTTTTAATTTATAATCGAAGCTGTCAATATCTGAAGAGACATCTGAAAAGTTGCATGAATTTATATCTGAGGCTGAAAGTCTTCTGCTTAGTGTAATGATTTTTATTCTATTAGGATCTCTTTGTTAAAAAAAAATTCTTGAACCTGATGTGTCTGGTGTACTTACTTAGAAATTCCATATCTAAAATACTGTATAATCCTTTTTAAAAGTTTTTCCTGCTCGTTTGAGGAAGAGCTAGAGCCGGATGTTGTGCTTGTGAATTATATATTTTAGAAGATAGTCTTGCCTTTTCTTTTTCCTGGCCTTCTTAAAAACAGGATTTTTTGGGTTGCTTACCGTAAAATCTGTTTCTCTGAGCCTTCATTGGGGGACACAGAGACCATGGGTGTATGCTTTGCTGCCACTAGGAGGCTGACACTATGCCCAAAAAAAATGTTAGCTCCTCCTCCGCAGTATACACCCCACCGACCGGCACCAATTTCCTCAGTTAGTGAGAAAGCAGTAGGAGAAGTAACAAAACAGAATGAAAACAGAACAGACAACTCAACTGTAACCAACCGACAACCATAAGAACAGGAGTTGTAAAACATGGGAGGGTGCTGTGTCCCCCAATGAAGGCTCTGAGAAACAGATTTTACGGTAAGCAACCCAAAAAATCCTGTTTTCTCGTTCGCCTTATTGGGGGACACAGAGACCATGGGACGTCCCAAAGCAGTCCCTGGGGTGGGAAACAAACTTCCATCAGGCCAGCGGACTCACCACCGCGGCCTGCAGAATCCGTCTACCTAGGCTGGCGTCCGCCGAAGCGTAGGTGTGGACTCTGTAGAATTTCACAAACGTGTGAACCGATGACCATGTTGCAGCTTTGCAAAGCTGCAGCGCGGAAGCTCTGTGGCGCACCGCCCAGGAGGCACCCACTGCCCGAGTAGAGTGGGCCCTGATCCCCGGAGGGGCTCCGCGACGCTTAACTCGGTAGGCTTCCAAAATTGCCGATCTGATCCAGCGAGCAATAGTTGCCTTTGACGCCGAGTGACCTTTCCGCGCCCCATCAGGGATAATGAAAAGAGACTCTGTCTTTCGCAAGGAAGTCGTCCGAGACAGACTCTTATCGCCCTAACCAGGTCCAGCTTGTTCAAGGACCGCTCTCGGGGATGAGTTGGATACGGACAAAAGGATGGTAGCACGATATCCTCATTGAGGTGAAACGAGGACACCACCTTCGGCAGGAAAGAGGGCGGAGGCCGCAGAACTACCTTATCCTGGTGGAGCAGCAGAAAAGGGGAGCGGCACGAAAGAGCTGCCAATTCCGAGACGCGCCGGACGGAGGTGATGGCCACCAGAAAGGCTACCTTCCAAGAAAGGAGAGAAAGGGAAATATCCCTGAGGGGTTCAAAGGGAGGACCTTGCAGAACCTCAAGAACCAGATTAAGATCCCATGGATCCACGGGCGCCCGGTACGGCGGAACCGTGTGAGCCACGCCCTGAAGAAAGGTCTTAACCTGAGGACGGGAAGCCAATGTTTTCTGAAATAGAATGGACAGCGCCGAAACTTGACCCTTCAGGGAACTGAGGGCAAGGCCCGCATCCAATCCTGCCTGAAGAAACGCTAGGACTGAAGGGAGCGAAAAGGACATGGGCGCGATGTCATTGGTCTCACACCAAGTGAAATAGGCCTTCCAAGTACGGTAGTAGATCTTGGAAGATGATGGCTTTCTGGCTCGGATCATGGTCTGAACTACCTGGTCGGAAAATCCTGCCCGTTTCAGAACCTCGGTCTCAACAGCCACGCCGTTAAATTGAGCGGCCGAGAATTGGGGTGGCAAATCGGGCCTTGAGACAGCAGATCTGCCCTGTCTGGAAGCTTCCAGGGGGCGTCCGCGAGAAGGTTGACAATGTCCGCGAACCAAGACCTTCTGGGCCAATTCGGGGCGATGAGAATGACTGGAATTCCTTCTGCCTTGATCTTTTTCAACAGGTTGGGAAGAAGAGGCAGAGGAGGGAACAGGTAGGGAAGGTCGAACTGGGACCAAGGAATGGCCAGGGCGTCGGCGCCCACTGCCAGAGGGTCCCGAGACCTGGACACGAATTGTGGGACTTTCCTGTTGAGGCAAGACGCCATGAGGTCTACATCCGGGGTTCCCCACCGAAGGCAGAGCAGATGAAACACCTCCGGATGGAGGGACCACGCTCCCGCCGCGAGACCCTTGCGGCTGAGAAAATCGTCGGCCCAGTTGTCTACGCCGGGAATGTGCACCGCGGAAATTGACGGAACGGAAATCTCCGCCCAACGAAGAATCTTGGACCCCTCCGCCAGGGCTGAGACACTCCGTGTTCCCCCTTGGCGGTAGACATATGCCACCGCTGTGGCGATGTCTGTCTGAATCCGTACCGGCAGTCCCTTGAGGAGCCTTTCCCAGTGAACGAGAGCAAGATGGATAGCTCGAATCTCCAGAATGTTGATCGGTACTGATTCCCGATCCGACCATCGACCCTGAACAGTGTGGTTGCGGAACACTGCACCCCAACCGAGGAGACTGGCATCTGTGGTTACTATCTGCCAGCGAATGGGAAGGAACAATCGACCCGATAGAATGAGAGGTGACGACAACCACCAGTTGAGGGACCGCTTGATCCAGTAAGGAGGAGGAACCGGGCGATCCAGGGACCGAGGCGACCTGTTCCACTTCGACAGAATGGCCTGCTGGAGAGGTCTGGCGTGAAATTGGGCAAAGGGAACTGCCTCTATCGCCGCCACCATCTTTCCCAGGACCCTTTTGGCTGTACGGAGGGACGGGAATCGTGAGATCTGCAGCGATCATACTTCCTGCTGCAGAGAGAGAATCTTCTCTTGTGGGAGAAAGACCCTTGACCGACGAGTGTCGAACAGAAGGCCTAGAAAGACCAGGCGTTGGGTAGGAACCAGACAGGACTTTTTCCTGTTGACGATCCACCCGAAATCGGAAAGAGTGTCCAGGACGATTGACAAACTTTGGTGAGCCTGTTGAAATGAGGGAGCCCTGATCAGAATATCGTTTTGGTACGGGAAAAGAACGAGACCTCTGACTCTCAACAAAGCCATCAACGCAGCCACGATCTTCGTGAAGAGTCTGGGAGCGGTGGCAAGACCGAAGGGCCGTGCGACGAGCTGGTAGTGGTGCTGTCTGAGGAGAGAGGCGATAGTCGTAGAGAACCCCGGGACCAAGGCTGGATCCTTTGGAGGCTGGGATTCGAAGAAACGATCCCGTGGGAGAGAGACGAACTGTATCTTGTATCCTGAGGATACGACCTCCCTGACCCAAGCGTCCTCTACGGAGGCCAGCCAAACGTCCCTGAAGGAAGGAAGTCGGCCTCCCAATTGGAAAGGCGCCTCGCGTGTCCGACGATAGTCATGCTGAAGTAGACCGTCCAGATGTGGACGGTCTGCCCTGGGAAGAGTGGGATCTCCAGGAAGGAGTGCGTCTGAAGGAAACTTTCTTTCTCTCCTGGCGAGCCTGCGGTCTCTGTTGGCTGGAGGAGTTGTCCGCCGTATTGAAACGGGGGAAAGTCCGAAAGGGTCGAAACTGACGCCTTAGTGGAGGTCTGCGAGGATTGGACTGAGGGAGAAGGGAACTCGTGCCTCCGGTGGCGTCCTTAATAATCTGGTCCAATTGGGACCCAAAGAGGCGCACCCCCTGAAAAGGCAGGTTAGTGAGGGACTTTTTAGAAGACAAGTCCGCTTGCCAGGCCTTTAGCCAAACTGTTCGTCGAATTGCAACTACGTTGCTTGACGCCTGAACTGCACAGGATGCGGCATCCAAGGAAGCGGAAAGAAGATAGTCCCCAGCATGGGAGATCTGATTGGCGAGATCGGCCAAACGCTCCGGTTGCGCCTTATCTAAGACGCCTTGACGAAGGTTGTCTGCCCACGTGACTATGGCCTTTGCTGCCCAGGATGAAGCAAAGATTGGGCACACAGCCGCTGAAGCCGCTTCAAAGGCAGACTTCGCCAGGGATTCTATAATCCTGTCATTAGAATCCTTTAGGGACGCCACGCCTGAAAGCGGGAGAACCGTGTTATTGGAAAGCCTGGACACAGGCGGATCCACCGAGGGAGAGGCCGACCAGTTGTCCGTGAGCTCCTTAGCAAATGGGTAGAGTACGCCTAGACGTTTTCCTCTTTGAAAGCGTCTGGTCGGATCCTCTCTTTCCTTGGTAAAAATCTTCCCAAACTCGGAATGGAAAGGGAAAAACCCTGGAGGGAGTTTCTGCCCGTCTGAACGAAACCTCCTGATCTGAGGATTTCGCAGGGGAGTCAGCAATATCGAAAGTATGATGGATCGCTGCAATGAGGTTCTGCACTGTGACCTTCATGTTTGCATCCTGGTCTGAATCCAGCTCTAAAATCCCCTCAGATGACCTGTCCGAAAGCGCTTCACCTGACTCGGGAGAGGAGGCCCGAGAGGGAGGCTGCTGAGAAGGGCTATGCGGTGAGATGGGACGAGGAGAGGAATCCGGCTGGGCATCTTGCCTGGGTCTTTTGCGACTAACGCTGGCTGACTCAGATGGAACAATTTGGGACCTGTTTGGCCCTGCTGAAGAGTCCAGGGGCAACTTATCAAGAGTGGCCACCAGGGACTGAGACACCTTGGTGAGGTCTGCCACTGATTGAGATAGCGAGGAGGCCCAGCCAGGCATGGGGGGTTCACTCTCACCTGGAGCCGTAGATGGCTCCTGGACGGCGTCAGGCTGAATTGGGTTGCTACAATCCAGGCAGAGGGGAGTGGACTGGCCTGTTGGAAGTTTGCAATTGCACGAAGAACATGCAAAGAACTTGACTAAAGTGCAGGGGGGGGCAGTAGAGCGGGTACGATCAGACTTAGAGGTAGACATAGTGAAAAGCTGAGGTAATGCCGGAAGGTTGGGGGACAGAGGGCGGAGAAGGGTCAGTCTGCAGTGCAGAGCTACTCACGGTCCGGTGTCCCCAGAAGCGATGCTCTGCGACCTGTCAGTGGATGCAGGTCAGAGCGAAATCCGGCCGATAGACCCTCCTGAACGAAAAAACCAGCTGGCAGAAGATGATCAGGTGACGAGCTGGTGTCCGGCTAACAGGCTGGTAAAATGGCGCCTGCCTGTGAGAGAGCGTGCGTCCAGGAGAGGAGGGAGGGCGGAGCACATTGCAGGGTTAAAATTCACCGCCCTCTAGCCAATAGCAGGCTGGGCAGGTGAAGGACAGGCGGTGGGAGGGCCTGGGAAGAGCGGGAGAGAAGCCCGCTTAGAAGAAAGGGGCGGGGGGCGTGGCCGTGACGCAGCGGTAGGCCCGAAGTGAAGCCGGGGCCTAAATTAGTTGCGGCGGCCGCCTATCAGCAGGGGGTCGACGTGGAGGTCGGAAGAAGGGGACGCAGCAAGCCGCTCTCAAGGGGAGGAAAGGAAAAAGGCCCTGTGCTCCCTGTCCCCAGAAAGGGGGGGGGGGAATGCGGGGCCAGCAAAAAAGAGCATGGTGTGCCTATAGATGTAGGGCGACTGCGAGCGCCCGCATCCCTGTGCCATTGAAGAGGCCCCCTGTCCGCCGGGAATGAGCAGCCAGGTAATAAAAATCTATACTCGCCCATCCCCGATCCGTTACCTGGGTCTGAAGAAGTCCTGCGTCTCATCCAACCGACAGGCTCTGGTAGGCGAGTGGGAGGGAGACTGACGACATGGACCCCTGGAGTCGCTGGCACGTCTTGGTGTCGGCGTCCGTCTGGCTGGTCCTGCCGCGGGGAACTGCAAGGATACGGGGTGGCAGTACACGCCGTACTCGCAGACTCCATGTGGGAGTACAGATGTGACTTTTCACTCTGTATCCCTCCGTAGAACCTGTAAAGGAACGACGCACGACGAGGTAGATATGGGTCTAATGAAAGACCCGTGTCCACCTCCTACTGACACTAAGCTAAACTGGGGAAATTGGTGGGGTGTATACTGCGGAGGAGGAGCTAACATTTTTTTGTGCATAGTGTCAGCCTCCTAGTGGCAGCAAAGCATACACCCATGGTCTCTGTGTCCCCCAATAAGGCGAACGAGAAAAGGTTGTTCCTCCAGACACCATCTGGCTTTCAGTCATAGAAGCGCGGCTTCAGTCACTGTTCAATATATAGCCACACCCTAGCACTGACTGACATCCAGCTTAGCAGTTATCAGCATGGAGCTCGCGGTCAGTCAGTGCTGTGTACTAATGGTGACTGACGCCACGCCGGCCATGCCTTTGACTGAAATCCGGATGCTGTCGGGAGGAATAAGTCGGGTCTCTCAATGCAGCGGCTCCACATTAAACGTAGACATGTGGTATATATGAATTGCTCAATTCTCACATTGTATGTGCATATGGAGTCTGCTTAAATCTGCACCAGGTTTTTGCTAGGCCACCAGAAAGCAACATGATGTAAGTGCAGAGATGCTGATTTCAGCAATCTATCACTTACTAGGTTGCTTTATGCAGCTTTGATAAAATGTCTGTTTTATCTGCTGCAGATTATTATTTATTTATATAGCACCATTGATTCCATCGTGCTGTACATGAGAAGGAGTTACATATAAAATTACAGATATCACTTACAGTAAACAAGCTAACAATGACAGACTGATACAGAGGGGAGAGAGGACCTTGCCCTTTCGGGCTTACATGCTACAGGATGGTGGGGAAGGAGACAGTAGGTTGGTGGGATGCAGAAGTTCCGATGTTGGTTGAGGTGATATCACCGGTAGTTGTGAGAGAGAAGGAGGTAGCGGGGTTATTACAGGCTGTAGTCTTTCCTGAAGAGGTGGGTTTTCAGGTTCCGTCTGAAGGATCCAAATGTGGTTGCTAGTCGGACTTGTTGGGGCAAAGAATTCCAGAGAAAAGGGGCTATTCGGGAGAAGTCTTGGAGGCGGTTGGGTGAGGAGCGAATAAGTGTGGAGGAGAGGAGGAGGTCTTGAGAGGATGGGAGATTACGTGAGGGAAGGTATCGGGAGATGAGTTCAGAGACATATGGGGGAGACAGGTTATAAATGGCCTTGTAGGTCAGTATTAGTAATTTGAACTGGATACGCTGAGGGAATGGGAGCCAGTGAAGAGATTTGCAGAGGAGTAGCGAGGAGAGAGAGGAATTAGTCAGGCGGCAGAGTTAAGGATGGACTGGAGAGGTGCAAGGATGTTAGCAGGGAGACCACAGAAAAGGATGTTGCAGTAGTCGAGGCGGGAGATGATGAGGGCATGCACAAGCATTTTAGTAGATTGAGGGTTGAGGAAAGGACGGATTCTGGAGGCGACAGGAGGTAGAAAGAGTTTGGATGTGCGGTTTGAAGGACAGGGCAGAGTCAAAGGTTACTCCGAGGCAGCGAACTTCCGGTACTGGGGAAAGTGTGATGTCATTAATTGTTATCGCTAGGTCGGTTAAGGAAGATCTGTGAGATGGAGGAAAGATGATGAGTTCAGATTTGTCCGCATTGAGCTTGAGGAAGCGAGAGGAGAAGGAGGATATGGCTGATACACTCTGGGATTCTGGACAGCAGAGAGGTGACGTCTTGGCCAGAGAGGTAGATCGGAGTTTCATCAGCATAAAGGTGGTAGTGGAATCCGTGGGACTTTGAGTTGCCCCAGACCAAGTGTATAGATTGAGAAGAGTAGGGGTCCTAAAACAGAGCCTTGGGGGACTCCAACAGAGAGAGGGTGGGATGAGGAGGTGGTGTGGGAGTGGGAGATGCTGAATGTGCGGTTGGAAAGGTATGAGGAGATCCAGGATAGGGCAAGGCCTTTGATGCCAAAGGAGGAGAGGATCTGTAGTAGGAGGCAGTGGTCAACTGTGTCGAATGCAGATGACAGGTCTAGAATCAGGAGTATAGAGTATTGTCCATTTGATTTGTCTGTAAGTAGGTCGTTAGTAATTTTGGTCAGGGCTGTCTCAGTGGAGTGATGGGGGGCAGAAACCAGATTGTAGATTGTCAAAGAGCAAGTTAGATGATAGGTGGGAGGAAAGTTCAGCATGAACGTGCTGTTCCAGGAGTTTGGAAGCGAATGGGAGCAACGATATTGGGCGATAGCTGGACATAGCGGTTGGGTCGAGGGTTGGCTTTTTAAGAATAGGCGTAATTGTGGTATGTTTGAAAGCAGAAGGGAAGGTACCGGACGTTAGTGATAGGTTGAAGAGGTGGGTTAGGGATGGGAGATCTACCAGTTCTCTGAATTCTGAGTACTGTATAACCCGCTTCCACTACTGAAGGCCATATTCCTCTGTACACTGTGCATAGGCAGAAAGCTGCCAATCAGTGGTGGAGGCGATGTTATGCAGCGCTTATGAATATGGAGGACTTTATGGCAGCAGGTTTACTACAGTAAGTGACACACTGCTGAAACTGAAATCAAGGTCTCTGTTTCTCCATTTTCTTGCTCTCATATTAGATGGCAAAAACCTGTTGATAAACTCCCTTTATAATTTATTATGCTTTCTTATATGGTGTCGTCAGATTCCACAGCGCTTTACCAACATTATCATCACTATCCCTATTGGGGATAAAAATATAAATTCTTTATAGAGGTGTCTTTACACATTTTTGTTGCAGAGTGATTTTTATTAGGCCAATGCATCTTGACCAAAAACCTTTGCAAATAAGTCTTGTTTCATATCAATGCTCCATTGCTGACCCATGCTTTTATAAGTTAACAGACAAATAAACCCTGTACATTTGAATCTCGCAATCACACTTTATGTTCCTACTTTTTAGTAACCTGCTTAATGTATTTTAGGAGAAAGTTGAAAACTTCTAATTAGAGCTGAAGATATAAAACAATTATCAAAATATTTAAGACCTATCACAAAGTTGCATATTTTTTTTTTATGCATGGGAACAGCTAAAAATAAAAATGATTATGAAGTTGTGTATAGCCTGCAATCTTTACTGAGCAAGCGTGGAGTCCATCAGAATTAGGATTCTGCTAAAGAAGCCACTTCTGTGGAGAAGTATAGATTGTTTCCAAACTTGGGCCACCTTTTAATGCATTGTTTCACTGCATTTTATGCTGGTCGTGTTGCAAATTAAATAAGAGTTAGCTTTTTGCAAGGCTTTAAATTTACCTTAATGCTGATTGTTTATGCTCTGTTTTAGATTCTCATCCTTGATGAAGCCACAGCAGCCATGGACGCAGAGACAGACCTTTTAATCCAGGAAACCATAAGGGAGGCATTTTCAGACTGCACAATGTTGACCATCGCTCACCGTCTCAACACTGTGCTTGGTTGTGACCGTATTATGGTGCTAGCACAAGGACAGGTTAGTGAGAATAATCTAGCATTGAGGTTTTTATTATTCAACTTTCTACTGTCGTTCATTTTTTGTGTGTCTGTTTACTTAGAACAGATTGTTTTCATACATTGTCCTAACCTGGATATAATAAAATATTCAATAATTATTAAACATGTTACTACATGACCTTGTGAGCTATCTTGTTTAAAAATACCATTTGGTTTTGTGTATTCAGCTCCCACCCAAACCCACGCCTACCTTTATTTAGTTCCGAAAGTGCTGTACATAATTGTATCTTGCTGTCTTTGGTCTGATTGTCCAAGCATTTTGATACTATTTTCACACAGCCTTTCTAAAGAGCACATAAATACCCAGTGCAAGTAATTGGTTTCTATAAGGCCGGTTTCACCAATCAAGCAACCTACAAGGCTGTTGAGTCCAGGTCTGTAGACCTGTGATCTGACTGGGAATCATGGTCCATATTGTTACTGATATACGTTTGTTTGCATTCGGACTAAGACTATTTGGAAATTAAGTTGTTTTTTTGAGCCAGGCTGCAGAGTAATCACAATATAATGAATTATTCAATAATACTATTATTGAATAATTATCAGCCATTCTCAGAAGCTTACAAGCTGTTTGATTTCAGATGCTACTATTTTTTTTATTCTGAAATAATTGAAAGCGGCAGAGACAAAAGTTGTAGGTACTGTAAGGATGCAGCTGGACAGGTCCTGGGTGGGGAGGTATGTTTCATTTAGGTGGTTAGCCTCAGTGATGTGAAGCACGTAGGGCAGGCTCCAGCAACATTAGGTTACTGCGATGTTTTTAAAAAGGTACTGGGTTTCTGGGTCTGTGTTTTAGGAGCAGCTAGAGGAGCTGGGTGGGACTGGCTGGTCCAATATCTCCAATCTAGGCTGTGCAGTTTATTTAAAAGGCGGCTGAGCTGCGTTATCTGCGATTGAAGGTGGAAAGACTTGTGATCCTTTGCAGATTTGTATGGACCTAATGGTAAACGGGTGAACCCATCTTTGCTTTTTATGGACTGATTTCTTTTGTTTATCTTTTTACCGAGACAAGGCTGTGTTCTTGTTTGGCTTCCTCCTGAAGTTTATGAAACATTAATAAACTTCACTTCTTTGGACCAGATCACATCACCTGCGTGTACGCTACCGACTTCCAAAGAGCACAAATCCACACAGTACATTATACTAAAAAAAAAGTGTACTGGCTGAATTATGTGGCTTCAGGAGCGCACCACTCACCCCTCTGCCTGCTTACTGAGAAACTGTATGCTCCTACTTTTTAGACAGTTCAGGCTGGTGGCATTGTCGTGCTGCTGACTAGAACTGCAGCATTAGAGCAGCGCAGAGGTCAGCCTTCAGACCAGTGCTTGCAAGCTCTATAGTAAAAAGCTTGTAAGCGCTGCTTTCCTTGCCTTAGAGACCAGATTTGTATTAAGTGAATAGCAAGGTTGCTTGTTTTTACAAGCATTTTGCATTTTTACTCATTAAAAAACTTGCACATAACACTTTTTAAAAATTGTAATAATGATATCGGTGTACGTCTTCATTTTTTTATATCACTAAATTTGTTTTTATTGATTACAGGTTATGGAATTTGACACACCGTCTGCCTTGCTTTCCAATGAGAATACTCGTTTCTACTCTATGTTTGCTGCAGCAGATAACAAGATTACCGTGAAGGGCTAAATAATGAGCACCTCAGCTAAACCCCACATTGTGGGGCTCTGCGCTGCTTCTCATTCCCTGCCTGTGGCAGGCTCAATCCCTACTTTTTTTTTCTCTTGACTGAAAATATGGTATATTTTGCCTTTTTATTTTCCATCTCTTGTTTTAGATTTTTTTTTTTTTTTTAGCACAAACCAATTCAGGACTGATTTAGATATATTTTTTTTTTTAACTGTTTGAAAAAATATTCTTGTTCTATTGTATTTATTCCTACTACTAAAGGTAAAAATATATGCGTTTTCGTTATGAAATGCACTGAAAATAATTAAAATGGTTCAGGCAACCATAGTTCTGTATGTAGCCAGCTTAGAATGAAGCTTTCTACATGCGTCTGTACATAGCCTATATTTACTGTGAAGATGTAAGCTGGTTTATTTTATATTAAAATGAGCACTGGGTTAACTATGAAATACATGGGTGTGGATTTTATGCAGACGTTTGACTGTAAATGTGTTTTCACAATTTTTATATAAAACGTTTTGTATATTTAACCAATTAGCAATGGGAGATGGTAGGGTTGGAGTCAACTGAAGGGGGGCCATTTTTCAATAGTGTTTGGGGACCACTACTATTATGGTACTTTCTTCTGGCTCAGGAGAATTTTGTTGGAGTAGTCCATAATATCAAAAAGTTGTAGGGTTCTAATTCCTTTCCGGGGTTGGGATGTGTTGGTGCACCAAGCTTCAATATACACCAGTAACACGACAGAATTGTACATGAAGACCCCATAGTCTACCATGGAAACCAAGAGCAAATTGAAAATCCCAAGTGTAGAAAAAATGATTTACTGGTTCATAAATAATTCCAAACAACGAAACATTAAAGTATGGAACCAGGGTAAGACCTCACTTGCACCAGCTCAAAGATGATTAAATCTAGTCATATTGGGATGGGGTCAGTCAAGACCTATCAAGCCTAGAGTCCTATAAAAGTCCAAAAATGTTTACCCCAGCGCTTATCTCTATAAATACTGTTTTCAAGTGTTAAACGCCTCTTGAGTTTACCAAGGCTCTCCTGTAATGTACATGGATTCTTTTGTAAGCCATCTTGGGTTATGAATTTTCTAGCAGTAGAGTAGACGACCCACAACCACCTTAAGTGGTTCTGGTGCTGGGGATGTTATCCACATACTGAGAGTGGGTAAAGTAACAAAGTAAGAGATGGGAAATGGAATTAATTATATTGGCCAGTTCCTCCCAATGTCTTGTGAACTTAGGGAAAAGCCAAAGCATATGTATCATGTCTGCCTGGTGAAACTTACATCTAACACAAATGGTCTCAAAGCCTTATACTGTACAAAAACAAAGGTGTTTTCTATAATAAACCTGTCTGCCCAATGCATCTTTCCATTGCTTCATTTGCACTACAAAAAGTCGTCTTATAACACAGGCCTTTAAGGTCTCCAAAGACTTTAAAGTGTACCAAACTGGGCAACCAACTAATGTGAATGGGAGTCTCAGGAGTCGCCCCTAACAGGTAATGATGATGGAGGAGCGAAAAACTGGTTATCACAGGTAAAAAGCAGCTGTACTTTCCAATACCAGTTCACAACACTAATGTACTGCACGATGCAGTAAGCCTCCATGATATAAGGCAGAGGTATCACAGGATCAAAATACTGAACAACCACCCATACAGTTATAAAGGAAATGGCAGAACCAGCAACATCTAAGATGTATGGGCACCTAGAGAAGACTTGATGCTTATCTAGAATTTTATTTAAAAGCTGTCATTAGTGATTTTTCTTATATGTCTAAACGCATTCCAAAAGGATTCAAATCTGTAATAAAATTGTATAGTCGTACTTGTCATTTCATCAGGATGTGAGATAAATACATAGGCTTGTAGCTCTGGTGCTCTTTTATTATGTCCGATCTGGGTTTGGAGGTTTCGTGTAGAGAGCCCCCTAGAGGGCTGCACAGTTACATATCATGCACTTATTTTCGGAGCTAAGCTACCTAACCTTGCAGGACTACACTGTAGAAAAAAGGAAGAAGCTGCAGCTTGTGGCCAATGAGATGAAACCGAAACCCATCCTCACGGTTATAGTAGCGTGTGCTGTATCAGAAGAACGAATAGATGGAGCTACCATACAGTATACTATTTAGGCCGGGGTCAGACTTGCGAGAAACTTGGACGAGTCCCACGATTTTTTCATTGACCTAAATTTACCACTAACATGAAGCCCAATATGTCACGAAAAAACATTCTCAGAATCACTAGGATCCGTTGAAGCGTTCCTGAGTTATTACCTCTTAAAGGGACACTGGTCAGAATTGCAAAAAATGGCCAGGTTCGAAAGGTCAAAATAGGCTGGGTGGTGAAGGGGTTTTAATAGCATTGCACATAAAAAGAAAGAAAAACAATAGGGCAGACTTCCTAAGTCGAAATCAACTGAGACGAGGAGAATGGGCCCTGAATCATATAGTATTCCAGCAAATTGTAGATGTGTCTGACCTTCCAAGCATAGACTTGTTCACAAGCAGGCAGAACATGAAGGTAAACAACTTTGACCTATTCTATTCTTTTCCTCCAGTATTGATTCATCCAGTGCCAAGGAAGATCATAGAGGGTCAAGCGAGAATAATCCTGATAGCCCCTTTCTCCTTCGCCTCATTGGGGGACACAGATACTGTGGGTGTATGCTTCTGCTGCTTGGAGGCTGACACTAAGTGAAAAAAAAGTTAGCTCCTCCTCCGCCGTATACACCCTCGCCCCGATTGTGGGCAGAAATCAGTTTTTTGCTTAGTGTCCATTGGAGGCACACGTCTGGCTTTTTTCACCAGACTTTTTTTCTTTTTTCCATGAAGATTAGACAGGGGCAACGGATCCTATTGGAAGGGTCCGATTTCCCCAAACCAACAACGGGCGAGCACGTGCGAGTGTCGCCTCCATGTAGCCTCTCCTGCGTCGTGGGACACAGTGCCGGACTTAGCCCTGACCACCCCAAGGTATTGAAACCGTGGGCTGTACAGAGGCACAAGAATAGTCCGTGTGGCCCCCATTGCTCCACCAATGCGTAGACTGCGGTGCAAGGTGGCGGACGGTCCCTCTCCTCACCCCCTGAAGAGGTTAGATGAAGCTAGGGTGCCTGCACCATCCTATTTCGAGGGCCCCCCCCTCACATACCTGAGCTGGGAAGCTGAAGAGGATCATCAGTGGGGGCCTGGGAGGGCTCCGGCGGCAAAAAATCCACGGGGCTGGAGCCCTTAGTCGGCAGCAGCGGAAGGGCAGTGAATTTGCGCCATTTTCGTCGCCGTGAGAGGTGGGTCCGCCCCCCCCCCGTCGCAGGCATACCATTAATTGAACCTGCGGCTTCACCTGGAGCTAGGCCGTGGGGCGGAAGTGCCGCACGTCACATCTGGCTGCCCACCCCTCGTGCCTGAGTGGCGGCGAAGAAATTTAGCCCCTGGCTTCGGTTTGCAGCTAGGCCGCAAACCGGAAGTACCGCCCCTGGAGTGGTTCTGTCGGCGGCGCGCGTTTGCTTGTATGGAGTAAGCACCAGGCGTCCAGGGTGGCTGCTCCCGTCCGGTGTCAGCCACTAAGCAGCTTGAAGAAACCAGTGGGCAAATTGACAGGACACGTGGGGGCACAGTACTGGGGTAAGTGTTGCCTGAGAGGCCACACTACAGGGCTAAACGAGGTGCTTCCTCCCACCCCCCCAGCAGTCTGCAGTGCGGATGCAGGACAGATACAGCATGTCCAAAAAAGTGAAGACGCACACGTTTTCATACGCTGCATGCATCTCTTGTCGGGCCGCCTTTCCGCGGGCGCAGAGCAAGTGATTATGCGAAGCCTGCGAGTCCGAACGCGCCCAGGAGCCCTCCCCTGCGACCGAGACCAATGTGCCAAGCCCCCCGGAGTGGGCCCTATCACTGTCACAGTCCATGGTGTCGCTTTATGAGGGCAATCGAGTCCCTTCGTGCCACAGATAGGGGCAGGGACAGTGGCTCGCCTGTCTGGGCGGGGTCCTCCACCTCACAAGAGCCTCCGGCCTGCAGGGGCCGCTCTCACTCCAGGTAGACTTGGGGGAAACGAATCCACACGGTGTCGCCCAGTCCATCCGGTGCCTTGGCATCCGTAAGTTCCGCTTCTCGCTCCCCGTCACCAGTGGTTGATAGCGAGCAGACCTCAGATTTTGACGCAGACGAACCCCTTGACCTGGATACTCCAGGGTCTCGTGAGACAGTGGACAGCCTCCTCGAAGCCGTCAACCAGACCTTGGGGATTGAGGATGATCCCTCCTCGGCTACAGGGCATAAGGTGGCGTTTAAGCAGGTGAAGCGGCCACATAGTTTTTTGCGCTCACCCACAGTTTGAGGACATAGTACAGCGACACGGAACGGCCGGATAGGCGTTTCTCGGGTCAGAAGGTGCTCAAAGCAAGGTATCCATTTGCTCTGGACCTTCGTAAAAAATGGACAGAATCTCCGACGGTGGATCCTCCGGTGTCGCGCTTAGCCTCTAAAACCCTGTTATTCTTACCTAGTGGTTCTTCTATTAAAGACCCCACGGATCGCCTCATAGAGAGCTTGGCTCGCTCGGTATTTGAGGCATCAGGGTCAGCCCTCTTTCCCTCGTTCGCAGCAACATGGGTAGCCAAGGCCATGATTTAGTGGTCAGAATCATTGAACAAAGTCTTGCAGGAGCAAGACCTACCTGTAGAGATATCTGAGATCGCAAGTCAGATCGCGATGGCCGGGGACTACTTAATGCTTCTTTGGATGCGGCCAATTGCGCGTCACTTGCTGCCGCTAACGCAATTGCTATTAGAAGAGCTCTATGGTTAAGGACATGGCGGGCCGATTCTACCCTCAAGAAGTCCTTGACTTCCCTGCCTTATCAGTGCGGCTGCCTATTCGGAGAGAAGTTAGATCAACTCATCTCCGACTCCACAGGAGGGAAGAGTGGTTTTCTCCCTCACCAAAAGGTCAAGCTGTTTTTTTGCCACCCGTTTCAGGCACGTTTTCGGGCCTTTCGCAACCCCGGGTGGACCACAGCTGCCAATTCCTCCACTTCAGGCCATCCCAACCAGGATAGGGAGCGGCAGGTCTCATATAGAGCCAACCCATTGGGGAGAATGCATACTCAACAGCCCAGGTCGAGGGGATCCAGATCCCAAAGATCGTCAGCCAAATGACTCAAGGCGTTTGCCAGACGACACCAGCAAGGTAGGCGGCCGCCTACTCTGGTTTCGCCACATCTGGCTCAATGTCGCACGCGACGCATGGGTAAAGGTGTTGGTGGCCTCAGTGTTGTGAGCTCATCTGTGCATTCACCTTTTGTGTCCGAGGATCTCCCTCTTCTGGTGAAGTAAGGTAGTGAGGCTGATTTGGATGAAATAAATCAAACACCTGATCAGGTGGATTGTGACTGGGTAACAGGAACTTCAGATTGGATATAAGGCAGCCGACGCCCTTCTGAGTGGCTGGTGATTTCTCTGCTGGATTCTTGGAGACCAGTCTGATTCCTGCTTCCCAAAGATAAGTTTTTGCTCTGCTATTGAACTTATTAGTTTTGGTTTTGTTTACCTTGTTTTTTGAGTTCAGCCATCCCCGGCCGGGGATGTGCTGGATTCTTATTCCTTGATCAGTGTTCTCTTTTGCTCTGCTTTCAGAATATTCTGAGTGCTGATATAGGGGTTGAAGTCTAGTGACTTCAGGGTCCTTTTTGCTTATCAGTCGTGTTGGTAATATTTTTAGCAGGGTTTTCTCGGGTTGCAGACAGCAGCTTTTCTGTCCTGTCCTTTTTAGTTAGCTTGGGCCCCATCATTTGCTCATCCTATCTTTCTATCTGTGTTAGTGTTTTCATCTCGTTTCACCGTCATTATATGTTGGGGGCTGCCTATTGCTTTGGGGTCTGCTCTGGGGCAGTCAGTTTTTCCCTTTTCTCTCTTTAGGCTTATTTAGATCTCCGGCTGTGACAAGGTGTCTAGGATCACCGTAGGAACACTTCACGGCTACTGCTAGTTGTGTGATAGGATTAGGGGTCTGTAATCTGCTAGTTTCCAACCTCTCTGATTTTCTGGGCTGAGCTTGTCTTTTTTTCCTCCTCGGTGTCTCAATCATAACACCTCAGGTTACAAAATAGAATTTCTCAGATACCCTCCAAACTGTTTTTTCTTGCCCGTCTTCCCAGGGTGGATACCTAGGCAAGGGCTCTATTAGGATCCATCGAATCGCTCCAGCGCAGCGGGGTCATTATTCCCGTGCCAGAACACGAAAGAGCTCAGGGCTTCTCTTCCAACCTGTTCACGGTTCCCAAAAAGGACGGGTCTGTCAGACCTGTTTTGGACCTGAAGCTCCTGAACAAATTCATCAGGATCAGACATTTCTGGATGGAGTGTCTCTGTTCAGTCATATCTGCCATGGAGCAGGGAGAATACTTGGCCTCGATCAACATCCAGGACGCATATCTACATATTCCCATTTTCCTCCTCATCAAAGGTTTCTACGCTTTGCCATTAACGGTCGACATTTCCAGTTCGTAGCGCTACCCTTCGGGCTAGCCACGGCCCCCAGAGTGTTCACAAAGGTTATGGCAGTCGTCATGGCCATACTGCATTCTCGAGGCATAGTCATCTTGCCTTACTTGGATGACCTCTTGGTCAAGGGCCCATCAATACGGGCATGCGAGGAAAATGTCAACATCACGCTAGATACTCTAGCCCACTTAGGGTAGTTGTTCAATGCAAAAAAGTCATCCCTGGTGCCAGCTCAGAGGATTTCCTTCTTAGGAATGATCTTCGACACTTGCCGAGGGTTGGTAATTCTCCCTCAGGGCAAAGCGCTATCTCTCCGACAGGGAGTCCGGGCACTTCGCCAACCAGCCCCTCATACCATCCGTTTCGGGATGAGGATTCTAGGGGAAATGGCAGCAATGGAAGCGACACCGTTCGCCCAGTTCCATCTTCGCCCCCTGCAGCACGCCCTCTTGTCAGCCTGGGACAAGAATCCTTTCATGCTCGATCGGCGGTGCCGACTGCCCTCTCAAGTCAGGCAGTCGCTCGGGTGGTAGATAACCAGTCCCTCTCTGACCCAGGGGAAAACCCTTCCCCCCCCCCCCCAGACCATTGGTTGGTGATGACAACCTACGCCAGTCTCCTCGGCTGCGGAGCGGTGTTTCGCCACCACACGATCCAAGGACGGTGATCCCCGCAGGAGGCACGCCTCCTGATCAACTTATTGGAGATACAAGCAATCCGGCTGGCTCTGCAACAGTTTCATCACTTTCTAGTGGGCCGCCCCGTCCGGATTCAATCAGACAACGCCACGGCGGTGGCTTACATAAATCAAGGGGGCACCCGCAGCAGAGCAACCATGCGCAAGGTGGGGCACGTTCTTCATTGGGCCGAAGCAAACCACTCGGTGATTTCGGCAGTCCACATCCCGGGCGTGGAAAACGGCGGCAGACTTCCTCAGCCGGCAGGGTCTTGTGTCCGGAGAGTGGACACTACATTCCGAGGTCTTCCAGCAGATTTGCCAACTGGGGGACTCTGGATGTGGACTTAATGGCTTCCAGGGTGAACGCCAAGGTGCCCACATATGTTGCTCGGGCCAGGGACCCGCAGGCAATCGCTGTGGATGCGATGGTTCTGCCCTGGAACCAATTTCGCCTCCCATATCTATTTCCCCCGCTGCCATTACTCCCGAGAGTCATCAGAAAGATTAAGACAGAAGGGGTTCCGGCGATTCTGCTGGCCCCAGACTGGCCTCGTCGAGAGTGGTACGAAAATCTAATGCAGCTGCTCGCCGACTGCCAGAGCGCCCAGATCTTCTACTTTCTCAAGGGACAATTTGCCACCTGAACCCAGGGACCCTGTGTTTGACAGCATTGCCATTGAATCTTGGATTCTAACCCAGGCGGATTTGGGCGCGAGGTGGTCGCTACAATGGTTAGCGCCTGGAAGCCTGCCTCGGCACGTATTTATCATCACACCTGGAAGGTGTTCTTTGCTTGGTGTCGGGGCCGTGGTTGTTCTCCACTGAGATTCTCAATCCCCAACATCGTGGCCTTTCTCCAGTCTGGCCTAGATTCCAGGGTTAGCCACAAGCTTCTTCAGGAGACAAATATCGGCTTTGTCCGTCCTGTTCCAGCGCAGAATTGCTACCAATTTGCAGGTGAAGACTTTCATCCAGTGAGTCTCCCACTTGGTACCTCCCTATAAGGTGCCTATGGACGCCTGGGACCTTAACCGGGTCCTAAGTGTTCTGCAGGAACCTCCATTTGAACCACTACAGGATGTCTCTTTGCGGTACCTTTCCTGGAAAGTGGTGTTCCTAGTGGCCATAATTTCCATCAGGCGGGTCTCGGAGCTGGCGGCACTATCCTGCCGAGCCCCGTTTCTCACTTTCCATAAGGATAAGGTGGCGCTCAGATCAGCCCCTCCTTTTCTGCAGAAGGTCGTTTCCTCATTTCATATGAATGAGGATGTTGTCTTACATTCATTTTGTCCAGCACCGGTGCACCATGTGGAAAAGGCTCTTCACAAGCTAGACCTGGTAAGAGCCCTCCGGAGGTATGTGTCGAGGGCGGCACCCTTTTGTCAGACGGATACACTGTTCGTGCTCCCCGAATGGTGCAGGAAGGGACTCACTGCCTCAAAATCGACCCTAGCCAGATGGATTCGTTTGACTGTTCAGGAGTCCTACCACTACCACATTAGAGGCACGCCGATTCCAGCAGGGATCAGAGCGCATTCTACTCGGGCAGTGGGCGCCTCTTGGGCGCTTCGGCACCAGGCTTCGACGGAACAGGTTTGCAAGGCAGCAACCTGGTCCAGCTTGCACACATTTGCCAAACATAATATCCGTACTCAGGCCTCAGCAGAGGCGAGCCTGGGTAGAAGGATTCTCCAAGCAGCGATGGCGCACTGCTAAACAAGAGGTGCATGTAGCTTGGATCGGTGTCATGGTATGCCTAGGTTACTTTAGGCAAAAACCCCGGGACCCCTGCGATGTCCCTCAGACTAGGGGAACCCTGTCTGTCCCTCTACCCAGGGTTTACACTGAAGGTGTGCCTGCCTGAGCCTCCACCCTGTCCCTGTCTCTTGTCCAGCCCTAAGCTGAACCCACCTCCCTCCACCCAGTGAGGGGACCAGACACCAGACCCCACAAATACGTATGGACAGGGGTAAAAGAAACACCACACAGTTAATACACAAGGGAATACAATAATGTGCAAGGGCAACCAAATATATATATATATATATATATATATATAACAGATTGGAGAAAGAACCACTGAGGGATATACTGCACCAGATATCAGACGCTCCAAAACCACCACTACTGACTGGTATTGCTAGCACTAGGCTAAAGCTATAGTCGGCGACGCCCATAGTCAGAACGAACTATTTAAAGACCAAGGGCGTGGCCCAGCCCTCAGCCAGCATGACAACCTGGTTAACCCTATCCCGACTGGAACAGAATACCCAACAGGGTATTACCGCTGTCTGCCGGACACCCTGGTGTGAACAGTGTCTGACATGACAGTGCCCCGCCTTCTACGAGGGACCTCCGGAACCTCACCATGTCGTGGACCTGGCTTGTCCGGATGGCGACGATGGAACATAGTAACCAGTCGATCAGCATGAATGTCAGAGGCAGGCACCCATGTCCTCTCCTCAGGACCATAGCCACGCCAGTGGACCAGGTACTGTAGAGTGCGATGCACAACCCTAGAGTCCACCACTTTGGACACCTCAAATTCCAACGCGCCATCCACCAACACGGGAGGTGGTGGCCCGGGGGAACCATCCACCAAACCCACGACCTTCTTTAGCAATACTTTGTGAAATACATTATGAATCTTATACACAGCCGGCAACTCCAAACGAAATGCCACGGGGTTGATCACTGCGGAGATTCTAAATGGGCCAATGAACCTGGGACCCAACTTAAGTGACGGTATCTTGAGCTTAATGTTCCTAGTAGATAACCACACCCAATCACCCACACACAGGTCCGGACCTGGCACACGTCTGCAGTCAGCCACCCGTTTGTACCTGGAACCCACCTTCAACAAGCGCTGCTTGACTCTCCTCCAAACAGATGACAATTGAGCTCCCAACTGTTCCTCCTCAGGGACGCCAACTGAGCACCCCTGACGCAAGGTGCAAAATTGAGGATGTTGACCATACACACAAAAAAAGGAGATTCCCCAGATGATTCCTGGCAATGGTTGTTTATTGCGAATTCTGCCAGAGGAAGAAACGCTGACCACTCTTCCTGATTGTCGGAAATAAAGCAGCGCAAGTATTGCTCCAGGCTTTGGTTCATCCGCTCAGTCTGTCCATTCGACTGAGGGTGGAAAGCCGATGAATGAGATAATTTGATTCCAAGGCGAGAACAAAAAGCTCTCCAAAACTTTGCCACAAACTGCGTACCTCGATCAGACACAATGTCAGACGGGACACCATGAAGTCTGACCACCTCGCGAATAAATATCTGAGCAAGAGTCTTAGCATTGGGCAAAGACGGTAAAGCAACGAAATGTGACATTTTGGAGAACCTATCAACAATTACCAAAATGACCGAGTTCCCTGCCGAGGCGGGCAAGTCAGTAATAAAATCCATGGAAATCTCAGTCCATGGCTTACTGGGCACCCCGAGAGGCTGCAAGCTACCAGCAGGACGGGAACGAGGAGTCTTGGCCCGTGCGCACGTGGTACAGGCAGCCACATATGAGGCCACATCCTGCCGGATTTTAGGCCACCAAAAACGACGCGATACCAGTTCCAGAGTGCTCTTAACCCCTGGATGACCTGCCAGTACCGTGTCGTGATGTTCGCCCAACACTCTAGAGCGTAGATGTAGCGGCACAAAAGATTTATTAGCAGGCAACCCCGGCGGTACCACCTCCTGAGCCTCCACATTCTCTGCCTCAATCTCTGTCGTGATGGCAGATACCACCACACCCTTTTGGAGAATAGGCACCGGCTCTTCACATAACTCTCCACCAGGAAAACACCTGGATAAAGCGTCTGCCTTAACATTCTTCGACCCAGGTCGATAGGTAACAATGAAGTTGAACCGGGTGAATAATAATGCCCAGCGAGCCTGTCTGGAGGACAGGCGCTTAGCAGATTCTAAATAAAGCAAATTCTTATGGTCGGTTATCACAGTAATCTGATGAACAGCCCCCTCCAAGAAGTGTCGCCACTCCTCAAATGCCAATTTGATGGCCAATAGTTCCCTGTTGCCAATATCATAATTACGCTCCGCAGGCGACAGCTTCTTGGAGAAGAAGGCACACGGATGCAACTTGGCCCAAGAAGGGCCCTGAGACAGTACAGCCCCCACTCCAACCTCCGACGCATCCACCTCCACGACAAACTGTAAGGAGACATCGGGCTGCACCAGAATGGGCGCTGAGGTAAAACTATTCTTGAGGAATTCAAACGCCTGTACCGCAGGCTCAGACCAGTCAGAAAAGTCGGTACCCTTCTTAGTCATGTCAGTCAGTGGTTTGGCAATCATAGAGAAGTTCTTAATAAATTTCCTATAGTAATTGGAGAAGCCAAGAAATCGCTGAAGCGCCTTAAGATTATCAGGCCGATCCCAATGTAGTACTGCCTGCACCTTTGCGGTGTCCATCTTAAAACCTGAGGCGGAGATTATATAACCCAAGAACGGTAGCTCCTGTACGAAAAACACATTTTTCAAGCTTGACATAGAGCCTGTTCTCTCTGAGCAACTGCAGAACCTGTCTAACATGCTCTATATGTGTATCATGGTCGCGAGAGAAAATGAGGATGTCGTCAAGATAAATTATAACGAACCTCCCCAACAACTGAGAGAAGACATCATTAATGAAGTGTTGAAAGACCGCTGGTGCCATAGTCAACCCAAACGGCATTACCAAACTCTCAAAGTGACCCTCAGGGGTATTGAACGCTGTCTTCCACTCATCCCCCTGACGGACTCTTATAAGATTGTACGCCCCCCTGAGGTCCAGTTTGGAGAACCACCTGGCACCAACCACTTGGTTGAATAAATCGGGTATAAGTGGCATAGGGTAAGGATCACGGACCGTAATCTGGTTGAGTTCTCTGAAATCCAGACACGGGCATAAACCGCCATCCTTCTTTTTAACAAAGAAGAAGCCAGCAGCCAGAGGAGAAGAGGAAGGTCTAATATGACCCTTGCTCAGGCTATCCGCAATGTATTCCTTGAGAGCTAGCCTCTCGGGACCTGAGATATTAAACATTCTAGCTTTGGGTAACTTGGTCCCTGGTTTCAACCTAATAGCACAGTCATAGGGGCGATGCGGTGGTAGTTCCGAACAACCCTTCTTAGAAAATACATCAGCATAATCCAGCAACGGCTCCGGGATACTGGGGGTCAAAGCGGAAATACATGTAGCCAGGCACCTCTCCTGACACTCCCTGCTCCACTGAATTATGTCCTGGGTCTTCCAATCAATAACAGGATTATGCATTGACAACCATGGAAAGCCCAGAACCATCTGAGCCGGTAAGTTACCAAGCACCTTACAAGTTACCCGCTCTGAGTGTAATACTCCGATGTGGAGTTGTATATCCAACACACACTCTGTGATCTCCCCTTGAGACAACGGGGAAGCATTGATGGTAACCACCCGGATGGGGTTCGGCAATTTCTCCACCGGAAATCCCGCTGTATGCGCGAACCTCTCATCAATGAGATTGGCAGCTGAGCCACTATCAATAAATACTGTAATAGAGAGCATTTGCCCCCCAAGTACCACCCTAGCAGGGAGCATACACTGGGAAACCATGACGGAGGATACACAAAGGCTCAGACTAGACTCCTCCAAACCCTCTGAGCCTATCAGTTTTCCGCCGGCACGCCCTTCTTAGGTACCAGGGGGCAAGCATTAATAAAATGTCCTCCTTTGCCACAAAAAAAACAGAGCCCCTTCCTTCTGTGCCAAGGACGTTTAGGCTTGTTACTCGGTGACTGTGCTATACCAGCGATCTGCATGGGTTCCACGGATTCACCCGCGGCAACCTCACCGACCACTCCCCCACCTCCCGGAGGCAACGAAACCAGCGCCCCCTGACGGAGACGTCGGTCTATGCGTACTACAAGTGCCATCGCAGCCTCCAGAGAGGCGGGAGTCTCGTACATTAGGAGAGTCTGTTTAACCCTTCCAGAAACCCCAATCAAAAATTGACTTCTAAGCGCAGGGTCATTCCACTGCGTGTCCACCACCCAGCGCCGGAATTCTGTGCAGTAATCCTCAGCTGGTCGATCACCCTGTAGCAGTGAGCGTATCTTAGACTCTGCTAAGTTTAATCTATCCGGATCGTCATAGATCAAACCCAGAGCAGAGAAAAAAAAATCTACAGATTCAAATGCCAGTGAGTCTGAAGGGAGTGAAAAGGCCCAGGCCTGTGGGTCATCACTCAGCAAAGAAATCACCAAGCCCACGCGTTGAGCCTCATTACCTGAGGAATGTGGACGCATACGGAAATACAATTTGCATGATTCACGAAAAACCGTGAACTTACCACGATCACCCGCAAATCGTTCAGGAAGGGGAAACTTGGGCTCAGCTGCCCTGGCTGCAGCCTCAGCAGGTACTGCAGGAGCTGACAGGCCTTGTTGCTGGACCGCCCCCCTAAGTTCAGTGACCTGTATGGATAGAGCCTCCAGCTGCTTGGTTAGGGAAAGTATAGGATCCATAGTAAGTAACCCCTATATTCCCTATCTATACCTTTTTTTTTTTTTTTTTTTTCTCTCACTTTATTATTTAGGCCGAGTATAATGTCATGGTATGCCTAGGTTACTTTAGGCAAAAACCCCGGGACCCCTGCGATGTCCCTCAGACTAGGGGAACCCTGTCTGTCCCTCTACCCAGGGTTTACACTGAAGGTGTGCCTGCCTGAGCCTCCACCCTGTCCCTGTCTCCTGTCCAGCCCTAAGCTGAACCCACCTCCCTCCACCCAGTGAGGGGACCAGACACCAGACCCCACAAATACGTATGGACAGGGGTAAAAGAAACACCACACAGTTAATACACAAGGGAATACAATAATGTGCAAGGGCAACCAAATATATATATAACAGATTGGAGAAAGAACCACTGAGGGATATACTGCACCAGATATCAGACGCTCCAAAACCACCACTGCTGACCGGTATTGCTAGCACTAGGCTAAAGCTATAGTCGGCGACGCCCATAGTCAGGACGAACTATTTAAAGACCAAGGGCATGGCCCAGCCCTCAGCCAGCATGACAACCTGGTTAACCCTATCCCGACTGGAACAGAATACCCAACAGGGTATTACCGCTGTCTGCCGGACACCCTGGTGTGAACAGTGTCCGACATGACAATCGGTGAGTCAATCTCTCACCCAGGGACTGCTTTAGGACGTCCCACAGTATCTGTATCCCCCAATGAGGCGAAGGAGAAACAGGGATTTTTGTGATAAATTCACTGTAAAATCCTTTTCTCCGAGACGCTCATTGGGGGACACAGATACTGTGGGTGTATGCTTCTGCTGCTTGGAGGCTGACACTAAGTGAAAAAAAGATAGTTTAGGTACATCAGGGGCTCTCCAAACGCACATGACACCCGCAGACCATTCTATCAAAGTCTGCATTCCAAAACGTCACTACTTCCCTTCCGAGACCTGACGTGTGCCCATACAGTAGTTTTCTCCCACATATGGGGTATCAGTGTACTCAGGACAAATTGGACAACAACTTTTGGGGTCCATTTTCTCCTGGTACCCTTGGGAAAATAAAAAAAATTGGGGACTAAATGATCATGTTTGTGGAAAAAATACGATTTTTTTATTTTCACGCCCGGGCGTTATAAACTTCTGTGAAGCACTGGTTGTTTCAAAGTGCTCACCACACATCTCGATAAGTTCCTTTGGGGGTCTAGTTTCCAAAATGGTGTCATTTGTGGGGGGGTTTCACTGTTTTGGTACATCAGGGGCTTTCCAAATGTGACATGGTGTCCGATCTCAATTCCAGCTAAAAACGTCAAATGGTGCTGCTTCCCTTCCGAGCTCTGCCATGCGCCCAAATAGTGGTTTACCCCCACATATGGGGTATCAGCGTACTCAGGGCAAATTGCACAATAACTTTTAGGGTCCTGTTACCCTTGGGAAAATAAAAATTGGGGGTGAAGAGATCATTTTTGTGGAAAAAATACGATTTTTTAATTGTACCGCTGTACGTTATAAACTTCTGTGAAGCCCTTGCGGGTTCAAAGTTCTCATCACATATCTAGATAAGTTCCTTGGGGAGTCTAGTTTCCAAAATGGGGTCACTTGTGGGGGGTTTCCACTGTTTAGGTACATCAGGGGCTCTCCAAACGTGACATGGCGTCCAATCTGAATTCCAGCCAATTTTGCACTGAAAAAGTCAAACGGCGCTCCTTCCATTCTGAGCTCTGCCATGCGCCGAAACAGTGGTTCCCCCCCACATGTCAGGTATCAGCGTACTCAGGACAAATTGCACAATAACTTTTCCTGTCCAATTTCTCCTGTTACCCTTGGTAAAATAAAAAAAATTGAACCTGAAGTATTTTTTTTGTGAAAAAAAGTTAAATGTTCATTTTTTTTAAATATTCAAAAAAATTCCTGTGACGCACCTGAAGGGTTAATAATAAACTTCTTGAATGTGGTTTTGAGCACCTTAAGGGGTGCAGTTTTTAGAATGGTGTCACTTTTGGGTATTTTCTATCATATAGACCCCTCAAAGTGGCTTCAAATATGATGTGGTCTGTAAAAATAAAATGGTGTTGCAAAAATGAGAAATCGCTGGTCAACTTTTAAACCTTATAACTTCCTAACAAAAAAAAATTTTGGTTCCAAAATTGTGCTGATGTAAAGTAGGAAGAAAGGTCCAGCTCCAGAAATTTAAACTCCAGGATTTTTATTGTATCATATTTAAAATACATTCATGGCTGCTTGTGATCAAGTAACGGCAACAAAGTTCACCGCATGGGGATATTCTCCAGATCTCTGTACGCGTTTCGAGCACAAGTGCTCTTAGACTCCTTTTCTTGGAGTCATTATACGTCCTGGCAGAGACGTGTCCGCACTCAGAGCTTTTCAATAGTTCTTATGAACCTACAAGAGGTGAGCTGAAATTTATCTTTTTCTGATGTAAAGTAAACATGTGGGAAATGTTATTTATTAAGTTTTTTTGTGTGCCGTATCTCTGTGATTTAAGGGCATAAAAATTCAAAGTTGGAAAATTGCGAAATTTTTAAAATTTTCGCCAAATTTCCATTTTTTTCACAAATAAACGCAAGTTATTTGAATGAAATTTTACCACTAACATGAAGTACAATATGTCACGAGAAAACAAAGTCAGAATCACTGGGATCCATGGAAGCGTTTCAGAGTTATTACCTCATAAAGGGACAGTGGTCAGAATTGTAAAAATTGGCCCGGGAGTTAACATGCAAACCACCCTTGGTAGTGAAGGGGTTAAAATTATTTTTACACTTTTTTATTTTTTTTAGCTTGATTAGGTTGTCCCAAGGGGGACATCACTGTCCTGTGCCGGATTGCTGATCTGTCACATCACAGATCACTGTGACAGATCAGCGATCTGTCACAGGCATTGACTCAGACTTCCTCATGCCTGCGCTTTGCATCCTACTCCACACTGATGAGGGGCAACACCCCGAAACAGCTGTCTGTGGATGGATACCTGGCCTTGGTATTTCCCTTGTCATATCTGTAAACTTGTAAAGAGCTGGATATTGACTTAAAGGGCCACTTAATATGGTGGTAATGGTGGTTTCCGAAATGAGCCACTCCTTGGCTGTGTCCTTCCCTGGAGGAAGATCTGGCTAGTCCCGTGTTTGAGACTCTTAAATGAGGCTCCATGGACTTTATTTGCATACAGGCATTGAAAAGGCATCCTCTTGCCTGCGCTTTGCAGGTACTAAGGAAGCCAGCTCCCTGCAGGGAAGGAGACCCCCGCAGCAGCGCTGCACATTGCGCTGCTGTGGGGGGCTCAGGGAAGCACGGAGGGAGCCCCCTCCCTGCCGATGCTTCCCTTTAACCCCCGGTACACCGCGATTGTGTTTGATCGCGGTGTGCAAGGCGTTAACGTGTCGGGGGTGGTCCGTGACCGCCCCTGACACTTTGTGCCGGGTGTCAGCTGTGATAATCAGCTGACGCCTGGCCACGATCAGCTGCACTCACCACGTGGGCGCCGCTGATCGCTGTGACGTACTATCCCGTCCCTGGGAATTAAGTCCCAGGGCACATGGACGGGATAGTACGTCACATGGCAGTAAGGGGTTAAGTCAGTTCCATAAAACAAGAAAAAAAAAATAAAGCCCCAGGACAGTGTTGGATTTCTCCTTCCTTAATTCAATTAATTTATTTTACTCAGTTACATAGCGCCATTAATTCTACAGTGCTTACAGACATTGTCTGCACTGTCCTCATTTTCCTATAAGTACCGTATAGACTCGCATATAAGCTGAGATTTTCAGCCCATTTTTTTTATGCTGAAAGTCCCACTCTCGGCTTATACGCGAGTCACATACCGGGGGTCGGCGAGGAGGGGGAGCGGGGGTGTCAGGTCATACTTACTCCCCCTCGGCGCGGTCTCTGCAGCCCCCCTGCTTCTCCTGGTCTCTGGCTCCTTTCTTCAGCGGTCACATGATACCAGGAGAAGCAGGTGCGCTGCAAAAACTGCGCCAGGAGGGGGTAAGTGTATAAGCTATATTCACCTGTCCCTGCTCCATGGCTGCACGCTACTCTGTCCTCCCCTCTGCATCCTCTGTCTGTGATGTTCAGGTCAGAGGGCGCAGTGAGGTAGTTAGTGAGTGCCGCGCCCTCTCACAGAGGGACCCAGCAGACAGAGCGACTCTCAGCCATGGAGCGGGGATCGGTAAATATCGCCAGTTCCGTGGTCCTGAGCCAGCGGTGACACCAAAACCTGTCACCGCTTGCTCAGGACACCGGCACTGGGCCCCCAGCGATGAGAGGTGAGAATGTCTTTTTTTTTTTTTTTTATTTGCAGCAGCATATGGGGGCGTAATCTATGGAGCAGCATATGGGGGTGTAATCTATGGAGCATTTTATGGGGGCATAATCTCTGGAGCATCTTATGGGGGAATAATCTATGGAGCAGCATATAGGGGCATAACCTATATGGGGCATATTCTATGGAGCAACTTATGGGGCCATTATTAACCATTGTGCAGCATTATTTGTGGCGTATTTTGCCATCATGAACTGTATGGAGCGTTGTTATGAATGGGTCACCCAGGAGGATAGCAGGACCAGGCTAAGCCACCAGAAAACCAGAGAGGTTGGTAACTAAGCAGATTGCAGACCCCTGATCCTATACACACAACTAGCAGTAGCCGTGGTGTGTACCTACGATGCCCTAGATGCCTCGGCACAGCCGGAGAGCTAACTAGCCTAAAGCAAGAAAGGTAAAATCTAAACTGCCCCGGAGCAGACCCGAAAGGAATAGATAGCCCCCAAACATATATTGTCAGTGAGACAAGATGAAAACACAAACGCAGGCAGAAAAATAGACTGAGCAAATGATGGGGCCCAAACTGACTAGACAGGAAAGGAAAGACAATGTCTGCAATCACGCAAAAAACCCTGAAAAATCAACACGTCTGATGCACAAAAAACACTGAAGTCACACGACTTTGCCCCCACTATATTAGCACTCTGGTATTTACTGAAAGCAAAGCAAAAAGAGACCAATATAACATGGGACAGAACAAAATGACACAAGCAGTAGCATATGGGCGGTGATCCAGCACAGCCCCAGCAGGAGCAAGCTGACCCGCACAAAGCAGAGATAGACAAAACCAGATCCAATGCAAAAAGATTAGCAAATGAACCACTTAGCTGAACCATGCAGGAACAGAGCAGGAGACATCAGACCTCAGAAGGCACAGGAAGAAAATCACCAGCAGGGATTGAAGTAAGTCAGCTGTCTTAAATAATCCAGTCAAAAACCCCAGATCTCCAATTGTTATCATCATTATCAGGTGGTAAGCCTCTGTCAATCTGACCAGCTCCACTACCTCCAGTAACCACCAGAGGGAGCCCAGAAAGAGAACTCGCAACACCTTTGTCAATCTGACCAGCTCCACTACCTTCAGTAACCACCAGAGGGAGCCCAGAAAGGGAATTCACAACAGCATTATATGGGGTGTATTTTGTATGGAGCATTTTATGGGGCCATCATGGTCTGTATGGAGCATTATATGGGGCTCCTGATTCAATATGGAAATTCAAAAACATTTAACCTACTGATATCTCAATAAATGTTTACTTTTATTGGTATCTATTTTTTTAAAAAAATTTACCAGTAGCTGCTGCATTTTCCACCCTAGGCTTATACGCAAGTCAATAAGGTTTCCCAGTTTTTTGTGGCAAATTTAGGGGGGTCGGCTTATACACGAGTATATGCGGTATGTCTTTGGATTGTGGGTAGGGATGGGCGAATCTACTCGTTAGGACTCGTTACTCTGCGAGTAGTAGGGGACTCGCAGGAGTCGGTACTCTGCGAGTTTCCAAGCGATTACTCGCACAGTAACGAGTCCAATGCAAATGCTAGCGTTTTCCAAGCGATCTGTAGCATCGCTTGGAGAACTGATTGACAGGTTGGTCACACTCGTCAAACATAGTGTTTGACAAGTGTGACCAACTTTTTACTACTGAGGCTGCCTATGCAGCGTCAGTAGTAAAAGATAAAATGTAAAAAAATAAAAAATTTTGTTATTCTTACCCTCCGACGTCCCGCGTAGCCTTCCTGCCTCTCCACGCATCCGTTCCCAGTAGTCCTTTGCGAAAATGCCCGCGATGACGTC